>NC_133453.1:90272207-90938207 GCF_048565385.1 Saimiri boliviensis
GCTTGTTTTTATCATCTTAATTATCAAGTTTTCAAAAGTGTTAGTATCCAGGTTTCAGCTTGGACATGCCAGATGCAGATACCCACTATCTTTGTATTCCAAAGGCCTTAAGATAATGTTAGTGGCTGCATCTGAACAGTTATGCCTTGAGTCTAGGGATAACAAGGCACAGAAGGTATCTGCTATGTGGAAGCAGGAAAGGGTGCAGCAGGGACCCCAAACTAAAGATGACTAGTAAGATTGAGTACCTAGTGTTATTTTACTGTCTTTGTTTATTTCCCTCTCTGGTACTCTGAGCTTTCAGTAATCTCCTAGCTTATTCTCAGTTGCGTCAAGTAGAATTAAGCCAAGAGTTATATGTCATGACACTTGGTCTGAATCCTCAACAGTAAAGCAGGGTCCCTGAGGCCAGCCTGTAGGTGGTAGGAGCCCTTACTGGGAGTAGGAGTCAGGGCTTTGAGGTCCAGCCAGCACTCCCTACTTGGTGACTCCTCGCCCATAGCCAGCCTTGGAGGATCTGCACTAAATTTTACTAGGCTAGCCATCTGGCTCCCTTACAGCACAAACCCAAATAGCATTAATACAAAAGAGAATGTTATGCTATGTATCAGTACCATGGAAAATCAGAGGTAACAGTTATGACAATTCAAAAGCCAAAGGAACCATTTCTAACTGTCAAGAGATAAGGCATTACTTCGCAGGAGAGATAAAATTTGAGAAAAAATAGTGGCTTAAACACACAAGGATTTATACTCTTTATAAGAATATGATCCAGGACTGATATGGCAGATCCAGGCATCCACAAAGAGCCTAGTAATCAATGCAAAAAGATTATATTTTTGCCCTGCCTCCATCTTCAAGGCTGACTCATTATGCAAGATGACTGCTAGCATACCAGCCTTCAAGGCCACATGCTAGGCAACAGGAAAGGCAAAGGGTCACACTCCTGCCTGATCAGCTCTCTTTCAGCAGCCCCCTCCAAAAAGCAGGCATATTTCCACTTACCACTCACCGACCAGAACTCAGTCACACAACCACACCTCACTGCTGTAGTCTTCTAGTTGGGTACATTGCTGTCCCTAATAACATTGAGATTCTGTGCTTAAGGAGGAAGGAGGAAATGGATATTAAATCTCAACTAGTGGTTCCTGGCACAGGAATTCTGAACGTGTCTAAACAAAGTAACAACATCAATCCAAATGCCCCAAAGAAGATCACCTCATCAGTGGAGGATAAAATGGAGGATTGGACAGAAATTCCACTTCCAGTTTGGTAGCATGCAGAGCTCTGCAGGCCCATTCTCTAGCAAAACAAGCAAAGCTAGTGACAACTATTCTCGAGAAACAATCATTTAAAGTCTCTGGAAATTGTCCTAAGGGCATAGAGCAAATAAAGAAATATTTATTGAAAGAAATGTGTTGATTTCAATACGAACAGATAAGAATCTGTAGCATTTGAGCCTTACTGTCTCCTGTCTCCCTTCCTTTCTCTACCGCATTTCAGCTTCACGCGAACTCCACTGCAAATAGATGGGGTCAAGAAGACAGGGCTCCCTCTTCCCTCACTTTCCACTCAATGGTTATCATATCTCACTGGAAAAGGCAGGCCACCAGCATTTCTCATCCCTTCCAACTGCAAGTTGAAGAAGCTAAATCCCTGATGAGCTCTCTTATTTTCTTCCACCCAGACTTAATCCATAGGATGGAGGACCTGTGCCAGGTAAAGAAAACCGAGAATACCAGACTGCAGATCACCCTCACCCATTTGCTCACCTGTAGGACAGAGGCAAGCCAAGACTAGAAACCATTACACCACCTACCCAGAGCTTAGAGCAGCAGTTCAGAGATTTTGCTCAAAGACAGTCCATAAAAAAAGGGAACTTCAAAGGTCTGGCCAAAAGAACTGACTTTATTTAAAACACTGTGTGGGATAGGGTAAGCCTATGAGTGCTCTAGAAAACAATAGCTTCTTTCAATTAAGAGCAAAAAGCAAAACCATAGACTAACTAGTTTACTAAATGAAATTAGGAAGAGAGAGGTGAAGAAGAACCCTCCTGGGGTCAGAACAAACCTCCAAAACTGGCCTCAAAAGCTAGCCCTGGGAGACTTCTGGGAAGATGATTGATTGTAAAACACTAGAAATCTGTCTCCCCACCTAGACAACAATTACAATGACAGAATCTGTCTGATGTAACTATTCTGGAATTCTGGATTGATGGCTTGGAACATAAATCATGGTGAATTTTGGTCAATTTCAGCTGTGAGCACAGCAGCTGTTAGCAGCCACTCATCACCCACCCTCAGCCCCATGTCAGAGAGTCCTGCACATGTTCCTGCAGCAGCTTTCACACAGCTAATGGGATCCAAGGTGGGCAAAAGGACACTGCTCTCCAACTCTCAGGATCTGTGCTCTGACACTGATCATTGCATTTGATTACAGAGATACCGACAAAGAAGCACTGGCTGTGGATGCACCACCCC
Source organism: Saimiri boliviensis (assembly GCF_048565385.1). Taxonomy (NCBI): domain Eukaryota; kingdom Metazoa; phylum Chordata; class Mammalia; order Primates; family Cebidae; genus Saimiri; species Saimiri boliviensis. The sequence goes on from NC_133453.1 coordinate 90,274,688, forward strand.
AGTGTTGCAGGCCCCTCCCATTCCAGGTAAAGTGACTAAAAGATTTAAAGGGTCAGTGCTTCCTTCACTTTATTTTTCTCGTTTTCCCTTTTTGAGAGTCAGATACTGAAGATGGAGACATTCCAGAGTAACCACACATATAGAAGAAATTAGAAAGTCACCATGCCAGGAGAAAGCATAGGCTTGGAAAACAGCTGAGAAGGCTTTATGTTGACACTTTCAGCTGAGCTTTGGCACAGAGACAGCCTACAACAATAAAAATAAATAAATTAATTAAATAAGATAAAATTCAGCAAACCCTGGGGAGAAGGGAGAATCAGAATCTGATTTCCAGACTTACTACATTATAAAATCCAAATGTCCAGTTTTCAACAATAGTATTACAAAGTATACAAAGACACAGGAAACTATGGGCCTTTCAAAGGAAAAAAAAAATAAACCAATAGAAACTGAATCTGAAAAAATAACTGATGGTGGATCTACTTGAAAAATACTTTAAAACAATTATCTTAAAGATGCTCAAAGAACTAAAAGAAGACGTGGAGAAAGTCAAGAAACAATGTATGAACAAAATTGAAATATCAATAAAGAAATGAAAAACCCAAAAAGAAATTCTGGACCTGAAAAGTAAATAAATAAAATGAAGAATTCACTAGAGGAATTCACAGGCAGACTGAGCAGGAAGAATAATGAATCAGTGCATTTGAAGGTAGAACAATCAAAATCAAATCTGAGAAACAGAAAGGAAAAAGATTGCAGAAAAACAAACAGAGCTTAAGGGACCTCTGAAATGCCATCAAGTACTCATTCACCAGCATATTCATTGTGTGGGTCCAAGAAGAAGAGAGAGACGGAAAAAAAACCAGAGAATATTTCAAGAAATCATAACTGATGACTTCCTAAATTTTATGAAAGACATGAGCATAAAGATCCAAGATGCTTAACAAACTCACTGAGGCACATTATAATCAAACTGTTGAAAGACGAAAATAAAGAGATAATTTTGAAAGTAACAAGATTTCTCATCAGAAACTCTGAAGGACAGAAGGCAAGTGGGCCAATATATTAAAAGTACTAAAACAAAACAAAACAAAAACACATATAAAGAAGCCTGTCAATTAAGAATCCCATAATCTGACAAAATGGTCTGTCAAAAATCAAGGAAAAATTAAGACATTTCCCAATAAACAAAAGCTGAAAGAGTTCATTTCAATTAGATCTGCCCTACAAGAAATTATAAAGAGAGTTCTACAGGTTGAAATGAAAGAACATTAGATGGTAACTTGAAGCTGTGTAAAGAAATAAAGATCTCAGTAAAAGGAAATACATTGGAAATTATAGAAATTAGTATTATTGTAACAATGATATATAACTCCACTTTTGGCTTTCTAGGTGACATTAGGTATTAAAGCACTTAAAGAAACAAGTAGTCTAAAAGCTAGTATTATTGTAATTTGGTTTGTAACTCCAGTTTGTTTTCTGTATAATCTAAGAGACTAATGTATTAAAAATTATTAGTTATGTTTTTGGACGCACAATATATAAAGATGTGTGACATCAACAACTGAAAGAGGTAGAGATAGATCTATGAAAGGAGCAGAATTTTATATGTTATTGAAGTTAAGCTGGTATAAAATCAAAATAGAGTATTATAACTTTAAGATATTCAGTGTAAACCCCAATGATAACCACAAAGAAAATAGCTAAAGAATACACATCTATAAGATAAGAACGTAAATATTTCACTACCAAAAAATCAATTAAACACTAGACAGTAATATAGGGAACAAGGGACAAAAAAGCAATAACATGCATGAATACAAACAGCAAAATGACAGAAGTACTTCTGATACTTTTATGTACTTTAAATGCAAATGTAATGTAAACTTTACAATCAAAAGACAAAGGTTGGTAGAATGGATTTAAAAAACATAATTCAACTAAGTCTATGACATCTAGAAGGAACATAGTTCGGATCCAAAGACACAGATAGGTTGAAAGAATAAAGGATGGAATGATATTCCATGAAAATAGTCACCAAAAAGGAACAGGGGTGGTTATACTAATATCAAACAAAATAGACTATAAGTCAAAAAAAATAAAGATAGACATTATATGTTAAAAGTTTCAACATGGCAAAAAGTAATGACAATTATAAACATTCATGAACTTAATAACAGACCACCAGAATTGAAGCAAAAGTGACAGAACTAAAGGGAAAAATAGATAGTTCTACAATAATAGTTGGAGACTTCAATACCCTACTCTAAATAACGGATAGAACAACCAGACAGAAGGTAAGTAAAAACATAGAAGATTTGAACAGTACAACAAACTAAATCTAACAGACATATACAGAACACCCTACCAAACAACAGAAGACACATTATTCTCAAGTGTACATGGGATGTTTTCCAGGACAAACCATATGTTAAGCCACAAAGTAACTCTCAATAGATTTTAAAAGACAGATATTATACAGAGTATCTTCTCTGACAATGAGATAAAGTCAGAAATCAATAACATAAAAACTAAAACATTCACAAATTTGTACAAATTAAACAATGTGCTTTTTTTTTTTTTTTTTTTTTTTTTTTCTGAGACCAAGTCTAGCTCTGTCGCCCAGGCTAGAGAGCTGTGACCCAGTCTTGGCTTACTGCAATCTCTGCCTCCCCAGTTCAAGGGATTCTCCTGCCTCAGCCTCTGGAGTAGCTGGGATTACAGGCATGCGCCACCACACCTGGCTAATTTTTGTATTTTTAGTAGAGATGGGGTTTCACCACGTCAGCCAGGCTGATCTTGAACTCCTGACCTCAAATGAACCACCAACCTCAGCCTCCCAAAGTGCTGGGATTGCAGGTGTGAGCCACCATGTCTGGCCTAACAATGAACTCTTAACCAATAAATCAAAGAATAAATAACAAGGGAAATTAAGAAATTGTTAGAGGTGAATGAAAACAAAAATGTAATACATGAAAACTAGGACACAACAAAAGCAGTGCTAAGGGGGAAATTTCTAGCTGTAGGCACTTACATTAAAAAAATCAGGAAAGATGGCCAATCAAAAACCTAACTTTACAACTTAAAAAACTAGAAAAAGATACCTAACCTAAACCAAAAGCTAGCAGAAGGAATAAAATGATAAGGATTAGAATCAAAATAAATAAAATAAAGAATTAACAAACAAATTACTAACATTAAAAATGAGGGTGAAACATCACTACCAATCACATAAATACAAAAGACTTTCAGAGAGTACTATGAGTGAATGAATGTCAACAAACTGAATAACCTAGATCAAATGGACCAATTCTTAGAAACATAAAACTTATCAGACTAAACCACAAAAAACAGAAAAGCTGGATAGACCTATAACTAATAAGAAAGTTGCATCAGTAATCAATACTCTGACAAAGAAAAGACTGACCTAATAGCTTTACACTTGAATTCTACCAAACATTTAAAGAGCTAATACTAATGCTCAAATTTTTATTAAAAAAGTTGAAGAGAAAATACTTTCTAACTCATTCTTTGAGACCAGTGTTACCCTGATACCAAAGCTAGACAAAGATACCACAAGGAGATCACAGATCAATATGTTTTATAATTATAGATGCAAAAATCCTCCACAAAATACTCAACTAAATACAGTAAGCTGAATTCAGTAGCATATTAAAAGGATAAGACACCATGACCAAGTGGGCTTTATGTGTGAAATTCAACGATAGTCCAACATATGACAATTCATTAATGTAACACACCAGAAAAACAGAAGGAAAGACAAAAATCACATAACCATTTCAATTGATGGAGGGAAAAATTTGACAAAATTCAACACCTTTTCATGATAAAAACATTCAACAAATTAGCAATACAAGATTATTATCTTGACATTATAAAAGCCATATGTGAAAAACTTACATTAATATATCGTCCTTGAGCAAACATCATACTAAGTGGTAAAAGGCTAAGAGGTTTTCCTCTAAAATCAGGAGAAAACAGGGATGTCTGGTTTTGCTACTTCTACTCAGCATAGTACTGGAAGTCCTGGGCAGAATACTTATGCAAGAAAACTTAGTAAATATAAATATCATCCTAATTATAAAGGAAGAGGTAAAATTATCTCTGTTCACAGATAATATAATTTTATGTGAACAAATATCCTAAATCTTCCACACAAAAATTGTTAGAACCAATAAGTAGAATCAGCAAAGTAGCAGGATACAAGTTCAAACAAACAAACAAAATTATTTGCATTTCTATAAACTAACAATGAGCAATCTGAAAAGAAAATTAAGAAAATTTCATTTCCAACAGCATCAAAAATAGTGAAATAAAATACTTAATCAAAAAAGTTAAAATAATTAATCAAGGAGATAGACTTGTACACTGAAAATGACAAAATATTGCTGAAAGAAATTAAAGAAGACATAAATGGAAAGGCATCTCATGTCCATGGATTGAAAGATTCAATACTGTTAAGATGTTAATACTACCCAAACCAATCTATAGTTTTAATGCAATCACTATTAAAATCCCAATGTCATTTTTTGCAGAAATAGAAAACTTAATCTAAAAGACATAGGTTCAGGAATTCAGGAATCTCAAAAGAATATGAATAGCCAAAATAATCCTGGGGGGGAAATGCTGAGGACTCACACTTACTGATTTAAAAACTGACCATAAAGCTACAGTAACCAAAACAGTGTAGTACTGGCATAAAGACACATATAGACCAATGGACTAGAATAGAGAGGCCAGAAATACAGCCTTGCATATATGGTCAAATGATTGTCAACAGGCTGCCAAGGTCATCCAATGTGGAAAAGACAGTCTTTTCTTTCACACTCACACACACACACACACACACACACACACACACACACACATATATATATATAATTGCATTTTAGGTTTTGGGGTACATGTGAAGAACATGCAAGATTGTTGCATAGGTACATACATGGCAGTGTGGTTTGCTGCCTTCCTCCCCTTCACCTATATCTGGCATTTCTCCCAATGTTATCCCTCCCCAGCTCCCCGCCCCACTGTCCCTCCCCTAGTTTCCCCCCACAGACCCCAGTGTGTGATGCTCCCCTCCCTGTGTCCATGTGTTTTCATTGTTCAACACCCAACTATGAGTGAGAACATGCAGTGTTTGATTTTCTGTTCTTGTGTCAGTTTGCTGAGAATGATGGTTTCCAGGTTCATTCATGTTCCTACAAAGGACACGAACTCATCGTTCTTTATGGCTGCATAGTATTCCATGGTGTATATGTACCACATTTTCCCTGTCCAGTCTATCATCGATGGGCATTTGGGTTGGTTCCAAGTCTTTGCTATTGTAAACAGCACTGCAATGAACATTCGTGTGCACGTGTCCTTATAATAGAATGATTTATAATCCTTTGGATATATACCCAGTAATGGGATTGCTGGGTCAAATGGAATTTCTATTTCTAGGTCCTTGAGGAATTGCCACACTGTCTTCCACAATGGTTGAACTAATTTACACTCCCACCAACAGTGTAAAAGTGTTCCTATTTCTCTTTTCAACAAATGGAGTTGAGAAAATTGGATATCAACATGCAAAATAATGAAGTTGGATCCTTTCCTAACACCATGTGCAAAAATTAATTCAAAATGGATCTATGCACTGAATGTAAGACCTAAAACTAGAAAACTCTTAGAAGAAAACAGAAGAGAAAAGCTTCACAACATTGGATTTGGCAATGATTACCTGCATATGACACCAGAGACTCAGGTAACAAATGAAAAAATAGACTTCATAAAATTTGACTACATGAAATTAAAATATATATATATATATATTTAAAACACTAGCAATAGAGTAAAAGGGCAACCCAGAGTGAGAGGAAATATTTGCAAGTCAGCAATCAGAAATAACAAAAGTAATATTACAACAAATCACACTGAAATACAAAAAAAGATCCTCAGAGACTATTATGAACACTTCTACATATACAAACTAGAAAAGCTAGAGGAAATGAATAAATTTCTGGAAATACACAACCTCCCATTGAATCAGGAAGAAGTTGGAATCCTGAAGAAACCAATATCAAGTTCCAAAATCGAAAAAGTCAAAAAAAAAACCTACCAACCAAAAAAAGCCCTGGACCAGACAAATTCACAGCCAAATTCTACCAGATGTACAAAGAAGAGCTAGTACTAACTCTACTGAAACTGTCCAAAACAAAAACAAAACAAAAAAATAAAAAACAAAAAACAAAAACAAGGAGGAGGGACTCCTCCCTAACTCATGCTATGAAATCAGCATCACTCTGATACCAAAACGTGAAACAATGAAAAAGGAAAACTACAGACCAAGATCCCTGATGAACATAGACGCAAATACTCTCAACAAAGTGCCAGGAAACTGAATCCAGAAACACATCAAAAAGTTAATTCATGATCAAGTAGGCTTCATACCTGGATGCCAGGTCGGCTCAACATATGCAAATCAATAAATGTGATTCACCACATAGACGGAATTAAAAAAAAAACGACATGATCATCTCAATATAAATGGAAAAAAGCATTTGATAAAATCTAATATCCTTTCATGATAAAAAAAAAACTTCAATAAATGAGGCATTGAAGGAACATACTTCAAAATATTAAGAGCCATCTATGACAAACCCACAGCCGAAATCATACTGATTGGGCAAAAGCTGGAAGCATTTCCTTTAAGAACAGGAACAAGACAAGGATGCCACTCTCACCACTCTTATTCAACATAGAGATATCATCTATCATCTCCCACCAGTCATAATAGCTATTATTAAAAAGTCAAAAAAAAATGGATGCTGGCAAAGTTGTGGAGAAAAGGGAACACTTACACGCTGTTGGTGGGAAAGTAAATTAGTTCAGCTACTGTGGAAAGCAGTTTGGAGATTCCTCAAAGAACTTAAAATGGAACAACTATTCAACCCAGCAATCTCATTACTGTTTTTCTTTATATACACAAAGTAAAACAAATTGTTCTACCAAAGACACACATGCACTCATATGTTCATCACAGCACTGTTCACAATAGCAGAGACATGGAATCAACCTCGGTGCCCGACAATGGTGGACTGTATAAAGAAAATGTGGTGCATATACACCATGGAATACTGTGCCTCCATAAAAAGAACAAAATCTGTCTTTTGCAGCGACATGGATGCAGCTGGATGCCATTATCCCAAGCAAATTAACCCAGGAATAGGAAACCAAATACTGCCTGTTCTCACTTATAAGAGGGAGTGACACATTGGGTACACATGGACATAAATATGGGAACAATAGATACTGGGGACAACTAGAAGGGGAGAGAGGCTGGGGGTAGGGGCTGAAAAAATGCCTATTGGGTACTATGCTCACTACCTGGATGACAGGACCATTTATGTCCCAAACCTCAGCATCATACAACATATCACATGTAACAAGTATATGTATACACACACACCCACACACACATATACACACATTTCTGCATATATACCTTGTGAATCTAAAATACAAGTTGAAGTGATAAATAAATGAATAATTTAAAAAGAAAATATTTGCAAATTATATATCTGATAAAGGTATCTGAATATATAGAGAACCCCTAAAACTTAGTGATGAAAAAGCAAGCAGCCGGATGTGGTGGCTCACGCCTGTAATCCCAGCACTTTGGGAGGCCAAGGCGGGTGGATCACGAGGTCAAGAGATCGAGACCATCCTGGTCAACATGGTGAAACCCCGTCTCTACTAAAAATACAAAAAAATTACCTGGCCATGGTGGCGCGTGCCTGTAATTCCAGCTACTCAGGAGGCTGAGGCAGGGGAATTGCCTGAACCCAGTAGGAGGAGGTTGAGGTGAGCCGAGATTGCGCCATTGCACTCCAGCCTGGGTAACAAGAGTGAAACTCCTTCTCAAAAAAAAAAAAAAAAAAAAAAAAAAAAAAAATGAAAAAAGAAAAGAAAAAGCAAGCAAGCCAATTTCAAAATGGGCAAAGGACTTGAGTAGACATTTCTTCAAAAAAGATATGCAAATGGCCAGTAAGCACATGATAAGATGCTCAAAATCTCTAATTATTAGGGAAATGCAAATCCAAATTACAAAGAGATATTGCCTCACACCCACTAGGATGGTCACTATAAAAAACAAACAAACAAAAAATAAATAAAATAACAAATGTTGGCAAAGATGTGGGAAAATTGGAACCTTTGTGCATTGCTGGTGGGAATGTAAAATGAGGTAGCTGCTGTGGAAAACAGCATGGCAGTTTCACAAAAAATTAAAAATAGAATTACCATATAATTCAGTAATTTCACTTCTGGGTATGTACCCCAAAGAATTGAAAGCAGGGTCTTAAATAGAAATTGGTACACCCATGTTTATAGCAGCATTATTCACAATAGCAAAATATGGAAGCAATTCAGGTGTCCAGCAACAAATTTAAAAAGAAGCAAAATGTAGGATATACAGATAATGAAATAATATTCAGCCTTAAAAAGGAAAGAAATTCTGACATATGCTACAACATGGATGAACCTTGAAGACACTAGGCTAAGTGGAACAAAAAAAAAAACTCACAAAAAAGATAAATATTGTATGATTTCACTATAAGTGAAACTTAGAGTGGGTAGTTAGAATAGTCAAAATCATAGAAACAGAAAATAGAATTGTGGTTGCCAGGTACTGGGAGGAGTGAGGAATGAGATGTTATTTTTAGTGGGCAGAGTTTCAGCTTTGCAAAGTGAAGAGAGCTCTGGAGATAGATGACAGTAATGGTTGCACAAAAATATGAATGTACTTAACACCTCTGATCTGCACACTTACAATGGTTAAGACAGTAAATTTTATGGTATGTGTACTTTATGACAATAAAAAATTGGGGTAGAGTAGATGGGGTTATTAATTATGAGGCAATCATTTTCTGTGTTAAGAATAGTCACTGTAAGGGGTGACTTTGCAAATGTAATATAGAGATTACATGATAAATTTGATCATATGATCTCAAATAAAAAGGACTATATGCTTGAAAGAAAAACAAAGGTCAACCTGCCAGAATTCAATTAGGTCAGACTGTTAAGCAATTTATGGCAAAAACAATAAAGCAGTTAGCCAGTAATTAATGGAGTCTAATGGGCTGAGTGTAATACCAAATGAAACAGTTCAAAAGAGAGATCAGGAAAAGAGACAGTAGACAGAGCTCTGATAAAACCACTCTCAGCCAGGCGCAGTGGCTCGTGCCTGAAATCTGAGCACTTTGGGAGGCCAAGGTGGGTGGATCACCTGAGGTCAGGAGTTCGGGACCAGCCTGGCCAACATGGGGAAAACCCACCTCTATTAAAAATACAAAAAAAGTAGCTGGGCGTGGTGGTAGGTACCTGTAATCCCACCTACTTAGGAGGCTGAGGCAGGAGAATCTCTTGAACCCAGGAGGTGGAGGTTGTAGTGAGCCAAGATCTCACCATTGCACTCCAGCCTAAGTGACAAGTACAAAACTCTGTCTCAAGAAGAAAAGCAAAAAACAAACCATTCTCATCCCAAGTTAGCTATGTCTAGGTTAGCTAGCTAACCGCATCCCAGGTTAGCTAGCTGGAGGCCATACCCTCTGAGGAACAACACCAAAGTCTTCACATGGCAGAGTTAATACACTTTACTAAAACAGTTTAGCCAAGTCACAGAATAATGAAACAAGCAAACCACAACCAAATTAAGTCCAGTAAAAGAGAGAAGATAATTAATATCCAGAGTTGCTGTAGTATACCTGAAATTCTATTTTTCTTTTTTTTTCTGAGATGGAGTCTCGCTCTGTCACCCAAACTGGAATGCAGTGGCGTGATCTCAGCTCACTGCAACCTCTGCCTCCCAGGTTCAAGCAATTCTCCTGCATCAGCCTCCTGACTAGTAGGAACTACAGGCGTGTGCCACCATGCCTGGCTAATTCGTGTATCCTTAGTTGAGATGGGGGTTTCACCATGTTGGCCAGGCTGGTCTTGAACTCCTGACCTCATAATCCACCCACTTTGGCCTCCCAAAGTGCTGGGATTACAGGCATGAGCCACTGCACCTGGCCCTGAAATTCTACTTTTCAACAACACCAAAAAAATATGAGACATGCAAAGGAACAGTAAAGTATGACCTATGCACAGGAGAAAAAAACAGGCAAGAGAAATTGTGAGATAGACTAGATATCAGATTTAACAAAGGCTTTAAAGTAGCCATTATAGTTCAAAGAACGAAAGGAAACCATGCTTAAAGAGATAAAGAAAGATAGGAAAACAATGTCTCATTAAATAAATAACATCAATAAAAAGATAGAAATGATTGATTGATTGATTGATTGATTTTTGAGACGGAGTCTTGCTCTGTCACCCAGGCTGGAGAGCAGCGGCACAATCTCAGCTCACTACAACCTCCATCTCCCAGGGTCAAGCAATTCAGATTCTCCTGCCTCAGTCTCCTGAGTAGCTGGGATTACAGGTGTGTGCCACCAAACCTGGCTAATTGTATTTGTAATTTTAGTAGAGATGGGTTTTTGCCATGTAGGCCAGGCTGGTCTCAAACTCCTGATCACAGGTGATCTGTCCACCTTGGCCTCCCAAAGTGCTGAGATTACAGGCATGAGCCATTGCACCCAGCCTATTTTTAAAATAAAAATTCTGAAGTTGAAAAGTACAAGAAAAAAACAAACAAACCCATCCAAAAGTGGGAGAAGGATATGAACAGACACTTTTCAAAAGAAGACCCATATGAGGCCAACAAACATATGAAAAAATGCTCATCATCACTGATTATTACAGAAATGCAAATCAAAACCATATTGAGATACCACCTCACACCAGTTAGAATGGTGATCATTAAAAAATCTGGAGACAACAAATGCCGGAAGAGGATGTGGAGAAATAGAAACACTTTTATTTTACACTGTTGGTGGGAGTGTAAATTAGTTAAACCATTGTGGAAGACAGTGTGGTGCTTCCTCAAGGACCTAGAAAGAGAAATTCCATTTGACTCAGCAATCCCATTACTGGGTATATACCCAAAGGATTATAAATCAGTCTATTATAAAGACACATGAACACGTATGTTCATAGCGGCACTGTTTACAATGGCAAAGACCTGGAACCAACCCAAATGCCCATTGACGATACACTGGACAAGGAAAATGTAGCACATATACACCATGGAATACTATGCAGCCATCAAAAACAATGAGTTCGTGTCCTTTGTAGGGACATGGATGAATCTGGAAACCATCATTCTCAGCAAACTGACACAAGAACAGAAAATCAAACACCACATGTTCTCACTCATAGGCGGGTGTTGAACAATGACAACACATAGACACAAAGAGCGGAGGTTGGTTGTGGGGGACTAGGTAGGGACGGCAGCGGGGGAGGTCAGGGAGGGATAACATGGGGAGAAATGCCAGATGTAAGTGACCGGGGGATGGAGGCAGCAAACCACATTGTCATGTGTGTACCTATGCAACAATCCTGCATGATCTGCATATGTACTCCAGAGTCTAAAGTACAATTTAAAAAAAGAAAGAAAGAAAGAAAAGTACAATAACCAAAATGAAATGTTTGTCAGAGGGGCACAACAGAATATTTGGACTAGCAGAAGAAAGAAAGGGCAAATTTCATGATAGATTGATAGAGATTATACAATCCAAGGAACAGAAAGAAAATACAATAAAGAAAAGCAAGCAAGCCTCACAGAAATACAGGACATTTGTAAGTACGCTAACATATGTGTAATGGAATTACTAGAAGAAAAGAAAAAGGAGCAGAAAAAGTGTTCAAAGAAAAAATGATTGATAACTCCCCAAGTGTGCTGAAAAATAATTTGCACATCCAAGAAGTTCAATGAACCTTAAGTAGGACAAATGAAGAGATACACTCCCAGACACATCATAGTAAAAATGCTGAAGTCAAAGCTAAAGAGAAAAGTGTGTCAGTAGCTGTTCATCACTGGCAAGAAAACCCCAGAAAGTTGAGCATCTGACTTATCAGTAGAAACGATGAAGTTTAGAAGGCAAAATAATGACATATTTAACATAAAGAAAAAACTGCCAGCCACAAATATTACATCAGCAAAACTATATTTCAAAAATTGAGGTGAAATAAGTTTCTGATAAACAAATAATGAGCAACTTTATTGCCAGCAGACCTGCCTTACAAGAAATAAATGAGGTTCCTAGGGCTGAAAGCAACTGAACTGAGATGAAATTTTAAATCCACATGAAAGGGCAAAATGCAGAAGTAAAGGTAATTATGTAATTATAAAAGATAGCATAAATGCACGTTTTTAAAAACTGATTTAAAAAGTCATTGTATAAGATAATATGTGTATAACTGTATTATTGTACCTGTAACATATAGAAATGAAAGTAACCGTACAAAGGAGGTGGCTGGGAACAGAGCTGTACTGGAACAAGAAATTATGCCATTATGCCTGTAATCCCAGTGCTTTGAGAGGCCACGGCAGGTTGACTACTTGAGACCAGGAGTTGGAGACTAGCCTGAGCAACATAGTAAGACCCTGTCTCTACAAAATATTTTAAAAATTAGCCAGGCATGATGGTGCACACCTATAGTTCTAGCTTCTCAGGAGGCTGAGGTGCGAGGATCACTTGAGCTTAGAAGTTCAAGGTTATAGTGAGCTATGGTAGCACCACGGTACTCCAGCATGCGTGAAAGTGCAAGACCCTGTCTCTAAAGTTAAAAAAAAGAGAGAGAGAATTATACCAGATGGTAACTCAAACCCACAGGAACAAAGAGAACAGGAAATAATAAATAAGAAGATAAATAAAGCAACCTCTATAAAAATGTGCTTGCTTTTCCTCTCTTGTCAGCCCTTTTAAGTAACATAAAATGATATAAATCATTTTAACAATGTATTATTGGGTTTGTAACATATATAGATATAATATGTATAACAATAATAGCACAAAAACAGGGAAGAAGGAATAAAAGTATCTAGAAGTAACATTTCTACATCTCACTGGAATTAAGTTGGAATAAAGTTCAAGTAAATTCTGATAACATGTATACGGTGATGCCTAGGGATTACAGCCGAGATAAATGAGAGAATAGAACAGAAATAGAGAAAAGCAATGAAACCAAAAGTTGGTTCTTCAAAAAGATCAACAAAATTGACAAACCTTTAACTAGATTGACAAGGAAAAATAAAAATTACTAAAATCAGAAATGAAAGAAGGGATAACACTACTGATCTTACAGAAATAGAAATTTTTTAAAAATACTACAGACAATTATAAGCCAACTGATTGGTTAACTTAAAGGAAATGAACAACCTATAAAAATAGAAACTACTTAAAGTGACCTAAGAAGAAATTTGTTTAAATCTGCAGTAGAGCCACATAATGGAATACTATTCAGCAAGAAAAGGAAAGGAAGTATTGCTAAACGCTACAATGTGGATTAACCTTGAAAATGTTATGCAACATAAAAGAAGCCAGTAACAAGGACCACATCTAGTATGATTTCATGTATAGAAAATGTGCAGAATAGGCAAATCTATAGAAACACAAAGTAGGGGCCAGGACTGGTGGCTCACACCTGTAATCCCAGCACTTTGGGAGGCCAAAGTGGGTGGATCACCTGAGGTCAGGAGTTTAAGACCAGCCTGGCCAACATGGGGAAAACCTGTTTCTACTAAGAATACAAAAATTAGCCAGGCGTGGTGGTGGGCACCTGTAATCCCAGCTACTCAGGAGGCTGAGGCAGAAGAATTGCTTGAACCTGGGAGGTGGAAGTTGCAGTGAGTCAATATCATGCCATTGCACTGCAGCTTGGGCAACAAAAGCGAAACTCCAAAGAAAGAAAGAAAGAAAGAGAGAGGGAAAGAGGGAGGAAGGGAGGGAGGGAGGGAGGGAGGGAGGGAGGGAAGGAAGGAAGGAAGGAAGGAAGGAAGGAAGGAAGGAAGGAAGGAAGGAAGGAAATAAGGAAGGAAGGAAAGGAAAGTAGATTATTGATTGCCCAGGGCTGCAAGTGAGGCAATGGAGACTTGGGGAGGGAAGGCTAGTAGGTATGAGGTTTCTTTTGGGGCTAATTAAAATATTCTAAAATTGATTGTCATGATGGCTGTACAATGTTGTGAATATTCTAAAAGCCATTAAATTTATATAATTTAAATAGAGTGTATGGTATGTGACTATCTCAATAAAGCTGTTTTTTCAAAAATGACTTGGATGGATAGCATCTGAAGGTGTGGAGGCTTATGCAATAGTCCCTATGAGAGACTGAAGGCTTGAACTGGAGAGATGAATAAGAATGGAAATCAAGATGAGGAAACAGGCTGGTTTTGCTGGGGAGGGTATAGAAAATGAACTGCTAAATTACAGTGATTGCAGAACAAGAAATCTAAATCTTGCAGAATTTTAAAGGTCAATTAATTACAAGTAGCTTGGAGATTGTTTCCAAAAAAAGAAGTCTTGTTCAAAGTACAAGAAAATGCCTCTTAAGTATCTACACATATACACACAAAAAGCCATGCATTTAAAATAATTCACTAAATGGCTGTCAACACTGGGAGGGTACTGGGAAAGGAGAGCAGGGTCCATTATCAAGAAAGAAAAAGATGGTCCTGGTGAGAAAAACAGAAAAAGTCATCAAATGAGGCAGCGTCTTCATTAACCTATTAATTCATTCACCAAATATTGATTGAGCATCTATCATGATCCACACCCTAGATACAGCAGTGCTAAAGAACTGCCTTCATGGAGCTTCCAGTTCAGTAGGGGAAGACAGATTATGAACTGGTGCACAAGGCTGTATATACAGCATGGTCCAGTGATGAGTGCTGGGGAGAAAAATGAATCTGGTTAAGAAATAAATTAGTGATCAGACACGTGAAGCAGACTGCTGTGAAGGTGCAACACGGGAAGAGTTGAGACTTGAACAGGGAGACATGAGCCTGGTGACTATGTGTTGGGGAAGCATCTCAGGCAGAGGGGCTGCTGGAGCAATGAATGGAGTTGAGAGGGTGAGGAAGAGCAAGGCGATCAGCGAGAAGGCCAGTGAAACACAGGAAGCCAGGCAGAGAGCAACAAGACAAGGAGGTCAGCAGGGCCAGATCGCCCAGGAGGCTCTTCGGCCAAGGGTACAGTAAGTAAGAGTGTCAAGTATATTTTAAATGTGATAGGAAGGTTTTAAATAAGGAATGACATAATCCGATTTGCATTACAAAAAGAGGCGTGAAAGCTGGATGGGGGGGACAGAGAAAGGTTGGTTAATGGGACCAAAAAGCCCTTAGATAGAAAGAATAAGTTCTAGTGTTCAATTGCACAGCAGAGTGACGATAGTTAGTAATAATTTATTGTCTATTTAAAAATAGCTAGAAGAGAATATGTGAAATGTTTCCAACACAAAGAAACAATAAATGTTTGAGATGATGGATATCCTCATACCCTGATTTGATCCATACACATTGTTGCATGTATCAAAATATGTACCCCATAAACATGAACAATTATTACCTATTGGTTTTCGAAAGATGAGTGGAAAAGGAGGGGATGTTAGGTAAGTGCGGAAGCGGGTGTTATGGGTCAAATTGTGTACCCCAGTAATGACATGCTAAAGCCTTAGCTCCCAGTAACTATTGGTGTGACCTTAGTTGAAAAGAGAGTCTTCAAAGATGTAATCAAGTTAAAATGAGGTCATTAGGGTGGGCCTTAATCCAACATGACTACTGTCCTTATAAACAGAAGGAAATGTGTACACAGACACACAGGGAGAATGTCAC
This sequence comes from Saimiri boliviensis, assembly GCF_048565385.1. Classification (NCBI taxonomy): domain Eukaryota; kingdom Metazoa; phylum Chordata; class Mammalia; order Primates; family Cebidae; genus Saimiri; species Saimiri boliviensis. Next base: position 90,290,457 of record NC_133453.1, read on the forward strand.
GTGACAGTATGGAGACACATGGACACAGAGGGAAAATGGGCACATGAAGATGGGGGCAGAGGTTAGAGTCACAGGGCTGCAATGCCAAGAAAGCCTGCACTGCCTGAAGCTGGAAGAGGCAAGAAAGCATCTTTCCCTCCAGCTTTCAGGGGGAGCATGGCCCTGCTGGCACCCTGATTTTGAACTTCTGGCCTCCAGAACTGGGAGAGAATGAATTTACGTTGCTGGAGCTGCCCGGTTTGTGACGCTCTGTGAGGGCAGCCCTAGGAAAGCAAGGCTCAGGGAAACCAGTGCAGGTGCCCACACCAAAAAGTCAGATCTCAGGGAGGCAGCACGACACTGCCGGATGCCTGATGAATTTTGAAAGCAGACGCTGCCAAGAACTGCAAATACCTTGGGTTTGAGGGGCAGGTACAAAATAGAAATTCATTGCCAGAAACCTGCTTGAGGAACACTTTGCAAGATACTTCAAGACCAGTCAGAAGTCTTTGAATTCTGAATGCCAAAGGAAAGAGATCAACCAGTGGGATCTCTTGAGGTTCTGGAAAATTGGGAGATGTACCCGAGAATAAGACCTGAGTAATGGAGGCCACAAGTACTTGCCTCTGTTTCTGCAGGACAGCGTTAAGAAATTGGTCCTGGCCAGGCTCGGTGGCTCATGCCTGTAAATCACAGCACTTAGGGAGGCAGAGGTGGGTGGATCACCTGAAGTCAGGAGTTTGAGACCAGCCTGGCCAACATGGTGAAACCCTGTCTCTACTAAAAATACAAAAATTAGCTGGGCATGGTGGTGCACACTTATAATCCCAGCTACTTAGGAGACCGAGGCAGGAGAATTGCTTGAACATGAGAGGCGGAGGTTGCAGTGAGCCGGGACTGCACCAGTGTACTCCAGCCTGGGTGACAAGAGCAAAACTCCATGTCAAAAAAAAAAAAGAAAGAAAGAAAGAAAGAAAAAAGAAAAGAAAGAAAGAAAAAGAAAAAGAAATTGGTCCTGTTGCAATATATTTAAAACAAATTGACAAATTAGCCACAGGCACATCACTGCGTGAGGCTTTCCTACAAGTAATGACAACATTTGGGAATCACACTGGAAAGCAGTGGTCAGAGTGTGAGCACAAGTGTGGTCATTGTCCCCATCCCTGTGTGTAAGAGACTTCCTGAGGGTCCGGGGTGATAGACAGTGAGGGTCGCTTACATGAGCACCATGGCAACTGTGTCTCACTTTACACAAGGGAAGGTAGCCCCTGGCCACAATGGGGACATTTAATCTAAAGGCGTATCAGGCAGCTCCTGCATCTCTGCAGCAGCCCCAATGATGTAATGCCAACCTCCCATGCACCCAGCCCCAGGAATTTTCCCCTGGGAGGCCTGAGAAAGCAGGTGGTCTTTTTTTGGTGGTGGGGGCAGGAGCTTAGGCATCAAGGGCTTTCTGGAAAGTAGGAACAGGCAGAGTTTGTCCATTATTGAGTATTTGCTACATGTGAACCTTATGCTACCCATTTCATAGCATTCTCTAATTCATCCCTCATCACCACCATTCAAGTAGGGTTGTATTGCCACCATTTTACAATGAGGAAATTGAGGCCCAAAGAAGCTAAGAAACCTGTCCGAGGCTGCACAATAGCAGCACTGGACTTCAAACCCAGGGCTATATGACAGAAAGCCTTGGATCTTCCCATTACACCATGTGATGTGATCTTTCTTGCTACCCAAAGTGTGGTCCATGGGCCAGCAGCACCAGCAGCACCTGGTAGCTTGTTCAAAATGCAGACTCTCAGGCTCCACCCAGACCTATGGAACAAGAATCTGCATTTTGACAAGATGCACAGATGATCAAGGGCACAGTAGCATATGGGAAGCACTGCTCTACTTCATTTTTAAAAGGTCTTTGATAAGTGTCCACTCAAAAGTTCAACTGCCTCCTTTCACAGATAAGGAAACTGAGGGCCGGAGAGGACTAGCAAGTTGCCCAGTGTTCCTGAATCGATGCTCCTAACATCTTGGACCATCATGAAGAACCATGCCCAATGTACTGCTGTGACCAGAAAAGTAAATGATGGGAGCTGTCAATCAAAAGAGGCACTGAAATTAAAGAACTAACTGTCACATCTGTCACAACAAGGATAGTAGAGGCTCACCTGCGGTGTCCCAGTCCCTCACCCATCCCTAGTCCATGCTCCATTGTAAGAGGGATATTGACACCTTGCCTGTGAAGCCCTGCCACCCAGGCTGGGATGTTCTCACTTCTTTCTTTGCATCTTCAGTGCCTGCATGCCTGCCTCATACACAGTAGGTGCTCAATCCACCTTTGCTAACCTTGCTGACGATAGTGGATGGGAGATCTGCACAAGGAACGAGGTCTCAGCAAGAAGGGCTAAACTGAAGACAAAACCTGCACATTTGCCTGGGGCAGCCCCAACAGTCTTCAATCTCGGATTCCCTTTTCTTTAAAATTTATTACAAAGTATTAACCTGCTTCAGCAGCTCTGGTGCTTTTCCAAATTCTTTAACAGGAGTGTTAGCAAGTGTGCCAGCACTTTACTTTCTTGCATTGGCGTCATCTCTTCAATACCATTATTACTGCTGAAACTGCCAAGGCTCTTTGGCTCTGAGTTCTAATGGACATTGGGCAACTGAGCCTCAGAAGATCAGCAAAAATGGTTTCTGGAGCACAACTGGGCACCAGCGTTTAGATTTCCACATCCCCTGACCCCCACACTCTGCTTCTACCTGCTGTGTGTTCCTACCAGCTGCCTTCTTGTGAATTCCATTTGTCATCCAGCAGTGAACTACCCAGGACAATCTTCTACCCTGGTGAGGTCTCTGTGGAGTGACAGCCAGACTAAGGTGACCGAGAGATGGAGAAGCCAAGATCAAAATCCTATAAAGCCTCATGCCCAGCCCTGCCTCCTCTTTGACAGTCAAGAATGAGCCCAGAATTCTGCCTCTGGTCATAGGAACATGCCTGACAGCCTGTCTCTACCTCTGAAAAGGAGGGAGCATGAATGAGGGGGCCTCTGCCCTGGGCCTATGCACAGGCCCCCATTCCTTTATGCTGCTCATGGTTGGCTGTCTTTGGGGTGCTCCTGGATTCTGAGTCCAGCTGCCAGCTGGAACCTTGACATTTTTCTATTACCTCCTTCTCGATCTCAGATTCTGAGCTCAGCCCCTTGGACTTGCAGAGCTTTACACATCATCCTCTAAGTTTCTGGGCTTTCCTTCAGCAAGCCTCTTTGCTCAGGCTATCAGTCTTCCCCCTATCAACTAGCTCCCCAAGTCCAAGCCCAGTGGATGATGTAATCCATCCCTGTTCAACTTCTTGGCCAATGACCATGGTACAGGGGGCTGCCAGCTCTCTCCTCACCCACACATAACCATGTCTCACTATCAGTCATATTTGGGGGGATAGAGAGGAAAGAACAAATATGTGGTCATTTACTTTAAGCTGCTAATTAGACATGCCTTGAAAAACATAACAAGATACAGCCATGTGTATAAACTGATACATGGTCAGCTCTGTTGCAAGGAAAATAGCTCTCCTGGTCTAGATCTCTGTCCACTCATTTTTTGACCTAACCCAGGAAACTTGATCCAGCTGCAGGGTCATACATTGAGCTTCTTTTCCTGTGATGCTTATGACAGATGCACAGACATGGCCTATGACATCTGGGCATTTGGGACCTATAACAGAACGGTAAATAAAGTCCAGAGGGATAAAAACCACTAGCCCAAGGCCAAGTAGCCAGTGAGGTTTGACACCACTGATGATCAGTGGGTGTGTGTTGGGTGGAAGACAAATGGGAACCAGTCTCTGAGCTGTCAGCAAGAGAGGTCATGGGAGTTTCCTGAACAACCCAACATGGGTGAAGGAAGTTGTGAGTTCTTTTTTGCCACAGACTCTGTAGGCTGAGTGCTCCTTAGAGTCCCGGGAGTCCAGCGTCTCTTGCTTACAGCAGCAACCTTCATAGCAGGCTCTGGAGTGACTCCCCTCCTTCTCTATCTCACTCTCTGCTTCCTCCCTCCTGCTTCCTGGGGTCACTTTCCCATAGACAAGCTCCAGTTACATCCTTGTCTCAGGTTCTGTGTTCCAGAAAGCCCACACTAAGACAAATGCCTACCTTATGAGGCGGTTGTAAGGATTCATGGAGAAAGATCATGTGAAGCTCTCAGAAAAGAAAAAGAGTACCCAAGTGACCCAGAAACAAAAGCAGCCCGGCACTCATCCTCCAGTCTGATGCTCACAGATGGCCTCTGGGTTATTAGAAGCTTCTTTGACACTCACACCCAGGCCATACTGTTCTCCTGTTGGATATAAAGAAACTCAACAGAACACCAACATCAGACAAGGTCACTTGGATGCCATGACACAGTGGGATAAAAACAAGGTCACTGTGTTTTAGGCCGTTCTTGCATTGCTATAAAGGAATACCTGAGACTGGGTAATTTATCAAGAAAACAGGTGTTATTTTGGCTCATGGTTCCACAGCCTGTACAGAAAGTGTGCTGCTGGCATCTGCTTCTGGTTAGGGCCTCAGGGAGTTTACAATCATGGTAAAAGGTAAAGAGGGAGCCAGTGCATCTCTTGGAGAGTGTGAGCAAAAGGAGATGCCACATATTTTTAAACAACCAGATCTCACATGTACTGAGAGTGAGGATCACCCATTATTAGGAGGCCAGCACCAAGACATTCATGAGAGATCCTCCCCTGTGACCAAACACCTCCCACCAGCCCCACCTCCAACATTTCAATGAGATTTGGAGGGGACAAACATCCAAACAACATCACTGTGCAACCCACAAAATACATCTCTTTCTCTCCTCTCTTGGCTAAGATGAGTGACTTCTGTTTCTTTACCAATTACATCTTTAGCTTCACTTCAATCTATCCTGTCTATACATAAGATTTATTATAGAATTGCCCCACTTCCTGATAACATTCAAGCCACAGCAAAGCCCCGTATCCTTGACCCTCCCTTGAATTACTCAACCAAAACCTCTATCCTACTGTGAGTTTTTTCTCACCCTCCCCTTGAGAGCCCCTGCTGGCAGAGAAGTGCTGGACAGCACAGAGAGGAGTCACCAGGAGGAAGTCAGGTGAGGAGACAGGGCTCTCTCATCCCAGACCATTAGTTAAGCACCTGCTCAGCTATTTAGCAAGCATATATCAGCCACCTACTGTGTGTAGGGGGCTGAGCAGCTTGGGGTTAAAGCTAAGGTGCAGACCAACCAATCCAAAGGCAGGATACCCACCTTGGAGGGCTTTATAATCTAATGAGGGAAGAGAACATACACTTACAGGAAGCAGCTCAGGTCAGTTTGAGTTCCTGCCCTGAGCCCTTGGCTATTGCTGTTGCAACTCTTTACCAGGCTCTGCAAAGTCACAGAGTGTTTGCAGTTCCATGAGACTTAATGAAATACTTGAATTTACATATTTGCCTTGTTAAAAAAGAAAGAAAGAAAGAAAAGGCACTACATACTGCTAACAAATATGTCCTAGAAATATATTCTGGGTAATTTTCTGTGGTATAAAACACCTCTGACAATCAAGTTTAACATTATCAGTGATGTCATGTCGATAGTTTATACCCTTGATGCAATGTGGCAAGAATGGCATTTCCCTTATGTGGTCTTCCTCTCAAAAACCCAGAATGCAAGTCAAACTATAAAGGAAGCACCAAACAAACCTAAATAGAGGCACATTTTAGAAAATACTTTGTCAATATTCCTAAAAGCTGTCAAGGTCATGAAAAAGAAGGAAATTCACAGCCAAGAAGCGTTTAAGGAGACATGATGACTAAATGCCAGGCAGTATCCCAAACGGGATTCTGTGACAGAAAAAGCACATTAGGTTAAAAGTAAGGAAATTGGAATAAAATGGGAGCTTTAGTTAATAATAATGTATCAGTATTGGATCGTTAATTATGACAAATCTACCAAAGCAACGCGAAATGCTAACAATATGGGAAACTTCGTGTTGCATATACAAGAAACAGGAACTCTCTGCACTATCTTTGCAACTTTTCTGTACATCTAAAACTATAATAAAATTAAAAGTTTATTTGGCTCACACCTGTAATCCCAGCACTTTGGGAGGCTGAGGCAGGTGAATCACTGAGGCCAGGAGTTTGAGAACAGCCTAGGCAACATAATGAAACCCTGTCTCTACAAAAAATACAAAAATTAGCCAGGTGTGGTGGCACACACCCATAGTCCCAGCTACCTGGGAGACTAAGGCAGGAGGCTCACTTGAGCCTGGGAGGCAGAGAGTGTGGTGAGCTGAGACCACACCACTGCACTCCAGCGTGGGTGACAGAGTAAGGCCCAGTCTCAAAAAGAAAAAAGAGTTTATTATAATAAAGTAGACAAACTAGCAAACCTTTGAGTACCGTGTATCCTATGTGCTATTTCCCTGAAGGCAAATTCTGATCAGCTTAGTCCTTCCTACTATGTGTACAGCCATGTAGCTTTGGAGTGTGTGTGTACTGCAGGTGAATGTGTGTGTGCGCACGTGTGTTTAAAGGGCCAGTGACTGTACTTTGATTTGTTTTTAAGTCAGCCAAGCCAGAGTGATGGTTTTATGGGTGTACACAATGTCAAAATGTATCAAATTATGTACCTTAAACATATGTAGTTTATTATTTGCTTATTACATCTCAGTAAAGCTAAAAAAAAGAAACACTCTAAATTTTGATGCCAGAGCAAGTACACAGGAGGGCCCAAACTCAATTGCTTATGAAAAGACTTTGACCTTGGACTTTTTATTTAAAGGAAAATAAAGCAAAAACCTTAAAATTTGTATTAGTCAGCTAGGGCTGCCATACAAAATACCACAGAAGGAGTGAACTGAACAACAGAAATTAATTGTCTCATAGTTCTGGAGGCTAGAGGTCTATCATCAAAGTGTCTGCAAATTTGTTTCTTGGTGAGGCTGCCCTTCCTGCCTTGTAGTCAGCCACCCTGGTCCCCATGTGACCTTTCATCTGTGTGCACATGGAGGAGAGATCCCTGCCTTCTCTTCTTCCAGTAAGGAGACCAGACCTACTGGAGTAGGGCTCCATGCTCATGACCTCATTTAGCCTTAATTACCTCCTTAAATGCCCTATCTCCAATAATAGTCACATTGGTGATTAGGGCTTCAATATAGGAATTTGAGGAAGACCCAATTCGGTCCATAACATCCCTTCCCTGCCCCCCCATCCATGTCCTCCCCACATGCAAAATACGTTCACCCAATCTCGACAGTTCCAAGAGTCTTAACCCAATCTAGTATCAACTCTAAGGCCAAAATCTCATCTAAATATTACCTAAATCAGGTATGGGTGAGACCTGAGGTATGATTCATCCTGAGGCAAAAATCCTCTCTAGTTTTGAACCTGAGAAACTAGACAAGTCACGTGTTTCCGAGATAACAGTGGTGGAACAAACACAGAATAGACACTTCTTTCCAAAAGGGAGCAGGTGGGAAGGAGAAAGGGGTGACAGGTTCCCAAGCAAGTCCAAAGCCTAGCAAGCCAAATTCCTCTAGATTATGATTGGAAACTCTGCCTTCTGGCCCACTGGAGCAGCAGCATTACTGACATGTTGCCCCCACAACTCTTTATAAAGGTCCTGCCCTTCAGGCTCTGGGTGCATGCAGCCTGGCCTGCAAAAACAAAGAAGGGGTCCCACTCTGTGGCACTAAGGGGAAAACAGCCTTGTCTCCTCAGCCTGTGGTGGGAGTGGCAGACTGATGATCTCTGAATCCGCTTCAGGGTCATTCTGCTCTTCTCATGAAGGATAAAGACAAATTGCTCATTGTTCCATGCTGTAGAATCCCGGAAGTCTGAAAGCCTTCCTTTGTTTTGTCCCATCTCCAATCTCCTTGGTCCAAACCGACAGTGTCTCTTCTTGTATATGCCCATCTCTATTCCTGGTTTCTGCTGAGATGGCCAATTGACTCCATGGGTAATCTCCTGATGGAATGATTGTCCAGCCACATCCTTGGTGGTCACTCCAGAACGTGGTTTCTCATTTTTTGCAATATGGATAGGCAGAGAATTTTCCAAATCTTCCAGTTCTAGTTGCTTATTACTTAACACTTTCTTCAATTAATTTCTCTCCTATGTTACTATAAATAGTACACAGAATCTAGAATCCACCTTCAATAATTTGTTTAGAAATCTCCTCAGCTAAATACTCAATATTGTTACTCACAAGTGGTACCTTCTAGAACACAATTCAGCTAAGATTTTTTTTTGCCACTTTTTAACAAAGATAACCTTTCATCTAGTTTCCAATAATGTGCTCCTTCTTTGCCTCTGAGACCTCACTAGAATCACCGTTAACATTCATATTTCTACCAATAGTTCCTTCAAGGCAATCTAGGCTTTTTATAGCACGCACCTCAAATCTCTTCCAACTTCTGCCCATCACCTGTCACCCAGTTCCAAAGCCAATGTACATATTTAGGTACTTGTCACAGCAGCATCTTACTTCTTGGTACCAAAATCTGTATTAGTCAGGGTTCTCCAGAAAAATAAGCCCCAACAGAATCGGGGTAGGGAGTGATTTGTTATAAAGTCTTAGCATCAATTCTTGGCCTTTCGCCTGGGGTTGAGTATTTATTTGTATTGGTCTGTTCTCATGCTGCTAATAAAGACATACCTGAGAGTGGGTAATTTATAAAGGAAAGAGGTTTAATTGACCCACAGTTCCACATGGGCTGGAGAGGCGTCACAATCATGGTGGAAGGCAAAGGAGGAACAAAGTCATGTCTTACATGGTGGCAGGCAAGCAAGCTTGTGTAGGAATGTCCCTTCATAAAACCATCAGATCTCATGAGACTTACCCACTATCATGAGAACAGCATGAGAAAGACCTGCCCTCCATGATTCAATTACCTCCCACCAGGTCCTACTCACAATGCATGGGAATTATGAAAGTTATAATTCAAGATGAGATTTGGACGGGGACACAGCCAAACCATATCACTATTCTTATCAGTTTAATATCTGATGTGGCCTCTATTCAAAGACAATATATTAAATAAATTTTTGGAGCAGGGAGCTTGTTCTGTCCACTCCATCCATTGACTTGGTATTGCAATACCTCCAGGAATGATGCAACTTCCTCCACCTTCAAGGAATTAAAAAAAGAATTGGCTTACATAACTATAGAGGCTAGAAAGTTCCAAGATCTACAGGGTGAGTCAACAAGCTAGAGACCCAGACGGGCTAATGATGTAGGCCCAGCCTGAGTTCAAAGACCTGAGAACCAGGAGAGCCGATGGTGTAGTTCCCGAAGGGCAACAAGGCTCAAAATCCAAGAAAAGCCAATGTTTCAGTTTGAATCTGAAGACAGGAAAAATTCCCTCTCACAAAGGGAAGGGGCAGTCTTTTCATTCTATTCAGGCCACCAACTGATTAGATGAGGCCCATCCACATTAAGGAGGGCAGTCTGTTTTACTCAGTCTACCCATTTAAAAATTAATCTTGGGCCAGGTACACTGGCTCATGCATGGTGATCCCAGCATTTTGGGAGGCCAAGGTGGGTGGATCACCTGAGTTCAGGAATTTGAGATCAGGCCAACATGATGAAACCCCTAAATCTCTACTAAAAATTTTAAAAACAATTAGCCAGATGTGGTGGCAAGTACCTGTAATTCCAGCTACTCGGGAGGATGAAGCAGGAGAATCACTTGAAACCCAGAGGCAGAGATTGCAGTGAGCCAAGATCAGACCACTGCACTCCAGCCTGGGTGACAAGAGTGACACTCTGTCTCAATCAATCAATCAATCAGTGAATCAATGTCAATCTCATCAAAAAAATACCCTCACAGAAAAACTCAGAATGATGTTTGACTAAATATCTGTACACTCCAATGACACAATCAAATTGACACACAAAAGTAACCATCACAACATTTCATGAATCTTTCTCAAGAGGACGTCAAATTAGCCAGTTAAAGGGCTGAGCCTCAAACTCCAAATCATAGGCGTGCACAAATCTGCCATAATCTTAATAAGTTCAATCATAGGAATAATCATCCAAAGTTAGAAGAATTTTTATTGCTTGTGTCACTGAGAATCAAGATTTGGTGATAAGGAAGGACAGGATGAAGGAAACCATGTCTGTGTTTTCTCAAAGCACTGACTCCATGTCAATACCCTAACCGGTGTCTGGCTTGGCCCTGAATGTTCTGAAGGGTCATTTCTCCATGACAAGTTTCTTAGGGTTGGGAGATTGACGGCAGTTGGCCTTTTGTTGGCTCTGCCTGTGGCTCCCAGATTCTCACTGTCTAAAGGCTTTATTTAAAAACTCTTACCCTTAGGTGCTGTCATGCAGCTATATGACTTCTTTATGCCTCAACTGTCACTATCTACAGACTTCCTGCACATTTACTGAGGGCCTGGAAATTCAGTTTAACATTTTACTAATAATAAAAATAATAATGCCAAGTATAATAATAACAATGTAAATGATACAGGTATTGAGTACCAACCACACTGTTAAGTAGTATATATGATGTTATATGATACATGTCATTGTATCATATGTAAAAGGCCATGACATAGATACTATTATTGTCTTCATTTTACAGATGGTGAAATGGAAGCTTCCTGTCATTATGCTGACACCTGTTGTGTTCTATCAGTGATTTTAAAATCATGTCAGTCTGTTGTGTTCTAGTATCCTCACCTCTACTACATTTCAACAATGCCTTTCCTATTCTTATTCTGGGACCTGTGATCTCTTACAATTTCTTAAATTCCCACCCATGTGTACATTTATTCCTTGTCTGCAATAAATATCTGTTGAACACTTACAGAGTTCAGGCTGAGACAGGAGAAGGTGAGGGACAGAAAAGACAGAGTCCTAAGATTCTTCTCTCCACCTGTCACAATAGCCATCCAGTCACCTTTGCTGCTCTCATTTTTACTAACCATTCTTATCAGTCTTGCCAACTTCTGTGACTCCTCGACTTGGTTTCTTTCAGTGTGATTCCTAGTTTACTTCCATAGAATCATCAGAGTAGAGGTAAAAAGTGGGACCTGGACCCTACTCCAGAAAATTCACTTTGAAATTCAAGGCCAACCAGTCCCTATGTAGCTGACTGAAATTTGTAATCTCTTTTTATGGTATTTTAATAAAGTTTTCAAAGCTAATACATTTACATTAAAATTTTAAGTGATATCAAGTTGTATTCATCAGGGTTCTCTAGAGAGACAGAAACAATAGAATGGATGGATGAATAGAGGCTTGATTGATAAATACATAGATAAATACATACCTACATAGATGAAGGGACATTTATTAGGGTAATTGGCTTATATGATTATGGTGGCTGAGAAATCCTGCGACAGGCTGTCTGCAAGGTGGAAACCCAGGGATGCCAGTAGTGTGGCTCAGTCCAAGTCCAAAGGACTCAGAACCAAGGAAGTTGATGGTATAACTCTTAGTCTGAGGCCAAAGGCCTAAGGACCTGAAGGGAGAGGACTGCTGGTACAAGTTCCAGAGTCCAAAGGCTGGAGTACCTGGAGTTCTGATGTCTGAGGCCAAGAGAAGAGGGGTATCCCAGCTCCAGGAGGAAGAGTAAATCTGCCTTTCTTTTAACTTTTTGGTGTATCCATTACCCTATTCAACTAGATTGTGCCAACCCACATTAAGAGGGATCTTCCCCACTCAGTCCACCCACTAATGCACCAATCTCCTCTGGAAACACCCTCACCAACTAATACACCAGTCTCCTCTGGAAAATAATGCTTTACCAGCTATCTAGATATTCCTTAATTCAATCAAGTTGACACCTAAAGTTATCTATCATATAAGTAGGTAAAATAAGATGAGAGTCTGCCTTTATTCCCACTGAAATCCTAACAACCTTCTCGAAGTTAAGGGTGTGAGCTTCCATTTTTTCTTCTGTGCATTTATAAACAAATAGGGTCTCCTTTACACAAATGGAATCACTTGGAAAGTGAGCACAAGAAAACTTTCCCATTGTGTTGTTTCTGTATTTCCCTTCTGCCTTTTAATGAATTTCAAAGATCTTAGATCTTTTCCTCTCCTAATTACTTGAAAATTATATATTTTATTTTTATTTATCTGATGTTACACTTAAATCTTGACGATGATATTGAAGCATTTTTTTCTATCAATGTTGAGAATTAATCAGCATTCATAACACTCATACTCCAACAGGGTAATATTGTTATTAAAATTTGTCCCATTCCTTCTCTTTAAAATATTTCATTATGGAGGCTTCCAATACAGACAAGAGTAGATCAATGATAACAATGAATCCCTCTGTACTCCTCACCAGCTTAAAACGAGGAATGTGTACCAACTCATGGCCAAGTTTATCTCCCCATCTATTTGCTCCTCCCACATTATTTTGAAGCATAGCCCAGATATCATATCATTTCATCTATAAACTTTTTTTTTTTTTTTTTTTTTTTTTTTTGAGACAGAGTTTCGCTCTTGTTACCCAGGCTGGAGTGCAATGGCGCGATCTCGGCTCACCGCAACCTCCGCCTCCCTGGTTCAGGCAATTCTCCTGCCTCAGCCTCCTGAGTAGCTGGGATTACAGGCACACACCACCATGCCCAGCTAATTTTTTGTATTTTTAGTAGAGACGGGGTTTCACCATGTTGACCAGGATGGTCTCGATCTCTTGACTTCATGATCCACCCGCCTCGGCCTCCCAAAGTGCTGGGATTACAGGCGTGAGCCACCGCGCCCGGCCTATAAACCTTTTAATATCTATCTCTAAAAGATATAAGGGCTCCTGTTACATATATAAATACAGTATCACACCTAAGAATCAATTAATAATAACTAGTAAGTACTCAGAATTCCAATTATGTCATACATGTCATTATCATTTTTTTCCTATAGCTTGTTTGAATTAGGATTCAAATAAAGTCTACATATTGCAATTGGTTGTTATATCTTTAACATCTCTTAATGCATAGATTTCCCATCCATGTCTTTTTTCTTATAATTCATTTGTTTAAAAACACAAATTGTTTGTACTACAGTTATATAGATCATCCATGAGTGATTATGAAGCAGCTAGTCACTAGTCCATCAAGATGTCTTATTTAAGGAGAACAAGTTGGTGATCTTAGTGTTATTAATACAGCCCTGAAGTAAGAGCCAGAAGCTAGGTATAATTTTGGTCTAGAAACCCCAAGGTTTTATGGGACTAGAGTGAGGAAGGGAATATTTCCCAAGTCAGTTGTTGGTTTCTTGAAAGTTAGTAGTCAAGGAATTTATCTGGAGGTGATAAGAATGTTGATGAGAAGCCAGACACAGTGGCTCATGCCTGTAATCCCAGCATTTTGGGAGGCTGAGGTGGGTGGATCACCTGCAGTCAGGAGTTCGAGACCAGCTTAACCAATATGATGAAACCCCATCTCTAACAAAAATACAAAATTACCTGGGTGTGGTGGCCCATGCCTCTAATCCCAGTTACTTAGAAGGCTGATGCAGGAGAATCGCTTGAACCCAGGAGACGGAGGTTGCTGTGAGCTGAGATAGTGCCATTGCACTCCATCCTGGGCAACAAGAGTGAAACTCTGTCTCAAAAAATAAAAATAAAAAAAATAAAGAATGTTGATGAGAAATGATTTGACCTACATGTACTATGTATGATCAATGATTGTATAGTGCTATTGTACTAGATGATGTCCATATGCTAAAACTTGGAGCTTGTACAGCTTAGCTTAATGAATAAAAGGTCATCATAAACTTCACATATTTGCTTATATTTATAAAATCTAGATTTTGCTGATTGCATCCCATGGGTGTCATTTGATAAGTGTCTCTGTCCTCTGTATTAGTAGTTAGATTTGTAAGCTTGATCAGATTCAGGCTAGATATTTTTGGCAAGAATACTTGACAGATGCTAGTGGGTGTCTCCATTAGGAGGCACATGATGTTTGCCTGTCTTTCCTTTTGTGATACTAATGGCCTATCATGCTCAATGCCTAAAATTGTGATATTCAAAATCCACTGTTTCTTCATGTAATAGCTGGAATTCTTCAATAAATGTAAACTCAGCTTCTATTGTTTTACCTAGCAATACAGTTAAAGACAAGACAGGATAAATACTTAATTCTTTCCTGTTCTTTTGTTTCTTTTTTTAAGACAGAGTCTCGGTCTGTTGCCCAGGTTGGAGTGCAGTGGCACAATCTTGGCTCACTGCAACCTCCACCTCCCAGGTTCAAGTGATTCTCCTGCCTCAGCCTCCTGAGTAGCTGAGACTATAGGTGCATACCACCATGTCTGGCTAATTTTTTTGTATTTTTAGTAGAAACGGAGTTTCACCATGTTAGCCAGGATGGTCTCGATCTCCTGACCTCATGATATGCCTACCTTGGCCTCTCAAAGTGCCGGAATTACAGGTGTGAGCTACTGCACCCGGCCTCTTTCCTGTTATTTATCAGTTTTCAAAAGAATGGCTTAGTTCCCCCAGCATCTTCCAGTGGTAAATAATTATAATTATTTTTGTTGTCCTTGCTATTTTAATATAATATACTTATGCATTTTATTTATTTATTTATTTATAACATAGATGGGGTTTCACCATGTTGGTCAGCCTGGTCTTGAACTCCCAACCTCAGGTGATCCACCCGCCTTGGCCTCCAAAGTGCTTCGATTACAGACGTGAGCCACTACGCCCGTCCACACTTATGCATTTAAACATTATTGACAGCTTTAATCTACTATAGTCAGCATCCTCAGCAATGCTCAGATTGTCCAGTCTTTAGACAGCTGGAACCTTTTGGTTTGCTCCTGAGTACTGGCTAGGTTAAGACAAGACATCATAATGTTATGTTTTGAGGTTAGCCTGGTAAAAATACAAGTTGAAAATCCACATGGAATGGTTTTACCCTGTCAAAAGACTTTATCTGCACAAACCTTGGAGAATGGAAAGCTTTTTAACCTGGCAAGAAGACTACATGGGTAAAAAGTAGATCATACTCCTCTGAGGAGGGCATCCTTGATTAACATTACACTATATATAAAGTTATATAATTATATTTTATATTTATATAAAGTATATAAATATACTTCACGCCTTCTTTCAGGCACAGACACTTCCAATTATTCAGACAGAAGCAGCTGGCAGTGAACTTGACAGCCAAGTACCTTCCCATATCCATTCTTCGTACCCAACCACTGAAAATCTCTGGTATGAGATTGTATTTATTTTCCCTAAATAATCTTTCTTATCGATATATGATTTATAAATGCACAGGTTTAATGGTAAAGGCTGATGGATTCTGACAAGTTCACAAGTTAATGTATCTATCACCAACAACAAGAAACAGAACATTTCAATTCACAAGAACATTTCAAATGCCTCTTTCTGGTTAATCCCACCCATACCCTTACACAACCATTGATTTGTTTTCTATCACATAGATAAGATTTGTTGATTTTGGACATCACATAAATAAAATCATACAGAATAAACTCTTCAGTATCTGCCTTTTTCTCATAGCATAATGTGTTTAAGATTTATCCATGTTGTTATATTAATAGTTCATTCATTTTTAATGCTGAGTAGCAGCACATCACAATTTAATTTTTTCACCAACTGATAAACATTTGAGTTGTCTTCAGTTTTTGCCTGTAATAAAGCAGCTATAAACATTCAAGTACAAGTTGTTTTATAGACATATGTTTTCATTTCTCTTGGGTTGGGATTGAGCTGTATTTTAAATACAAAAGGACTTCAAAAAGTCTACAGAAAATGGTAATTAAAAGATTTTTTAAATAATAAACTTTATTTCTCAACATAAACTTCATCAAATTCAAGACACTTTTGTAAGTGATGATACCAGCCATTTAGCCCATCCCTGAAGAACTGAAGGCCCTGGGAATTTAACCAAGTCAATGCAGTCTTTTTGACATTATTAACTGAAGAAAAATGGGTGCCCTTTAAGGATGTTTTGATTAGAAAAGAAAAAGAAGTCAGAAGAACCAAATCAGGACTGTAAAGTGGATGCCTAATGATATCCCATTGAAACCCTCACAAAATTGTCCTTGTTTGATAAGAGGAATGAGCAGGAGCATTGTTATAGTGGAGGAGGACTCTAGGGAAGATTTGCCAGGTGTTTTTCTGCTAAAGCTTTGGCTAACTTTCTCAAAATATTATTATAACAAACAGAAATTGTCATTCTTTGGCCCTCCAGGAAGTCAACAGGCAAAGTATTTGAGCTGCCCAAAAAACTCTGGCCATATCTTTCATTCTTGACCTGTCAAGAGTGCTTTGCTTTGACTGGACCACTTCCACCCTTAGTAGCCATTGCTTTGATTGTGCTTTGTTTTAAGGATTGTACTGGTAAAGCCACGTTTCATCTATTGTTACAATTCTTTGAAAAAATGCTTTAGGACCATGATCCTGCTTGTTTTAAATTCCCACTGAACCCTTTGCTCTTGTCTGCAGCTGATCTGGAAACAATGGTTTTGGCACTCATCAAGTGGAAAGTTTGCTCAACTTTAATATCGGTCAGAATTGTGTACATTGAGCCAATAGAGTTGTCAATTGTCTTGGCTATTGTTTGTACTGTTAATCAGCAATCCTCTGCAATCAGAACACAAACAAGACGAATTTTTCCTTCACAAATTGATGTGGATGGTCTGTTGTTACAAGCGCTATCTTCAACATCATCTGGTCCCTTCTTGGTTATCTATTTGTAAACTGATTTATTTGAGGATATTGTCCCCACAAGCTTTTCATAAAACATCAATGATTTCACCATTCTTCCACCTAAGACTCACCATCAATTTGATGTTTGTTCTTGCTTCAATTTTAACAGAATTCATGTTGCTCTGATAGGGGCTCTTTCTGAACTGATGTCTTATCCTTCTAAGTGCCTCAAACTAGATCCTGTACAGACATGTCACAGCAAATTAGTATGAGTTTATATGGGGGCAAAACTTTTTTGAAATCTATGCATAATTTTTTCATAATATGCATTTTTCATGAACTTCTCAAAGACATTGTATGTGCTTTATGAGAAGCTACTGAACAGATTTACAAAGTGATTGTACTGTTTTACACTTCTGCACACAATGAATGACAGGTGAGTTACACTCATGTTGTAACCAATACTTGATATTGGCAGTCTTTTGAATTTTAGCTGTTATGGTGGGTGTGAGTGATCTCTCATTGTGATGTTAATTTGCATTTCCCTTACAACTAGTGACGTTGAACATCTTTGCATCCACTTACTAGATAATCTCATATCTTTTGTGAGGTGTCTAAGTCTTTTGACCCTATTTTTTTATCCTTTTATCACTGATTTATAGGGATTCTTTCTATATTCTGGGTACCAGTTCTTTATCAAATATATGTATTACAAATATTTTCTCCTAATCCATGGCTTGCCATTACATTCCCTTAGACTTTGTTTTCAATTTTATTTTTCACTATATTTCTAAACTCTAAGACTTCCCTCAATTGCTAACCTAAGCTCAAATAGAATACACCATGTACTGGGCACTTATTATGAGTCCTCTACTGTGCTAAGCTTTCTATACCTATTGACTTCCTCTGCTACTCACCACAATTCTGGGAGGCAAGTAACTGTCACCACATTGAGTTAATGGGGAAAGTTAAGCTAAACAACCTCCCAATATCACCCAGCCAGCAAGTGACAGAAAGAGTTTAAGCAATGGTGTTCAATACTGGCTGCGCATTTGAGTTACCTAAAATGCAGGCAAGGTAAAAATTACTAATGTCTAGGCCCCAATCTCAGAAATTTTGATTTAATTGCTCTGAGGAGACCTGGGCATGGATAACTTTTTAAAGTTCATTGGAATCACAAAATTTGGATATAAAACTGATAGACACAGACAGACAGATGATAGATAGATAGATAGATAGATAGATAGATAGATAGATAGATAGATAAAAATTAAAGGGTCATTGAGTGATTCTGGGGATCAGAAACTCTGATTCAAATGTGCTCTGAGCTCCCTGCTGTATTGCTCGGGGTTTGGTTCCTGAAGATTGCTCCATCCCCCAGTGCAGAAAGTGTTAAATGACAGGCAGTCCGGGAGACCATCTCTCAGCATCATTTACAGGCTGTGCAAAGTGAAAGCATGCCTGGCTGACGCAGTTATCACTGTGCAGACTGGAGATGCTTTGGGTTTTAATTTAAGGAGCTCTTTAAAAGCTGCTCTCTCCTCCACCCCCACTCTCCCAGGAGACATCATATCCAGACGTCAGCTCATGAAACCAGGTCCAATTTTGGAGGCTGCAGTGATCTGGGAACCATCCAACGTGTCCTTGCAGACAGGCAGTCACAACTCGGAAATGACGATTGCATCGAGGTTTCAATGTCGCATGCAAATGGCCTATCTTGCCGACAATTTTCAACTTGCTGTCATTTAATGATGCTTCCCCACTCTCCAAGGAAAGCTGGTGCCAAGTGGGGGAGGGGTCCCTGCTTTTCTTTTCAGTGTTCCACTCATACCACTGAGGCTTTCAGAAGCTGAGCTGGGAGTTCTGAAAAGCCAGTATCTTTATCAAGTGGAAGAGCCGGGCAGAGATAAGTTTCTCTAAAATAAGACCCTTCTTGATTTTTCTCCCTGGGACCTTTATAGCTCATAGCAATGATCCTCAAAGATCCTTTTTTGTCCTAGAATCAGAACCCTGGTCTCAGTCAAGGGTAGGGGGAATTTAATGAGTATTTCTGTGGAGCTTTGAAAATTACCATCATCACTTGAGTGACAAAAACATACAGAGGGCTAGGTATGATGGCTCATGCCTGTAAGCCCAGCACTTTCAGAGGCTAAGGCAGGAGAACACTCGAAGCCAGTAGCAGTAAAGAGCAGCCCGGGCAACAAAGCAAGATCCTGTCTCTACAAAAAAAATTTTAAAAATCAACCTGGCAAGATGGCACACACCTGTAGTCTCAGCTACTTGGGAAGCAGAGGTGGGAGGATCATTTGAGCCCAGGATTTGGAAGCCACAGTGAGCTATGATTGTGCCACTGTGTTCCTGCGTGGGCGACAAAGTGAGAACCTGTCTCTAAAAAAAATTAAACAATAAAAAATACCACGGAGTATATACAGCAATATTGGATATTTGTTCCTGGCCAACAAGCTTTCAGAGAGCAATATGTAAAAATTGCTGAGGGGGAACAAAACGAACCACATCAGAACAGAATCTCTCTGCCGAAAGCTCAGGCACCGTGCTTTGCAGAGGAATGAAGACAGGATTCGGGGGCACTTTGAGCAGCAGCTAAGGCCTGAAGCGCTGCATCTAGAGCAGTGATTTTCAAAGTGTAGACTCTGAGCCAGCAGCATCACCTGGGATGTGGTAAAAATGCAGATTCCCAGGCCCTGTCTCAGCCCTTCAGAGTCAGAAACTTGGTGAGGGTGGGGGGGAGGGAAGGGCAATAATCTGCATTTTAACAAGCCCTCCAGGTGATTCTAATTTAATTGAAAGCTTGAGAACCATTGATGTAGTCTAGACTCCAGAAAATCATCTTGGAAATGTTGAGCCCTGCTGCATTACAGGCAGGAGGGAGGCAGCACAAGGACCTTGCTTTAAGCTATTTGCTGTCATTTCCTCCCTAGTGTAAATGGGGATGGGAGTGGGGGTGGAGGGGGCGAAGGTGAGAACACCAGAGGCAGAGAGGCTGAGGAGGCAGAGGAGCACATCGTTTTTGCCTTGCCTGTGGAAGGAGGATCCACCCAGTGCAATGACAAAGCAGCTGTCTGAGTAGGATCCCGCCTTCTGTTTCAGATGCACGGGGTCTGCAAATGTGTCTGCAAGGGTTATGTGAACGGATATAGTTAGGGAGGTGAGATGGCTACAGGGAGCATCTCAGGATCAGTCTCAAGATCAGCCCTAACTGGCTGCTGTGTACAACCTCCACAACAGTACATGGTAACCTTGCTCAGGAAACAGGAGCTTAAACGCACAGAAGCTTCGTCTTCAAAGCAAAGAAGAGAGATGAAGGCGAATGCCAGGGTTGAGGGGGGCGGTAGGTGAAAGAAAAGATGAGCTCCAGAACAAGGTGTTTTAAGGGATTTGTTTTGATCAGGTCTGGTAAGACACACAGACACAGAAATGACTCACTGTAATTGCCAAAGCCAATGCACAGAGAATAGCAGGGAGGTGTTTTTTGTTGTTGTTGTTTTTTTTTTTTTTTTTTTTTTTTTTTTTCAGCAAAGGAAGAGTTTAATAATCACAAGGCCAGCGAAGTGGAAGAAAGAGAGTTAGCTCTTAAATCCATCTCCCCAAGAATTTGGAGGCCAGAGTTTTTCAGAAATCATTTGGCGGGGCGGGGGGGCGGGGTGGGAGCAAGCATCTCCCGCCACCTTTGTAAGCACCCAGTAGGGTGGGGGCTGAAATAATAGGGGTCGAAGCTATCTTCTCGTGCTATGTCCATTTCGGGGTGGGGGTCATAAGACCAGCCGAGCCAGTTTCATGGTACGGGTTACTGGTCTGGGTTGTGCCAGCTGATCTGTGCCAGAAGGCAAGATCTGAAAGGTACCTCAGATCCCAGTTTTCGTTTTTACAACAGTGGTGTTCTCTGTAGAAGCGTCTGAGGCAGTTACAAATCTTGTGACCTCCAGCCACATAACTACTAAACTCCATTCTATACTATTGGCTAATTTTGTATTAGTTTTACAAAGGCAATTTTGGTCCCTGAGCAAGGTGGGGGTTAAGTTTCAGGAAGGGGTAGTCGTGATCCTTGTTTTAAAGTTAAACTATAAGCGAAATTTCCTCTCCTAGTTAGCTTGGCCTACGCCAAGGAAGGAGCAAAGGCAGTTAGCTTGTGAGGTTAGAAGCAAGACGGAGTCATTTAGGTCAGATTTTTCTCATTGTGATAATTTCTCTCCATCAGATTTCTCTCATTGTCACAAATTTCACAAAGGCGATTTCATTGTGAAAGAAGAAAGGTTTTTTTGTTGTTGTTGTTTTTGTTTGTTTGTTTCTGAGACAGGGTCTTGCTTTGTCACCCAGGCTAGAGTGCAGTGATGTGATCTTGGCTCACTGCAGCCTTGAACTTCCTGGCTCAGGTCATCCTCCCGCCTCTGCCCCCCAAGTAGCTGGGACTACAGGCGTGTGCCACCACGCCAGGCTAACTTTTTTGTATGTTTAGTAGAGATGGGGTTCACCATATTGAAACCAGGTTCAAGACCACTGGGCTGGTCTTGAACTCCCAAGTTCAAGTGATCCTCCCACCTTGGCTTCCCAAAGTGCTGGGATGACAGACGTGAGCCACCGCACTGGCTGAAGGAAGAAGTTTATAATACTCACAGATTCTCTAGAAACAGGAGACATGGCCCACCGCACCGGGGAACACAAGAGGAAGCTCCAAGGTGGGCAGGTAGCAGAGGAGGCCAGGAGAAAATGAGAGCAACAGCCTTTACTGTGGTTTCCACGCGATGAGTGGGTGAAGAAAAGTGGGCGGGCTGGTCTAGTTTGAATCATTTCTGCAGCTGCGGTCGGGTACCGGGAGTCTGGTACCAGGAGCAGGACAGCCCAATAGCAGAGGTGGCTGGGGTTTAGGCTCTGAGTTGCTGGGTTTGCATTTGAGAGGCAGGCTGCCTCATAAGGTGTTTACCATATCTAGAAATGGGCTAATCCTGGCAGGGACACCCCCTCCAGGATTTTGCTTCTCTACAGAAAACAAAAGGCATGGTTCATCTACAGGGATAATGAAGTCAGATTCTTCCAGCTTGCTGTCTTAATTGGCCTAACCATTTTGTTACCACCTGGTCACACCTGTGCTGGCCAGCACAGGAGCCCCTAGCTACCTGGGGCTCTTGGATGCTTGAAATAGGGCCAGTGTGACTGAGGAACTGAATTTTACATTTTTATTCCAGTCTTCTGTTAAACAGACTTCATAAGAGTCTGAAGTATCTCATTTTTATATTGCTGACATGTTTAAATTATAATATTTTGAATATATTGTACATAAATTAAACGGACTATTAAAATTAATTTCATTTGTGTCTCCTTACTTTGCAAAACGTAACTTCTAGAAAACATAAAATGACATGTCTGCTTGTATTTTTCACTGGACAGTGCTGGCCTATACACTTAACAGTGACTGGAAGTAAAATCCTAAAATAAACCTTAAAAAGTGGCTTTTTTAAATTAAGAAGCTCTTTCAACTCTGCTCTGAGATTTGGGTACTCACAAAGCAGAGCCCAGTCCACGCCTTCCTCTGGCTGGAGGATGACATCCTTTCTGCTGGGGATTGGCACCCACCCGTCAGGATCTGGGAGACTCTGGGGTAGGCAGGAGATGCTGATGAGGCTGAAAAAACAAATGTCATGCTCAAGCAATTTCCTGAGAGAGAAATCTACCTCAGTTCCTGCAACCCAGCCATAGCCATGAGGTCCAGAAACAGTGTGTCCCATTTCTGGCTGCTGCAGACCCCTGCTCCACACTCCTGCCCTAGACTGACTGCTCCCTGGCAGAGACAAGGGCAAAGGGTCAGGCCCAGGGCAAGCCCCTCCAGCCGCCTCATGCTCTCTTCCCCTCATGTTCTTGTGTGGCTGCGAGCCCTGGGAAGTGTGTGTGATTCACAGACGTCCTCAAGGTTAGACTTTTGGAGGCATTGTGGTTGTAAATTGGTACAAGAGGTTTCTTGGCACCGGATCCAGGAGCTCTGGCCCTGTGTCAGCTGCAGGAAAGCTTCTCAGCTAATTGGGATGCTGGTGGGTTGGGGGATGGGGGCAGAAGAGGCCAAGGCTTTGTACCAAGGACAGAGGCAAAGCTGTCACCAGGCTCACTCATGAAAACCCTGGGGCTGAGCATGGCAGGGGTGGGGGCATCAAGGCTGGAAGAGTGACCTCACAGAGCACCAAAGGATGGGGTGCTACAGCAGGGAGCCATCTGCACAGCACACTTTAGTCATGGGTGTGAGGAGCACTGATATCTGTGCAAACAGGACCTGAAGTCCTAGGTTACATTTTGTAGTGAACTGGGGGTGAGACCCTTTGGCAGAGGGGCTCTCTTAAGTTGGAAAACAGCCATCTACATATCCCAGAAAAGCAATTATCTTGAAGAAGGAAAGAATGTTCTTCCCACTGGTATAGGCAATCCAGTTCATTCAGTCTGACAGATTTTCTTTTAGGCCTACTATGTACCAGGCACTGGAGTCCAAGGCACTTGTGGTCCCTCCCTGCACTCAAGGACCTTCGAGGAGGAAGAGGTCATTGTGTAATAAATCAAAGTACAGGCCGGGCACAGTGGCTCATGCCTGTAATCCCAGCACTTTCGGAGGCCAAGGCAGGTGGATCACCTGAGGTCAGGAGTTTGAGACCATCATGACCAATATGGTGAAGCCCCATCTCTACTAAAAATACAGAAAAAAAAACTTAACCGGGCATGGTGGCGGGCACCTGAGGCAAGAGAATCACTTGAACCCAGGAGGTGGAGGTTGCAGTGAGCTGAGACAGCACCATTGCACTCCAGCCTGGCCAACAAAAACGAAACTCCATCTCAAAAAAAAAAAAAAAAAAAAAAAAGTACAAGTGTTGAGAAAGGGAAGTAAGGAGAAGGTACCCTCAGCTGAAGGGCAGGGAAGGCCTCTTGAAGGCCTCTACATACAAGAACATGCAGCTATATTTTAGCACTCTAGGGGAGGCTGAGGGCAGAGGACAGTGTTTCCAACTGAGGGATTTGCACACAAAAAAGGCTCAGAGGCAAGACAGGGCTGTGCCACTACGGGTTAACGCATTCAGTAGCAATGTGTGGATTTATTAGCCACACCAGTGCCAAATGCGTTTTGGGATGATTTTACCACCCCGACCTGCTCCAGAGGTAAACACAATATCGTACGCAATAGCGCTCCCTTATTTATTCGCGTAGCATTCCTGGGACATCAAAAGTGTATCAGGCACAGGAGTTCATTGACAGAGGGCAGCAAACAGCCAGGGAACCCAGAGAATGGCAGGCCTGGAGTTGCAGAATTCGGGAGAGGAGGGAGAGAGGTGCTGGAGGGCCAAAGCTGCTCCGTCTTGGATGCTAACCTACCATGTTGGATTCTGATTAACTGCAGTTCCAGGAAGCCTCAAAGATTTCCGATTTATCCATTTTTCCTTGTGTAAGGGCAGGTACTTACCATAAATCCTGCTCTTCAGTCAAACAATCTTGAGGTCACTGTACTTCAACTGTCCTTGTCCTACACATCCCTTCTGAGGCAGCCATCTCCTGCGGCGTAGAAGCCCCGGGTCTGACGGAGAACGCATGGGTCCAGCATCTTGTCTTATTGCGGCCCAAGACATGGCTTCTGTTCCTAAGTCCCTATTAAATATTTTTCTAAGAAACTGGATTTGTCAGCCTCTTTTTTCCACCTCTCAATTTCCTCAGACTTTGGGGTAGGTTTGCTTAGGCCTGCCCATCATGAAACAGGTGCAAAAAAGACAAGCAATTGAGGGAGATGGCATTCACGTCCAAGTTTGTGACATGCTTTCCCTGAGACCATGAAGGTCCATGGCATACAACCCTGCGAGCCTGAAGGAAGAGAAAAATCATGGCACCTCTTTCTTCTGGGCTTCCCACATTTTTCCACTTGCCACATACTGGAAGCTCTGCCTCATATTGTGTCGTGTCTTTTTCTTTTTTCATTCTTTTGAGGTGGAGTCTTGCTCTATTGCCCAGGCTGGAGTGCAGTGGCACGATCTCAGCTCACTGCAACCTCCACCTCCCAGGTTCAAGTGATTCTCCTGCCTCAGCCTCCCGAGTAGCTGGTATTACAGGCAACACTGCCCCGCCCAGCTACTTTTTTGTATTTTAGTAGAGACGGTGTTTCATCCTGTTGCCCAGGCTGCTCTCAATCCTGAGCTCAGGCAATCTGCCCCCCTCCACCTCCCAAAGTGCTAGGATTACAGGCGTTAGCCACCGCACCTGGCTGTCTGGTGTCTTGACCATCTCTCCACTCCCTCTGCCTGCCCAGGGTCACATCAGTTCTCATCTAATCTAAAACAACAGTCCCCTCATTAAAAAATCAGCAGGGCATGGTGGCAGGTGCCTAGAATCTCAGGTACTCAGGAAGCTGAGGCAGGAGAATTGCTTGAACTAGGGAAGCAGAGTTTGCAGTGAGCTGAGATTGTGCCACTGCATTCTATCCTGGATGGCAGTGAGAGACTCCATCTCAAAACAAACAGACAACAACAAAAAAGCAGTGTGCTTATTAAAACACAAGAATTTAAAAAGATGGAAAAGTAGAAGCTGGGCCCTGAGGAGGGATTGGCTAGTGTGATCTCTGGCCAGCACTGGCTGTCTGGATAGTTGGTGTAATGAGACAATGATGTCTGTCCTCTTTTAGCTGTATTGAGGTGCCCTGAAGGAATAGGAGACAGGCAACTACTTTGCCGTCAGTGCAGAGAGGAGCAAGGGGAGGTAAGTGTTCACATTACGGAAACGACAAGCAATAGATTCATGAAGAAACCATAGTTTCCAAGTAACTTATGACAACAAAAATCATGACTAGCAGTAAGACTAACAACAAACATACAAAGGTATTTATGGGTAACTCCCATCCAATTTATCCAAGATTTAATACAATTCCAAGCAAATTGCCTACAGAGCTTTCCTTAGCACCTACAAAATAAATTTTAAAATTTACATGGAAAGACAAGTTACAAGAATAAGCAAGATTATTTAGAAAATATTATCTTTAATATACTAGATGTTCAGAACTATTAAAATTATGCTAATTAAAACAAAGGCAAGAATAAGGGGTTAATGTTATGTATTCTAACAATGTAGAAATAGTAAAACTAACAATAATGGGAGAGAAAATGGGAAGAAAATAAGCTTAGTGATAATCTCATGTAAAATTGCTGGGATTCAAAAAATGCCACTTATGGTAATATAAGGTTGAGGATTGTTACCACACAAATGTGAAAACAAAAAAGTTATTATTGACTAAAACTGGATGATAAGAGAGGAGCACTGGAGCAAGGAAGACAAAAGCTGATTCAATTGCTACTCACAGTAGAGAACCAATAAATGTTGTTCAAAGAGAGGTCAGACACGGTGGCTCATGCCTGTAATCCCAGCACTTTGGGAGGCCGAGGCAGGCAGATCACAAGGTCAAGAGATCGAGACCATCCTGGCCAATGTGGTGAAACCCCGTCTCTACTGAAAATACAAAAATTAGCTGGGCATGGTGGTGCACACCTGTAGTCCCAGCTACTAGGGAGGCTGAGGCAGAAGAATTGCTTGAACCTGGGAGGCAGAGGTTGCGGTGAGCCGAGATCACGCCATTGCACTCCAGCCTGGGTGACAAGAGCAAAACTCTGTCTCAAAAAAATAAATAAATAAAAATAAAATGTTGTTCAAAGAAAGGAGAAAGTAAGGGTATTATATACAGACAGAAATGCGAAAGAAACCACTAAAGCAAGCACAAACCTTCCTAAACACAGAGATGACTACAACAGTCACAACAATGAACAAAGAAAACAGACCACACAGTAAAACAAACATATGCACCAATAGTATACACACACATAAACACTAATATAATCATTAAATAAAATAATATGAAAGGACTCAGACAAAACATATCTCTCATATCAAAAAATGAAAATGGTGCTCGCTTTGGCAGCACATATACTAAAATTGGAACGATACAGAGAAGATTAGCATGGCCCCTGCGCAAGGATGACACGCAAATTCGTGAAGCGTTCCATATTTTTAAAATAAAATAAAAATGAAAATGGCTTTAAATGACCTATTAAAAGCAATATACCACTCTATGTCATATTCAGAGACATACCCAAAACAATGTTACTTGGAAAGATTACAAATAAAACAAAAATATGGGCAAAAGTATCTCTACCAGATGTCAAAAATAAAAATAAAAATAAAAAAGTGGGGTTGGCAGCTCCAAGTCCATCCCTCCATAGAAACATTCAAGAATCAAGCAAAAATTTTCAGAATCAACTTTGTCAGAACTCTAGAACAGCCAAAGGCTTACAATAACAAACAAATCCTGTATCAAGAAAAAGGCTACCCAGAAATAATAGGAAAGTTTTATGGTGTTTTTATTTGCTCTTCTCCCATTCACCTCCCGGACTCCTCAATGGTCTTGAAGGTGGTGGTTCATGTTCCTAGAGTGGGACTTTAGTGTCTGGTTCTTGAGGGAGTAGAGCAGACCTTATTTGTAAAGATTTGTTTTTCTTTTCCTTTCTTTCTTTTTCTTTTTTCTTTCTTTTTTTTTTTTTGAAAAGGTCTCACTCTGTTACCCAGGCTGGAGTGTAGTGGCCTGATCATGGCTCTCTGCAGCCTTGACCTCACCCCCCAGGATCAAGTGGTTCTCCCACCTATGCCTTCTGAGTAGCTGGAGGCACATGCTACTATGTCCAGCTAATTTTTTTTTTTTTTTTTTTTTTTTTTTGGTAGAGATAGGGTTTCGCCATGTTGCCCAGGCTGGCCTTGAACTCCTGAGCTCAAATGATCTATCTGTCTTGGCCTTTCAAAGTGCTAGATTACAGGTGTGAACCACTGAGATTTGTGTTTTTCTATTCTAACCTGTCTGGGAGTTAACCAAAGGACTGACACACAATGCTTGTTTTTGTTTTACCTAACTTGGAACCAGCCCAGGGCAGAAAAGGGGCTGACATTCCCTAAAAGGCAACTCTGTAAGGCAAACTACTTACATTCTCTGTAAGGCAAACTTACTTGCAGCTACCTGGGGCAAAAGATTATGGTTGAGGAAAGTCAAAAGCCTGAGTGAAAAATCTAGGAAGAGAGTTTCTTTGGGAAATTGGGGCACTCAAAAGGGCCCTTCCATACTTAGGAATTTAGAAAGCCAGATGCATGCCCAGAGCAGGATGCATAGTGAAAAAAAGACCTGAGAAGATGCTATATTTTTACTTTGGAATGATCTCCAGGCTCAGTGCAAGGAGGAAGTGAAGGCTAAGGCAGAGTTGTAAGTGGACTGGCCAAACGTTGAAGACATGCTCCAACACAGAGCCAATCTGCAATCTTCAAAGAGTGAGGAAAAGTTGGATTTCTCTCCTCTCATCTCTTTTTTTCCCCTCTATTTCTGTTTCTCCTTGTTTTATTTGTGGGTGGACAGTGTGCGGAATCCTGGCATCAAGGAGATCTCTTTCAAAACACTAGCAAGATAAAGAAATAGAAACTTCAGAGACATCACAGAGCATACAGACTATAAAAATAGTTAGAAAAGTTACTAAACAAATAGCTACAACTTACAGCAAGAAAGAAACCTTGAGGACAGAGAAAAATATGATTTCCATAGTTACCATATTCCAATATTCAAAATACCTAGTTTTTAACAAAAAACAATGAAGCATGCAAGAGGAACATATGGCCCATTCATTGAAGAAATTAACAGAAACTCTCCCTGAAGAATCATATATATTGAATTTATTGGACAAATACTTTAAATTAACTGTCTTAAATATACTTAGAGAAGTAAAGGAGGCTGGGCATGGTGGTTCACACTTGTAATCCCAGCACTTTGGAAGGCCGAGGTGGGTGGATCATCTGAGGTCAGGAGTTTGAGATCAGGCTGGCCAACATCTCTACAAAAATACAAAAATTAGCCTGGCATGGTGATGTGCATCTGCAGTCCCAGCTACTTAGGAGGCTGAGGTGGAAAAATTGCTTGAACCTGGGAGGCAGAGGTTGCAGTGAGCTATCATGCCACTACACTTCAGCCTAGGCAACAAAATGAGACTCTATCTCAGAAACCAAAAAAGCAAAACAAAACAAAACAAAACAAACCCAAACAAACAAAAAAAGAAGTAAAAGAAGTCATGGACAAAAAGCTAAAGGAAACTAGAACAAAGGATGAACAAATAGGGACTATCAAGAGATAGAAATTATAAAAGAAACCAATGGAATTTCTGAAGATGAAGAATATAATAATTGAAATAAAAAACTCACTAGGGGGCTTTTCTTTTCCCCCTGAGACAGGGACTCTGAGACAAGTCACCCAGGCTGTAGTGCAGTGACATGATCATGGCTCACTGTTAGCCTTGACCTCCTGGGCTCAGGTGATCCTCCTGCCTCAGCCCCCTGAATAGCTGGGATTACAGGTACATGCCACCATGCCCAGCTAATTTAAAAAAAAAAGTTTTTTTGTACAGACAGAGTTTCATCATATTGCCCAGACTGGTCTCAAACTCTTGGGCTCAAGAGATCTTCCCATTTCAGCCTCCCAAAGTGCTGGGATTACAGCCATGGGCCACCTTGTCTGGCCCCCAACAAGGGGGCTTTAATAGCAGATATGAGTAAGGAAAAGAGAATCAGCAAACAAAAGATGGATCAATTGAAATAATTGAGTCTAAGGAGCAGAAAGAAGAATGAAGAAAAACAAACAGAGCTTGATAATAGTTTGCATATTTTCCCCTAGCCAAATCTCACATTGAATTATAATCCCAAGCATTGGAGTTGGGACTTGGTGGGAGGTGACTGGATCATGTGGGTGAATTTCTCATGAATGGCTTAGCATCATCCTGTTGATGCTGTCTTCATGACAGTGAGTGAATTCTCATGAGATCTGGCTGTTTAAAAACATGTGCCACCTCCTTCTCTCTTGCTCCTGTTTTCACCATGTGAGGTATTTGCTTCCACTTTGCCTTCCCTCATGATTGTAAGCTTCCTGAGGCCGTCCCAGAAGCTAACACTGAAGCTGTGCTACCTGTACAGCCTGCAAAACTATGAGCCAATTAAATTTATTTTTCTTTATAAATTACCCAGTCTCAGATATTTCTTTAAAGCAATGCAAGAAGAGTCTAATACAGAGCCTAAGGGACTGTGAGACATCAAGTGTAGCAACATATGCACAATGAGAATTCCAGAAAGAGAGGAGAGGTGAGGAAAGGAGAGGAGAGGAGAAAGCAGAAGAAGAAGCAGAAGAAGTGAAAGTGGCTGGGTGTGGTGGCTCATGCCTGTAATACTTTGGGAGGCTGAGGCGGGTGGATCACAAAGTCAAGAGTTCAAGACCATCCTGGCCAACATGTTGAAACTCCATCTCTACCAAAAATACAAAAATTAGCTGGGCATGGTGGCACAAGCCTGTAAGTCTCAGCTACTCAGGAGGCTGACGCAGGAGAATCGCTTGAATCCCAGCTACTTCCGGGAAGCAGAAATTGCAGTGAGCCAAGATCACGCTATTGCACTTCAGCCTGGGGGACAGAGCAAGACTCTGTCTCACAAAAGAAGAAGAAGAAGAGGAAGAAGAGGAAGAAGAAGAAGAAGAAGAGGAAGAAGAAGAAGAAGAAGAAGAAGAAGGAGGAGGAGGAGGAGGAGGAGGAGGAGAGGTGGAAGTGGAAGAAAGAAGAAGAGGTAGTAGTGGTGGAAGTGGAAGGAGGGAGGAGAAGAAGGAGAAGGAGGAAGAAGAAGAAGAGGAAGAAGAAGAAGGAGTTATATATCCCAAAGCACTGAAAAATAGGTACTTAAATAAATATATGTACAAACATGTTCATAGCAGCATTGTTCACAATAGTTTAAAGACAGAAACAACACAAAACAGCCATCAACAAATGAATGGATAAACAAATTGTAATATATCCATATGACATAATATTACACAGCCATAGAAAGGAATGAAGTACCCACACACTACAACGTGGATAAACCCTAAAGACATTAAGCTAAGTGAAAGAAGGCAGACAGGAAAAGTCACATATGAGTTCATGTACACAAAATATCCTCAGAGACAGAAACCAGATTGATTGTTGCCAGGGCTGATGGGAAAAGAAAATCGGGAGTAACTGTTCTATTTCCTTCTAGGGTGTTGAAAGTGTTTTAAAGCTAGAATAAGGTTGTGGTTTCACAACCCTGTGAATTGTGTACTAAATACTACTGAATTGTTCAGTTTAAGATGGTTAATTTTATGTGATGTTAGTCACCTCCCTAAAATAAAAGCATATCAAGAAAATTCAAACATAGAGAAGTCCCTGCCTTAATATCACATATGGTAGAATTTAGACAAAATTCATTAGACAAAGAAAGATGGTCTAAAGAAGATGACCTAAAGTTAACATTGAAAAATTGCTATAGATGGAATGTTTGTGTTCTCTCAAAATCTGTATGTTGAAACCTAATCCCCAGTGTGATGGTGTTAGGAGGTGGGGCCTTTAGGAGATGGTTGGGTCATGAGGGTGGGCCCCTCATGAATGGTTTAGTGCCCTAATGAGAAACCCCAGGAACTTCATGGCTCTTTCCACCATATGAGGACACAGAGAGAAGACAGCTGTCTATGAACTAGGAGGTGGGCCCTCACCAGACACCACATCTGTGATTACTTTGATCTTGGAGTTTCCAGTCACTAGACCTGTGAAAAGTAAATTCCAGCCTTTAGATGTGTGAAAAATACATTTCTGTTGTCTGTAAGCTGCTTGGCCTATGAGAGTTTGTTATAGCAGCCCAAACAAAGACAAAAATAAAATGGAAGAAAGTAGAATTATGTAACAATGATGTAATACTGTCTCCATTAGATATTAAAATACTATAAAGCCCAAGTATTAAAGCAATGTGATATTGGCACATGAATAGATAACACCAATGGATCAGGGAAAAAATCCAGAAATAGATTAAAATGAAAAGAATTTAGAATGTGATAAAGGCAGTGTCTCAAGTCAATGAAGAAAAATATGAATTGATTAACAAAGGTTTGCTACAACTTTGGATAAAGAAAAAGTTGAATCTACACCTTTTATTCAAAGCCAGGATTAACTGCAAATGGATTGATATTTGAAAAAAAGTGAAATGATACAAGCCCTGGAAGATATCAAGGGGTAAATTATTTATAACTTTTGAGTGAGAAAAGCCTTTCTTACCATGACTCAATAACCAAAGCCACTGGAAACTTGGTACATTTGACTACATATTTAAAAAAAACAAAATTTGCATGATAAAAACACGATAAGCAAAGTCTGAAGACATGTATTTGTAAGCCCTGTCCCACAAAAAGTGCTGATTTTTCTCTTTTATAAAGCATTTCCAGAAATTGAGAAAAGAACCAATAATCTAATAGAAAAATTGATGGAAGGAAATAAGTGGCCGTTAAATATCTGAAAGATGCTCAACCACTTTCATTTTAAGAGATTAAACCTACACTGATGCAATTTTTTACCTTTCAGACTGACAAAATCCCAGTGTTTAAAACCACACTCTGTTGGGAGTGTGGGCAGGAATGCACACCCAAATATTACTCAGATATCTGTGAAGTGTACACGTACACCTCCATTCTGTTATGCAGAATTGCAAATGCATTTATCATCTAACTCACTAATCCCATTTGGGGAACCTACTTCCCAGGTATATCTGCTTCATTAAGCTGGCGTAGGCAAAACAACGGCCTGCTGGCTACATCTAGCCTGCAGTTTGTTTTCATACAGGATGTAAGCTAAGGATATTTACATTTTAAATAGTTGAATAAAATCCAAATAAGAATAGTATGTTCTCACATGAAAAATATATAAAATTTAAATCTCAGCATTCATATATAAATTTAGAATTTCACCAATAAAAATTTGGTGAAATTCTTTTCTTTTTTATTACATAAGCATCAACATCATACCCCTAATTGTACCTGCTGGCTCAGAAAGTCTGAAATATTTACTATCTTTCTGGCCCTTTATAGCAAATATTTGCCATTGCTTGCATTACAGCACTACTTAGAGGCACAAAGTATTGGAAACAACCCAGATAACCAGCAACATGGAAATAGTCAGTAGTATATCCCCACAATAAAATT
Organism: Saimiri boliviensis; assembly: GCF_048565385.1. Classification (NCBI taxonomy): domain Eukaryota; kingdom Metazoa; phylum Chordata; class Mammalia; order Primates; family Cebidae; genus Saimiri; species Saimiri boliviensis. Next base: position 90,323,168 of record NC_133453.1, read on the forward strand.
CCATGCAGCTATTTTTTAAAAAATGAAGAAATTCTCATTTCACTGATAAAGATTTCCAGGATATATTTTGAAGTGAAAAAAGGTACAAAATAATGTAGGTCATTGCTCCGCTTTGTGTAAGAAAGTAGAAAAACTAGAATATATGTATAATGTACGCATTTTTTTAGCTTGTATTTGCATTAAGAACCATTGGAAGGACAAACCAGAAACTAGTAAATATGGAAATACGGATACCTATAAAGGTGAGTGGGCACAGTGGTGGGAGACTTAGGACTTAGTGAAGTGTTCTTTGTTTTTTTTTGGTTTTTTGTTTGTTTGTTTGTTTGTTTTTTGTTGTTGTTTTTAAGATAGCATCTCACTCTATCACCCAGTCTGGAGTGCAGTGGCATGATCTCGGCTCACTGCAACCTCTGCCTTCTGGGTTCAAGCAATTCTCCTGTCTCAGCCTCCTGAGTAGCTGGGATTACAGGCATCTGCTGCCGTGCCCAGCTAGTTTTTTGTATTGTTAGTAGAGACGGTGTTTCACCATCTTGGCCAGGCTGGTCTTGAACTTCTGACCTCGTGATCTACCTGCCTCGGCCTCCCGAAGTTCTGGGATTACAGGCGTGAGCCACCAAGCCCGGTGGCTTTTTCATTTTTTATTTTTTTTTGAGACAGAGTCTCACTCTGTCCCCAAGGCTGGAGTGCAATGGTGTGATCTCGGCTCATTGCAACCTCCCCTCCTGGGTTCAAGCAATTCTCCTGTCTCACCCTCCTGAGTAGCTGGGACTACAGGCACCAGCCACCACATCCGGCTGATTTTTGTATTTTTAGTAGAAACAGGGTTTCACCATGTTGACCAGGCTGGTCTCGAACTCCTGACCTCTAGCTATCTGCCCACCTCGACCTCCCAAAGTGCTGGGATTACAGGTGTGAGCCACCGCCCCCAGCTGTAATGCAGTGTTTTAGTTGCTCAATGTTTCTGCCTAAACAACATTGCCTAGTACATGAAATAGGTGTTCAATCAATAATTATTAAATGAATGAAGGTAGCCCTGGGAGATGGAAGATGGGCCTCTTGGTGTTAATATTATAGATTCCCAAACCGAAATACATGTAGGAAATCTTTTTTAGGTGGGTGCGGGATTTAAAACCAGATTTCTAGAACTTATTCTGTAATGAATCAGAATCTCTGAGGGTATATCCCAGATGCCTGGGCTTTTTTTTTTTTTTTTTTTTTTTTTTTTAAGCTTCTCAAGAAATCCAGATATAATCAGCCTAGCACCATTCATTCACTTATTTATCCAGGAGCTATCTATGGAGCACCTACTACATGCCAGGCTGCTACGTGAGGTGATGAGGACAGAGCCAGGACTAGGACAGGCAAGGTCCCAGCTCTAATGAGACTGGCAGTCTGAGGGAGAAGAAACAGGCAATAGGGAAGTAAAAGGACCAATACAAAAGATCATTTCACACACCCAGTGATGATGAGGCAGGGTGAAGTGATAGGGAGTTTAACTGGCTTGGGGAAGGCCTCCTTCCAGTAATTTGCCACTTTCCAGTGAAATTACTAGTTGGAAAGACAGATCTAACTTAAATACATGCAAATATGTATCTTTAATCCAATGAAATTAGGCTTAATTAGTGAATATATGAAAAATTTCTAAACAGATGGCTTTCAGTTTGTAAAAATTTGTGTAGTTTTATATACTTCTTAGATGTAATAATCTTAAATATTACCCTAAATGCAAATGAACATTTAAAATACTAATTTCAAGGCATGTAGTACTTAAGAAGGTCCCTAACCTATACAATGTACAAAATAAACCATCTAAATGTTTGTAACACAGCTGACATTTTCAAAATTAGAACCATGACTAAGAGCTGAAAACCACTTAAGTGACCATTTGTTGGATGAAGGTTATGTGGAGCAAAGCACATGGGAATTGGCACCCTTCCAGGGTCAGTCCCACATCTGCCACCATCTAGCTCTGGGATTTGGACAAGCTCCTTCCTCTCTCAGTGTCCTAGACGAGAGAGGGACTGAATCATCAGTAGGGCTGTTTTTTAGTTACAAAAATTCTATGCCATCTATTCCCCAAGAGACAATGGGGAAAGGCAAAAGCCTTTGAGAAAAGGATTCTCATTCATAAACACTGAAACAAATTTCAGCTCCAGTGATGGGGGTGGTGGAGAACAGCACCCTTCAAATCAGTCGGGACAGAATAGTACACAGATGAAAAATTAACTCCAAGTCAAGCCACATCTTGAAGAGAATTGGTGTCAAATATCAACAGCTGAGTACACACAGCGTTTGCACTTTTTTGGACAAACCTCTGATGTGGCTTTTGTTGTGAGCAAGCATCCTCTCTCTAAAATAGTTGAAATGGAAAGCTTTGATAATTCCCTAAATTCCTGATAAGTGTGTTGAAATCCGATCCTTGACAAAAATACACCCTGAAAGGACAATGCTTTGGGAAGGAAAAGAAACACTGGTTATCCACAGACCCCAGATGTGAATCTTACAGAAAACATTAATGAGAACATTTTTCTAGCTTACAAACACAATGACAAAACCAGCAGCTACCCAACCTGCTCCCAGATTTTCCTACACTTGCATACAACTGCTAATTCAATATAAATATAGGCAGAAAAATAGCTCTTGGGACTCTTCAAAGCCTATTTTCTGCCACTCTCCACCCACAACCATCTGCTAGACTCTCGATGGAAGCGGCAGAAGATGACAGCAACCTCACAAGGAAGCTTCACAGGAAAAGCAGCTTCTGAAGCAAGAGGTCAGCATTTGAGACATAACCTATTTTAGATTTCAAACCTGTTCGGCTAATAAGTTCAAGAGAATTTAAACTATGTTTAACAATCATTATGTTTTGGTTTAAAATAACAATAAAAAGGATAAAAAATAAAAAGGAAATCTCTTGACTCTTTCGTTGCACTGATTGTTATTTCTTCACTCATTTATTCAACAAATGTTTGAACACTTACCATGTGCTGCTGGACTGTGCCAAGGGCCGGAGATGCCACAGAGAACACGTCTTCACCGTTACGAGGCTCACAAGACAGATGAAAAAAGAAGTAAACAGAGAAATCACATCAGTATGATTATTTCCCACATGGTACCCACAGGTAGGGGGCTAGCACAGAAAGTCACTGTTCCATTCATCCAGAGGAGGATCAGAGAGCAACTTCTTTAGATAGGAGGACCAGAGAGCAACTCTCCGAAGAGGGTTAAGCCCTGAAAGATAAGATGGCACAGAGAAGTGTTCTCAGCAAAAGGAATGTCCACATACAAAGGCAGTGCAGCAGGAAATAGTTTGTTAAAGTTGAGGACTGGATACATCAGTGGGACTCCAGTGTGGTGGGTGAGATGAAGTAATCCCATGGAATGCCTTACCACCGCGGTAGGAGTTTGGATTTTAAAGTGCAGTGGGAAGAAATGGAAGGGGGAGTTTTTTAGGAGGAAATTGATCGAATCTGATACTTAAAGGATCCATATTGGCTACATGTGACTTGATTAGAAATAGATAAGAATGGGGGTAAGGAGAAGTGTCATGAGCTTGCTGCAGTGCAAGCAATGGGCAATGGTCTGGAGAAGGTAGTGGTAGTCTGAACAAGGAGAAAAACGGATGGATTCAATACATATTTTTCAGTGCATATGAAAAGATGTGTTGATGGATTGTAGTTGGGTTGGGGCGGTGGTGCCATATCCTGAGATGGGAAGGACTAGAGCCAGCAGTGGTTGAATGCAGAGATGGGAGAAACAGGTTAGGGAGAAAGCAGGAAAACAACTGTTCCATTTTGCACCTGGTAAGTTTGGGCATGTCTGTGAAACTCACAAGTGGAGGTGTCAACAAAGCACTGGATGTAGGAGAATGGAATTCAGAACAGCGTTCTGGGCTAAAGATAACATTTTGATGTCATCAGGATAAAGATGGTACAGAGAAGCACAGAAGTCCTAGGAAAAACCCCTGAGGAGCTCCAACACGCCATGTAAATGTTAGGCAAGCAAAATTCTCCAAACACAGCTTAAGGACAGCTACTTTGCCCCTGCAGTCAAATACTACGGTCATATGACTGGAAAGGGTGTGCTGACAACCGTGGTCTGGAGACCTCTAGCACTGGGAATGAATGAGCACTTGAAAAGTGATTAGACTGCCACGGAGGAACAATTCTCTGAGCATGATGTTCTGGGGGTGACTTGGGAACTTAGATGGCTTGAGATGGGAAAGTGTGGGGGATATTTAATAATTGCTATAGAGAGTTTAAGTAACTCCACCTTTAATCTGTAATGAACTGCCAAGAAAGAATTATGATTTTTGAGACAGGGTCTCACTCTGTCATCCAGGCTGGAGTACAGTGATGTGATCATAGCTCACTGCGGCCTTGACCTCCCAGGTTCAGGCAGTTCTTCCACTTTGGCTTCTCAAGTAGCTGAGACTACCTATGTATACCACCATACCTATCTAATTTTTAAATTTTTTGTAGCGACGAGGTCACATCATGTTGCCCAGGCTACAATTATTTGTTTAAAGCACATGCTCTCAAAATCTTAAAGGGGCAGGAAAGGAAAGCATTTGTTACAGGGAAATTGTGCATAGCACAATTTCTAGCCATGGAGCTTGTTCAGTGAGAGGCATTCTCTGTCTTGGAGTGAATGAAACTGGGAAATAACTTAATCGCCCTTATTTGACAGTTGAAGAGATAAATTCTGAGGTTTACAGTAAAGTTACTTGTCCATTCCCAAGCTTAGCTGCAGTCATCATCTGCTAAGTTTATGAACCAAAACCCAAAAACCAACCACACAAACAAACTGAAACAAACACAAAATACCAGCATCTCGACTCACTTTTGGAGATCCTGATTCATTCAGCCTGGGATGCGTGAGATCCACACATCTGTATTTTTCAAAGTTCGCCTATTTCTTTCATAGGTTGTTAATAAAGAACAAATAAAATTAAAAAAAAAAATAAAAGCTCACCCAAGTGGTTCTGACAGCCAGAAGCCGCAGACAGGACTTGTACTCAGGCTTTCTAACCTGAGTATCATCTGTCCTCGATACTTCGCTTTTTACTTTGTCACTGCTAAACTCTCATCATCTCTATTTCCTTAGCAACCACTGGCCTCTACCACTTGCCGTTCACCTCTGCATGGCTCTTCTAAAGGAAATTAGAATGCCCCAGATGACCACGTCCTCCTCCCCATTGCTACTCAGTCTCTTCCTCTGCCCCCACCCCTGCTCTGGCCACATAGATACTGAGGTTCTGCTGATCACACTTCCCTTTCCCCAGTCTGTTCTTTTCTAGCTGATCTCATCCATTCCAGTTTCCACAAAGCCTTTGGTGTTACTGATGCCAGTCTTATCTCGTCTTGACATGACCTCCTGCCCAGTATCCAGGACTGTGGCATTTGTGATTTTAAAAATAAAGAATTTAAAGAGGACTTTAAATTGTTACTTTATAAACATGAGTTAATCTTCTGAGGCAGGTCCTGAGATAAGGGATTGGAGTGTGTGTTGGTGAGATGGTTAATCCAATTAGGTAGATGTTGTGGCAGACACACCCTTGGGTGGCCTTATGATTCCTGTCTCTTAGAGTCTATGCCCTTCATGTAATTCCCTTGAGTGTGGGGAAGAGCAGGGACCTGCTTCTAATCAATAAAATATGGCAAACGTGAAGAGATTTTGCAGCTATAACTGAAGTCCCTAATAAATTGACTGAACTAATCAAAGACTGTGTTGCATGGGCATGATCTAATCAGGTGAGCCCTTTCCAAGAGTCAAGATCTTCCCTGAAGTGAGAGACTCCAAGCAGTGAAAACTCTCCATTGTTGGCCTTAAATTGTCACAATTTCTACAACAACAAAGAATTTTGTCACAATCTGAGGAGCTTGGATGTGGATCCTTCACTGCCTGGGCCACAGGATGAGAATGTAGTCCTGGCATCACTCTGATTTCAGCCTTGTGCTAGATTCCTAACCCACATAATAGTGTGCTATTGTTTTAAATTTGTCATAATTTTTACTCAGCAGTAGATAATATAGATAGATGTCCTATGTCAAAAGCTGAACTCTTACATCTTGGCGATCCCTAATCCAGGTTCACTTGGTCACTGACCAAAATCTCCTTATGGTATTGAGAAGAGCACACAAGATAGATATTCGTAAGATAGGAGCTGTGTGTGTACACGACCCCTGCTCTGAAACTGAAAGAGAGGAAGAACACAGTGTTCTTCTAAACAATAATTGTTAAAGGTGTTCAACATTGGTAAAAGGAAAAGGTCATTGCTTTTGAATGTGCTGTTCACCAAATCAAATTTGTATACTGAAGGTGAAATAAGTTTCCTGTTGTGACTGTAGTTGGTCTTTTTTGTTTTAGTACTGAAAGGTAACTGCAGAATCCTAGGCTTTCCTGAGGATAACAGGTGTTCACGGAGGGAGAATCCGTGTTCAGAAACATTTTATCATCTTGCTCTGCGATGTTACTGAACCAGCTAGTATAATAAGGGTTTTGTTTAAATATCCAATGATACCATAAGGGTGATTTCATGAGAATAACACAGTATCTTGAAGTACACACAGGACTCTAATTTTGATAGGACATAAGCTTCAAGCCTAAAATTACTGCTAGAGAAATATGTGGCTTAGTGTTACCTTCGTCTTCCCTATGCTAATATTTCAGCCACAGTTGGATATAATGCACTCTGTTTAAGTAACAGCAACAAAGCCCTTATGTTTGAAATAAGCAGTTTTTCCTTTGGACAACAGAAAGAGGAAAAGGAGTAGTTAAGAGGGTGTGTAGGATGTGATTGGTTACCTTTGAAAGGTGCTGTTAAGTCCATGAATACTGACAAAAGCAAAGATGATTTTTCTGGAAAGCAAGATAGCCACCTAGGGGGGTGGGGGTGAGGAGATGAGACTTCTATAGCATCAGAGCTGGTAGAGATGTTTGAGGTTATCCAATTCCATCATTCATCACGATTCAAGCTCAGAGATAAGAAGACGAGAAAATCACCAGCTAATTAAATGGCAGAGTAGGGATTTAAATCCAGCTTAACAAATTCCGATAGAATACCCACATTCTATCTTAATTGTTCTCTCCACTGTCCTCCCTCTAAAAAATATACAATTCTTGTGCCCTTTAGAGACTTGTGGTTATTGAAACTGGTTAGTTCTGCACAAGCTCAGATACATTACATGATCTGATACAATTGTTCATAGTCAGCCTTGATGATATTAATGACTTAAAAAGAGCTCTGTAGTTCTCCTTGAAGAGGTCCTTCACACCCCTTGTAAGTTGTATTCCTAGGTATTTCTCTTTGCAGCAATTGTGAATAGGAGTTCACTCATGATTTGACTCTATTATTAGTGTATAGGAATGCTTGCGATTTTGGCACATTGATTTTGTATCCTGAGATTTTGTTGAAGTTATCAGCTTAAGCAGATTTTGGGCTGAGACGATGGGGTTTTCTAAACATACAATCATGTCATCTGCAAATAGAGACAATCTGACTTGCTCTCTTCCTATTTGAATACCCCTTCTTTCTTTCTCTTGCCTGATTGACGTGGCCAGAACTTCCAATATTATTTTGAATAGGAGTGGTGAGAGAGAGCATCCTTGTCTTGTGCTGGTTTTCAAAGGGAATGCTTCCAGCTTTTACCCATTCGGTATAATACTGGCTGTGGGTTTGTCATAAATAGCTCTTATTATTTTGAGATACGTTCCATCAACACCTAGTTTACTGAAAGTTTTTTTTTTTTTTTTTTTTTAACATGAAAGGGTGTTTCTCAAGGAAATAAAAGAGGACACAAATTGAAAAACATTCCATGCTCATGGATAGGAAGAATCAGTATTGTGAAAATGGCCATACTTCCTAAAGTAATTTATAGATTCAATGCTATCCCCATCAAGCTACCACTTTCTTCACAGAATTTTAAAAAATGACTTGAAATTTCATACGGAACCAAAGAAGAGCCTGTATAGCCAAGACAACCCTAAGCAAAAAGAACAAAGCTGTAGGCATCACACTACGTGATTTTGAACTATACTACAAGGCTACTGTAACCAAAAGAGCATGGTCCTAGTACCAAAACAGATATATAAACCAATGAAAAAGAACAAAGGCCTCAGAAATAACGCCACACATCTACAACCATCTTATCTTTGACAAACCTGACAAAAACAAGCAATGGGGAAAGGATTCCCTATTTAATAAATGGTGTTGGGAAAACTGGCTAGCCACTTACAGAAAACAGAAACTGGACCCCTTCCTTATACCTTATACAAAAATTAACTCATGATGGATTAAAGACTTAAATATAAAACCTAAAACCATAAAAACCCTAGGAAAAAACTTAAGCAATACCATTCAGGACATAGGCATGGGCAAAACTTCATGACTAAAACACCAAAAGCCAAAATTGACAATTAAGAGCTAAAGAGGCTCTGCACGGTAAAAGAAAGTATCATCAGAGTGAAAAGGCAACCTACAGAATGGGATAAAGTTTTTGCAATCTATCCAGCTAACAAAGGGCTAATATCCAGAATCTACAAGGAAATTAAACAGATTTACAAGAAAAAATCCAAACAACCCCATCAAAAAGTGGGCAAAGGATATGAACAGACACTCAAAACAAGACATTTATGCAGCCAACAAATATATGAAATAAGAAGCTCATCATCACTGGTCATTAGAGAAATGCAATTAAAAATCACAATGAGATATCATCTGACACTAGTTAGAATGGTGATCACTAAAAAGTCAGAAAACAGCAGATGCCAGAGCCACGGTGGACAAATATGAACTCTTTTACACTGTTTGTGGGAATAAATTTGTCCAACCATTGTGGAAAACAGTGTGGTGATTCCTCAAGGATCTAGAACCAGAAATACCATTTGACCCAGCAATCTCATTATTGTGTATACACCCAAAGGAATATAAATAATTTTGCTATAGAGACATGTGCACATATATGTTTATTGCAGCGCTATTCACAATAGCAAAGACTTGGAACCCACCCAAATGCCCATCAATGATAGACTGGATAAAGAAAATGTGGCACATATCCACCATAGAATACTATGCAGCCATAAAAAAGGATGAGTTCATCTCCTTTGCAGGGACATGGTTGAAGCTGGAAACCATCATTTTCAGCAAACTAACACAGGAACAGAACACCAAACATTGCATGTTCTCACTCTCACTCATAAGTGGGAGTTGAACAATAACACATGGACACAAGGAGGAGAACATTACACACCAGGGCCTTTCAGGGGATGGGGAGCTAGGGGAAGGATAGTATTAAGAGAAATACATAATGTGGATGACGAGCTGATGGGTGCAGCAAACTACCACAGCACATGTATAGGTAACAAACCTGCACATTCTGCACATGTATCCCAGAACTTAAAAGTATACATATACATAAAATAGAGCTCTAAACTGTATGCTCAGCCTTAAGAGCGCATGTAATTTACTTCCTTGATAGGCAACCAATGACACATGGGCCACCTGCACACCTCCCCCAAGCTTCTCAGTGTGGCCTCTGTGACGGAGTTTCAAGAACTTCTTATAGAAGAGGAGAGAGATCTGTAAAGTGCGAAATCAGCCAAGACCTGGAACAGATCTCGCTCTCATTGCTGTCTTGAAAGCTTTAGTACTTACTGGCTAGGTCCAGCAGACAGAAAACAGAAAAAAATAAACTAATTGGTTTGGGTTTGCTTGGTGGATGGTTACAAGTCACAGTTGGATATAATTCACTCAGCCTCGTGGTGTAAGAGTTGGGAGGCTGTCTTCTAATCAAAGTCTAACTACGGATGCTGCTAACAAGTGGACTGAGAAACAGAATAAACACTTACTTGAGGAGAGCTTCTTTCATGTTAAAGGTAGAAGGCGGTGGTTAGCAGTGTGGTGACTACCAAGTTTAATTCCTCAGTAACTTAACAGCTATGTGACATAAAGTAAGTTACCTAAACTTCTCTAAACTTCATTTTCCTGATCTTTAAAACAGGATAAATAATATTACTAAACAGAATCGTTGTTAGGATTAGATGAAAAAGTCACTGAGAGAGAACTCTACATGCTCCATGATGTTAGCTACTACGATGCTGCGGTCACTGAGAAAAAACATCTCTTATCTTCCAGGATGTTAACAGACAAAATCCTTTGAGATATCCTTACCTTTAAAAATTTACAAGTTTGCCACGTCAGTTAAGAGACAACAAAACACTTCAGTCACAAGTATATTATTGATGAACGACATTTGTTGAAAAGTATAGCATCATACTCAAATACAGCAGTACATACTACGGAAGTTTCTGAAATGTTGGTCCTCCTTACTGTTTTCCCACTACTTCACCCCTAAAACAACCTTAATAATAAAACACCAAGCACAGTTGCCAATACATTCCTATTTTTTAAAAAGTCAGAATATACGTATGTGTTATGTTATCTAGTTTAAAACTGTGCCCTACAAATATTTTAGTTTTCTCCTTGGTCTTTTGCAAAAGAAAACAAATCCTCAAATATACTTAGAGTTACATCATAAACATGACCTTGAATTATTGGGAAAGAAAGGGGTGGTACTCTCTTTAAGAAGGCAGAGAAATAAAAATAATTAAAAATGTTATCTATACTGAATTAAGAATATTCTATCACATGAGAGTTACCCGCTTTTTTTTTTTTTTTTTTTTTAATTAATCACCTTCATCCACTCTGGAGAAAACATTATCCAAGGATTCTGAAAGCTCTGAGTACTAAGACTAAATTTCCTGAGAAAACTGAGAGCGGTGCTGTCCAGTGCAGATTATTCTTCAATTTAATAAAGCGAAAACAAGTATTTGTCATGTAAGTTTTTGAAAAGCAAAGGAAAATGTGTATGTACATAACTGATATGCCATCCATGAAACAGTTACAACCAACAAAATACGGAAGGCTTATGTTTCTATTTTACTTCAAAAGGAACAAATCAATTGGTCATCAGTCTTTGATAAATTCTGGATTTGCCACCACCTCCAGAAACTGTACACATGGAGAGTTTTTTTGTTTTACTTATTTATAACATATATATCACATAAGGCAAATTCACTTCATGCTTTACTTCGGTAAAATGGGGAAAAAAGCTTTCTCTGCAATTGGCACTAAAGTTGTTTTAAGTTCTTAATAGCAAGGAGATACATCCAACTATAAGCAGAATGAACACAGTCATAATACATATCAAATCAACTTATTTCCTTTATATAATCAGCAATGAGTAACTCCAGAGGTAGTATGGCAGAAACGAGCATGGATCCTATCAGGTCACAACCAAGACGAAATTAATTTTTTTTCTATGGTTTTGACCATAAATTGCTTTACACATTTAGGACCTGAATAAAAACCACTTTCAGCAGAAATCTTGGCCCATTAATTCAACTGACACATCAATTTACAACTTTCAGGACTGCAGATATAAAAAATGTAAAGTATAAAATTATGTAAGTTTGAAATGGTTTTAATTGTATTCATTAAAAATATTTACATTTCCCAGTACTTACTTGACAAAATCCCCTTGCAATATAATTCTACTCTAAACTTTTATTTATAAAATGAGGCTCACTTATGACATTTCAATGACTGCGATACTGCAAGTTACTTACATTCTGTAAAATATCTTAAGAACTTTCATATCAAAGGTAGTTTATATTGGATTATCTGAAACCCAATAGAGCCCATAGATGAGCTTCCTATAGTTCTTTTCATTAATGCTTGGAAAGCATGTGAACATGAAAAGTGCTGTTAAGTGCTATCATCTCCCTTAAATTTTCACTTATACTGTGTGCACATTGTGAAATAAACACATATGCAGCATGTCCATGTTTTGATATGTATTTTTTATTTCCCTGCAGTTTTCACTTATCAAGAACAAGTAACAGGGAAAGTTGTCTGAACTAGTGCATAAACAAACATTCTGAAACACCACTACACGTATCTAATTTACAAGAACCGTATAAAAAAAGTCACTAAAACACTACACTATGAAGGTGTCCAACACTTACAGTCAGACTTTTTCCAACCCGTTACTTGCCTTGTAGCCACAGGAAAACTCTCCAAAATTGAAAAGACAATCTTGCCACAACCCTCCCCCCCTCCCAACACCTGGGATGGCTCGATATCTAGACTTCCAATAATTATTGCAATGATATAATGCAATACATACCTGGTAAAGTTATCTTTTATGTGGTGTGTTACAGTTTTAAAGCCAGTTAAAATATGCAGCCTTCAGATAAAATGTAATCCTTGAAAAATTTTCATATCTGCACAGTGTAAATGTGCTAGATGCATAATTTTTCCTATTCCATTTTTTCTGTGTAATTATTTTTTATAAACTGGTATTATAAATAGAAATATACATTCAAAATATATGGAAAAGTGAGTTACTACATTAAATTTGCATGTATCGATCCATCCCTTTCCCCTGCACAGTAATAGAAAATACTATTTTGCCTTGAACTTCATATTTGACAGTGAAATGCCACTAAAGTATTTACCAAAAAGTCCATCTAGTCAAATTGTGAAACAAAATGAACCAAGTGAAAACTTTACAGTTCCTTTAGAAAAAAATCACAAGAATTTCATTTCCTAGCTATGAATCTTTAACTTTTTAGACACAAAGTTGGATTTATTTTTACAAGATACAAAATGTAAACATGGCAAAATAAATAGTTAAAACAAGTGATGCAGGATCCCATTTCATGCTCATGATCCCATTAAAGAATTATTTTTTAAAATCCATTCAGTTGCAAATTCAAGTGCAAAAGCATGATGATGAATATCTACTATTCAAGTAACAGAAATAATATTGATGATACAAATAAACTATTTTACAAGGTAGTGATTTTCCCAATTTTACAAAATATACATCATATATGGATTTAATATCCGATATACTATAGTCCATTTAGGTCCACTGTTATGCTCTGTGATCCACAGAGTGTTGCCTTTGCATTCAGCTGGAATATGAATGACTGCACACCATCAGCACAGGTCAGAGCCACATGTTTTAGGTTATGTCACTTCCATAGCTACTGTTGTCTCTGCTATTCCATTTAGGCCCAATCTTTCTGGTTCGTGGTTCTCTCTACAATAAGGCAAAGAATAAAATAAACATTAATACTCTCTAGAACATGAAGCTACCAGTTAGTATTCACAAAAACATTGTTGTATAACTACAACTAAACATGACTTCACAAGAACAATTCCCATTTTTACCATTTCTATATAGGAATAAAAAAACTTTTCTTCAGTTTAGAAATTCCATTAATTCCTAATTTTTTGATTATAGTTATTTACTTAGGAAAGATAATCATTTAACATAGCATTTCAATAGAAGCCAATGGGAAATTACTTAGGAAATATGTAACACAGGTCAAACCAAGCTTTTTTTTTTAAAAAAAGGATGAAGCATATGACACTCAGAAAGAACAATCATTAGGAGCACAATATTACTGAAATTACTGTCCGCTAGTTTAATTATATAAGCTTAAGATCATGTACTTATGAACCTATGCAAATCAGTATTTTTCTGATTCATTGTTCTCCCTGTATTAGTGTCATAGAATGAAATATAAAAACATTCTAAAATACATTGTAAATTTAAGTTAATCCTAGAATCTTCTCATTTTTAATATACATAAAGTAATTTACTTTCCCTTTGTGTATGATGCAAAAGAACACACAAATTTGGATGTGAAACCTAAACTCTGGCATGGAGTTAATCATAACAATTCTCATCTTCCAGACTGCCTAAACTATAAAACATTAACACGAGAGTAACTGAAGCTTCTAACATAGACTCTGATGTATTTGACAATCTGATGTCCTTTTCTTTCTTTGACTGTATCTCTCTCTCTCTCCACTACTCTCTCTTTCTCTAACAATCCTACTAGTTTGGCATTTAAGCATCCTACTAGGCACCTCAAATACCTAAGTCAGCTTTAAACAGATCTTCAGTAACTGCTGAAAATCAAGTCTGTCAATAAACACCCATTGCTTGAAGCAAATTCTTTTCCTTCCCACCGGACAGCCAGCACAAAGGGAGAATAATCACTGAAACACACACACTACACACACATACCTTGCTATGCTGCTGATGGCACTGCTGGGAGTAACCTTTGGCACTCTGTCCATACTGGCAGCAACTGTGGCAAGTTTTAAGGCTGTTGGCGACGGTGCTGAAGTCCGTGTATTGATATGCACATTGACTGGAGAAACAACACTGACATTATTGAGGTGCACTGCATTTGTCAGGCAGGAATTGTTCATGGGAAGTGTCTGAGGACTGCTTGTGCACAATGCTGGGATTAAATGGTTTGTAGTGGTGTGGCCAACTGTCCTTACAAGCTGTACAGCTGAAATCCCTGGGCTGGATGATAAAGCCATATTGGTGGAGTATAATGTTTTAGAGGTTCCTGGAAAAAAAGTCATTCAATTAGTATCATGAGACCAATAAAACTATCTTTAGGAGTATAATAAAAATAAATACAAACATTTGTATCGGAATTGAATCCCAAGTTAACTTTTCACACACTGGTCTCTCCAAAGGGAGCTCCTGATCACTAAGCAGAATGTACTAATCTGCTACAGCTCCCAAAACACCCTCTTTCTACTGGTCTACATAAAACGGCTTTTTGCAAAGTATCCTGCTGCCTACATCTGGCAACTGTGGAGTTAAGTATAATAGGACAGATGGAAATGACAGTTGGGTTTCCCTAAGAATTTACAATGCATGGATATTAGTAGGAATGGACAATCAGACTCATGGGTATATATAAAAACAACTGCAAAATTTCTAAGGTCTGAGAGGTTGCTGAAGGATGACAGGAACAGCAAGTCTTTGAGGACTTAGGGTACTAAGAAGCAGACACGGCTTCACAGTAATACTCTATCTAAAGAGGGGGAGAGTCAAGAGGTAGTATGCCTATCAGTAGTATGTAAGAGTGGGAAGGGCAAACCTGACTTCCAATTTATTACTGTCCTGGATTATATTTCAGCTTTTTATCAACGCATGATGATTCAATGGGGATGGTTAGCTCAAAAGATTTCCTAAGATGCGAGACAAATAACAGTATGTAAATGAAACCAGAAAGGATAGAGTGTTACACAGGTATGTATGCAATGAATAAGGGAGAAAATAAGGAGTATCTTGTTTCCCTTATCTTTCCAAAGAAATCCTAAAGAGTCCTGACTGACTTCTTATGCACATTTTCCCCTTGGATAGAAAAAAAAAAACCGTACTCCCAATCACTGAATTACAACTTCAAAAAAGTAAGTACCATGCGAAACCCCAGCTGTACCTGAAGGCTGGACAACACCATTTATGTTGTTGTGGCCAGTGTTCTGTTCCTTGGCTACCTCACTGCGACTTGGAACAGGTGCACTGACCACTGCAGATGCAGCAAAGTGGGCGCTGGCTGAGTCAAGTGTTTTAGACATACAGTCAGAGGTGCTTGAGCCCTATAAAAAGAACCAAGTTAAACTCTCTAATTTTTAGATGTGATTTTATAAACATATTAAGGAATGAGGCAAACTCAAGAGGCTGATGCCTTTGTAACCCTGAACAATTACAATAGATTAAGAGATCTAGGATTCCACAGACCATTTTTGGCATGTGAAGCAGGGAAGTGACCAAAAAACTGGGAAGAGGTTATTTCTGAGAAAGAACTAGGGACTAAATAACCCAAACCTTTAACATTCTATTAATTTTTCCAATAAGTATTAATGAATGCTTTTAAAAATGCTTGACAAGCTAGTTATGCGGGTAAAATAAAACCATAGAGATGATTAACAGTCATTTTTGTCACAATGTATACACCTACATATCTTGGCCTAACCCTGAAGCAGGCCAAAAATACTTTGGGCTGGTTAACCAAGAGACTCGGAAAAGCAAACAAAGGCAAGTTAAATGGCCATTCCTCCTTCATTCTGTATAAAACTGGTTACTAAATCCTATAGCCCTAGTCCCCAAGCAAGTCCCAGATCCACCTGGATGTCACAAAGTGTTGGGTTCCAGGGTCACCGAGGTTTTCATGTTATTGGAGTCAGGATCTTTTAAGTCAGTGTACTGACACATTCAGAATGGGCTGAACCACAATGGGCAGATTCTAGCCTGAGAGCTCACAAAATACAACCAAGATTGAGTAAACCTCAGTTATTAGAATTATAGATATGGTTATAGATTATTGTTTTAGAATTACAGAGTAATAAAACAAGGTCTAAAATGCAAGCTTTATTTTTTCAGGTGGTTCAAATTTGAAATATCTTTTTTTTTTTTTTTTGAGACGGAGATTCGCTCTTGTTACCCAGGCTGGAGTGCAATGGCGCGATCTCGGCTCACCGCAACCTCCGCCTCCTGGGCTCAGGCAATTCTCCTGCCTCAGCCTCCTAAGTAGCTGGGATTACAGGCACGCGCCACCATGCCCAGCTAATTTTTTATATTTTTAGTAGAGACGGGGTTTCACCATGTTGACCTGGATGGTCTCGATCTCTTGACCTCGTGATCCACCCGCCTCGGCCTCCCAAAGTGCTGGGATTACAGGCTTGAGCCACCACGCCCGGCCTGAAATATATTTCTTAATTTTGTTTTTAGTGGCTTAAAACAAAAACTGATTATCATATAGTTCTGTAGGCCAGAAGTCCACAATTAATCTTACAGGGTTAAAATCAAGGTGATGGCAGGGCTGGTTTCTTCTGGCAATTATAGTTTTATTAAGTATTTTTATTCTGATCTCCAGCATCTTTATTTAGTAGTGTCTACTAACAACTTCCCCTAGTGGCAATTTTCCTCTTCATTTTTAAAACTTTTATTTTATTTTATTTTA
Organism: Saimiri boliviensis; assembly: GCF_048565385.1. Lineage (NCBI taxonomy): Eukaryota > Metazoa > Chordata > Mammalia > Primates > Cebidae > Saimiri > Saimiri boliviensis. The sequence continues at coordinate 90,340,016 of NC_133453.1, forward strand.
TTTTATTTTATTTTATTTGAGACAGAGTCTGACTCCATCACCCAGGCTGGAGTGCAGTGGTGCAATCTCGGCTCACTGGAACTTCCACCTCCCGGGTTTAAGTGATCCTCATGCCTCAACCTCCCAAGTAGCTGGGATTACAGGCGTGTACCACCATGCCCAGCTTATTTTTGCATTTTTAGTACAATTTTGCCATGTTGGTCAGGCTGGTCTTGAACTCCTGACTGTAAGTGATCCACCGTGCCTGGATGCAATTTTCTCCTATAGGGAAATGTGATTCACAATGGCAAGGGGTTATGCTGTTAAATGCATTTCACAGTTCAAGTGAATTACCACCCAGCTCATGGAGCATAGCCCCATGGCACTTAAACACATTTAGAAAGTGTTTAGGGAAGCTGTATCTTTCAAAACAAAATCTTCTTTGGGGGAATGGCAGTGGAGAATGATTCTTACAACTAAATAAGTAACTAGTTCTATAAATTCTCAACAACCCTTAAAAAAATTAAAAATATCATATTTGGCTCTAGCACTCTTTTCAAAATATTGAGACTAGTTTATAAGCTAGCCACTTGAAATTACGTATATTAACTGAAAAGAAATTCAGGTTAGGGCCCGGCTCAGTGGCTCACACCTGTAATCCCAGCACTTTGGAAGGCTGAGGATCACGAGGTCAGTAGTTCAAGACCAGCCTGGCTAAGATGATGAAACCACATCTCTACTAAAAATACAAAAATTAGCCGGGTGTGGTGGCAGGCGCCTATAATCCCAGACTTGGGAGGCTGAAGCAGAATTGCTTGAACCCAGGCAGCAGAAGTTGCAGTGAGCTGAGATCGCGCCACTGCACTCCAGCCTGGGTGACAGACTGAGACTGTGCCTCAAAAAAAAAAAAAGAAATTCAGGTTAGATCCCTCACATTAAGAGTGGCAAAACCAAGATTATCTTCTGTGATCTTGACTAAAACAAAACAAAGCTATGTAATGATGAAAGAAACAGACATAACTATGATGAAGCGACAAGTTTACCTGTGCTTTTGGATGTGTCTGTTGCGAGGAATGCTGAGACTGCTGTTTCTGCTGAAGTTGGGCAAGCTGCTGCCTTTGCATCTGAACCAACTGCTGCTGATGTGTCTGAAACTGCTCTTCCGTGATACCCCCTGTTACTGGTAAAGAATAGGAATTTCGGAAATGAGTACGTTTTAAAGAATTTTTAATAACAGAAGCAGAATACAATATAAACTTATTCCACAATTCAGATGAAAGCAATTATAAATCGCAATATGGCTTATCAGAAAATAATCTAATGAAAATGGCAAATCTTTCAGCAAGTGAGGTGTAACGCTTGTATCTATGATCTCCATCATATGCTAACAAAAGTGTCTAAATGCAGTTTTTGTTGAGTAATATAGTTCTAACATAAATATTTTACCATTTATTCAGACTTAGTATCTTTGATACCACTCTTAATTTTTCATATTATGATGAGCATGTAATGAGAAAAACTTTGATTTATTCATGTTAATAATAATAATAACGACTAAGTTATAGCCTTAATAAGAAAGCTGGACCACCTCCAAGACTGTAAATGACTTTTACTGCTGGTTTCATATAACGTTGAAGTGAAAATACTTTATCCTCCGATTACAAATCAGAGTAAGGAACAACAATCATCTAACATAACCATAAACCACAGTTTCAGCCAATAGATTCAGTGCCTAAAATAAATCCATCTGTAAAATTATGGGCTAGAAATCAGACAAGTATTCAGAAAACTGAAGATACTATATATCCTCAGATATAATAAATTATATTGTGACCAACTGTGTTAAAAGTGTGTTTCAAATAACAAGACATCTACAACTTCTGTTGAAAAGATCAGCTAAGTTACAAAAAATCATTTTTCTCAAAGAAATGTAAACAAAATTTCATTCATTGATATTTAAGTAGATCACTGATAAAGTGATTTAGAAAACACAAAGCCATTTCCATGGAAGTCAGTACGTTAATATTGGAGTCAAGAAAAATTAAATGACATGAGAATACATGTATGTCAGAGTAATTTTGCTCTATTTTCTTTATTGCTTGTCTTCTTTTCTCCCAATTATTTCAATCAACAAATATTTACTATCTACTATAACGCAGAATGCTGCGTTAAGAGTTATAGTGAATACAGAGGAAAACAAATGAAGAAGAGGATGTCTGTTACAAAGTCTTGCAATGTAGTTGGGAAAAAAATGAAAGACACAAGAAGTATCAATTAATGAATCAACCTTTACATACAATTGAGTGACCTAATCAATATCACCCTAAAGGAGTTTAGATTGGCAACTACAGCCTCAATCTAGCTTACTTAACTCACCCAAGTTTTCTGTTGAGTAGAATCACAAATGAATAATTAAAAAAATTTTTTTTACGGTAAACTAGACATACAACAAGTTATGCCTAGTATAGTCTATTTTCTATGAAAAAGGATTTATGCCCCAGAGATGAACAAAGCTTTAGATATACTCTCATTTCTGTTCCACAATATTATCATTAAAATCTGTATTGGATGATAAGGGGAAAACAGTTCTTAGACAGCAATTTTATTTTTAAAAGATTCAACACCTTGGGGCTATTACAGTGCTCACTCTAAAATTTTAATATTACCTGTATTTTTGAAGTACATATTAGTTATCTTACTGAATTACCAACAAAATCAAATGTCTTTCTTTGCACATGTTAAATTCACTGCAAGTGTTCTATTTTTAAATGAAAAACTTTTTTTAAATTCTAAATTTACAATCTTCAAACTCAAATGAAAATGTGAAGTATTCATGAATTTCCAGCTGTGTGAAAACCTTGGGGAAAGAGATGAAAAATAGTTTATTAGATACAAAGACAGAAAGAAAAATCTTAAATTAAACCCAAATAAATTTGTTTAAGTCCTATGTGTACGGTATACCAATTCAAATGGACTTAGAATCTGGTATTATTACAACAGTCCTTAAGTCCAGTGTCAAGTGTGTCCAGAGTTAACCTGTACGTTCTGATGAAAAGGTAAGAGGCACAGTGATTAACATTAAGTGAGGAATAAACAAATAGCACATATACTTTCAGTGACTATTTCAAAATTGAGAGAGAAATGAGAATGAGAATTTTTTCCTTTCTAAAATCTTTTAAGTCAGTGGATAAAATCTTACTAATTCAGAATAAAGTATATATCTAAATTTGTAGAAAGAACAAATTCCTGTTTTTTGGAGACAGAGTTTTGCTCTATTGCCAAGGCTGGAGTGCAGTGGTGCAATCATAGCTCACTGCGGCCTTGAATTCCAGGGTTCAAGCAATCCTCCTGCCCCAGCCTCCTGAGTAGTGAGTTGTTGGAACTATAGGTGCATGCCATCACATCTGACTAATTTTTAAAATTTTTGTATACCCAGGGTCTCATTATGTTGCCTAGGCTGGCATCCAATTCATGGCCTCAGTTTACCAAAAGTGCTGGAATTAAGGCATGAGCCACTGTGCTCAGCCCAAATTGCTACTTTTTAAGAACAAAAAAGGTATTTTGGGGTTGGTAGGCCATAGGTAACAAAATATTGCCAACTAGCTGTGTTCTACTTGCTTTTATGAACACATGATCATTTGTGTACATATTAAAAAGGGATACATACAGATAAAACTAGCTGTTATTTTAGGTATCTGCATTTACTGTTCTGTCTTCTTGAGACCATTAATTTGCTCAGGAACCTTATTCTTTTCTCCTCAGAAAACTTGGAAAATCCCAACCTAATCTCAATCCAAATTATTCAGATTAATGGTATTTCTTAACCTTTGTAAACCTAGGTGGACTTTGATATTAAAATTCTCATTTATGATCCCATTTCTGGTTGAGAATCACTGACACAAACTTTTCTATAACATGCATATGCTTTAAAAAATTACATTCAATTTTTTTCTTTCCCCTCTCACCTCAGTCTCAGTATGTTATAGCCATTCTTGGCATCTAGCTCTTTCTTTATTATTAAGTAAGGTATTTTGTGCTTGAAATAAGCTGATTTTCCTCACTGAGAGTTTTCTAGGGCACTGTTTATTATTACTTCAAGCCTTTAGACAAAAATAGTCAATAGAATCAATGACACAAAATTGGAACACATACAAAACATCCTTTCTAACTCCATTATTTTGGGGTGAAGGAAAAGTGGTATGAAATGCATGCTTTTAACAGGATGGACACAATACTGAATTGCAATTCTGAGAGTTCTCAGGGTTGACTTACTAGTACGTGAAAGAAAGGGAGCAGCAGAGATTTGACTGAAAGCACTTTCTCTACTATTTTTTCTTTCGTAAGTTACTGAAATACATCCACAAGAGATTTCTTACATTGCTTTGGATTACTAAAACAGACACATTAAAGTACATCAGGAAGAGGTAACAGTTATAGAGTGAACAAATCTGTTTCAGAATGAGATACAGGATAGGGACCCAGCTTTTGGTGAGGTGATGCTGGCACAAAGGGCAAGTGGGAATGTACAAACGAGAAACCAAGATTCTCTTCTCTTGCTTAGGGTCAAGCCAAGTTCTTTTCACTAGTTGATCTTAAGTCGCTAGCTTAAAAGTGAAGTTCATGCTAGTTATAAATCTATCCCACCACATGCCCGCAAGTCTTATCAATTTAAAAGTAACCATAAATCTGATTGTTTTACAAAGGTAGGAGTATTTCACTACTCCAGACAGATGGGAAGTATTCCTTTCCCTAAGCAAAATGTTTTGCAAAACTTCCTGAGTAACACATTCTATGTAACACATTCGGTATACTTAATGAGTTTCCCTTTTATATACCCGAATATGTCATTCAGGACATTAGTAACATACTTGGATTTCTAGGTATGTTGTATACAGAATGGTCTGTTTTTCACGAAAGCCCCTTACCTTTCTGGCTGTCTTCTACAAATTTGACTCATTACCTATCTTGTAATTACCAGTCTACTTTCATCCCTCAAATAAATCCATATACCTTTTCTTAGGTATCTGTCACCATCCTTGGAAAGCAGCCTTTGTTTTCAAAGGTCCCAGCCATCCCTCATTTTCCTCCTTTGCCTTTTAGGTGTGTGGTTCCTGTATGGTATTCTGCCTAGGGTGACTTCTTAGTGATCAACTAAAAACATACTCTGGGTACCTCCACAGATTTTACCCTAATATAACAATTAGAAAGCTTTAGATCAGTGCTTAAGCTTGTGCCCAGAGGTATTCTTGAGGATACGGGAAATCTTTGTTAACTTTGTTTTGTTTTTGTTGACAAACTAAAAATAACAATCTAAACAGAAATACACTCTGGATCTTCTGGATGATCATCCCACAACAGAGTAGGAATACAGGATTTTTGTGCTTGTGCCTTTGTTTTTTCATCATCTCTTAACTTCTAATGCAGTGTTTCTCAAATGGGCTAAGATTTATTCTTGGGAAGCTAAGAATTTTTCAAATACTAGCCTAGACCAAATTTTCATAGCTTAATGAAGAATACCTAATTTGGTAGTAAAGCTTATTTAAAAGTCAAAAACAACACATTATCTAGTATTTCTTCATCTACCAGGTCAGTCTTTGCTACAAGAGTGTGTATTTTTTTTTTTAATTTTTTAATAAGAGACAGGATCTTCAGCTGGGTGTGGTAGCTCAGGCCTGTAATCCCAGCACTTTGGGAGGCTGAGTGGGTGAATCACCTGAGGTCAGGCGTTCAAGACCAGCCTGAGCAACATGGTGAATCCCCAACTGTACTACAAATACAAAAATTAGCTGGGCATGGTTGCATGTGCCTATCCTTCCAGCTCCTCGGGAGGCTGAGGCACGAGAATTGCTTGAACCTGAGAGATGGAGACTGCAGTGAACTGGAATCAAGCCATTGTACTCCAGCGTGGGCGACAGAACAAGACTCTGTCTCAAAAAAACAAAAAACAAAAAAGACAGGGTCTTGCTATGTTGCCCAGGCTGGTCTTGAACTCCTGGCCTCAAGCTATCCTCTCACTTTGTCCTCCCAAAGCACTGGGATTACAGGTGTGAGCCACGATATCCAGTGTTACAAGAGTTTTAGTACATGCTTTATCAAAGAGATGCTGGCTATATGCAATTTTTGTTTGTTTTAAAGGACAGATCTGGGGCACAATGAGAGGGTAGAGAGAGGAAGGATCTTATTTCAAATCTGGGTTACAGTGGGAAGTCAGATGAAAGTTCATATAAACCAATGGAGCTCTGCTGACATATCCAGGAGGGTTGACATTTCCTTTCCAGGTCTATATACATCTTATAAAGGTAATTCTTACACTGAAAGGCAAACTAACCAATAATCTGAGTTTTTGAGGGTGGGGAGTGGAAAGGTGAGTGGGGTTGGTGAATGAAGAACAAACAGATATAAGGATAATGAAAAAAGACTAATGAACCATTTAAACTTCTAAAACCCAAGCCAAATATTTATAATTGAAACTTCATTATTTCCTTTCATAGTCAAACTAAAATATTTTAATCCTTTAAGTCTGAATCCATTTCTGACCTCTGGAAGCAACCCTCTTAGCTAGATGTTAAATCACAGTATTTCCAATCTTAAAACTATCGCAGTTGCAAACACTTATGACAATTTAAGAATGAATGGGAACAGAAACTGAAGAAATTAAAAATCAGGAATTTTTCTGGGAAAATTGTACAAACAATGATTTTAGAAACTGTTAAGATATTTAAAGCTGATCAAAAAGGCTGCTGGCATCTATTCTGTATATTAAGACAGGTAAGAAAAGAAAAAAGTATTATGTTAATTTGCAACCATGCATTAGTGAAAACTAAAACTAAATGTAAATTAATCTGTCCCTTCAAATCTGAAAAAGCAAAGCACTTTTAGATATGAAATATATTTTCTTGAGTTCTGGATTTAAGAACATCATCCCAAAGAATAGTTAAATAATACTGCAGTTTCAAAGTATTACCCCGCTTGTATGAAGAAGGTAGTATCTGCACGTGCTGCTAAATTCCTTGAAGGTAAGGATTATCGTCTTGTAGATGTTTGCAACTTTTAAACATTTAATACAGTGTTTTGCATTAGATCCTAAATAATGATGTACAAGTTAATTTCTCTTGGTTATTCAATTGTTATGTTCACCACAATCAATTCTTTATCCTGCTTTTTTCTTTGAGAAGTGTTTTTATATTAAGATAATATACTTTTAGTTTACTTAAAAGTTAACAAAACGTATCTCTGCTTTCGAATGAAGTCTTTAGTTTTAGTTTTAACACCTAGTATACACTTTTCAATTTTCCTTAAAGTATATAAAAAACAAATAGTGTGTGTGTGTATACACATAGTGTATGTGTGTGTGTGTATATATATATATAAATATACATACACAATTTTTTATATACTTAAAAAGAAAAGTATATAAATACACACACACACAGACACACACTTAAAAAAAATTTTTTTTTTGAGTCAGGGTCTCACTTTGTCACCCAGGCTGGAGTACAGTGGCAGGATCTTGGCTCACTGCAGCTTCTACTTGCTGGGCTCAAGGGATCCTCCCCACTCAGCTGGGACTACAGGCACATGCCACCACATCTGGCTAATTTTTGTATTTTTAGTAGAGATCAGGTTTCATCATGTTGCCCAGGCTGGTCTCTAACTCCTGGCCTCAAGTGTTCCAGCCTACCAAAATGCTGGGATTACAGGTGTGAACCACTGCACCCCAGCCTAGAATATATTTGGACACATGGCTTATGACTTGGAAAACATTATTCAGGGCTATTAACAACATAAGAGAAAATTACTTGCCACTAGCTCTCAATTCCACATAAGATACAGCCCTCTTTAATTTTTGTTTAAGAACTAAGGAACTTGTGATATAAACAAAGTATATTATGTTTCTATTTCTGATTAAACTCTTCATTTGCTGGTATTTCCCAGTTGTGAAATGGACAACTCAGTAGTAACAATCTGTTTAGTTTCAGTGTTATTCTCTGCCAGGTGAAAATATAATCCTGTGTTGGTCTTACTTTATTTTTTGTCTTGTTATTCTTAAAAATAAACGTGCTCTCATGACCAAGCCCACTAAGAACAAGCAGAAGGAAAAAGTGTTCAAGACACGTAGATTAAAAAAACCAAAGACATGAGGATCCCATTCTTTTATATACATCCATCAAAAGTAAAAATATAGCTTTCTAAAATTCCCTCATCCTTCTATTTAGGTAGATGAGGAAATTCCTATCTGTATTCACAGAACTGTAACTGAATTCACTTAAAATTATCTAACCAGAACAGAAATCTATATAATGAATATAACTGATGCAAATCATTAAATTATCACAGTTTTCAATTATTTTAAAAAATGCTACTAAAAAACTTTTTCATTATGTATTTATGTTGCCATGCCTATTATTTTAAAACAAAAGACACCTGTTGAACAGCAAAACCCTTGTGGTCCCAGTGACCAGAGGGGTCACAGTCAGTTGGGAAGAATGAGTTCAAACAAAATCTTTTACTTTAGGAATAAATAATTAAATAAGATAAATCTGACTTCAAAACACTGAATTCTAATGTACCTTAGTTGTTGCTTAAGCATTATAATTTTTTACGGAAAGACAGAAACGAACTATGTTGAGAGTATTAAGAAACTTCAGATAGGAAAAAAATCATGCACACCAAAAATATTTTTTTTCCTAATGGTAAGGGAAAGATAAAAATACAAAAAATATCTTGTCTATGATGTTAACATTGTTTATCTGTGATTTAAATTCTCTGAGAAATACATGTAGTCCTAAAATAACAGTTTAAATGTTTATTTTATGTTGTATAGTAGTGTCATAGGATCACAGAGGTAATTATAATGGAATTATTTAAGTCTTATGAAGTTATATTTTGGACCAATACATATGTTGTTTTGATGCTATAACAACATATATACAACATATATACACTTTCTGGGAAAAAAGTCAAGTTAAATCTAGAGTTCATCTGGAACGCAGAGTAGAAAGCTGCAAATATCTGACAATGTTCAAGTTGAGAAGGAAGATATTAAAATCTTTTTTTTATATGGTATACATCAGCAGAGAAGACAATCAGCCTACGGTAAAAGGTAATTATAAATCCCTCTATATGATATGTTTTAAATTCCCTTTTTGGCAAAAATTATTTTGAGAATGTTTGGTACAGGAATGCCCATTTATTTAAATAAATCGAATTTTGTCTTAGAGCTGGCTGAAAAAATAGTATTTGTCAACTTTCTATCTTCAGATCTCTACTAATTCTGTAGCCTCAAATGGTATTAGGTATTTATTCATTTCAGTTTCAAGCACTCATTCAACTTCACAGACTCATGAACTTTATATAATGGGACGCCATTTTCCTTACTTAAGTTTGTTTAGGAGAAAATTAACCAACGAATTTGGATAAATGATATGCAACTTCCAGTCATTCAAAGAAATCCAATTTTCCATGATAACCTTTAAACAAATCAATGTACAAGTCAAGTTGGAAAACAGGCAGTTCAGTAGCTAAAAAAGACTGAACATTACTGAGACCAAATTTCAAGTTAAAGTGATTTACGATCACTTTAAAGAAGTTTAATATAATTTCACATCCTAAAATGCATCATACAGGAAATAAATTAGAAATACATAAAGAAGGAAATGGTATCAACAGTGTAAGTCAAGCCCTATCTATTTTAGTCTTGGGATATAATGCATATATGCCATGTGTATGCTATAAAGATATTTATAAATTATACATATTTCCATAGATGTGATAAAGAGACCACAGAAGAAAACAAAATTGTACCTTAGATTCTCTAGGTATTTATATATTTACAATGTACGTGTCATAAAAATATTAAATTAATTTGAATATATCTCTTAAAAATGAAAAAAACTTCCTGATCTAACTAGAGGTAAGCTAACAGACAAAAATTATTACTCACGGGGCCGGGCACGGTGGTTCATGCCTATCATCTTAGCACTTTGGGAGGCTGAGGCAGGTGGATCACCTGAGGTCAGGTTCAAGGCCAGCCTGGCCAACACAACAAAACCCTGTCTCTACTAAAAATACAAAAATTAGCTGGGCGTGCTGGTGTGCACTTACAGTCCCGGCTATTGGTGAGGCCGAGGCAGGAGAATCGCTTGAACCCAGGAGGTGGAGGTTGCAGTGAGCTGAGATCATGCCACTGCACTCCAGATTGGGCGACAGAGTGAGACTCCATCTTTAAAAAAAAAAAAAAATTATTCATAGTTCTAAAAATCATTTTTCAGAAAGTGTTTCAAAGGTACTCTCAAGAAGCAATGGTTACATTTAATCAAAGTTCAACACACAAAAATGGAAATTACCTTTAACATAAGCAGCAGATACTACTGTGCTGTGATGATCTAGTGGCAGCTTCTAAGCAGTGTGCCCATAGGGAACTCTGTATGCATTCTGCCGACATTGATCATACCAGGCACACACTCAAAATAGATGTTAGTGGTTTTACAGTACTGGTTAGGGCAATTTGGTTAAAAGGTGAGGCACAACAGTACAATTTGGTTTCTTAGGTTGCAAAAAATATATATAGTAGATTAAGATAAAATTCCTTTCCTAAGTGGGAAAATAAATCTTCAAATTTTACCCTGAGAATTTATTCAGTAGATAATAAAATTAAGTAGAAAAGAATAGCAGGATATACTTTTAACACAGTAACAGCTTACCTGATATGCCATTCTTGCTGGTGTTCAATAAAGCTAGAGATGCTGCAGAAACTCTTTTATTGTTCACAGTCTGCCCTGGTTTTCTTGAGGTACACTCTTCACTATCACTGTCCTGTAAATTTAGTAGCCTTGGCTGGAAACACTGTAGTCGACATGATCTGATATTGCTTAATATTTCAGAAAGGGAAAGTCTGTTTTCACAATGTTTACTAGAAGCATTGGTCCGAGAGAAATTAGAAGAAAAGTCTATAGTTTGGGAAGAGCTTGAAAAACTATTCAGCATTTCAGGGTCTATCTGTTTCAGGACAGGGTCATGTTCTGTGGATATTCGGTCCATTATGACCCTGAAAAGCAAAAAAAAACTAAATATTAACTGACAGAGCTTAACATTTTCTCTTGGTCTTCTGTTCCATATAGTAAACAAAAACCAGGTGAAAACAAATACTTCACCTTCCACCTCTGCCAATTCGCCTCCTTGCAAATCCTATACATCTTCTTGGGACTGTAAGTGTCGTAAGGCAATGCCTATACCTCAACTTATCCAAATCTGCCAATTCTGAATTTTCACATGAATGGTTAGCTTGGTCCAAACGAGGCTGCAAAGAAAGAAAGAAAGAAAGACTCATGGAATAAATCTGAAATGAAGATAGGTTAGATCATGACAAAAATGAAGCAACTGCAACATTAGCAGAACAATTAAAATTTTGACATGAAACTATTATTCAGGTTAAATTTTATAAAACCGAATCAAAAGTTCACTAACCAAGATTATCCAAACTGAATTTAGTTTATAAATATAAATTCATTTAGGGTCTATTACACTTAAAAAGGAATATATCTTTAAAATAATACAGCTTTTAACATTTGTGTACAAAGTAGAAATGGTGAAATTACATAGTAATTTTTAGGCTTCCTACTGAGAAACCAGAAAGAATATTTTTTGGACTAAAAATCGCACGTCAAACAACACTTATGGGGTTAAACTGAAGCTTCCTCTTTATTTTTAAGAAACACACAACCAAGCGGGACACAGTGGCTCATGCTTGTAATTCTAGCACTTTAGGAGGCCAAGACAAGAGGATCACTAGAGATAAGGAGTTCAAGACCAGCCTGGGCAATGTAGCAAGACCCTGTCTCTAAAAAAAAACACAAAAATTAACAGCATGTGGTGGTGTGTGCCTGTAATCCCAGGAGGCTGAGGTGGAAGGACTGCTTGAACCCAGGAGTTTAAAGTTACAGTAAACTGCATGATTGCACCACTGCACTCCAATTTGGGTGACAGAGCAAGACTATGTCTCATAAATAAACACATGCATACATACATACAAACAAACAAAAAAACCAAGAGCCTGTTCCCTGCCTTCCCATTCCCTCCATCATTCTGTCATGCTACGTCTGTCCCTTTTCTTAATAATTTTCCTTTCTCTCATCAGCATAACCAGTAGACAAATCACCTCTCCTAAACTTACACACCCTAAAAAAGTTATCAGTGGATATGTTTACCATTATGTTACAAGATAAATGATCTCTACAAGCCATATAAGAAAGCCAAAGCCATCCTTACAAGGCTACATTACACTTCATCTGAGAACCTTGGAGACTGATACAATTTGACTTCATAGCATAAAGCAACTTCTAGGTATGTTAAAACAGCTTATAAATAGCCCAAAAAAGCTACCACCACAAGTTTTAGACAAAACATCACCATTAGGGAAGTTTAAAAATTATTACTTTGTTTGATACTTACTGGTATGTATGCACAAGATGGGCTTATGTTAACAATAAATTTCAATAATCACCTAGCAGCCATCAAAGGTTCTAGACCCAACTTACAAATTCTGGGTTTTCCTAATTCTAGTAATGACATACCAAGTAATTTTCACAACTGCTGAAGCTGTAATTGGAGCCCAAAATGAAACTAAATTTCTAAAATATGAGGAATTATCAATTTCTAAAAGGATTTCAATACCCTTTGAAAGGACTCAGTACCTTTTAAGCATCTTTTACCAGTATCCACATAAAGGAGGTTAAATAAAAAGTACTGATGCATTTCCCATTTTTAGATCAAGACTAAGTCATCTTGACATGGGTTACCTGTTAATTCCAGTTCACAAAAACACCACACACACAAAAAATTTCTTACAGCGTAATACTGGCATCCTGCCCGCCTTCTGAAAGCACAGGGACCATCAGGATCATTTTCCTCTTCCGGTTCTGATACTGGGGACAATACCTAGACAAAAAAGGCATTCCATTTAGGAGTTATCAAAAGTCAACAGATCAATGTTTGTAATGCCCTAAAATTTAAATCTGATCACAAACAGTAAATCACTTCTATATTACATACAGTAGGTGCTGAATTCCCCAAAACATTCAGTGACTAGTGAAAATGTTCTATGGTTAAAAATCCTTATGTTTAATGGATTAGTTCTTATAGGTTAACTGTCCCTGGCATTAGTTAATTGCTTGTACACATGAAATGCTACTGACTTAGAATTAATACAGTTTGTATACATCCCACTATATTTTATAAATAATGTATGTGGCTATAAATATTTAATGATGACAGTTATACTTCACCTATAGGTAAAGTATAACTTACCTATACTTCACCTATAGGTAAAGTAAGTGTATTTTTATCCAATCATTTTATCTCTCTGCAATAAAGCCAAAAACTAGGATATAAAAACAGCTTATAAATAGCCCAAAGAAACCACCACCACCACAACTCAAAAACCAAAGGTCATTAAAGGTCAGATTTTATTCAAAGGAAAGTCTTTTATCTCCCCACTCATTTTTTAAAAATTACTTTGTAAACTTAACAGATCAGGAGCAGAAAATCAGAAGAGAAAAGAAGACTTGCTAAAGTAAGTAGACTGGTTACAAAGAAGTGATAAGCCGACTGCCCTAAAGCAAAAGAATAAAGACTTTCAGAAAGCTGTCACATTATTAGAAAGCACTGTGCCCAGACCATGTCATATCAGGCCAAATATCCCTATGTAATTGAGTGGACCTCTAGGGCAGTCGCATTGACCCATTAGAGCACATTTTATTATAAATATCATAAAAACAAATTAAAAATAATATACAGATACACGGATGGCAGGGAAATAAAATATTTTAGATAAATTTCCGCTCAATGATTAAATTTTTTAAAAAAGTTTTGGTACTTAAATTTCAGTTGTCTCGCCCTTTTGCTTTGTAGTAAATCTCTTTCTGACAAACGCTGGCTCAACCGTATTTACTCGCAAATTTCTGAACCTCACAAATCCCTCTCTTCCTATTTTGAGAGGAAAAATGTTTTCTCCATATTATTTCCAAACTGTGGTAATTACCACTGAGCAGGGTCATCCAGGGAAGAAAGGTATTTGTTTGAGGTTCCAAGATACCTCCACCGACCCTAAGGGGAGACACATAAACAGTGAGCTGGGGCTGATTCTTCTTCATGGGGACTGAAGCCCCAAACCTGAAATTTGAAAGGAAATCCCAAATGTGAATCTTACACTTTGGTTCCTTTGTAAATCATGTCCCTATTCTAAGATATACACAGGAAGTGTCACAAAGTCTCAGAAATTCTGTGTATGAAATCTATCACCCTTTTCTCCTACCATTCCCCAGGGATCGATTCCAGGGGACAAACGAAGGCTGAGTCATAGGAAGACAAAGCTAATGTTAGGAAAATCAGAAGCACGATCAAGAGGCAGGGTTTTCGTTCTATTCAGCTGCAATTCAGCAGCAAAAGTCTGGTTAAAACGTGTGTTCTCCTAAGGCTTCCTATTCCCTTGTTTGTGTTTATTAGACAAAGAAAAAGTATGATTATTTTAATGATCTTGTCAGCAATAAAATTCTAATTTTATAAGAGTTACACTCTGGATAGGGGCCTCACTGAATGAAGCCCAAATACAGGTAAATATTTACTCTTTAGCAATATACAAATACCATAAAATTAATGAGGGTTGTCTAAGACCTAATATAAAAACTCAAAGAATCTAAATGTTTCAAAGTGCAATTTTCATGTGGGGATGGGAATGGGGAACTATATAAATCAATGTAAGAATTTGGAGCAGAAATGAAAATCCTTTAATAAACGAGAAACATATGACTAGTTATGCTGCTCTATTTTCAGGCTGGATGTACTAATTCCACCAATAAGAGAAAAGTTTCTAGAGGTCACAGCACCCTACAGTATGTTGGTTTTTTTTTTTTTTGAGGGAGGGTCTTGCTCTGCTGCCCGGGCTGGAGTATGATGGTGCAACCTTGGTTCACTGCAACCTTCGTCTCGCTGGCTCAAGCGATCTTCCTGCCTCAGCCTCCTGAGAAGCTGGAACTACAGGCATGCATCACCACACCTGGCTATATTTTTGTACTTTTTTTTTTTTTTTCGTAGAGGTGGGGTTTCACCATGTTGCCCAGGCTTGGTCTCCAACTCCTGGGCGCAAGCAATCCGCTTGCTTTGGCTTCCCAAAGTGCTGGGATTACAGGTGTGAGCCACAATGTCTGGCCAACAGCATTATTCTTAAAGGGATGGGAATATATAGCAAAACTTTCTAGCCTCTCATTAGTACCACCAATATAAGCCTATTCTACATATATTTATGTCATTTTCTTAGTTAACATTATAATTTCCCAGTATGTATAATGTAGATAGAGGCTATCTGCCATCTGGCTATTACTGCAGGCATCAAGCCTTTCATACCCTTTTCCTCTTCTATATTTTGTGCTCCAGCAATGCTAAACTGCTAGCAGTTCCCTCTAATATGCTGTGCCTAGAACCCTACCCTATACTTGCTATCCGGAAAATTAGTATTTTCTAGAGCACTATATCCCTCATGCCTTCAAAATGGTCATATGGTCACCTGATTAATGTCCCATGGCTATTCAAAGCTCTGCCTGAGTCAAACTAGATGATTCTCTGACAAAAGTAATGTATGGGTTCATTAAGCGTTCCTCAAGAGCTTAATATAAAATTAAACGTATCTTTGCACATTTAATATTATGCATGTAACTATCAGAATATTATCTGAATAGAAAAACCAAATCAGAAAAAAAAAAAGTAAAAATAATATAATCTAGCCCAAAGGGACACATTTTATGCAAACTCCAGATCTGAAATGGTATAGCAGTGAAGAGTTTTATAAACAGTCTGGCTTTCCGAACATATCTGTAATGTTGGTTTTTTAAAAGAAAGTTTCCTGCCGGGCGCGGTGGCTCAAGCCTGTAATCCCAGCACTTTGGGAGGCCGAGGCGGGTGGATCACGAGGTCAAGAGATCGAGACCATCCTGGTCAACATGGTGAAACCCCGTCTCTGCTAAAAATACAAAAAATTAGCTGGGCATGGTGGTGCGTGCCTGTAATCCCAGCTACTCAGGAGGCTGAGGCAGGAGAATTGCCTGAACCCAGGAGGCGGAGGTTGCGGTGAGCCGAGATCGCGCCATTGCACTCCAGCCTGGGCAACAAGAGCGAAACGCCGTCTCAAAAAAAATAAAAAAAAAAAGGAAGTTTCCTTAAAGCAAACATGTCAAAAAGTTAAACTACGATAAAGTTGGTGGTAGGTTCAAGGTCTTTGTTACAGTATTTTCTCTAAGTTTCCTACACTATATGTTTAAAAAGAGGGTATCACTAGAACAGATGATAAATAATATTTTTTGAAAAAATGGATAAAGTAAAAGTCTTATTTTAAAACAAGACTTATAAAAACATTTTTAATTGCACACATTTTTCTATAAAACTTTCAATATTTATCAAAGAGTTAAAACTTGAATCAGTTTCTTTAAATCTTTTTTAGAATCAAATAGCCATTACCTAACAAATTAGCAAAATTTACATTAAAAGTTATAAAACACAATGCTGGTGGAATATGGTAAAAAGGAAAGTATTACTGACAAATATTTTCAATATTTACAATTATATATTAACTGCCTTAAAATATTTATAGTTTTCAGTTAGTAACTAGTAATTCCATTTCCAAAAATCTGTTTTAAATACAGAGGGACAAGAGCTACATTCATTTTTATAAAAGGAAAAACTGAAAACCATGTGCTCACAAGACAGTAAATTCTATACAACCGATGAAAAATAATACAGAGAAATACCATTTCAGTGGCTACATAAATAATGTAGAAATGTTTATGCTATACATATAGGGGAACAAAGCAAGAATAAAAACTCTAAGATGGCAATTGTTTTTAAAATACAGCAATATAAAAGACTAGGAGGAAATGTCTTTAAAATAGTTTTAAAACAAGCACCTGTGGAAATTCATCTTCATCTGAGCTGTGAAAGTCATATTGCTTAATGTCACTCTTATTGATCACAGGCAATGTCTCAGGAGTGGGTTGCTGAGATGTTATCAAAGCCTCTGCTTTAGGCTTCTTTGGGTACTTCTTCTTTTGACGAACCACATCAGAAGCCTCTTCTTTCAAAGACAAATGATGAGGGTGCTGTTTACATGACGATTTTTCCCCCAAAAGGAAGAAATAAAAATAATTTTAGAAATTACGAAAAACTATACTGCTCTTTGAAAAACATACATTTTTACCCAGGAGGTGATTTTATTTGTTTTTAATAAGCAAAAATTATTCTGTATTCATAAACTGAAACATGTTTTACTTTCTGTAACTTATGATGAAAAATAATTATGTATTTAAATTTGCTTTTAATATTGTTATTACTATTTAAAAGTAAGATGTGAATGATTTTTTGGATTGCTCTATCATGTAATCCAGTATTTAAAAGGTATTTAAATTCAATTCTTATTTAAATCTACTATATTGACAAAAATTAACATCTACTTTTATTTTTAAAAATCTTCAATTGGATCATGACTTTATTATTTTTACACTTAATTCCAATTTTTTAAAATGTCTGTTCTATGGATGGCAATCTTTTGAGAAAAACAAAGCTTAACTAGGAAAAAAGCCCTCACTTTTTAGAATGTATAATTACTGCAGCAACTGAACAATAACTGTTCTGAAGTCCCCCAGGCTTCTGTGGAGGTTCCTGAGAGGCCATCTGGCAAAGACTGACTGAAGGGGCAGGTTTCCAGCCCCCACCTCCCCTCAACAGAGCAGCTCTGTCACTGTTTTAACATACTGGCATTCCTTTTAATAAAAAGGGATCTGCCACTTTAAAAGTCGGAAAAGCCTGTTGTAAGCACCAAGGTACAAACTACAAAATTTATACGTTTCCACATGTAGTCCAGATGTTAACTACTTTAGGGTCAGAAACAGTACACACAATAAAAATATTGCTTGTAAGGCAAATTATAGTGAGATATACAATTTTTTATACAATGGGTGTAACTATTACATCAAAAAGACAGTCCCAACTTTCAGAAACTTCCTATATTTTAAAGTGGGATATGTGACAAAGTAAATATAGTTATTAAACATGTGTGATAGAGTAGGACAACAATGGATGCAACCAAATCCCTAAAGTTAGTATTTAGGTAGGCTGAGTGTTTATTCAGAGGAGATCTAAAACAAGAATCAATATATAGTAAGGGCTGATTCAGTCAGTAATTATGGGTTAAGATTTTCATACTGCAATGCTTAACAATCACATACCTAGAAAAAGAATTGATGGACATAAAATGGATTTTTAAAAATAATTTACAAAATGACATTTGCATTAACTTTTTTTGGCTACAGAGGCAAGTGAGACTTAGAGAGAATAAGGATGGTGGGCTAGATGCCTGTGATTAATAAGAAAGAACTCTGGTGATTGAATTGACATGAACTGAATGAAGGAGTCTTCCTGCTCCACACTCTTTCTTGACCTTTAAGAATCAACCCATCAAAAATGAGAACTGTGTACATTTTCAAAAGATGAATTTTCCACAAACACCCTAGGTCATTTAAAAAATCCTGCTACAGAGTAAGGCTCTATCGTCTAGAGGCTTCAGTCAATACTTGTTTCTTATTTAAATCTACGCTCCTTAAAATTGAAGGCTTTATTAGTTTTTCTATTTCCCAATTAAATACTTTAATTAATGTACCAAGTGAGGACTGAATAAATACAGTTATCTAGTCCAAGTGACTAAAATAACCACTGAGTCTGGCTCTTTTATTAGGAAGAAACTCTGACCCAGAAATTAGAGGACTTTCTCAAAGTCACTCAAGGTAGGTAACAACTGATAAATGCTGGCTCTGGAAATGATGATGACAACAAGAACAGATTTTTCAATAGTCTCAATGAATAACGCTTTAATTTGAGGTGTTGATTCCTTCCATTACAGTGCAAGGTTTGCTAAGGTTAGTGATAATAACTAGACTTTAATTACCCTTATTCTCTAGAGAGGCAGATAGCATACTGAAAGTGATGAACTGTTAGACCTGAACTGAAACCTTGAATCTGCCACTTACTAGCCATATCTAGAAGTCACAAAGACACAACTACCTCTAAGGGTTGTTATGAAGATTAATGGATCAATATATGTACAAATACTCCTAGCAAAGTACTTGGCAAATGGTAAGAACTAAATCCATGTTAACTGCTTTTTCCTTACTCAAACCATATTAAGACAACTGCAGAAATCAACAATTATCTGATCAACATTACCATACATGCTTCTTCCCAGACAATATTCACCTTAGTTTTACATTCTTGAGCTTTGTGATGATTTCCATTATGAAGAGTTGCTGGAGTGGCATATAACTCTTTCTCTGATCTACTGATTTTCACTTCATTAAGGATTTCACCTCCATAGTCTCCCAAATGATATCTTGAAAAAAATAGCAAAATATAAGAAAACATTGCATAGTTGAATAATAAAGAAGGAAAATAAATGATACCTCCATTAGTTGGAAGCCACCTACTCAAAAAGAGCTAACAATCAAATTATTTTTAAAAGACAAAACAAACCAAAAAACTAAAAAAAAAAAAACCTAAGGTACACAGAAAACAAATTTCTTACATACATTATATAATCAAGCACTGAGAAATGTTTGGAATGCTTACTTCAGGAATCACACAAAATTCTGTTTTAGTTTAGTCTTTTTAATTTTGTAGGAAAATATACTATATTAGAGAACACATTTCTAAAAGGAATAAAAAAGACTACCTACCCAGAAAATAAAATCAACACTCATTTCCCTCAGATTTTCTTTAATAGAAACTTTAATACAGAGAGGTAAACAAAATGATCACCAGAGTTCTTTTCTAAAAAAATTCAGTGATTCTGCCAAAACAAAATTAAGTATAAGATCTATAGTATATAAAAAACTCTTCCAAAGTCTGCAATCTAAATTGAATAACTTAATCTATAAAAAGAAGAAAAACAACCTATTAACCACAAATCTTTAAAAAATATAAATTCTTACAGAATCAATATGAACTGTCATAAAGCTTAAGCTGCCCCCCACCCAAAAATCTTCTGGTTCATTTTGCCCATCACTTGGTAAAGTTGCCACTTCATTGCTGTAACAGAAGCAATGTTACCTTTTCTCCACAACTTCTAAGGTTAAGTGCAATAATTCCCGTTTTGTTTTCTCTCTTCTCTTAATCATTTCCAAAATTGTTATGGCTCTACTAAATTCTCGTCTCAGTTTCAACATCTTTTCATAAGAGGCTTCATCATTCTTACGATTCTATTAAAAATAATGATAATTTTAGAAGAATAAACAACCCAGTTATCTACATTTCTGGTTTTATTCAACAAACTCTTATCAGACCTGAATTTATCCTATAAAAGTAAAATGTTAAAAAAAATCTGAACAGCACCTACGTAAGAGAATCTGTATCTATTTAACTCTGAAAACACAAGTATAAGCAGGTATCTCTCAATAAATACTCAGAAAAAAAATGTTGACAGCTGTTGAAAAGGTGGAATGGCATAAAGAAATAATTTCAGTGTAAACAAATTTTTTAAATGTCCACCTGAAACAAAACCTGGTATTGGAAAATGTAGTACATTCATTTATAGGAAGGTATTTTTCCAATAACAAAGAGGAACAGTTTTGTCCAGATCAAGGTAACAGTCAAAATGAGTCCCCATCCATTCATCCATCCATCCAGCTCTGTAATTGGGGGCTGGATGGTTTGATATGCTATATTATAACGTGAACATGAACCAATAAAGCTTCACTTCAGAAACTCAGAAAACTTGAGAGTAGGATAACAAGCATTTCCAGAAATCAAATTATCATTTTTCAATGTAATGTCACACCCCATTGCTGAGTAGAAAACAGATTTAGTAAAAAGACTGAATTTCAGAACACT
Organism: Saimiri boliviensis; assembly: GCF_048565385.1. Lineage (NCBI taxonomy): Eukaryota > Metazoa > Chordata > Mammalia > Primates > Cebidae > Saimiri > Saimiri boliviensis. Next base: position 90,360,917 of record NC_133453.1, read on the forward strand.
GTTTATTAGCTTTTCAACTAATTATACAAAGTGAAAGCCCTGCTACATAACTAGAAAAGGCTCAGTCATAATTAACAGCATCTATTTGCATAAAAATTATTACTAATACAAACTATTTGGTTAAATCAAACATCCACAGATTCCTTATTTTAATATTAGGCATGGAACTATTTGTTTAAAAATATACCGCTACCACCCCTCCAATCTATGCATCCAGAGTGAACTGTACACTTAAGCAATCATTCATTCCTTGAGTTAATAATTCAAAATGACATTAGAAAGAACCTAAAGAATACCAGAGGTTTCATATGAGAGGATTATAAAAAGAGAAAATAACAATTGAGAAAAATTCAAAGTTATACTCTTTCTGCATACAGTTTCCTGCATTTGAAAAATAACAGTAATACATTAAAAATAACCTAATCAAAGTCCCATTATGGTACTTCACATAGAATATTAAAAATAAGTCATCCTTTTGTCTAATTTTTAAAAATTCATCTTTTTCTCCTTTATTACTATGTGACAAAAGGTAAAATCTAAAGCATATGTTTAAACAATTTTTCTTTTTGGTAAGTAGGCAGCAATAATACCTTTCAATTAAAAAAAATAATATTATCAACAGCAACTATTAAAGTCCCTACTCTGTGCAGGGTATTGCACATGTCCCTTACCCTCAAAAGGCTTAGAAGCTAGTAAGGATGACAGATAGAAAACAGATAAAAGAATCATAAGGCAGATAATAATACAAGGTTACATGCCAGGTGGCAGCTGAATAATATTCAAAAGTGCACCAGAACCTTTTAGATAGCTCCCTTCTTCAGTAAATTTTCCTCTTGGACTCCTCTTCTACCCTGTCTTATTCATATCCTGTTGTTGTTGTTGTTACTGTTTTGTTTGTTTTTGAGATAGAGTCTCACTCTGTTGCCCAGGCTGGAATGCACTGGCATGATCTTGGCTTACTGCGACCTCTGCCTCCCAGGTTCAAGTGATTCTCCTGCCTCGGCCTCCCGAGTAGCTGGGATTACAAGCACCTGCCACTATACTCAGCTAAATTTTTTATTTTTAGTAGAGATGGGGTTTTCTCATGTTGGCCAGGTTGGTCTCAATCTCCTGATATCAAGTGAGCTGCCTGCCTAGGCCTCCCGAAGTGCAGGGATTCAGACGTGAGCCATTGCGCCACCCCGTTCTCCTCATGCCCAAATAATTACTCTTAACTTTCCTTTCCCCAGTCTTGGTCCTCTTTTTTTAAATAGAAACTTTTTGTTTTGAAATAGTTTCAGACTTACAAAATGTTACAAAAAGAGCATGAAGAATTCTCATATATCTTCATCCAGATTCCCTAAAGGTTAATATTTTACATTTGCTTTTTCTCTCTGTATGTGCATACGGAAATATGTATGAATAAAAACACACATCTAAAAATTATCAGCAGTACTATTTTTGAAAAATTTCGAGAAGTTGAAAATATATTTTTTCAAAAAACAATGATATTCACATATAACCACAGTATAATTATTAAAATCAGGAAATTAACATTAACATAATCCTATTACTTAATTTCTTTATACATGTAAACTTTATTCATATTTCAAAAACTGCACCACTAATGTCCTTTAAAGCAAAAAATACAGTTAGTACTATAAAGGACATCAGTAAGATAATAATTTTTATTATAATACATTTTCTCAGCTGGATGCAGTGGCTCATGCCTGTAATCCCAGCACTTTCGGAGGTCGAGACGGGTGAATTACCTGAGTTCAGGAGTTCAAAACCAGCCTGACCAACATGGTGAAACCCCGACTCTACTAAAAATACAAAAATTAGCCGAGCGTGGTGGTGCGCACCCGTAGTACCAGCTACTCAGGAGGCAGAGGCAGGAGAATCGCTTGAACCCGGGAGGCGGAGGTTGCAGTGAGCCGAGATTGTGACACTGCACTCCAGCCTGGGCGACAAGAGCGAGATACCATCTAAATAAATAAATAAATAAAATAATAATAATAATACATTCTTTTTTCCTGGTCTAGGATCTGACTCCATATTAAAACCCATGTTTGGTTGTCATGTTCTTTAATATTCTATAATTTGTTTAAACTCCTATAATTGTTTTCTCTATCTTTTAGTGATTATGATCTTAACATTTTCAAAGAGTAGAGACTATGTTGTAGAATATTCCTCAATTTGGGTTTCATTAATGGTTTTCCATGATTAAATTCAGATTATGTATTTTTGGTACAACTACCACAAAAGGGATATTGTATCCCTCTCATATTAGTAGTTAAAAGATACTATTTGTCCCATTACCGTTATTAACTTTGATTGCTTAAGATGGCATCTCTCAGGTTTATTTTTCCCTTTTAAAATAACAAGTAGATTAGTTCAGGCACAGTGGCTTATGCCTGTAATCCCAGCACTTTGGGAGGCTGAGACAGGCGGGTAACTTGAGGTTGGGAGTTTTATACTAGCCTGGCCAACGTAGAGAAACTCTGTCTCTACTAAAAATACAAATTTTACCCTGATGTTGTGACGAGGGCCTGTAGTGGGGCGAGATTGTGCTACTGCAATCCAGCCTGGGCGACAGAGCAAGACTCCATCTCAAAAAAATTAATTAATTAATTAACAAGTATGTTGTAGGACTACATAAGCAGTATCTTGTTTATCATCAAATTTCCCCCTTAAGTTTAAAATCCATTTGTTCTAACTTTTGCCTCCAACAATCATCTGTATTATTATAGTGGTTGCCAAATAGTGATGTTCTAATTCCATCATTCTGCCAACATTTACAGGTTTGGAAATCTACTGTAAGGAAATACTGTCTACCCATCTACTTGCTCACCAGCCCACCCACATCAGTATGGACTCATGGGTTACTCTATGGGGTAGAATTCATTATTTTCATAATCTGTTTTGATGCTCAAACTTTCCCAGCTCTTATCAGTGGAGTACCCCTTCAAGTTGGCTCCTGTATCCTTCTGACATGGCTCCAACCATTTTCTTATTTTCTGGCATAACAAAATGTTTGTTCCAGGCTTATCTTTGTTTTTTCCAGCCCTAGACATGAAATAGTTTTCCTAAGGAGCCCTGGTTCCCTTTAATGAAAAACGGTATATATATTTTTTGAGATGGAGTTTCATTCTTGTCGCCAAGGCTGGAGTGCAATGGTTCGATTTTGGTTCAAGGTAACTTCCACCTCCCAGGTTCAAGACATTCTCCTGCCTCAGCTTCCCAAGTAGCTGGGATTACAGGCATATGCCACCACACCTGGCTAATTTTGTATTTTCAGTAGAGATGGGGTTTCCCCATGTTAGTCAGGCTGGTCTCAAACTCCCGATCTCAGGTGATCCACCCACCTTGGCCTCCCAAAGTGCTAGGATTACAGGCGTGAGCCATCGTGCCTGGCTGAAAAACAGTATTTAAATCAAGATCTACATCCTAGACATGCCCATTTCTACTGGGTGACACTGCTTCTAGAGACTCTCAGTGAACAGAGCTAGGAAATATGTATGTAATATATGTATGTGCATATACGCATAAATCTCTTATCTATTCCTCACTACCAAGATTAAAAACCACTAGCTCATATTGACATTTTTTCTATTCTTCTGAGATGGCCCTATTCCCTGTATTCATATCCACTTGCCCCGTTTACTCCTTTTCTCATAATTGTCTCCGCCCAGGGCCAACTCCTTTCTTCCTAATACAGTTAAATATTACAATTCTGAACTTACTGCCAAATCTCTAGGGCAGTGGTTCTCAAATTGCTACACTTTAGAATAAACTGTACATCTTTTCATGACCAAGGCTGTACAGTAGCTAGAATTGACAACCACTACCCTGGGAATTTCCTCTCTTAACTATCTTACTTCTTCTGGGTCTCACAGAAGGAGAAAAGAGGGCACAGATGCTAAGAGTTGTATCTATGTGGTTAAATACATGCTGATCCAGGACTTCCCAATCAGTGTATTCAGACATGCCGATGCCTTAAGACTATCTCATTTAAGAATAACCCAGGTTGGGCGCGGTGGCTCAAGCCTGTAATCCCAGCACTTTGGGAGGCCGAGGTGGGTGGATCACGAGGTGAAAAGATCAAGACCATCCTGGTCAACATGGTGAAACCCCGTCTCTACTAAAAACACAAAAAATTAGCTGGGCATGGTGATGCATGCTTGTGATCTCAGCTACTCAGGAGGCTGAGGCAGGAGAATTGCCTGAACCCAGGAGGCGGAGGTTGCGGTGAGCCGAGATCGCGCCATTGCACTCCAGCCTGGGTAACAAGAGCGAAACTCCGTCTCAAAAAAAAAAAAAAAAAAAAAAAAGAATGCCCCAAAGTATTCACAAGCTCCTATTTAAGCATTAGTTAAGCAACTTAAAATTAAATTCTAAACAGCCAAACAAATATTTCAGAAGACCTTTTAGCCTTTGCATCAACTACACAAGTGTTTCTAAGTTTGTGGAAATAGAAAACAGAGAGCCTTTGTTAATTGTATTCACTTTTGCAAACCCCAGTGCTTGCCACCTCCTAAGGAGTATTCACTATTTGAGTGCTTTCCCATTTTTCTCATTTCAAAACACATAAACATTTCTAACTAGCAACAGTGAGAATGACAGTTGAATGGTCTTTGGTCCTACAACTGAAAACCGAAAGGAATAAAAAGTAAAGAATATCAGAAAAGAAAATCTACCTCTTTACAGAGGAAAATGGAAAAATAACCAAGAGAAAGGGTAAGAATCAAGAGTGTCAGGAAAATCTACATTAATGTTCACAAAATGAAGAAATGTCTAAACACAAGAACCAGTTACTAGCAATTCTCTAATGGTTAGAACAAAAGAAGAATAAAACATATTTTAACATTCAGAAAATATTGTCAATATGCCAATAAATACTGCTAATCTTAAGTATTTCCTACCCATTCACTAAAGGAAGTCCAATAATAGTTTTCCTTCAAAAGGCATTGCTAACAGTCTATGTTTTGCAATGTATCTGTAATTAATTACAGTCATGCATTGCTTAATGACACGGATCAGATCTGAGGGGCTGGGTGTGGTGGGGCTCATGCCTGTAATCCCAGCACTTTGGGAGGACAGCTTGAGCACAGGAGTTCAAGACCAGTTTGGGCAATACAGTAAGACGCAATCTCAAACAAATAAGTGAACAAAGAAAGATCTGAGAAATGTGTTGTCAGGCAATTTCTTTGTTGTACAAATGTCAGAGTGTACTTACATGAACCTAGAAGGTATAGCCTATTGCTCCTAGGCTACAAACTTGTACAGCGTGTTACTGTACTGAATACTGTAGGCAACTCTTAACATAAATGGTAAGTACCTGTGTATCTAACATATCTAAACATAGAAAAGATACAGTAAAAATACAGTATAATCTTAGGGGATCACCATCATATACGCAGTCCGTCGGTGTCCGAAATGTTATGCAACACATGACCGTATACTGCTTTTAAAAAGCAATAAATAGAGGCCGGGCGCGGTGGCTCAAGCCTGTAATCCCAGCACTTTGGGAGGCCGAGGCGGGTGGATCACGAGGTCAAGAGATCGAGACCATCCTGGTCAACATAGTGAAACCCCGTCTCTACTAAAAATACAAAAAATTAGCTGGGCATGGTGGCACGTGCCTGTAATCCCAGCTACTCAGGAGGCTGAGGCAGGAGAATTGCCTGAACCAAGGGGGCGGAGGTTGCGGTGAGCCGAGATCGCACCATTGCACTCCAGCCTGGGTAACAGGAGCGAAACTCCGTCTCAAAAAAAAAAAGCAATTAATAGTTCAGGTTTTTTTAATGATTTAGATAAACCTCTCCTTCCTCATGTCCAACAGTCCACATTTATAGTCTTACTATATTTATGAACTTATCTTGTTTCAGTCTTAGAAAAGTGCCAATCTTCATAAAATACTGCAGATTCCCTTAGCTAAGAACCAGCATGCTAAATTAAAAATTCAAGTCTGGGTTAGGGAATGTCATCTATACTTGGGAAATCCATCCTCTAATGCTTAAAAAAGCTACATCCTCAAGAATTATAGAAATTCTGGTTATTAACCAGGAGGTGAGTTTCTCCTAAAATATACTATCCTTGGCAGCTGTTATGTTCCACAGCTGTTATATTAACAGCTGACAAAGAGAAGCTTTCAATGTTAGGAGAATCCACAAAAATGCTTTGCCTCCAGTTATAATTCCTTATTTTATATGTTCCTGATACTTTGCAATATTAGAGAACATATTACTATGTGTGTTACTGTTAATTATGAGAAATGTAAGGCAGTGAATACCCCTCTAGAAGAGTGCTTTCCTCTGTACCGTATCATTCCACAGTATGAGATCCTGTTTCTCTTAGTTAAAATTCTGCTTCATACTGCTTCTGAAAGCCAGATGGGAACAAGCTCATCAATTTGAAATCTGACACAACTGACAACTCAGAAAAGGAGAAAGATTACACTGTTACTTTTGACTGTTTGCAGAACAGGCTTGAAAATGAACAAAACTCAGAAAAGGAGAAAGATTACACTGTTACTTTTGACTGCAGAACAGGCTTGAAAATGAACCTTTCCCCTACTTTCCATGACCCTATAGTAGCTAGACGCAGCAAAGTGCATTTTGACTTGCAAGAACTACAATATGGTTTCCAAGAAATTGTAAGGTCTCAAGTGAGCAACAAGGAATTGTAATATTATTTCAAATTCTCAACTTCCAAAACACAGGAGATCTCTGATAGAATATTTAGCTTACTGAAGAGCTCAAAACTTCCAAGGTACATAAGGACACAAAATTCCTCATATCACTTCAAATGCAAGCATAAAATGGTATGATCAGTAGATTCCTTAAGGGCAAGGTAGTAGATAAATAATATAAACAATTGGCCAACAGAAGCTACTGAAAAGCAGGATTTCTTTCAGTGGGCCAGTGGCACAATGGATAACATGTCTGGCCATGGATCAGAAGAAAAGTATAAAAAGTTATCAATGACTTATAGAAAGTCATCAATGCCATTAGCTTCCATTATGTTCAAATTATTCAAAATTATTCAAGTTATTAGAAAAAAACTATTGATCTTAAATACTATTAAGCTACCTTCAATGAAACCTAATTTGCACATTACCTTTCGAGTTTGCATTTTCTCTGTTCTTCTCCGAAAAGCAACATAAGGATCATTGTTGGTAGAGCCATCTCTTTTCTCTTGTTTTATCTGAGGAATGAGGGATGGCCCCCTGCAGTTTTTACGTTTTCTCACCCAATAGTCGTATACAGCTTTAATAAGGTAATCATCTTCATTTAGCAGCAGTTTTGCTTCTTGAAGTGTTACAAGCTAAATGAGAAATACAAAATGTCATCAGCTACAATGTTGGCAAAAATAAATAAAAGTTAGATTATGGCCATAAAAAATATGTGACCATTTCTAATAACCATGAACAGATATTATTATTGGTAGGTTAAGATACAATACAATTCAACCTAACGAAGGACTCATTAATTAGGAGACATCTAAAAATCAGTATTTTTCCCTCAGATGCAGTGAGTTGTATAACTGAAAATATTTAAGAAGGCTAGATGAATGACACTTGGGAAGACTTTAATAAATTCATGCCTCAGGCAAGTCTTAGACTAGAAGACATCCCAGGTTCTTCAAAATTCTGATATTATACACATTTGAGGATCTATCAGTTTTCAAGTCTATTAGCTTCTGTTTGTTTTCCTATAGAAACTAGAAGGTATAGAGGTTTCTTTTTATGTGCATCCAAAATAAAAGATGAATATTCTTTAATATATTGCAACTTACTATACCTCTTTTGAAACTGATTATAAAAACAAACTTAGCATGCTTCCAGAAGTTTCAACATTAAGCAATTTTGAATTCTTTGAACCAGTGTCATATAAAAGAATTCCTCTATCCAACTGTTAAATACTAGAGAATCCTTATTCTTAACACTCATTCTGCTGATGACAATGTCATGTCCTGAGACAGTAGCCGTAGGATGGTTCCCTTAGGAGTTCTAATGCTTGTATTTCAGGGACCTACCTCTTTTTCAGTGTAGCCAACATAAATGCTGACATATCTCAAATTAAGGCTGCAAACATCTGCTTGGTCACATTTGTTGCCTAGCACCTTGAGATCAAATAAGCCAATAGGCTTTAGTAGGATGGAATGGGGGTTACACATATCCATTTACAGCAAATATTAGAAAAAGATAATGCCATTTTAGGGCTGGCAAGTCTCACTGAAGTGATGCTATCCCAACCTTTTCACTTGTATTATTTTAGAGATGAAGGCTCACTTTCAGAACCTGAGATATTTCCCAAAAAATGTTTCCACAGTACTTGGAAATGAAGAGAAATGTTTTCTCATTGAATTTTAAGATCTATATACAAATTGACCTGTATGTTGTATGAAGTCTACTGAAGAAGGCAAAATTCACCAAGTAAGTTTCTCATTATTTCTTGTGTTGGTATAATTTCATGGAATAAATGCACTGATCACTGGACTTCAAGTCCTAGATGAATGATTTCTAGAATTAATTAGTTGGTTTCTTACAATTTCTCACCCTAGTTGAACTACATGAAGAGAATACACTGACAATGTCAACTCAGGTATTCCAGTCCATGTCACAATTATACTTAGTGCATTAAAATAGTAAGTGGCCATTCTTTGGTTACCCAATCTCTTAGTAGAGGCAGGTTAACTGCATTTTAGAGGCTGCATTTGGTCCTTAAAGTGGATGGCCAGAGTCTGGAAAATAAGACCACACCACAAGAACCAGTATTTCCAAATATCACCTTTAAGTGAATACCTTTACTGTTAGCTGGAGTTCTCTGGAATGGGGATGTCAACCCCAGTCTACGACAATAGTGGTAGAATAAGAACTGACCTTTCTAGACCTAATAAAATTCCACCGTGTGCTGACAGCATCACAGGCAGTTCTCATGTGTTCTGGAGGCCAAAGGAAACAATTCTGTGATGTGTTACATGTGCTTCAGCTGCTTGATCACTTCACTTCTGATAAAATTTTGTTATCTTCACTAATTAAGTCAAGAGCTTAATCTAACCTCAGAATGGGATGAAGGATAAGAGCTCTTTCCACCAATCAGCAGAACAGTAATGAGCTTCTTATGTAACAATACTATCAAGTTAACACTGCTTCCTATGCTCCTGCATAGTATGTTGAGATTAAAATACCTGCTCAGATTTCTTTCTCTGGTGCTTCTTGCTCCAGCTTACAATGTGTTTTCCCATGTTTAAAGTGCTCTTTATAACACAAGAAATAAGAATTCAACACACATTTTATAGTTAAACTTTCTGATATTTCTTTCTAGTGTTAACTATTTTTTCAGTCCACTGCTGTATGCTGTTATACAGCAACTTTCTATTAGTAATCTTGGTTGTAACCATTCTGTAAAAATGATCTTTAGCTACTCTGAGGCAATTAGTATCACTGCATCTCTATTTTGAGGATAGCATCAATTTGAGCAGGGAAGAATAATTTGTAGACAAATCAGTCACAAATTATTATGTCACATGATTAAAAATCCACAAAATCAGAACCTTACTATTTTTACACTACAAAAAAAAAAAAAAATCTGTCATTTAGTGGCTGGGGCAGTGGCATGCAACTGTGGTCCTTGCTACTTGGGAGGGTCACTTAAGCTCAGGAGTTCAAGTGCAGTCTGGGCAGCATATTGAGACCCCCTAAAAATAAAAATGTTTTATCATTTAACATGTACTTCACTCACTAAAAAGCAGCAGAAACCAGTTAGTTAACTGGCAAAGAATCTGTGGCAAATTTATTATTTCCAAGATAGCTCTAAGTTATCTGATTTACATTACTTACTTAATTATGGGGATGGGAAAATTTAAAAAGTTAACCTACCATATAGGCTTTTCTTCTAGACTGCTACTAGCTCTATGAGGACAAGGACCACTTAGTTTGTTAAGAAAGTCTGTTGATTAACAAACTAAGTGGTCCTTGCCCTCACAGAGCAATTTCAATAAATTATTTTGAATACCGTAAATGAATAAATTATATGTAAAAATGTCTTTTATATTTATAAAACAGTGAGTTTAAACAATAAGTTAATTTATTTAATTTATAAAACAGTCAACTAAGAAGTTATTAAAAACTAACTACCATCAGTCCAATAATGGGTTATGGAATGTGGGGAAGATAAGGGAAAAAACGTTCAGATGAATTTGCTACCTAAAGAAACTTGTAACATGGCAATAAAGGTTAGACAAATACAAATTAATTAATAAGAGAACAATGTGAGAACTTTGGAACTAAGCATCACTGCAGTAAGATTCAGGGTAGAGCAGGATAAATTTCCATCTGGGACTGACTATATTAGGACTGCCTATATTGTGTTCAGTGTTGATAAGTTAATACCTCCCTGCTACACAATGTCTTTTTTCATTTTACTTCTCCCAAATCTATGGTTTATTATTTGTGTAACAGCCTAAATACTACCAAAGGCAGAGGCTTGCAAATAACAAGCATTTACATTAAATTCAAAAAGAGTTAAATGATCATACCTTACCCTCTTCAAGAATGAATGACCACTGCTCAAAACCAATATAGTAAAATTGTAATATGATTCTAAATAGCACTGGAAACATCTTGCTTATCAAATGACCCCTAGTTTACACAATGCCACAAAATTACAGCAAGCCAATCTAAAAACACCAGCACTCAATGAAATCAAAATATACATTATTACACATTTTGAGTATTGTGCATAAATTAAATTAAGGAGAAACCATTACTTTCTCCAAAGAACTAGAAAATGGAAAAAGTCTTCAGACTACAACAATGACGATGAAGGATTTATTAATTCATTTCTTCCTCCAAATCTTCTACTATAGTTTTCTCATTCTCAACAGTGCTAACCCATGATGAACAACAAATAAAATAAGGGAATCAGAGTAAAATGATTAGGAAAAAAGGTCTCTTTAATTCCATGAATAATCTTCTAAGGTCTTAAAACCTGTCAAGAATTCTATTAATCTGCCATTTAGAAGATAATTCTAAATACATATTGATAGATTGCTGATGCTGAAACTAACCTTCTCTGCAATAGGAATGACTGGCAGGGTGCAGTGGAGATTACTACACACCTGTAATCCCAGCACTTTGGGAGTTGAAGGCGGGTGGATCCTGAGTTCAAGACCAGTCTGGCCAACATGATGAAACTCCTTCCCTACTAAAAATATGAAAATTAGCTGGGCACGGTGGCCTGTGTCTGTAACCCTGGCTACTCAAGAGGCTGAGGCAGGAGAATAGCTTGAACCCAGGAGGCGGAGGTTGCAGTTAGCCGAGATGGCACCATTGCACTCCAGTCTGGGCGACAAAGCAAGACTCCGTCTCAAAAAATAATAATAATAATAGGAATGGCCCCCAATCTGAATAAGACAAACTCTTTAAATTATAAAGATGAAATGGAAGATGTAAATTCAAATTACTTTTATAATCTGACTGTTCTTTCACTAACTTTATATAACATAATTAAACAATATATATACATGCACATTACAGCACGGTGTAGTGGTTTTAAAACTGTATTGTGTGATGGGTTTCACTAGGACTGCTTCAAAAGATCTAGATCAACTTTTATTTTTAATATACAAATACTTCAGCATCATAGTAAAGAACATATCCATTTCAACATACTACATACTAAATTAAAAAAAAAAAAACAGGAGGGCGGGTATGGTAGCTCACGTCTGTAATCCCAGCACTTTGGGAGGCTGAGGTGGGCAGATCACCTGAGGTTGAGAGTTTGAGACCAGCCTGACCAACATGGAGAAACCCTGTCTCTACCAAAAACACAAAATTAGCCAGGTGTGGTGGCGCATGCCTGTAATCCCAGCTACTTAAGAGGCTGAGGCAGGAAAAGAGCTTGAACCCAGGAGGTGGAGGTTGCAGTGAGCCACAATTTTGCCACTGCACTCCAGCTTGGGCAGTAAGAGCAAAACTCCATCTCAAAAAAATAAAAAATACAGGAGATACCCTGTCCCATCCTCTCCCATGTAAAAATGTACTTGTTCCTAGTGCACATGAAAACCACATTTTCCTAACTGCCTCACTGATTTGGTGCATCTGCTTGGGGTCTGCCCCAGCCAAAGCATAATCAATAATGCGGTATCAAGTAAACACTGAAAGTGCTGCATGATGAAAGAAACTGATGATGTGATTATTATATTGTGTTTTAGGCACTTCTAATTTGTATTTTATAAGTACAGTGAAGGTTGAGTGCATGTATCAAAGTTTCTATTTGTAAGCAACAGATGGAACTTATAACAAGATACTGGATAGTTCCACATCTTCATAAGTATTGGCGCATTGGGCTTGGAATCCACAATGCCTAACATCAGGCCACAGAACTGACCCAGTAGAGAAACCAGTACTATAAACACCACTGGTACTATAAACAGTGGTACTATAAACACCACTGGCATGAGGACTATAGCTGGGACAGCAAATACTTAGTTTTCGACTGTGGTCTTAGAAAACATGTATCTATATGCCAAGGTGATAATGTTACTAAAAACTATTAGAAATGTAGGACCTGGCATTACAGGCAGAAGGAACAATGTAGAGCCATAAAAGGCATGGCACATTAGAGGACCAGAAGGAAGTTCAGCATGGCTGGAGTAAGGTGGTATGGATTTCACTTTATAGACAGTGGAAGCCATTGAAGTTTTTTTTTTTTTTTTTTTTTTAAGAAGATGAATTTTTAATAAAATAGCTGGTGGCAGAATAGCAGTGGTCCAGGTGAAAAAAAAATAAAAATAAGGGAAGAGGATATAGCCAACAAACACAGGTTGAGCAGCTCTAATCTATAAATCTGAAATACTCCAAAATCCATTTTTGTGTGTGTGTGTGCCGACACGATTCTACAAGTGTAAAATTACACACCTGATCTTATTTGACAAGTCACAATCAAAATGCAGTAAAAACTTTCATGCACATATTTAAAATATTGTAAAAAAAATTACCTTCAGACTGTGTACATAAAGTGTATATGAAAAATAAGTGAATTTCATGTTTACAGTTGGGTTTCATCCCCAAATAATCTCATTATGTATCTGTAAATATACCAAAATGTGAAACAATCTAAAACTCAAAACACTTCTGGTCCTAAACATTTTGGATAAGGTATACTCAACCTATGTGACACTGTGGAACATAAAACTGGTTTGATTTAGTGATGTTTGGGATGATTTTAAAGAAGTCAGCACTCAAGTACAAACTAGGTGGCCAACTAGGTGGAAGATGAAAATGATATACATCATTAATTAAGAAAGAGCATATTAGTCTGTTATTGTGTTGCTATAAAGAACTACCTGAGACTGGGTAATTTGTAACGAAAAAAGGTTTAATTGGCTCACGGTGGGGCAGGCTGTACAGGTAGCATGGCTGAGGAAGTCTCAATAAACTCAGTCATGGTGAAAGGCAAAGGTGGAGCAGGCACATCTTATGTGGTAGGGGCAGAACAGAGAGAGAGAGAGGAAGGGGAGGTGCTACACACTTAAACGATCTTCTGAGAACAAGTCTGTAAAACAACCTCGTGAGTCGATCTTGTGAAACAGTCTTATGAGAACTCACTGTCATGACAACAGCAAAGGGAAAATCCACTCCCATGATCCAATCACCTCCCACCCGGCCCTCCTCAAACACTGGAGATCACAATTTGACATGGTATTTGAGCAGGGACATAAATCCGAACCATATCAGAGAGCAAAACTAAGGGAGGCAAAGGAGGTCTGGAAATGCTAAATTTAAAATACTTGCTCAGGTGGTAAGGTTCCAGTAGAAATCCAGTTCTGGAGCTTAGTAGGTACAGGTATGGATTTGGGAACCAGCAACAAACCATTAGATAAATGAAAAACATGCAGAGGGCAGATTATAAAGCAAATATCAACACTGAAGATAAAGAAGAGATGAAGAAAGAAGAAAAGAATCAGGAAAATGTCCTGGTCAACATCATTCAATACTACAGGGATATTAAATAGGATACAAGTTTAAAAGAGGCTCTCGATGATAATTAGGAGGCCATTGGTAATCTTAAACACTGCAATTTCAGTTAACTGAAATGGATTGTGATGTGAGTAAATGGTAAACATAGGAAGCACCAAATACAGCTAATCTTCTGAAATTTTAACTATGATTAAAAAAAAAGAGAAGAGATATTGGGTGGCAGTTAGCTGAGAAGGATGGGGTCAAATTAAAGGGTTCTCCTGGAAATGGGACCTTGGGCACCCTTTAGGGCAGAGAAAGACTGAAGAAATGAGGGAAAAGATAATTGAAAATAAAATATTCAAGGTACAGGGACACAAGGAAGAGTTAGAAAGGGTTTAGAATGATGCTTCTACAAGATGGTAAAGGTAGTATGGAGGTAGAAGGGAAGCAAAATGATGGAAAATGATTATCCACAGTGTGAGGAGCATTCTGTTTTGAGCAGGCATGGTCTTTCTATGGGAATGTGTGGTTAAGTTGAGAGCAGCAGTGAAAAGCCAGTAGGGTACAGAAGGTTAATCAGTAACTAAAAATAGGGTCCTCAATAGTTTAGGAAGGAGATAAGGGTTTACAAATTAAAACATTGAGGGTTTTTGAAAAACAAATTAAGAAAATGTTTCTTAGAAAGTGTTCTATTATTTTAGAGAAAATTCTATGAAAGAGAATGCCATTTAAGAGGGCTTGTGATTTAACAAAATTAACTTTAATCTCAATATTCAGAAAACTAGCAAGAATAAAACATTTCAAAGAACACTGTATTACCCTTTAGACCAAGACTCATGTATTGTTAGCTTTTATATTCACTTGCTTTAACATTTGTGTGCATTCGAGCTCTAAGTGTGTGTGTGAGCACATGTGTACAAATTTTTTCTGATCCATTTGAGGGTGGTAAGTTACACATGTCATGGCTCTTTAATTCTAAATACTTAAGTGTATACTTCTTGAGAATAGGGATATTTCCTTTCATAATCATAGTATTCAACTTTAGTAAATTTAACATTAAAAGTATTATGTAGTCTACCATTTATATCCCAATATTGTCAACTAACCCAAAAATAATCTTCATAGCATCCCCCCACTCCCCTCCAGTACAAGACTCAGTCTCAGGTTAGGTATTGCAATTAGTTGTCATGTTAGAAAAAAGACATTAAATGAAATAATTTGTTAACTAATTCAATTCAGGGGTTTGTCAAATCCTTCTTTCAATGGTAACTAATTCAATTCAGGGTTTTGATAAAACCCTGAACTGAGTTAGTTATCAGTGAAGGAAAGGGATTTTAAAAAAGTTGATAAAACTGAGTTTTGGGAGTTACTGAAGAGATAAGGATTACAAGATTATCTAGGGTAAGACAGTAAGTTAAGTTTTAAAAAGGATAAACTTGAGAGCACTGTGGACTATCTAGGTGAAGATATCAATAGGCAAAATCAAAAGGGGCAGAAAAAATCCTGGAGCTTGAGAAAGAGGTCAAGGCCAAAGGTAATACATTATTATATCCACAAAAATGCTATTGAGCATTCTACACAAAAATATGTAGGATAAGAACAGAATTTCAAGAAACTCTGATGTTTACAGGAGTTGAATGAAAAGGCTCAAGCAAAAGAAAGAATGGTCATGAAAAACAATAAAACCAGAGGGAATGAACTGTATTTTTATTTTTATTTTTATTTTTATTTTTAAAGGTGAAGACAGTTCCAAGATACAAGGAGACAGACTGGGGCTGAAAATAACAGCATTTGGCAACAGGAGTTTTCAATCATGACTTCACCGAAATAGTCTCTCAGAATAACAGAGGCAGGTTTGCCTAAGTCTTTGATCTTTTTCTGTCAACCTAATAAAAAGAAGTTTAACTACAAACTTGAGTCCTTGTCGTGGGACCTAGTACTATGACAGCCACCATAAAGGAAAAGTAAAGAGATCCACGAATTAACAAATCAAGGAATGGAATGAAGACAGCCCTTTGTTATCTTCAATCCTTGATTCTAATACAGGACCATTATTTTGTTCCAATGACAAAACCTCCACTTTTACCTCCACTGCTGAAAGCAGATGCTATCATGCTCTGTGCCTCGCTAGTTGTTTCATGGCCTAGAAGCTTGTCCCTGAGCAAAGAGACCTAAAATAGGATGGGACTGATTATATGTGCACAGTTAACTGTACTGCTTACATGCTTTTTTATCCTGTCTCCACTTCGATAATATGCTGAACAAGGGCAGAATTTTTGTCATCTGTCTTATTCAGTGCTATCCCCTGCCTTGATCACCTGTACACTAAATAAATATTACTTACTAACTGAAAGAAAGCAAATTACAGAACAGAGAGCTGAAGGCTTCTGATGATATAATCTCAGCCACCATGAGCAGTTTCTGAGCAATCACAGAAAATCATAAAAATACCAAAAGGCAGATCCAGCCTAGGATTGCTAGGAAACTTTACATCTAAAGAAAAACTGAAACTCTTTTTGATGTCTGTGACTAAAATCCCAGAAAAACTGTAAGTCACTAATTATAATGAACATCAATTTGATACATTTTTAGAACTCCCAACAAAAAACCAAGTAAGACAACCTCTCAAAAACCAGTAAAGTGAATTTTACAAAATTCAATTTTCAAAATGTATTTCTTTGAATAGTACAGTGGATATTACTTTCCATCAAAATGGGGGGAAGGGGAAGACTGATAGAAAGGCTAAATATGCAGTAGAGTCACTTTCCAAAGGAAAATGCTGTGAAGAGCTCATAATGCTTTAGAGATTTAAAGGATTTAAGTTGTAAGATAAAATAAAATAATAAATTTGTATGGATAAACTAGTGAAAAGTTTTAACAATCTACTGTAAAAAGTTTATTTGCAACTCTATTGTATCTCTAACTTCTTAGTATATTAATAACAATTAGCACATTAATATACCACACAGGTACACCAAGAATTATTTTTTTAAATAGTTTATTTAAAAACTCTAATTACAGTATCAACACATGCTTATTATAGTAAGTTTGGAAAACATAGAAAAACAGAATAAAGAACATAAAAATCACCAATAATTCCAGGACCCAAATAAAACCATTGTTAGCATTTTGCTGTAAACTTCCTCATTCTTTTGTTTTCTATGCACATGTATAAACATAAATGCTTTAAACAAACCTCAGAGTTTTCCACATAAAGAGTTCTGTATCCTGTTTTGAAATCTGATATTATATAATGTACAATTTCCTATGGCACTAGACATCCTACAAAACCATGATTTTTTTAATGGCTGTGTTATAGTCCACCAGAGACATCTTACTTATTCTGAACATTCTTACTCAAACATCACTGACATTTTTTCTAATTATTTTTCTTGTGAACAATCCCAAGAGATGAGATTATTAAATAAAAGGGTATAAACAGTTTTAGGCTCCTGACTTACACTGCTTAACTGCTTATAGAAAGACAGTACCATTTTAAATTAACTGTGCCATATATGAAATACCTCACTAAAGAATATTCTTTTGTAAATAATTTTTCCCTCACTGAAAAATTAAAATAATATATAATTAAAATTAAAATCCATTTAAAATGGTGAGTACCTTAATATCTGAGCAAGATCTGACATAAGCTGACTGCCTCAGAGACTCAAGCAAGCAAATTTAGTAATGGAAGCACCAATAATAGTCATACGGAAAGGATCAAGAAAATATTGTAACACTGTAACTAGTATCATTTTTATCCAAACAGGAAAATAGAATAGTACTCTTCATATTCTTATTCAAAGAAATTGGGCTTAACTATTCCATTCAAGGAATATTGTAAATAGAAATTCTGGGATGCCAGGGAAAGAAATCCAAGAGACAGTAAAATGCAACACATTCAGGTCTTAAGAAAATGCAAAATAAAGGTGCAAATTGGGTTAACTAGAAGATAAGAGACATCTTTACATGGTACAGTACCTGATTAGAACTGGCTTTTTCAAGTCTGTCAATCATAATTTCAAATTGCAAAGGCTTAATTTCCATCTTTCTGTTAAGTCTATTTAATAAAGTCTCATCTTCTGAATCCATATCATAATCTGGTTGTTCGTTGTCTAGATTAAAAGCTAGAAAAGAGAGAAAAATTCTTCAAACTCAGGAGAAATTATAAAATTATACAGTGTTCATCATATTTGACTAGAGACTACTTCTAAATTAGAGTACACTGACCAAACGGGAGCTCAGGAGCAGGTATCTAAAAATTAATTTGAGAGACCAACTGCACAGCAGAAGAAAAAACAAAATTTTGCTTTATGTATGATTTAAGGTTTGAACAGTAAAAACATTAAGAAATACCTTATTTTGAAAATAATGTATAACAAAATATAAAATAGCAACTATGTTGACATGGAAGTTATGGTAGCATAATGAGAAACTATGCCAAATTAAGAATCGAGAAAAAACTCAAGAACGAAGAGTATAATGAATATGATATTTCAAATTACTGAGGATGAAACAGATATCTAATGGAAAAAAAGTCGCTGGCATAACAGATTGGTTATCTTAAAAAAATTTAAGCTGAATTCCTACCCTACTTCTAATACTAATAAGTGACATATTCAACCAAATTTTATGGTAAAAAGTAAAACACATAAAAATACTAGAAGAAAATACAGGGAGGAAATGTTGCGTGGGCAGCAACTCAGAATCAGTGTTATGTTTTAATAATAACACTCATTAAAAATAGATTGCTCTGACTACAACATTTTTAAATTTCTACTTTAAAAACTTAATTAGAAAAAAAAAAACTAGTAACTCAACAAATATTGGCAAAGCACATGAACTGGTATTTTAGTGGAGAATATATTATCAATGACTTTTTTTCTTGTTGTTTGTTTGAGGCAAGGTCTCATTCTGTCTGTGGCCCAGGCTGTAGTGCAATGGCATGATCTTGCTCACTGCAACCTCTGTCTCCCGGGCTCAAGCAATACTCCCACCTCAGCCTCCCGAGTAGTTGGGACTACAGGTGTGTTCCATCACACCCAGCTAATTTTGTACTTTTTGTAGGGATGGAGTTTCCCCATGTTGTCCAGGCTTGTCTGGAACTCCTGGGCTCAAGCGATCTGTCTGCCTCAGCCTTCCAAAGTACTGGGATTACAGGCATGAGCCACCACGCCCAGCCAAGAATAAATGTCAGTAACTTTTAAACATAAAAAAAGTTTACCTTCAGTGATAGGTAAATATACAATAACAAGATAATAGGTTTCACTCATCAAACAAAGATCTAAAACTTGGTAATATGGTATTTTAGCATGAGTAGGGGAAGAAAAGCCCTCTCAAACCATGTATGTAGGAAATTATAAACTATTACTTAGTTCCATTAAAAATATATCCTCTTGAACTTCGCAATTCTATTTACAGGATTCACCTTACATATAAACGTACACAGAAAGATATATACACAAGTTCTTAGTTATGACATTTCAAGAAGTAAAAAATACAAAACAATGTACGTAGGATTAGATAAATGACAGTTACATATACATGGTATAGACTGAAGCTCTGAAAAAGACTGACCCATGTATATTGACACAGAATGAAACTGACCTTCATGAATATTAAATGAAAAAAGGTAAGGAGTGGAGTAACATATGTGTTTTAAAAAGAGGATGGATATACATGCATGTGTTTGTAAACGCACAGGATATTTTTGAAAGGATACTTAAAACTAGTCATCTCTATTTCTGGATAAGGAAGGGTTCAAGGATGGTGAAGAAATTCTCTTTGTTCCCATTTTTATTGTTTGACATTTTAAGCATGTACAAAAATAAGTTATTAAACTATAAAGGGGAAAAAAACTAAAGTGTCACAAATTATGTGTTGAAATTACAGGACAAGATTTACAGCAAGGCAATAAAAGAGATATCAATAACCAATAGGTTGACTATATAGAGGCTATCTGTGCAGTGATGTGTAAATGAATATCCTACATTCATACCACATGAAATGTCCTGGCATTCTGAGATTCAGCATGACATTCTTAAAGGTACTAACAAAGAGACAGAAACAGATGTATATAATTATATAATTTTAGTAAAACTGGCCTCCTACTACAGACAGTACAGATGAAGTTAAAATATCTAAAGGCATTTGCTTTATAATCAGTAAAGGACTACATCTCAAAAATCTAGACTTCAGTTCATTGCTTAAGAAATTTTTACCACTATATAACAATAATAAAAACAAAATAAATGTTAGCTAACACTTATAAACTCATGTAGCACTTACTATAGGCCAGGTAGTACTCAAAGTGGCTTTAAACATATTAAATTAAGTGTCACAACCACCCTATGCAATAGGCAGTGTTTTATCTCTCAATGAGTCTCACATTCTAAAATTTATAAATGTTACTGTATTTAAGTATGTGATAATCTAAAGTTAATTCAGAGGAGTTATAGCTATTAGTGAACTAATGGCACATATTATTTTGTAAGTATGATTCATTTAAAATATTCTTGAGAATAAAATGCATTTTCCTCTTATCTTTTATGTAAAACTTTGTCTTTGTTACATGATAATTCAAAAACATGCTTTTAAAAAGTCAATCTAATCTGCATCAAAGTCAATGACAGATGATACAGAGCTCATACACTACACAGATTACTAAAAGTTACTCTTCTTTTCACAAAGGGATGTTGTATTTGTAAATGCAAATGACAGCCCAATGATGTGCCTTAATCCACATACTAACAACAAATAGTCAATAAAATCAGGTAGTTGATACAGCTAGAAGACATTTTAGAGAAAAGATTTAGGAAAGTGTAGAGCAGAGTTAACACAATATACCAAATCTGTAAGTTAAACAGAAGTTTTCAAAAGTTTAAGGGCATGGCTGTATGTACAAATTTTGCATGACCATCTTTTATACACCTACCTAATCTTACTCACCTCTTGTTCCTCCACCTCCTATCTGCTCTATCTTCTTATTCTATTCTTACAAAAGCCAGCACCCCAGCTTGTGAGGCAGGGGAAGGAACAAGAAAAGCTGGGAAATAGTTTAGAAAAATTAATAGTGAGAATTGATAGGAGATCTGACAATGTGTTAAATCAGAACCAGGGCAAAGACTTGTACTAGCACTCTAAGTATTCTATACTACCATTTCTCTTTCACTCAAAACTCATACAAGAATCATAGATTTTGGGGACTTTGTTGCTTTTAAACCAGGTACAGGTGTTTGTCTGTACCTCTCTTTACCTTGTTATATTTTCTCCTCTACCACACAGAAAGATAAATTCTTTAAAAGCAGTGATTACTCTAGTCATATCTGTATACTCCTTACATGGCACTTAGAGGGGGAAAAAAAAGAGGAGGTACTAAAAGTTACTTAATAAAAACAGCATATCTGTGATATATAAATACAAGAAGAGATTATTTTAAACTATAAGCAGAATATTTTCTGTAAGTTGATACCTCACTTCTTGAAAACCACATAGCTTTCTCCTGCTAAAAAACTGAATAAAGCTGAAATTTTTTGTCCACTCTTAACAAATAGTGGGTTAGTTTTCATAGGTCAGTTAACCAAACAAAACAGATAAAACTTTAATAACTTCTCCCTCAACATAAAGAAGGTGCGGGGGCAGATAGGACACTTGAAAACTTCTTGATGTAGTAGAGCAATAGAATTAAGATACTGACAAAGCTAATAAGGGCATGTGTCCGTGTGTGTATGAAAGACCTCCTATAGTGAACTTAACCAAACAGTTAAGTCAAATAAAGAAAAGAAAAATAAGGGAATTTAAGAGGGTTCATGACGACTATAAGAATAAGAAAGGAACCAGGGAGGAAAGTAGATCAGAATTTCCTTACAGTAGCCATCAGGTAGCTACCACTGCTCAGGAAAATTTGGTTGCTCTCCGGTAGAAAGAGCAACAGCTTCTGCGTAGGTAAGGAAGTGGGTATAACCTGCTGTTTGAATATATAAAGCATTCACACACTGACTGGTTATAGCTAACAAAATGTAGATAGTCTAAAATTAGTTGGAAAAGCAAATATTATTTCTAATTAAAAGTACCTTTCAAAGTCCCTTAATACTTGGCCATATTCACAAGTAAGTGTCTAATAAGCACAGCTATTTAATGGAATGAAAATACAGAGAACCCAGGAGAAGAAATGGTACGAGAAAATTATCCAGGGCCAAAAAACGGCAAGATGTTTTCAGATTAAAGGGGGCTTACCAAACATGATATAAAATGAGTGGCATGCAATTCAGTGTGGCACATAATGATGGGCCAGTTACTGCCTGTTACTTCATAATACTCTGAATATGACTACGATTGCTACATATTATACCCATTACATATTACATGTTTAGGGGAAACATTTATTCTCCATATTTCCATTTGAATCTCCAGGAGGGAAAAGTTTAGAAAGCATACTTTCAGCTTCTTTTCACTCGTTCATTCTCCCCACAGCCAAGGAAGGAGTGACAAACTGATTAGTGAACGTGGAGAAGGGCCTATCAGCCTAACACCTTCTAGGTGCATGTTCTCCAGCGGTTCTTCCTTCCTTCATAGAGGCAGCATTCTAGTCAGCCCTCCACTACATGGTAAGCACAGGGGCTGACTCTGCTCCCATTAGGGGGAGACCTGCTCTATCAGTGACCAACCAGTGTTAGAGTATGTTTGTCTAATTCAGGGGTTAAATAATAGAAAGTCTATTGAGGCCAAATATCTCACCTTCCACACCACTTTTATTAGTAATAAACCTGAAATTTTTTTTGTCCATGTCTACTTATCAATTAGTTTCAAAGTAGAAAAGGGAAAGAAATGCTATTTCTTGCCTTCTTAAAGCCCCCAAATTATAGACTAATTTATTTTTATAAATGGCTACACTTACTCTGATTCCAAAACATTCTATTTTCTATACTCAGTCTCCATC
This sequence comes from Saimiri boliviensis, assembly GCF_048565385.1. Lineage (NCBI taxonomy): Eukaryota > Metazoa > Chordata > Mammalia > Primates > Cebidae > Saimiri > Saimiri boliviensis. Next base: position 90,383,806 of record NC_133453.1, read on the forward strand.
ATACTGCCTTTTGATAATAAATACTCAACATCCAGAGTTCATGTCACTTACCCTCTTTTCTCTGGTTATTTACACAACTAGGATGCAACTGCACATATAGTATAAGTACCCTCTTAACACACTGAATGTAAGCCAATCAAAAGTACTTTAAATTCAAGGCTTTATAACAACAAAACCACACTAAAATTTGGTTCTGCAAAAAAAGTACTTCTTTCTGCCTCTCTGAAGATTAACACTTTCTACGAGTGAGATGCTATATCTAATTCTCTGGCTTATTCTTTTTTAAAGATTAATTTGTATCCAATGTGCTTTTGATTTATAAAACTTAAAGTCACTAGGGCTTCGACAGGAAAACATTTCAAATTAATTCATAGTTAAAAAAAAAAAAAAAAAAAAAAAGAAGGGGGACAACAATGTATCCAATCATGGTTACATGTAGGAACAATTTTTTTCTATTATTCTGTGAGTCCATATGCATAAAATTCTAATTTAAAGCAAAATAGAAGTAATAAACAACCAGGGGTGGGGACTTGTTAAGTAAAAGACAAGTGATGTCGCAAATGATTTATTTTCCTATATGTTTTTCATTTTTGTGGAAAAGTAAAGTTCTGCCTTAATTTTGTGAATTTAGAATCCTTTAAACCCATCTCTGTTTTTATAGATGTTAATCACTGTGTGTGCCTGTCCCTAGACCCTCCCTCAGCCATGCTTGAGACCACGTGACACTCGAATATACAAGATATCTGTGGGAATCACAGATGAGCAATTAGCTCTCAAACAGCCAGGGTTTAAAGCATACATGGGCCAAATTTCCCCTAACAGAAGTGTGAGCACAGAGATGGCTCCTGGTTAAATAAAGCAAAATGAACATATACTTATCTCAAAATCCCATTAAAAAAAAAGCAAAGAACTTTTTTTTTCAAATGGCATAAATCTTTAGACATAGCAGAAACAGTAAACTGAGAATCATTGATCAATTTTTCAGAGTTATAAATGGCATGTATTAGCAGACAAGAGAATGTGAAAATATAAAATGGCTGCAGGGCAAACAACAGGAACCAGGAACCCCTCCCAACCACTGTCCCCAACCCAACTAAAGACTTAGATCAGGCTTCTCCTACCCATGGCCCACAGGCCACAGGCAGCCCAGGACGGCTTTGAACATGGCCCAACACAGATTCATAAACTTTCTTAAAACATTATGAGATTTTTTTTTTGCACTTTTTCTTTTTTTAAGCTCATCAGCTATCATTACTGTTAATGTATTTTATGTGTAACCTATGACAATTCTTCTTCTTCCAATGTGGCCCAGGGAAGCCAAACAATTGGATATCCCTGAGAGAGTTGACATCAACAGTTACTCTTTCCCTCATTCTGTGTGGCTAGGCTTTTCCTTCCAAATTGTAACAGACTGAAGGCTTGCTCTACAAAGGTTACGTCAGAGAGCCTGAGGACTCTGAAGCACTAGGCACACTGAGGGCAGGTATAAGGCTCCATGCCAAAGGAGAAAGAGACTAAGTGGAACTCTACAAATGAAACCATGGATGGAATCTCCCACTACTGCCATCCCACTGCTCCATCTCCAGCACCCCCTCAGCCATAAATACAAAAATATCGTCAGCCACCCAGGAATAAGACTGTGTAGGGAGGCAGGGAAAGAGGTAACAACTAGAGCTCTGTGAATAAACTTAATTTTATAGATAGGACTTATAGTACCATATAAATATTTTACATAACTACAAAACAAAATGAAGTGTTGAAAAAAATCCCTAAAATTAAAAAGTAAATGGAACAAGTAAACCCAACTGTCACTTGGGTTCTACTGCAAGTGTCTTTAAGATGCAGTAAAGTGACTGTACATTTCTGGTGGGAATACCCTGAGAAATAAAAGCAAAAATCAATCAATCAACAAGCAAAAAAAATCTAAAATTCATTTTCTTTCTTTCTTGAGACAGGGTCTTGCTCTGCTGCCCAGGCTGGAGTGCAGATCTCGGCTGCAGCCTTGATCTCCTGGGCGCAAGTCATTATCCCACTTCAGCTTCCTAAGTAGCAGGGACTACACATGCATGCCACGAGGAACAGCTAATTTTCTTTTCTTTTTTCTTGAGGGTAGAGTTGGGGTTTCACCATATTGCCCAGGCTGCTTTTGAACTCCTAGGCTGAAGTGATCTGCCTGCCTTGGCCTTCCAAAGTGCTGGAACTACAGGGATGAGTCATCGTGCACAACCCTGAAACCGTTTTAAGTAGAACTATATTACTGGTGAAAAAGTTGGCATTATTATTCTGAGACTACTGTGACAAAACATGGAGATTATGCAGGTGTCCTTGAGAACTGATAGATAGAAAAAGTAAGTGTGGAAAGCTAAAACCTTTAGTCTTGAATTAGAGGAAGAAGTATTAATATAAATTCATGATGTATTTTATCTTAACAATTTTTTCGATGTATATCTCACAGGTCAGATCCACTAATCATTCTTAGAGACATGGCCAACCCACTAGTAATGAATATCCCTAGGACCCAACTTACAGTCCCCAAATACAATTTGCCACTAAAAGGAACAAGAACACTCTGTGGAAATGACTGACTTCAAATCTGGTCCAGGAAAACATGTAAAGTAACCCTACCACATTTTAGCTTTCTTGCTTTCTGGTATAATACTATCATGTCAAAAAAAACCTCAAGAGTGAAACTGAATAGGTTCCTACTGGCCAAAAACGGGTCAATACAAGTATCAATAAGGAAAATAAATTCAATGGATTGAAATATAATACAAATGTATAAATCAATAATCCATAATGATTTAAAAACAAAATAAACATCCTCATAATCATTTCTGGAGAGTAACAGGAAATCAACCTCCATCAGGAATTATCTAATTTTTCATTGTTGCTCTTCTTTTGTGATGTCAGCAACCATTCATGACAATTATCTTGATGTGCTAATTCATTAGGGGTTGTAAAACAGTGATTTTTATTTTTTAATTTTTTTAAATTTTTCTTTTTATTTGACATGCAGGTCAAAAAAAATTTTTTTTCAATCAATCCAACTTCATTTACATTAGCTGGAATACTCCTATAAAGAGAAACTTCCCCATTCTCAATTATTCAGAAATCCTGAAATACACAGTTCACAGAAAAGAAAGGATAATTACTTGATTCCTGATTAAAAGAATCTTAAGAGACTGATTAACCATTTGTAACATATGGAAATTTTCTGGATCCCAATTCAAAAGTATCAACTGTTTAAAAATAAATAAATAAGATCACACTTACAAAACAGTCAAAAAATATGTATACTGGTTAAATATTTGATGATATTAAGAAAATGATTTTTTTGTTTAAGGAGTGATGTGATATTATTCTAATAGTATTATTACATATTAATAATATTACTATAATACTTTTAGATAACAATAAGTATGCTTCAAATATCCCTAGATCAAATAATGTTGGGATGGGTATAAAATCATGGAGGTGGAAAAAAAGATGTAAGTATAGAGAAACAATATTGGCCAGTATTATATCACAGTTCATTACTATTTCTACTTTTGAATGTTAAAATTTTTCCATAATAAAAGTTTTAAAAAAGGTAAGTATGTAGAATATACAGAATCCCTTTAAAAATTCAGTAAGAAAATGACCCAGAGAAAAATAGACCTGAAGATATGAAGAGGTAATTACGTAAAAATGTTTAACCTCATTTGTGATTGATAAGAGGCAAATTTAAATCAACAAATACCAATTCATACCCATCAAATTGACAAAAATTATAAAGTTTGATAGTAACAAGTGTTGATAAAAATATGAGAAAACAAGAACTCCCAAAAACTACTGGTGAAATTATAGACTGATATAATCAGTTTGAAGAACAAAACTGCAGTATCTAAAGTTAAACATGTACTTTTTTATAAGACCTAGCAATTTTACAACTAGGCCCACATCCTACCCTAAAAAAACTCTGATAGATATGGACAAGGTGACACACAGAAGGCCATTCATTACATCATATTCATATAAGCAAAAAAAAAAAAAAAAAAAAAAAGTCCACCAATAGCAACCGAAAAACTGAGATATATTTACACAAAATATTTATGAAATGAAAACTACGTTTACATAAAAACATACCCACAAATGTACATAGCAACTTTATTCATAATAGCCCCAAATTAGAAACAATTCAAATGTCTTTCAATGGCAAAAAATTAAAGTGATGAAATTCTACTCAGCAATAAATAACATCAAATTACTGACACATGCAACAACTTGGATAATCTTAATGGAATTAGGCTAAATAAAATCAATTCCAAAAGCTCACATACATACTGTAGATTTCACTTATATAACATTCCTTGAAATGACAAAATAATAGAGATGGATAACAGATTAGATGCTGTAAAACAAGGCCAATAAATGCACCTATCTCATAGAATTTTTGCAGAAATTAAATGAAATAATTTGTAAATATTATACTGCCCCCTACAGAGTATGTGTTTAAATAAAGGAAAGCAATTATTATTACTTAACTCCACTACTACACCCCATTAGTAGATCAAGACTATCCTCTAAGTTAGCAGAAGTGAAAGTCAATTACTATACAATTTTATAGGTAATTTTTAATATCAATGCTCTTAACCGGTATACACTGAAATCACGGTTTTTAGTTTAAGTACTTTAAAGTCTCAACTATGAATAACTGGAAACCATAATAGCGTATTGCAAAAAAAGTACTTCTCTCTGCCTCTCTGAAGATTAACACTTTCTACGAGTGTGATGCTACATCTAATTCTCTGGCTTATTCTTTTTTAAAGATTAATTTGTATCCAATGTGCTTTTGATTTATAAAACTTAAAGTCACTAGGGCTTCGACAGGAAACAATTTCAAATTAATTCATAGTAAAAAAAAAAAGAAAAAAAAAAGAAGGGAGATAACAATGTATCCAATCATGGTTACATGTAGGAACAATTTTTTCTATTATTCTGTGAGTCCATATGTATAAAATTCTAATTTAAAGCAAAATAGAAGTAATAAACAACCAGGGGTGGGAACTTGTTAAGTAAAAGACAAGTGATGTCACAAATGATTTATTTTCCTGTATGTTTCCATTTTTGTGGAAAAGTAAAGTGATTCTAAGCCACTTTCCAGTGGATTCTAATTATTTCTTTGGTTAAAATAGTCTAGACCCAGAATGGCAAACTATGGCCTGTGAGACAAGTCTGGCCTGCAGCTTGTTTTCAGTAAGGCTGTGAAAATGAAAAACAAACAAACCATTTTTTACATTTTAAATGGATAATTTTTAAAGTAATAATAAAAAGGGTCAGGCACAGTGGCTCACGCCTATAATCCCAGGACTTTGGGAGTTTGTGGTGGAAGATCATTAGAGCCCAGGAATTCAAGACCAGCCTAGGCAACATAGTGAAACTCCATCTCTACAAAAACAAAACAAACCAACCAACTAACCAAACAAACAACAGCTGGGGGCAGTGGCATAAGCCTGTAACACCAACCACCCGGGAGGCTGAGGTGGGAGGATTGCTGGAGGTCAGGAACTCCAGGCTGAGCCATGATGGTGCCACTATACTCCCACCTGGGTGACAGAGTGAGACCCTATATCCAACAAAAAAAAAAAAAAAAAAAAAAAGAGCAAGAAAGAAAGAAAAGAGAAAGGTATTAATAAAAAGGAAGAAGAAAAAAGAGAATATGTGATAGGGATCAATTGTGGCCTCCCAGAACCAAAAATATTTACTTATTAGCACTTTATACAAAAAAGGTTTGCTAATCCCTAATTTAGATTAGTAAGGAAAAATAAAGCATTTCTGAAAAACTGGGAATGTGAAGATAAGCAAAGGCTGCTAAGGAAGTACAATTTTAAAAATTTCACTCTTTGTGATACGGCTTCTTCTTTAGGCCCTCTATCCAGCTTCATCATCCATTTACAGAGAAAACAATCTTACGTGATATTATCAAGAGCCACTGTTTGAAATACTCTTAGGGATGGGAGCTAACAGCAAGAAATCTATTATTCTTTTAAAAACAAATCATCCTTAAGGACTGTCTAGCTCCTAAAAAGTTCAAGTCTGAATTTGACCAGTAATTTATTTCTGGATCTCTGAAGTTAGCATCTTGCTTTTTATTAGCTGGAAAAAAAACAAAAGTTTTTTCACTTATATTTAGAATTGACCACTATAATCTCATTTACATTATGATGAAAAAATACAGATATGCCTGCATAAAATGATAGGCATTCCTAAGAAAAAAATCCTTTATACACAAAACTGTATATAAAAATACAGGCTTAAAAAACTTATCACTTTGTTATCAGAGTCTAAACAAACTATAAATGCTATTTTAGATGACCACATAAGCCACTCAGAGTGGCTGGCTACTATGTCAAGGGATATTAAAAATAGGCAAAAATGGCCAGGCACGGTGGCTCATGCCTGTAATTCCATCACTTTGGGAAGTCGAGGCAGATGAATCACCTGAAATCAGGAGTTCAAGACCAGCCTGGCTAACATGGTGAAATCCCATCTATACTAAAAATACAAAAATTAGCCAGGCACGGTAGCGCGTACCTATAGTCCCAGCTACTTAGGAGGCTGAGGCAGGAGAATCACTTGAACCAGGGAGGTGGAGGTTGAAGTGAGTGGGGATTGTCCCACTGCATTCCAGCCTGGGCAACAGAGCAAGAATACGTCTCAAAAAAAGATAGACAAAAATAACAGAATGGAATCACTGACTTGTGGGTACTGAGACAAGCAGACTGCAATAAAGCATTGTTTGAGGGCTTCCAGAGAAAATGCAACCAGTCATTAGCTAAGAGCTGTGTAAGACTGAGGGTGCACCTTTCTGGGAAAGGAACCTTAGGTACAGGCAGTCATTTTTAATTTTCTTAATAGAACTGAAAGAGCTCTTTGCCTCTTCCCACTGAAGATTTTAATTTATTTCCCACGATTCTAGCTCCTCTAGGTAAGAAAAAACCATAAAAGAGCCAGGACAAGTTCCATGTAGCATTGACATTAATTTTTTTTATCATTTGTTACAAAAGACTGTGCAAATTCTGTTGTAGCGTTTTGTAAATAAATGAGATACTGTTTATGTATCTTACAAATCAGTAAATGAACAATGAAGGAAATGAATATAAAAGTATTTATCAGGCAATCATAGATATGATTGTATGCATCTATATTACTATTCATAGCCAATTTGCCTCTAACATTTTTTTTTTTTGGAGGGGTGCAAAATGTCAAAAAAGGTTATATTTTGTATTGTAAAATAAACAGAGCATACAATTTGCCATCTTCACCATTTGTAACTGTTCAGTTTAGCAGTACTAAGCACATTCACACTGTTGTACAACCACTACCATCATCCATCTCCAGAAGCACCTAAGGGGTTAATTACATAATCTCCCACTACAATTTTTTGTTATGTTGCAAAAAAATGAAGATACTCAGTACTGTCTAGAAATAATATCTATCTCCTACATGCATCACAGGAATAGTTTACAGAGTGAATCAAAAAATATTTGTAAAACACACTAAATGGCTAGTTTAGTGCTAATTTATTAAAAACAGTAGATGAAAAGACAAATCCATGTCCTGGTAGCTTCACAGTCTCTCATTTTGAGGATGACAATATTGACTTTTACTTTTAAACACATCTGGGTAAGAAATGAACTTTGTGGTCATCAAAGTGACACATATACTTTGTGGTTATTAGGCCTACAATATCATTTGTTCAATTTCCAACAAAATGTTACATTGTATCCTTTGAATTATTTGACCATATCCAGTTTAGATTTCTTCTGTCCTCTGATTTACAGGAAAAAGCCTGTTTGTATGTCACCCTCTTTTTAGTTATTTATAGTAAAGATGTTAACTTGGGTACATGTTCTTGAATTTTAGTTCTTTGCAAGGGCCTTGCACCACTGCTGGGTATTATGTGCTATTGATGAGCCCAATTCAATTTCCCTTCCAAAATACGTCTGGCAATGATCCTTCATGTTCTTCCTTTCCTACCAGGCAGAATGAATTCAGCAAGGAAAGAAAAAAAAAAAAGAAAGGCAGGCCATTCTGCCATCGCAAAGATAGTGACTAGAAAATACACTGTCAATATTCACAAACAAACACATTCATGCAGCATGTACCTCACACATCAAGAGATTTGAAAAATTCACCATGAAAGAGATGGAAACACCAGATGTGTACACTGACAGGTTCAACAAACTGTCTGGGCTGTGTGCGGTGGCTCATGCCTGCAATCCTAGCACTTTGGGAGGCTGAGGCGGGTCAATCACTTGAGGTCAGAAGTTTGAGACCAGCCTGGCCAACATGATGAAACCCCGTCTCTACTAAAAATACAAAAATTAGCTGGGTGCAGTGGTGGGCGCCTATGATTCCAGCTACTCATGAGGCTGAGACAGGAGAACAGCTTGAAGCAGCAAGGTGGAAGTTGCAGTGAGCCAAGATTATACCACTGTACTCCAGTCTCGGTGACAAAGTGAGACCCTGTCACCAAAAAAAAAAAAAAAAAAAAAAAAAAGCCAACAACAAAGCTATTTGAACTAAAGGAACAGCTATCTGGGTATGTCTGTTCTGAAAGCATAATATGAAGGTTTTCCAAAGAAGCTCTATGTACTGTTCACATATTCGCACTTCTGAAAACTTGCAAACGGACAGGATAGCAGTTTACAAATATCAATACCAAGGATAGGGCTTTGCGTTTCTTCTTTTTACCCAGTATAGAGTGATGGACATCTTTCCAAACAAAAACTAGGGTTATCAGTGTGGTCTACAATACATCTAGTATAGTAATAAGTTGGTCTGCACCAAGACTCTAAACTGCACTGTGTTCATCAATAGCACACAATATCCAGCAATGGCACAATCCCACTATGCACTGTCCCTGAAGCACAAGGGCAAAAGCCAACTCCCGAGGAAGAAGAGATTTTTAAACAAAAAGTAGTCAAAAATTCAAACAAAATATAATTAAGGATAAATATTTTTGGAGAAGTTCCTCATCCTGACTAGGGAAAGCTTCTTGAAAACACTGCTTCAAGGTCTGGACAACGTGAACAAGGTGAACAAGTAGCCAAGCAGACAGCTATGTGCTAGAGAGCAAGAAGTTGGAGTTCAGTCTACAGAAGACTAAGGCCCAGAGAGGCAGACCTTACAAGTTCATGTAATAAACTTGTAAAAGCAAATGAAAACCCAACTCACAGTCAACATGATTAAAAAACTGTTTAAAATCATAATTAAGTTATAAGATAAGGCAGGGAAATGCTGGCAAATCCAGCTTGAATACTTCTAGTGACGGAAGGCGACAGATGTATTGTTTGACAGCTGTTTCTTACACTGAGTCAAAATCTGCCAAATATATTTTCTTCTTTCACATCTCTTAACAACTGAATAAAGTGATATGAACAAGAGAATAGCAATTCCTGATCTTAAATTTAAAATAAAAAACCATCCAAATTACTCAATTTTTTTAGAGAACATTTTTTACCTACAGTTGCTTGTCTTCTAGACAGGAATCAAAGAAAATAAAGAGGCCGTGGAAGGAAGAATGAAGACAATATTTACTACCATACTTTCAGAGTACTTCCTTATGAGCTGATATTTCTCTAAAGAAAATTATTGATGGCCAGTAATATGCAAGACATTAGCAATAAAAAGAAATAAGGTAATGCCCAGAATATGCTTTCTGAGTCTTAAACATTCTTTTAAATCTATGTATAACTCATCACATAGAAAACTAGAAGGAACAATGATATACTGGGAGATCTAGACTCCAATTAGCTTTACCCAAATTAGGTAATAGTTACTCTTCTCTAGTAAACAGGGTGTAAAAATCTTAAAAATTAGTAGTTTCTAAGAGTAGTCACAGACCAGAGCCTAGATACTCAACTAATCCTATAATTCCTTTTCCTCGTATTGGCAGAAAAACATCAGGTATGGAGGAAAATTATATAACTAAATATTACTTATGCAGTATTTACTAAAGCAAAAATCTTAATGTCATAAAATAAACTTTGCACAATTCTCATTTTTAGAGTGCTTTCTCTAGTTCCTGGAATCTACTTTTGAGTCTCCTTCTTTTCAATTCTCCCTTTCTCTTCCTTCCTCCTGCCTTTTTCTCTTTCTAGCAGACTGAAGCGTAACAGAACATGTCACTTTGGCATAAAAATTATTCTTAGCTAAAGACATCTGAAAAACAGTAGGTGCAAGAAGGGCACTCTGATCTCCCTTTTTCTTGAAAGCAGCAGATAAAACTTCTATGTGCAAGATGCCCTCCCCATACCAGAAGATATACTTTTATCATCAGAGATGGGAAAGTCAGGTCAAGAAAAAGCAGTAGAAACAGAATTTGTTAAAATAACTCTTGTCTTCCTTTAGTCTCTCCCCACCCCCACCATATATTTTAATTACTTTTTGACAACTGTTATGCTTTGCTTAACCTAGTCTATCAGCACTTGGGTCCATCCACTTTTTGGGTCTTCATTTTCCTATGGGGTTCCCATGCATATGTAAAAATCCGTATGTTGTTCTTCTGTTAATGTGCCTTATGTCAATTTAATTCTCAGGTACAGGCAGAGATCCTAAGACAACAGAAGTAAAGTTTTGCTAGAATATTACAACTGGGGTCTTATCAAAAAACTAAACTCTTTAAACAAAGGCAAGTGAAGGTGAAGATCAGACATACTAGTTAATTTACATGTTAATACAAATAATCAAAAGTTACATAACTTAGAGGTGGAAACATCTTATCTTACAGATCAGAAAATGGAGAGGTTAAGAACCTTAGCGAGCTGAGCATAGGTTTCAGGGTTTTTACGCGTAAGGTCAGTACTTTTCCCACTACACCACACAGAAGCTAAATTAAACCTTTCTAATCATAACAGCCATAAGGAAAAATTCTTTGGGCTGTCAAAAGGAGGAAAGATACAGATAAATCAAAAGATTCTTTTTGTTACACTTATACAATTAAGCTTTCCAACATTTATCTATGAATTTTCAATGGTGGGATTTTTAAATGTAAAGAGAAGCAATATTCATCTTTATACAAAGTCCCTACTTTCATGCATCTTTAAATTTCTGGCCAGGCACAGTGGCTCATGCCTCTAATCCCAGCACTTTGGGAGGCTGAGGTGGGTGGAACACCTGAGGTAAGGAGTCGAGACCAGCCTCATCAATATGATGAAACCCTGTCTCTACTAAAAATACAAAAATTAGCCGGGTGTGGTGGTGCACGCCTGTAATCCCAGCTACTTGGGAGCCTGAGGCAGGAGAATCACTTGAACCTCGGAGGCAGAGGTTGCAGTGAGCCGAGATGGTGCCACTGCACTCCAGCCTGGATGACAAGAGTGAAATTCTGTCTCCAAAACAACAACAACAACAACAACAACAACAACAACAACAACAACCCTAAATATTTACTTCCAGAAATTATTTATCAATATCTAAACCTCTTAATAGCAGGCAACTAAATAAGACAGAAACACAAGCACACCTTGTGTCTAAAGGCTATTTTTTGAATATTAACAATAGCACTCTGCAAAAGTGTCATTCACTTAAAATCTCATTGGTCTACTTCCTCTTCCAACTCTGTATTTCCTTTCTTATATAACTTTTCCAAACTATTTTTACTACTCCAATGAATCCAATAACAACCAACACTGACTGTACCTCAAGTACAACATGTTTAACAGTATCCCTTCTAAATTAGGTTAGGTACTAATACCAAATGGCAGAGAAAAAGAAGATGTAAGGACATTCTAAACAGAGCAGCAGGAACAGAGATAGGAAAGCAGAGAGGATATTCTTAACTGCAAGAAATATAAATTATCAAAATGAGACTGGATAAAAGGCTATATGATACAAATCCATTTTCAAGCAGAACAAATATTCAAGACCATATGTTCAATGAAGTTGTAGGCACATACATAAAACGTAGATTTAAAAAATGCAGAATTGAACAGTTTACAAGTCTAGCAATAGTGCTGCTGCATATCTAGCTTTCAGTTAAATGGATCCTAGTATATACTAAAATGGGCTCTCAGTAGGTAGACATATAAACTAGCAAGTATTTAAAATAAACCATATTTTCCTTACAGCCTATATACTTCTCAACCATAAGGAGATCATGGGATCTGACAAAGACTCAGACACCCCTCCTTGACATGAGTATCATCAAAGTCTGTAAACCAGTGTTTCTCAAACTCTAGCAGTCACCAGAATAATCTGAAGGGTTTGCTAAAACATAGGGTACTGGGCTGGGAGCAGTAGCTCACACCTGTAATCCCAGCACTCTGGAAGGCTGAGGCAGGTGGATTACAACGTCAGGAGTTTGAGACCAGCCTGGCCAATATGGTGAAACCCCATCTCTACTAAAAAATACAAAAATTACCTGGGTATGGTGGCAGGCACCTGCAGTCCCAGCTACTCAGGAGGCTAAGGCAGGAGAATCACTTGAACCCTGAGAGGCGGAGGTTGCAGTGAGCCAAGATTGTGCCACTGCACTCAAGCCCGGGTGACAGAGCAAGACTCCGTCTCGAAAAAAAAAAGGGGGGGACTACTGGGCCTGATCACCAGTTTCTGATCCATTAGGTTTCAGGTGGGGCTTGTGAATGCGCATTTCTAACATGTTCCCACCGAAGTGATGCTGGACCATGTTTAGAGAAATACTGCTCTAAACCCACAGTCTTTGCTCTAAAACATTATAAATTTATTTGTGCCATCTGTGAAATACCCTGAGTTTTTAAAATCTAAACGTTTAAGGTTCTCAGGCTTCAGTAGCCTTAAAGATAGCTAATGAAAAGCAAACATATCTCAAAGTTTAGAAGTAACCCAAGCAGCGTAATTGCCTCTGCTTGGAGCTCTCCAAAGTTCTGACTTAGCTTCCAACCTTAGTATGTACTAAAAGGTCCTGAATGCTGATACCTAGGGCTCTTCACTTGGAATCTTCCAGATTTCCTAGAATTACAAAACTTGGCCACAGACCATATGAACAACTCCCACCTGTACCAATTGACAAATCAAGAAAATGAAGTGCAGAAAAGTTCAAAGTCATGTTCTACAAGGTAATGCAATCCAAGTATATTGACCAGTTTAATATTTTTAAAGCTCCAGGTCTATGCCATAATTTAGACTATTATGCAGTGATTTAAAGATTATTCCTAGTCTTTTTGCTTACTAACTAACCACATTCCTCTCCTCCTTTGCAAAATTCACATTTTATATATACAACAAATATTACTGGCCAAAATTAGTGGTAATTATGACAACTATGAGAACTACAGGCCGTAAGAATGGGCAACTGGATACTGTACATCTTTCAGGGAAGGATTTTCATAATTCAGAGAAGGAAAGGTCTAATGAAATTAGAACCTAGGGGTTACAAGAATATATATTTTTTAATGTTTTTAAAAGTCAGTTGTGTAAAGATAATGACCCTTTAATTCTCCCTCTATGCATTTTCTTAGTTTTTCCTCCTTCAGATTTTGCATCCCTTGTTGCTTTAGAATAACCAAACAGAAAACTGGGTGAAGGACAGTAACAGTTCAGGAGATAAAAATGCCAATGGCTCCTAAACAGATGAAAAGATATACAACCTCATTCGTAAATTAAAATGATCCTGAGAGAATTTGAGTAAAGTCTGGGGTTCAGTTAATAATAAAGTACCAGCATTACTCCTAGTTTTGACTAGTAATGCAAGATGTTACATTAGAGAAAACTAAAACTGGGTGAGAGGTATACAGGAACTATCTATACTACCTTTGCCAACTTTTCAGTAAATCTAAAAATTTTCCAAAATAAAAGGCTTCTTTACAAAAAATACTACTCTGAGGTATATAATTTTTCACCCATCAGATTAGCTGAATTTCAAAAACTAAAAGCAGTCTTTTGATAAGGTGTAGGAAAACAAGCTAGTACAAAATGGTGTTAACTCCTGTACAAGCTAGTACAAAATGGTATAACTCCTATAGAATGCTACGTGGCAACTTCGATAACATATAATCACACTTCTGTGAAATTCTATTTATTCATGGTTATCCTTTATTTACCATGAACTATTTGTAATACATAACAAAACGAAAACAACCCAAGATTGCTTTTTTTCCCCCCTAAAGAGAAAAGATCTCACTTTGTCACTCAGGCTGCAGTACAGTAGCATGATCATGGTTCACTGTAACCTCCACCTCTTAGGCTCAAGTGATCCTCCCATCTCAGCCTCCTGAATAGCTAGAACTACAGACATATACCACCACACTGGCTTTTTAGTTTTTGTAGATGGGGGTCTCACTATATTGCCCAGGCTGGTCTTAAACTTCTGGCCTCAAGTCTAGGTCTCCCAAAGTGCTGGGATTCCAAGTATGAGCTACGTGCCCAGCCCCAAGTTTGCTTTTTATAGGTAATTGGATAATAAATGAGCACACCCCAACAATGGACTATTATGCAGTGATTTAAATTCAAAAAAAAAAAAAGAATGAGGACATATATACATGCTAATAAAATTTTGAGACTAGATTCTTATGCAAAAAACAAAACCAAAAAAAACTCAAGGTGCTAAAAAGCACACAGATATAAGAGAAGTTTTAAAAATACACTCTGTTGGCAGGGTATGGTGGCTCATGCCTGTAATTCTAGCATTTTGGGAGGCCAAGATGGGAGACTCCTTGAGCCTGGGAGTTCAAAACCAGCGTGAGCAACATTAAGCTCCTGTGATTCTAGTTGCTGGGGAGGCTGAGGCAGGAAGATCACTTGACTGCAGGAAGCTGAGGCTGCAGTGAGCTATGAGCATGCCACTGCACTCCAGCCTAGGTGATTAAGTGAGTGAGACTGTGTCTCAAAAAAGAAAATGGGAGGGGAGGGGAAGGAAAGGGAGGGGAAAGGAGGAAAAAGTCCTATGTGCTTGAAACCCTAAAAGAATACATGAACTAATAAAAGTGGTCACTTACACAGGAGGCATGGTTGGAGTTGAGAGTGAATAGGAATGAATTTACTTTGATACATTTTTCTTTTAAAATCATTTGAATGCATTACCTTTTTAAATAAAAAAAGATCGTGTTATTTTGTGAATCTAAAGACAATTTTGTGTTTTTAAAAAAATATTCGGAATCAGTGATCCCTCTGTACCATCTGAGATTCTCTTACATTTTTGGTTCAAACCTAGTATCCTTCTCATCCATTCTCAACAAGTACAGAATAAAGGCAACAAGTTTTATTCAGACATCTGTGTTCAGGCAATACCTTAGCTTAACCAGTAAAAACTAATATTAAAATAACAAGTTACATGTACAAGAAAATAAATTCTACTAAGAACATCTAACGGTATAAATAATAGATTATGCCACAGAAAGAGAACATACCTTCACAGGCCACTACATGGTAGGAAACCTGAAAAGTTAAATAGCAGTATTTGTTTTTTAACAGAGTTGTTGTTTTAATGTTAGCAAGGTATTGAAAGGACAAAATAAACTCAGTATACGAAAGGTATCAAATATTTGAAACAGCAGTCTTTGGATTTTGAAACATAAAGTTACAGTGGTTTAAACAGTATGGAATTGGCATAAAGATAGACATACAGACCAACGGAACAGAATAGAAAACCCAGAAATAAACTCTCATATATGGTCAAATGATTGATGATACCAAGACTACACAACGGGAAAAGGACAGTCTCTTCAACAAATGAAGCTGGGAAAATTGAATATCCATATGCAAAAGAACGAAGTTGGATTCTTACCTTATGGCATGTATTTAAAAATCAACTCCAAATAGATTAAACACTTAAATGCAAGACAAAAAAATCATAAAACTCCTAGAAGAAAATACAGGAAGACTTCATGACACTGAATTTGAAAGTGACTTATTGGATGTGACACTAAAGCTCTAGCAACAAAGAAAAAGCAGACAAATGGCATTACATCAAACTAAAAAACTTCTTCAGGGCAAAGGAAACAATCAACAAACTGAAAAGGCAACTTTATGGAATGGGAAAAATATTTGCAAACCATGTAGTAAATAAACAATTAATATCCAAATATAATTAAAAACTCCTAAAACTCAAAAACAGAATACCAAAAACAAAAACCCAAATAATCTAATTTTTTAAATGGGCAAAGGATCTAAAGAGACATGTCTTCAAAGATATATACACTCAACTCCTCTGAGGTATGAAAAAAAGTTTTAAGTATTTAAAAAAAAAAAAAAAAAAAAGACAAATGGCCAGCATACAAAAGGATGCTCAACATCAGTAATCATCCGGGAAATGTAAATCAAAACCACAAAGAGATATCAACTCCCACCTGTTAGGATGGTCAGTATCAAACTAACAGAAAATTACACAAGTTGGCAAGGATATGGAGAAAGTGGAACTATTGTGCACTGTTTGTGGGAATGTAACCACTGTACTACTGACCATGGTACAGCTCTTATGAAAAACAGGAGAGCGGTTTCTGAAAAAATTTAAAATAGAACTACCATGTGATCCAGCAATCTCGCTTCTGGGTAAATATCCAAAAGAACTGAAAACAAGACCTTGAAGAGACATGTGCACATCCATGTTCATTACAGCATTACTCACAGTGGCTAAAAAGTGGAAGCAACCCAAATGGACCAACTAATTGATAAAGAAAGGATGGTTAATACACACAATAGAATATTATCAGTCTTAAAGGAAATTTTGTTTACAACACAGATGAATCTTGAGGATGTTATGCTAAACGAAATAAGCCAGCCACAAAAAGACAAATACGGCATGATTCCACATATATGATGCATCTAAAGTATTCAAAATCTTAAAAACAAAAAGGAGAATGGCAGTTGCCAGGCACTGTAGGGTAACAGGAGGTTGTTCAATGGGTATACACAGTTTAAGTTTTACAATATGTAAAAGTTTGAGAGACCTGTTGTACAACAATGTGGCATAAACCATGTATCTGTAATGTAGACTTAAAAATTGTTAAGAGGCTAAATTTATGTTATGTATATTTTACCACAAGAAAACATTTTTAAAAACCCACATATAAAATTGATTCATGTCATCAGGAAATAGGTATACTCAAATTGAGGAACTTTTGACAAAATAATTGGCCTGTACTCTAAAAATGTCAGTGGCAGGAAGGACAAAAAGACTCAGCAGTAAGACTGAAGAAATATGACAAGTAAAGGCAATGAATTATTTGGGATTTTCCTTCATTGGGACAAGTATTAAATTATGCATGAGGTCAACAGACTACTGTATTATATCAATGACAATTGACTGATTCTGATAACAGTGCTTGTGGTTATATAAGAGTGTCTGTGTTTTTAAAAACCTTACATTCAAGTACTCAGAAGTACAGAATTGTAACATTTAAAACTTACTCTAAAAGGGTTCAGAATGAAAATAATAAGGGTGAGGAGAAAGAGACAGGGCAAGGAGAAAAAGAGAGGCTGACCGAGAGAGGAGAGATAGTGAAAGAAAAAAAAAAACCAGAAAGCAAATATTGTTAACAAGTGTTAATATTTAATGAATCATGGAGAACAGTAGACAGAATTCATTATATTATTCTTGAAATTTCTCTATAAACTGAAAATTAGGCCAAATTAAAAAAATTTAATAACGTCAAAATAAAAAGGAAAACAAAACGTTTAAACACAACTTTCTCAAAACCTATCTCATCTATTTCTAATATAAATCTAAGCCAATTCTAAGACATAAAGATTCTTACAAACTGAATTCTACATTCCAAAAAATTACAAAATTCATCGATATTTCAATTTATCTTAACACTATGCCAAATACTACTAGAACAAGGTCAAAGTAATCAAAGAGATGAAAAATATTTCTTTTCCCCAACCATCTAATAAAAAAGACGTGAATTTGCAGCTAGGGTCTCACTCCTTAACCATAACCTTATTCCTCTGGTGCCATCCAGGTTCACTTCAAAACATCCTATCTGACATTATAATTCTAGATCCTTCAGCAATGATTCCAATAGTCAGTGGATTAAAATTCCTAAATTCCCAATATGACATCTTGACCAACATTTCCTGCTTCAGTATCATCAATGACTAAAAATTCAATAGAAATGTCTCCCAAAAGAATGGCCAAATACTGTCAATTACTATATTAAAAAAAAAAAAAAAATTCTTGACTGAGGTTGGTAATAAAAAATGACTTTCTTTATATCATAAAAACTGAGCTTATACATAGCGGGTCAACTAACACTGGCGAATGAATAAGCTGTAATAAATATTCTCCAATTTTTAAAACTATTGCTTTACATTGTTTATATTTCAGAACGGAATATAAAACTCAGATCATTCTGCTTTCACTGAGGTGAAGATAAAACAAGACTTTTTTCAAAAAAGAAAAATTAATTTGTTAATGGATACAAAGTTACAGCTAGATGGGTGGCATAAATCTTAGTGTTCTACAGCACTGATGGATAACTATAATTAACAATAATGTATTACATTGTTTCAAATAGCTAGAAGAAGGATACTGAATGTTCCCCACAAAGAAATGATGTTTGAGATGATGGACATTCTATTATCCTGATCTGATCACTAACATTACATGTATTAGATCACAGTGTAGCCCATAAATATGTACATTATATCTATTAATAGTTATAAAAGTTAAAAATTATAAAACAAAAAAATTGAGAAATTTTTTAAATAAATAACTTATTATCCTAATCCTTAAGGAGCATACATATTCCAATAAAAATAAAGAAAGCATCTGAGGAACTCTTCTCTGAAACCGTCTTCAGAATAAGATTATAAATTGTATAAAAGAGATCAACATTTTATAGTCAAAAACTTCTTTAAAACCAAAATAGCCGGGCGCGGTGGCTCAAGCCTGTAATCCCAGCACTTTGGGAGGCCGAGGCGGGTGGATCACAAGGTCGAGAGATCGAGACCAACCTGGTCAACATGGTGAAACCCCGTCTCCACAAAAAATACAAAAAATTAGCTGGGCATGGTGGTGCGTGCCTGTAATCCCAGCTACTCAGGAGGCTGAGGCAGGAGAATTGCCTGAACCCAGGAGGCGGAGGTTGCGGTGAGCCGAGATTGCGCCATTGCACTCCAGCCTGGGTAACAAGAGCGAAACTCCGTTTCAAAAAAAAAAAAAAACCAAAATAATATCTAAGTTATTGACCACATTTGGCTCTGAATGGGTTTTCTGAAATTAAAGTCCATTCTGTCTGAAGACATTTTTAAAACACTAAAAATTCCACAAGAGATTTCTAAAGCTCTCTTTTTATAAATCTCTAAGAATTAAAAAGACAAAGCTGCAAATGCAAGCAGTATTATCAATGATAAACCCTCTAAAAAGTTCTAAATCCAATTGTTTCAATCAGAAGAAATTTAAGTTACTGTATAACAACCTCAAAAATTATGCAACCAATAAAAAATTACAAAGACAACCGTATGGAAAAAAAGTCTAAACATTAAGTAAAAAAAAGCTGAAAAAAATTATAAGTAAGACTTCTGGTTTCCAGATAGGCATATAAGAAACTTAAAAGAAACTTAGAAGTTGCCATCCCATCTTAACAGCATGTAAAAGGCTGAACAAACTGCAAATAAACAATGCTTACATCTGTAAGGTCACAGGGCAAAGCATTGCACCCAAAACTGGAGACAGAGGTGAATACACAGAATCACAACTTATGGGAATAGAAACCCACTAACAGAAACCTTCCTGAAAACCAATGGGTGAGAGGAAGGAGGGATGGAAAACCTAAATTATAATTGACTCAGTATGGCTAAGTCTGAGAGATTAAACTCCAGGCATCCCAGTCACTGGGAAGGCTTACACTTTTGAGTATCACCTTTCACAGGCTTGACCATATTCTCCCAGTGAATACTTTGGGAAAAAATATCTTTATGCTTTCAGAAAGGTAAGCATTTTGAAATGTACCAGAGCATTGTTTTTAATAAAGCCTGCACTCAAGAGCAACAATTTTAACAGAGTATAATCTGCTTTTTTTTTAAGCTTTTATTTAAGGTTCAGGGGTACAATGTGTAGGTTATTAGGTAAATTGCATCTCATGGGGGTTTGGTATACAGTCTATTTTATCCTCCAGGTAATAAGCAGAGTACACAATAGGTAGTTTTTCGATCCTCTCCCTCCATCCATCTTCCACACTCAAGGAGGCCCCAGTGTCTGTTGTTCCCTTCTTTGTATCCATGTGTTCTCAATGCTTAGGTTCCCACTTGTAAGTGAGAACATGCAATATTCGGTTTTCTGTTCCTTCCTTAGTTTACTCAGGATGATAGCCTCTAGCTCCATTCATGTTGCTGCAAAGGACATGTTCTTTTTTATGTCTACGTAGTATTCCATGGTGTGTAAGTACCACATTTTCTTTATCCAGTCTACTGTTGATAGGCATTTAGGCTGATTCCATGTTTTTGCTGTTGTGAATAGTGCTGCGATGAACATACATGTGGATGTCTTTATAGTAGAATGACTTATATTTCTTTGGGTATATACCCAATAATGGGACTGCTGGGTTGAATGGTAATTCTGCTTTGAGTTCTTTGAGAAATCACCACACTGCTTTCCACAATGGCTGAACTAATTTACAATCCCATCCACAGTGAATAAGCATTCCATTTTCTCTGCAACCTAGCCAGCATGTAATTTTTTGACTTTTTAATAATAGCCGTTCTGACTGGTGTGAGATGGTACCTCACTGTGGTTTTGATTTCCATTTCTCTAATGATTACTGATGTGAAGCATTTTTTCATATGCTTGTTAGCTGCATGTATGTTTTCGGCTTGGGTTTTATCAAAGCCTATCAGACCTGGGGGAAGAAAAAAGACAAGTCCAGCTGCCTCTAGTCTTCCACGCAAAAGAAGAGAAATACCAAACTCCAACCCCTTCTAGCTAGCCTGTCCCACCCTAAGGGGGGAAAAACTGAGAAGTACTGGTGAAGTCACAGCCCAGAGACAGAGGCTTACCAAAAGACAGAGCTCATCATGGGACTATAAAATCTCACCCCACAAAACACACATAAAACTGCATCATTAAAGTCCTATTTCTGCAGTTCCCTTTACCCAGTTACATCGTGTCCACCTTTCAAGAAAAATCATAAAACATACTAAGCAGCTAAGCAAGCATCAGAACCAGAGTCAGACATGACAAGAATATTGTACTTTTTCAACCAGGAATTTTAGAAAACTATGATATACTTAAGGCTTTAACGGAAAAAACAGACAACATGCAAAAACAGATGAACAATATAAGAAGAGAGATGAGAAAGAATTCTTAAAAAAAAAATCAAAAAAGAAACAACAGATAAAAATCACTATTCAATTTAACAGAAAGACATCTGAAGGGCTCATTAGTAGACTGGACACAGCTGACAGACGAATCCTCGAGCCTGGGGACATCACAACAGGAACTTTCAAGACTGAAAAGCAAAGGAAAAAAAAAAAAAGCAGAATAAAACAGAGATTTTGCATAATGGAAATGCAGAGAGGGGAACAGACACGGAGCAACAACGACTGAGAATTTTTCCAAATTAATGTCGGGCACCAAACCACAGACTCAGGAAGTTCAAACAATGCCAAGCAGGATAAAAGCCAAAACAAAAACCAAACAACCCTATACCTAGTCATATCATATTCAAACATCAGAAAATCAAAGATAAAGAAAAAACCTTGAAAGAAGCCAAAGGGAAAAAACACCTTAGGAGCAAAGATAAGGTATCATATCAGATAGTCCTCAGAAATCATGGAAGTAAGAATAGCATGGAGTGAAATATTTCAAGTGTTGAGTTAAAAAACAGCAACAAAAAAATACAAACCTAAAATTCTGTACTCTGTGAAATTACCCTTCAAAAGTGAAGGAGAAATAAAAACTTTCTCAAACAAAAATTGAGGGACTTTGTTGCCAGTACACCTGCCTTATAAGAAATTTTTATAAAGTAGTTCTTCAGAGAGAAGGAAAATAATGTTGGTTAGAAACTCAGAAATACATAAATAAAGGAAGAGTACTGGAGAGTAAGAGGGTAAAATAAAAACTTTTATTTTTCTTTTAATTATCTAACAGACAACAGTTTGTTCAAAACAGTAATAGAAACAATATATTCAATTGCGTGTGCTTATATATATAAGCATTTTACTTATACATAGCATACAGAGAGATATAGTTATGCATTGCTTAACGAAGCCGATTAGAAGCAGCTGCAGTCTTGCATGAAGGAACGAAGGGGATGAATGAATAACTGCATCTTCAACTGAAATATGCAGGTAGTTGCACTGGGACCAATCAGGGAAACAACTCAACCCAAGGGGAATGAGGAAAAGCAGGGTGGGGCGATGGACCACCTGGAAGCAACATGAGCCAAGGGAACCCCCCTCCCCAGTCAAGGGAAGTGATAAGTGATTATGCAACCCCAGAAAACCATGCTTCTCCCGGGGATCTTTGCAACCTGCAGATCAGGGGAACCCCTTATGAGTCCATGCTACCATGGCTTTGGGTCCAACACATCAAGCTGTGTAGAGTCTCAGCAGAGCAGCTGCTCAGGCACCCACAAAGACCCAGGAGCTTTACATACTCCAGTCCTGGGACTGGAGTGTCCAACAAATGTGTCTGCAACTCAGAGAGGGCGGGAGGTCCATATATACACCAAGAAAGGAGGTGGAATCCAGAAAGTTGAGCGGCCTTGTTCTGTGGGCCCACTTCCATGATACCTCACAAGAGAAGACCCACTGGTTTTGGAATTCCAAGCAGCCACCAGCAACAGGCTGTGGGAAGAGGCAGGCACCATCTCTGCTGTTTGGCCAATACAGCTGTTCCAGCCTGTAGGCGTTGGAGAGTCCAAACGGTGCAGAAGAGAAAGGGTCCCCCCAGTAGCACAACACAGCAGCTTTGCCATTGTGGCCAGACTGCTTCTTTAAGTGGAGCTCCTCACAGCCACAGCCTGACACAGCCTTTTTTTTTTTTTTTTTTTTTTTTCTGAATAAAGACAAGGTTTCACCACGTGGGTCAGGCTGGTCTTACCTCTCTTATCTCTCCCGGGACAAAATGTCCAGGCGAGGGGAGGGCTGCTACCTGGGCAGAGGCAGTTCCCTACCATGACACAGCTGTTTTGGTGAGACATGGCCAGACTGATTCTCTAAGCAGGACCCCCGATCCACTCCTCCTCGTGGGGCAGGTCCTCGCCGCCAGAGCTTCTAGTCACCACCCATGTTCACAGGCCAAAAGAGCTCCACTCCAATTTCTCCCTGGGCTGGAGTGCCTGAGAAGCAGAGCAGGCTGCCACCTGGGCCGTTTGGGATCCTTAGCCACTTCAGCCTGTAGGGCTTGGAGAGTCCAGACCAAATGGTGGCTGAACGGATCACCAACATAGCACAGCTGCTCTACTAAAAAGCAGCCAAAGTGCTGCTTTAAGCAGGTCCCTGATCCCATTCCTCCTAACTGGCTGAGACTTCCCAACTGGGGTCTTCAACCACCTCCTACAGGTCTGTTCAGGTGGCAAAAGGTCAGTAGGCCCTTGGGATAGTGCTTCCAGAGGAAGGGGCAGGCTGCCATCTTTGCTGTTTTGTAGCCTTGACTGCTGATACCTCCAGATATGGGAAGAACCAGAGCAACTGGGGTTTGGAGCGGACCTCCAGCAAACTGCAGCAGCCCTACAGAAGAGTGATCAGACTATTAAAAGAAAAACAAACAGAAAACAACAACAAAGAAAAACGACAAATACCCACCCAAAGATCACCAACCTCAAAGACAGATAAGGCCACTATGATGAGAAAGAATCAATGCAAAAACAAAAAAACCAGAAAATTAAAAAAGCCAGAGTATCTTTTTCCTCCAAAAAACCACAACACCTCTCAAGTAAGGGCTCAGAACGAGGTTGACACAGATGGCTGGAATGACAGAAGTAGGCTTCAGAAGGTGGGTAATAATGAACTCCACTGAGCTAAAGGAGCACATTTTAACCCAATGCAAAGTAGCTAAGAATCATGGTAAAACAATACAGAAGCTGATAACCAAAACATCCAGTTTAGAGAGGAAGATAAATGACCTGATGGAGTTAAAAAACACAACATGGGAACTTCACAATGAAATCACAAGTATTAATTGCAGAACAGATCAAGCAGAGGAAAGAATCTCAGAGCCGGAAGACAGGCTTTCTGAATTAGGAAGACAAGGATAGAGAAAAAAGGAAATCGAATGAACAAAATCTCTGAGAAATATGGGACTATGTAAAGAGACTGAATCTAAGACTGATTGGGGTACCTGAAAGTGATGGGGAGAGTTGGAACCACGTTGAAAAACACTTCAGGATATCATTCAGGAGAACTTTCCCAACCTAGCAAAACAGGCTAACATTCAAATTCAGGAAATGCAGAGAACCCAAGTAAGGTTCTCCATGAAAAGATCATCCCCAAGACACATAATCATCAGATTATCCAAGGTCAAAATGAAAGAAAAAATGTTAAGAGTAGCCAGAGAGAAGGGCTAGGTCACCTACAAAGGGAAGCCCATCAGACTAACAACAGACCTCTCTCTCAATGGAAATCTTACAAACCAGAAGAGACTGGGGGTCAATAGCCAACATTCTTAAAGAAAAGAATTTCCATCCCAGAATGTCACATCAGGCCAAACTAAGCTTTGTAAGCAAAGCAGAAATAAGATCCTTTTCAGACAAGCAAATGCTGAGGGAATTCATCACCACCAGACCTGCCTTGCAAGAGCTCCTGAAGTAAGCACTAAATATGGAAAGGAAAAAGCATTACTAGTCACTGCAAAAACATACTGAAGTATACAGACTAGTCCCTATAAAGCAAGCACACAAACAAGTCTGCAAAATAACCAGCTAGTATGATGACAGAATGAAATCCACACATAACAATTCTATCCTTAAATGTAAATGGGCTAACTGCCCCAATTAAAAGACATAGAATGGCAAGCTGGATAAACAATCAAGACCCCTTGGTGTGCTATCTTCAAGGCACCCATCTCACATGCAAAGACACACATGGGCTCAAAATAAAGGGATCAAAGAAAACTTAATAAGCAAATGGGAAACAGAAAGAGGCAGGGATTGTAATCCTTGTTTCTCCCAGACTTTAAACCAACAAAGATCAAACAAGACAAAGACGGGAATGACATAATGGTGGATACAATACAACAAGAAGAGCTAAATAAATGGATGCCCAATACTAGAGAACCCAGATTGTTCATAAAGCAAGTTCTTAGAGACCTTCAACAAGACTTAGAATCCCACACAATAATAGTGGGAGACTTTAACACCCCCACTGACATTATTAGAGAGATCATAGAAAAGACAAAAGATATTCAGGACCTGAACTCAGCTCTGGACCTGACAAGTATCTACAGAACTTCTCTCCACCAAAAAACAACAGAATATATATCCTTCTCATCACTGCATGGCACTTAGTCTAAAATTGATCATGTAATTGGAAATAAAACACTCCTCAGCAAATGCAAAAGAACTGAAATAACAAGTCTCTCAGACTGCAGCACAACCAAATTAGAACTCAAGATTAAGAAATTTACTCAAAACCACATAACTAACTACATGGAAACTGAACAACTTGCTCCCTAATGACCCTTGGGTAAATAATGAAATTAATGCAGAAATCCAGAAGTTCTCTGAAACTAATGAGAACAAAGATACAATGTACCAGAATCTCTGAGATGCAGCAAAAGCAGTGTTAAGCAGGAAATCTGTAACACTGAATGCCCACTACTGAAAGCTAGAAAAAACCCTCAAGTTAACAAGGTAACACCACAACTAAAAGAACTAGAGGACCAAGGGCAAACAGATCCCAAAGCTAGCAGAAGACAAGAAATAATCAAGTTCAGAGTTGAACTGAAGGAGATAAAGACATGAAAAATTCTTCAAAAGAATCAATGAATCCAGGAGTTTGCTTTTTTTTTTTTTTAATTACTAAGATAGACCACTAGACAGACTAATAAAGAAGAAAAGAGAGAAGAGTCAAAAAAATATAATCAGAAAAGACAAGGGGGATATCACCCCTGACCCCATACAAACAACCATCAGAGAATACTATAAACACCTCTATGCATATAAACTAGAAAATCTAGAATAAATGGATAAATTCCTGGACACATACATCCCTCCAAGGACTAAACCAGGAAGAAACTGCATCCCTGAATAGACCAATAATGAGTTCTAAAGTTGAGGCAGTAAGCAGTAATGGTCTATTAACCAAAAAAAGTCAGAACCAGATGGAGTCACAGCTAAATTATACCAGAGGTACAAAGAAGAGCTGGTACCATACCTATCAAAACTATTTCAAAAAATTGAAAAGGAAGGACTCCTTTCTAACTCTTCATTCTACATGAATTTAATAAGCAAATGGGAAACAGGTGCAGGGGTTGCAATCCTAGTTACCAACAAAACAGACTTTAAACAAAGATCAAACAAGACAGAAGGGCAGGACAAAATGGTAAAGGGTTAAATTCAACAAAAAGAGCTAACTAACCTAAATGAGTATGTTCATTCTATAAGGCTACCATCATCATGATACCAAAACCTGGCAGAGACACGACAGAAAAGAAAACTTCGGGGCCAACATCCTTGGTGAACCTCGATGCAAAACTCCTCAACAAAATACTGGCAGACTGAACCTCGACGCAAAACTCAACAAAATACTGGCAGACTGAATCCAGCAGCACATCAAAAAGCTTATCACCACAATCAAGCAGACTTCATCCCCAGGATGCAAGGCTGGTTCAACATAGGCAAATTAATAAATAAGATTCATCATATAAACAGAACTAAAGACAAAAACCAAATGATTATCTCAACAGATGGAGAAGAGGCCTTGAATAAAATTCAACATCCCTTCATGTTAAACTCTCAATAAACTAGGTATTGAAGGAACACACCTCAAAATAGTAAGAGCCACATATGACAAACCTACAGCCAATAAAATACTGAATGGGCAAAAGCTGGAAGCACTCCCCTTGAAAACCAGCACAAGACAAATATGCATGCCCTTTCTTACCACTCCTATTCAACATAGTATTGGAAGTTCTTGCCAGGGCAATCAGGCAAGGGAAAGAAATAAAGTGTATTCAAATAGAAAGAGAGGAAGTAAAATATCTTTGTTTGCAGGTAATATGATCCTATTTCTAGAAAACCCCATTGTCTCAGCCCAAAAGCTTCTAAGCTTATAAGCAACTGCACCAAGTCTCATGATACAAAATGAATGTGCAAAAAGTGTTAACCTTCTTATACATCAATAACAAGCAAGCAGAGAGCCAAATCACAAATGAACACACATTCACAATTGCCACAAAAATAATAAAATACCTAGAAATATAGCTAATAAGGGAAGTGACGGACCTCTTCAATGAGAACTACAAACCACTGCTCAAAGAAGAGAGGACACAAACAAATGGAAAAACATTCCATCTTCATGGGTGAAAAGAATCAGTATCATGAAAATGGTCATACTGACCAAAGCAATTTACATATTCAATGCTATTCCCATTAAACTACCATTGACATTCTTCACAGAACTAGAAGAAACTATTTTAAAATTCATATGGAACCAAAAAAGAGCCCAAGTAGCCAAGACAATCCCAAGCAAAAAAGAACAAAGCTGAAGGCATCATACCACCTGACTTCAAACGATGCTACAAGGCTATAGTAACCAAAACAGCATGATACTGGTACAAGAGCAGACACACAGACCAATGGAACAGAACAGAGAACCCAGAAATAAGACCATATACCTACAACCATCCGACCTCCAACAAACCTGACAAAAACAACCAATGGGGTAAGAATTCTCTATTAAATGGTGCTGGGAGAACTGGCTAGCCATAGGTAGAAAATAGAAACTGGACCCTTTCCTTACACCATAAACAAAAATCAACTTAAGATGGATTAAAGACTTAAATGGAAAACACAAAACTATAAAAGAAGAACTAGAAGAAAACCTAGGCGATACCATTCAGGACACAGGCATGGGCAAAGATTTCATGACAAAGATGCCAAAAACAATTGCAACAAAAGCAAAACCTGACAAATGGAATCTAATTAAACTAAAGAGCTTCTGCACAGCAAAAGAAACTATCATCAAAGTAAACAGAGAACCTACAGAAAGAGAGAAAACTTCTGCAATTTACTCATCTGACAAATATTTACTATCCAGCATCTACAAAGAACTTAAAACAGATTTACAAGGAAAAAAAAGAAAAAACAAATAACCCCATGAAAAGTGGCCAAAGGACATGAACAGACATCTCTCCAAAGAAGACATTCATTGTCTTCTTTGGCCAACAAACATAAAAGAAGCTCAACTTCACTGATAGTTAGAGAAATGCAAATCAAAACCACAATGAGATACTATCTCATACCAGACTGGTGATTATTAAAAAATCAAAAAACAACAGATGCTGGCGAGGTTGTGGAGAAAAAGGAACACTTTTACACTGTTGGTGGGAGTGTAAATTAGCTCAACCATTGTAGAAGACAGTGTGGCAATTCCTCAAAGATCTAGAGGCAGAAATTATCAGGTGACTCAGCAATCCCATTACTTGGTATATACCCAAAGGAATATAAATCATTGTATTATAAAGATACAGGCATGCATATGTTCACTGCCGTACTATCCACAATAGCAAAGACATGGAATCAACCTAAATGCCCATCGATGACAGACTGGCTAAAGCAAATGCAGTACATATACACCACAGAATATTATGTGGCCAAAAAAAGGAATGAGATCATGTCCTCTGCAGGGACATGAATGGAGCTGGAAGCCATTATCCTTAGCAAACTAATACAGGAACAGAAAATCAAATATGGCATGTTCTCACTTAAAAGTGAATCATGAGAACACACAGACACATGGGGGTGGGGGGAACAACATATAGTGGAGCCTGTCAGAAGGGAGAGCATAAAGGGTAACAGCTAATGGATGCTGGGCTTAATACCTAGATGATGGGATGATACGTGAAGCTAATCACCATGGCACATGTTTAACTATGTAAGAAACTTGCACATCGTGTACATTTACCCCTGAACTTAAAATCAAGAAATAAAAAAGAAACACTCTGAAAATCCATCAAATGCATTGTTAGGTGATTTCATTCATTGTGGGAATATCACAGAGTGTACTTACACAACTCTAATGGTACAACATACTACATACCTAGGCTATATGCTGTAGCCTTATTGCTCCTAGGCTACAAACCTGTAACTCTACAGGTTTGAGCTTGTTAGCGTAGGCAACTGTGGAATAATGGGAAGTATCTGTGTATTTAAACATTAATCTAAACATAGATAAGGTATAGTAGAAATATAGTATAAAAGATAAAAATGGTATATATCGTATAGGGCACACCATAAACAGAGCTTATAGGACAGCAAGTTGTATGGGTGAGTGAGTTAAAGGGTGACTAAATGTGAAGGCTTAGGACATTACTATACACTGTTGTAGACTACACATAGGCTACATTAAAACAAATATTTTTTCTTCAATAATAAACAGCTTACTGTAATTTTTTCACTTTATAAACTTTTGCCTTTTTCAACTTTTTGTCTCTTTCGTAATAACACAGCTTAAAACAGTATACAGCTGTACAAAATATTTTCTTTCTCTAAATTCTTATTCTGTAACCTTTTTCCTATTTGTAAATTTTGTGTGTGTGTCAAAAACCAAGACATAAACATGCCCATGAATCTAGGCCTAAACTGAGTCAGGATCATCATTATCACTGTCTTCCATGTCTACCATCTTGTCCCACTAGAAGCTCTTCAGGGGCAATAACTTGCATGGAGTTATTATCTCCTATAATAATGTCTTCTGAAATATCTCCTGAAGAAACCACCTAAGGCTGTTTTACATCTTCTATTTTAATAAGTAGAGGAAACACATTCTAAATTAATGATTAGAAAGTATAGAATAGTAAATATATAAGCCAGTAACATATTTATTATCATTATCAAGTATAAATGCTGTGAATAATTGCTATTTATTTATTTATTTATTGAGACAGGGTCTCCCTATGCTGCCCAGGCTGGTCTCAAGCTCCTGGGCTCAAGAGACCCTTCTGCCTCGTACCTCCCAAAGTACTAGGATTACAGGTGTGAGCCACCATGGCACCTGGCCAGTGTGCTACACCTTTTTTCCCTTTTTTAGATGGGATCTTTTTTTTTCTTTTATTATACTTTTAAGTTCTGGGGTACATATGCAGAATGCGCAGGTTTGTTACATAGGTATACACATACCATGATGGTTTGCTGCATCCAACACCCCAGTATCTCACAAAGTTGCCCATGCTCGAGTGCATTGGCATGATCATGGCTCACTGTAACCACAAATTCCTCGTCTCAAGTAATCCTCCTGCCTCGGCCTACTGGGTAAGCTAGAACTATAGGAATATATCACCACACCTGCCTATTGTTTTCATTTTTTTGTAGAGACGAAGTCTCTGCCCAGGCTGGTCTCCAACTCCTGGCCTCAAGCAATCCTCCAGGCTCAGCCTCCCAAAGTGCTGCGATTACAGATGTGAGCCACCACACCTGGCCTGTATGTGTTATACTTTTATATGACTGGCAATGCAAACTTGTTTACACCAGCATCACCACAAATGTGTACAGTAATGCACTATTCTGCAACATTCCAATGGTTATGACATCACTAAGTGTTAAGAAGTTTTCAGTTCCATTATAATTACGTATGTGGTCCACTGCTGATCAAAACACTGTTATGGGCACATTTGTGTGTTTGTGTGTGTGTGTGTATGTCTGTGTGTGTGTCAAGTGAATGACAGCAATGATACAAGGGACAGAAAGGAGGAATTAGGAATTTATTGAAAAGTACTTGTACAACCTGTAAAGCATTATAGTGCTACTTACAAGTGGCCTTGGATTAACTGTAAATGTACAGTGTGAATTTTAGGGCAAACACACACACACACACAGAGACACACACACACACACAGACAGACACTCAGCAGTATAAGAGATATACTGAGAAAGGAGAGAAAACAGAAGCATAAAATTCTTAATTAAAAGCACAAAAAGTATGGAAGACAAAACCAGAAACGAAGAACAAGAGCAACAAATAGAAAACATTAGCAGATATGGTAGATACTAATCCAAGGACATTAATAATCACCTTAAATATTAATGGTCTAAATATACCAACTGAAAGAGATTATCAGAGTGGAATAAAAAAAAAAGATACAAATTGTTATCTACAAGAAACTCACTTTAAATATGTACAAATATAAAGGAACAGAGAAAGATGTACTGTGCTTACACCAATCAAAACAAAGCCAGAGTAGCTATAATTACTTCGGACAGAGCAGACCTCACAGAAAGGAAAGTTAAGAGGGATGAAGAGGCACATTACATAATGCTAAAAGTAATATTCCAAGAAGACATAACAATCCTTAACGCGTATGTGCCTAACAACAGAGCAACAAACTATGTGAGGCAAAAACTGATAGAACTGCAAGGAAAAACAGATGAATCCACTATTGCAGCTGGAGATTTTACTAGCCTTCTATCAGAAACGAACAGTTATAGCAAGCAAAATATTAGTAAGGACATACTTGAACAGCATCATCAGTCAACTGATCTAATTAACATTTATAAAACACTGCATACACAAGGAGCAGAATGCATATTTTCTAAAACTAACATGTAAACATTCATAAGAAACACCACATTCTGAGCCATAAAGCACCATAATAAATTTATAAGAGTAGAAATGATATAAAATGTGTCGTAAGATCACAATGGAACTAAAATAGAATGAGTAACAAAAATATAGCTGGAAAATCTCAACATACTTAAAATTCCAAGTATTTGAAATATGTGTTACTTAAAATAACACACAGGTCAAAGAAGAAATCTCAAAAGAAATTTTAAAATATTCTGAACTGAATGAAAATGAAAATATCACACCAAAATTTGTGGGACAGAGAAAGCAGTACTTAGAGAAAAATGTACAGGACTCACTGCATATATTGGGAAAGAAGATCTAAAATCAATAATCTAAGCTTCCATTTTAGAAAACTAGAAGAGCAAATGAAATCCAAAGCAAGCAGTTGAAAAGAAAAAAAGAGAAATCAATAAAACTGAAAACAGGAAATCAACAGAAAAAAACAATAAAACCAACAAAAGCTGATTATTTAAAAAGATCGATAAAATCAGTAAGCCTGGCTTCTAGCCAGGCTAAGACAAAAAGAGAGACTGAATAAAACACATAGAGACTGAATAAAACTCATAGTGGTGGAGAGAGAGAGAGAGAGAGAGAGAGAGAGAGAGTGTGTGTGTGTGTGTGTGTGTGTGTCGGTGGGTGGGTGTGGTGTGTGGTGTGTGTGTGTGTGTGTGTGTGTGTGTGTGTGTGTGTGTGTGTCCAGGCTGGAGTTCAGTGGTAGGATCATAGCTCCCTGCAGCCTCAAATTCCTGGGCTCAAGTGATCTTCCCAACTCAGAGGCCTCCCAAGTAGCTGAGACCACAAGCACGCAACACCACATCCAGCTAACTTGGGCTGGGATTACATGCATGAACCATCTCACCTGGCAGAACTCTAATTTTTGTTTAATTTCGCTGTAAACCTAAAGTTGCTCTAAAAAATAAAGCATATTAGTTTTTAAAATTATATATATAGATTCATTATTACTATAAACAAATATATATTTGGGTAAAAACGGTATACTCATGGATGTATAAACATAAACATTAAATTATTAAAATTTTAAGTCACTTATTGAATACATATATTAATTTTTAAAACTTAGAAAATAAAAATCCTTTTTCAAGCCTATCTTTTAAATTAAAAAATTATTATTTTCATAATGCATAAAAACTAGAAAGAAAAAAACTTCCATCACTTGGTTAGTTATGTATCTATACAGGACCTGTATCTAAAATATATAAAGAACACTTAAAACTCAACAATAAAACAAGCAATCCAATAAAGAAATGGGCAAAAGATCTGAACAGACACCTCACGGAAGAAGACATATAAATGTCAATCAAATGAAAAGGTGATCAATATCCTATGTGATCAAGGAACGGCAAGTTACAATAGTGACATACCACTTCGCAGCTAGTAAAATGGTTAAAATCCAAAAACTGACAAAACCAAATGATAAGAATGCAGGGCAATAGAAACTCTCATTCACCATCAGTGGGAATGCAAAATGGTACAGCCACTTTAAAAGGCAGTTTGGCAGTTTCTTATAAAACTAAATATGTTTACAGCAATTGTGCTCCTAAGCATATACCCAACTCAGCTGAAAACTCACAGCCACACGAAAACCTAACACAAATGTTTAGAGCAGTTTTATTTATAACTGTGAAACTGGAAGCAATCAAGATGTCCTTTAATAGGTAAACGGAAAAACTATGATATATCCATATATTATTACTCAGTGATAAAAAGAAATGAGCTATCAAGCAACAAAAAGACATGAAAGAATCTGAAAAGGCTATGTGTTATACAATTCCAACTATATGACATTCTGAGAAAGGCAAAACTAAAGAGAACAAAAAAAATCAGTGGTTGCCTGGGATTTGGAAGAATGTACGTGAAGTTCCGAGAGTTTTTAGAGTGATGAAACTATTCTGTAGGATACTGTAATCATAGACCCATAATGTTATGTATTTTTCAAAATCCTTAAAACTGTATAATACAAAGAGCAAACTGTAACTATGAACTTTAATTAATAACATCATTCACTGTAACAAATGTGCTAATACACTAATAATAGGAAAAGGTGTGCAGGGGCAGCATATGGAAACTTTGTTATTTGACTTATTTTTTTGTAAATCTAAAATAAGGTTTTTTAAAAAGCCTAAAATCTTATTTTTCCTTGACATACAAATTCATATTTCACTAATTCAAATTACTAGTTTACTTCTCATAGGCCGGGTACAGTGGCTCACGCCTGTAATCCCAGCACTTTAGGAGGCCAAGGTGGGTGAATCACCTGAGGTCAGGAGTTCAAGACCAGCCTGACCAACATGGAGAAACTCTGTCTCTACTAAAAATACAAAATTAGCCAGGCATGGTGGTACATGCCTGTAATTTCAGCTACTCAGGAGGCTCAGGCAGAAGAGTTGCTTGAATTCAGGAGGTAGAGGTTGCGACGAGTTGAGATCATGCCATTATACTCCAGCCTAGGCAACAAGAGTGAAACTCTCAAAAAAAGAAAAACAAAAACAAACTAGTTAATTAATAATCTGTGGTCTAAAACTTCTTGATAATTAACGTAGAAACGAAAATCTTCAGTACTGGCCCTCTTACAAATTCTTGCTGACTACTGAAGGATACAAAGCTAATTCCTTGTAATAATTTACAGCTTCCAAAGATGATTAAAATTTCTTGATTACAACGGAAAAATGCTTACTCTATGATAGTGAAAAACGCAAAAGCCACAAACACACACACACATACATGCATGCATACACAGGGTATAACGCTTTATTTAAAAAAGAGGAAGACAACTTTTATTTGCATTATCTTTGGGAGACAGAATTATTAATTTTTCTGCAATTAATATTTAACTTTTCATTATAATCAGAAAATGAAAGTCAGCTTCTCAAAAAAAAAAAAAGGTTACTTTCTTAGTTTCTATCAGAGAAACAGGAGATTCTTAAGACAGTAATGAGAAAACTTTTTTAAACGAGGTCCAATTTGTGTGGGTGGGAGTGGCTTTATGCAACTCCATAGAGGGAGGACTGCATATTTACTGCGACTTCACTTTCTCAGTTAAGAACAATGTTATTTAGAAAACAATTCTTTTAATACTAAATTATCCTAGATTATTTAAAAAGCAACATCATCATGCGTTTCATTCGCTCATCATCACTTGTTATCTATTTTAGCCTCCTCTAAAACCATGAAAGGTACAGTAACCTTTTTTGGTTTGTTAACATATAGAGAAAATAAAGCCCACTTGACTAAGGTCCTATGTGGTCCAATTACATTGAATGCAAATCTTGTTTTTTGTCAGGCACGGTGCTTAGTTGGAGGCTTAGAAATCAGTAACTGTCACACACTCTTTCTCAATTTGGGCCTCTCTTTGTTCAAATTGTGGGATTATTTTCAAAGATAGGTTGGACTTGGCAGCAAACCAGTATACCCAAAGGCACTAGAATGGGTTTTCTATCTCTGCTCAGTTAATTCCTAAAACCCAAAGGTCCTGGCTGATCCTCTTATTTTGTGTTCTTATAATGTATGTGTGCACACATGCATGCATGTGTTTGAATGGAAGCACTTAAGACTCAGCTCATATTGTTGCCCTAGTGGTTCTCCCTCTAATGTCTTTGATTTATAAAACTCACAAGGTTCATTTGAAAGTTGAATCTTAGGCTTTCCCAAAATCTAAAATTCACTTCCTTTCAATAGAGCTCCTCACTACTGTAGGCAATACAGTAAAATATGAAGTGCATGCTTGTATTACTCTCATGGTTCCCTTTTCTTCAAGTTTCTCCTTTTGTCTGGCACCTTTTCTCTGACCCATTCATAGTGCTCTTCCATTCATTAATCCCCTTCCAGGCCAAATGAGAAGAGTGTATCATTACAGTTATATGCATCTACCTTTTCTATCAGCAGGCAACCTGCCTCTACCCTGCAATTCATCCACTGAAAACAACAACAACAAAAAACCGAATCCATTATTCATTCTATTACCAACCCCTTTTGAATGGCAATGAATTTATGTTTAATATGTAGAAGGATTTACAACTTGTAATGATGAACTATGACTAAGAAGCAGTATAAAATAGTTAAACAGACACACTCTGGAGCCAATGGCCTGAATCAGAATTCTGACTCTTCTACTTGCTAGCTGCATTACCCTGGGCTCTTCAATCTTAAGTTTTAAATGGAAAAAATATATTAGCTGTCTCATAAGGTTCCTCTGAGCAATCATTGGCTTAGCATACAAAAAAATACATGCAAACTATAACAGGACATAAATACAGAGGTTGGTAAACGTTATTTTACTACCTTTTACCCATAATTGTGGGAAAAAAGTTTCTATTTCTTTAAAACTTTCAAGAAATAAACATATGAGAAAATAATTTTAAAGGTAGACAGCCCATGGAATTATGCTACTGGGATAAGAAGGGAAGGCAAATTTCCTTTAGACCCTCCCTTAAGGTAGGGAAGAGAAACAAGATGCTGTAAGGTACTCTCAAGGGAGTGGGCATTACTGGAGAATCATTTAGGGAGATGTTAGCTGCTAGGTGAATATGCTGAAGGCCTAATCTGGTAACTCCTACACAATCAGGTCTGCTGGGTTACCTCCGAATATCTTTGGGAGGCTCGATAAAAGGGTTCAAATGCTTGAATGCCGAGAACCATGCACACTTTATGACCAATCCTGCTTTTATATTTTGCAATTACACCATGCTGAAAATATGTGCCACTATACACCAAATTTACCTTATTACAGTGTCTTTATTCACTCCCTGATTTCTTTAACCACGGTCTTTAATGTATTGTATTGTATTTTGCTCTAAGTCACTACAAATCCTTTTTTCTTTTTTCTTGAAAAGTGGACACAAATAAATGTACATAGGCTGAAGGGGTGTTCTCCTTTAAACTTAGGCTTCTTTTTCTTCTATCTCAGACTACCCAATGATTAGTTTGCCTTTTCACCAAAAGTCTGGCATTACCTTTTTTTTTCCCCCTGTAGAGACAAGGTCTCACTATGTTGTCCAGGTCAGTCTCCAACTTCTGGGCTCAACTGATCCTCCCACACCAGCCTCCCTAAGTAATGGGATTACAGATGTGAGCCACTGTGCCTGACCTCCTTTCATATCGATTATCTTCTGGGTTTGGAGCCTTTTCCTCCTTCCTGTATTACCTATCCAGATACAGCTCTAACACTTCAGCCCCAACGTCCACACTCACAGCTTTGCCCAAGAATAGGACATGGTTACGGCTAGTGCACAATCTGATGAGGGAGGAATATCCTTAGAGCTACCTGATCTGAATGTGCGTTGCTCTCAGGGCCTGGCATTGCTCCCTGTCCCTGTCTAATCAC
Source organism: Saimiri boliviensis (assembly GCF_048565385.1). Taxonomy (NCBI): domain Eukaryota; kingdom Metazoa; phylum Chordata; class Mammalia; order Primates; family Cebidae; genus Saimiri; species Saimiri boliviensis. The sequence continues at coordinate 90,420,830 of NC_133453.1, forward strand.
CTGAAATTGAGATCCAGTCACAAATCTGATACAATCTGCTTCTGTACCCATGGCATTGTTTTGCCAGTCCTTATTTATTTGAATGTGTGATGTCATTTCATGGAATTTATACTCAATTTCTTAATACACATCCAATAGCATTTAAGAAAATGATGTTCCTTCAATGCATCCTTTTTACCAAAATGTTTTACTGTATAAACAAAACAGTGCTCTTCATTTGTTCTGAATCTTTCCCAACTCTTTCCAATCAAAATATGTCTGCCCTGAAAGAACAGGTCAATTACCATTTTTTATATACTGCAGAGAATATCAAAAGATATTCCAAGGATAATGAGACTAAAGTTGGACGTTAGGCTAGCATCTAATTTAACCATGCTGAAAAACCTAGTAGTATACACAGATCTACTTTATGTTGGTAATTGTAATTTTTTCTTTTTTCCAATGTAGATTTGACAACAGTCAGCTTTATCAGTCTGAGGAGCCAGCTTCAAGTGTACAGAAATATACAGAAATGTACAGAAGTATACACACACAGGCATTCTGCCAGGGCTTAAAATCTTGGAAGCAGACACGAACAGTAGATTACAATTCCCTTTGAGTGCATTCCTCTCCCTGTCTAACAGCTGACAAGAAGTTATTACTCCAGCTATCATTTCTCCTGAACTCTTCTTTCAGTCAAGACAGTCTACTGTTTTGTGTTTGTTAAGACTAGGGGAATGAGATGGGAGAAGTAAACTTTCATTTCAAAATAAGAAACCAGAGTCCTGCTACCAAGAACTATTTAACTGAGTTCAAAACTGGATACAAATTAACTTCGGAATACCTAAGAAATGACCTCAACCGGGCGCAGCGGCTCATGCCTGTAATCCCAGCACTTTGCGAGGCGGAGGTGGGCAGATCATGAGGTCAAGAGTTGGAGACCAGCCTGGTCAACATGGTGAAACCTTGTCTCTACTAAAAATACAAAAAGTAGCCAGGCATGGTGGCAATGCCTGTAATCCCAGCTACTCTGGAGGGTGAGTCAGGAGAAATGTCTAAACCCAATGGGTGGAGGTTGTAGTGAGCCGAGATCACGCCACTGCATTCCCAGGCTGGGCAACAAAGCAAGATTCAGTCTTGGTGGGGGGAGGGGGGAAAGAAACACTGTCAAGTTCCTTCATGTTCTATAATTCTGAGATATTTAGTATCAACTGTAAAATGTTACCATATTAAATAAATTATACAAATGTAAACAAAGTTTACAGAGAACAGTTTGGGTCCTTAATTTTTAATTACTGAACTCCAAGAGGAATGAAAATGATAACATTTGAGCTGAGGTACTCAAATTAAATGTCGTTTAATAAAAGTAAAATGGAGGTAGCATTTTTTTCCGCACGTGGCACACAAATGAAATTTTACTATCTTGGGTCATCAAAGACAATGTGCCTTCAAGATGCTTCCCACCTCGTAAGAACAGTTCAATGTATTATGATTAAGCTCTGCATAATGCCAATAAGGGTGACTATGGAGAACTGCTACTGAACGGGATAGGAAGGAACAAGTATGTTTATCTCACTTCCATATCAGACTGGAGTTAATCCACTCCCAACTCCTTCTTGGCATTTTTTGGCCTAAATTAACATTTGGTGAATAACAGAACTCATCCTTTAATTTCTAACACAGTAGGTTGCTCAGTTTCACTATATGCACTAATAATTTTAGCCTTTTATGTGATTCTGTGTACACTTTTGAGTCCAACAAACACTGATGGCTCAAAACTGCCATGGAGTATATCCTTTTAATTTCATTAATTCTTTCACTCATTTATTTATTCAGCAAATATTTAACTGCACACCTAACCACATGCTATTAAGTACTGTACTAGGCAGGGAAATTCAAAGAAAATAAAAGTTCGTTCTCTCAATAAACTTTGCCCAACAGAGGGCAAACAATCACAACCAAAGGTGGTCAGTACAACGAAAGTGTGCAATGGACACAGGAGGGGTGGGGCAAATGGTGCCAAGAACAATGCTGAGAAAAGTCAGGAAAAGGCTCCTAAAGGTAATCCTGGAGGCAAGCTGTAGTTTAACCAGTGGAGAAGCAAAAGGTTATATGAAGTCGTAACAAAATAAGACATAACTCAAAGAGCTACAAAGACCTCGTTATTATTGCAGCTTCAAGCATGTTGGGTTAAAGAAATTAGGAAGGAAAAGAGTATTGAGACTACACTCTGGGACTGTACTAGGTAATAGAAATACTAAAGTACATGAGATGAAGCCCCTGCTCCTGAGGAGCTTACAGTGTAGAGGAGGAAAAAGACCCTCTAACAGTTCATTTCGATAAGGTTGGTGTCATATTGGAAAAACACAGGGAAACATGGCTGGACAGGTACAAAGAAGTGCCTTATACATCATACAAAGATGTTAAGATTTTATCCTAACAGAGAGTCAGTGATTTTTTTTTTTTTTTTTTAAGACAGAGTCTCCCTCTGTCACCTAGGCTGGAGTGCCGTGGCAGGATCTCAGCTCACTGCAACCTCTGCCTCCCGGGTTCAAACAACTCTCCTGCCTCAGCCTTCCAAGTAGTTGAAACTACAGGTGCATGCCACCACACCGGGCTAATTTTTTGTATTTTTAGTAGAGATGGGGTTTCACTGTGTTAGCCAGGATGGTCTCAATCTGCCCACCTCAGCTTCCCAAAGTGCTGGAATCACAGGTGTGAGCCACCGTGCCCGGTCCAAAAGTTTTGTGGGATCACAGTGGCAGTGGATAATGAATTGGAGGTTATTAAGAGTAGGGCAATAAGGGGGCTTCTGCCAAAGCCCAGGCAAGTATGTGATGAACCTGAACAAGGCCACCCTACTGTGATGATTTTATAATTTTTTTTCTAGCCAAGTACACGGGTAGTCTCTCTGAACTATCATTAAAATAAGAAAAGGAAAAATCCAGAGTGAGATTTTCTGAAACTCCTTAAAGGCTTAGCAAAAAGTTACATCAAAAAAAAATTTTTTAACCTTCCTTGAAAAAAACCAGTAATAACATGAGTTTAAAATCTAGTACAGATAATCTTAATCTTTGCTTAAGTCCAATAAGCAAATTGTGAAATATCAAACTGATGGATAATTGTATATGCATTTTAAATGACAGAGACTAAATATAAAAATCTGAGAAACTTAAAATATGACTAGAAAGGCACAATAATTGTATGTACAGTATGATATTGTAGAATATACAGTATATGCTGACAAACTAAAAGAAAAAGTGAAAGGTAAAATAATTTTCTATTATTTTTATTATTTACAATAATAGAATAAAATGAAATGAAAAAAATCAACACAAGAATGTTTATTGTATTCAGTGGGCCTGACCCAAATAAGTTACACCCGATTTTCAGTTCTTGGTTTCCTAGAATGGTTCTTACAAATGGTCTTGCTGCCTAGCTCCAATATTATCAAAATACAAAATAACTGATACTTTGGATTAAGAAAGACCCTTAAAATTCCTATTATAAATAGTTATCTCCTTCCTGACTGATAGAAGGTAAAGGCAAATTCAGTAGTAAGCTAATCAGACTCAAAAGAAGGAAAAAACTACATAAATAACTTTTGCATGTGTGTTTCTCTGGACTATTTCAGAGAAAAGAATCTCTGGAAAATGGCTCTACCACCAAAAGCCTTTTAAAAGCCATTTTAAAACAATTCAGTCAACAAACCTATCATTTACTGAGCATCTATAAGCCAAGCACATTATTCTGAAGACAAAGGAGAAAATAAAATATATAGTTCCTGCCCTTAAGGAGCTCACAGTCTAAAAGGAGAGGAAGAATGATTACAAATAATTGCAATAAACTATGGTGAGTCCTCTAATAGAAGTATGTAAAAGACACTGTGATAAGCAAAGAAAACAGGTACAATAATAAAAGTCAAGGTGGTTTTCATAAGGGAATTATATCTTTAATGAGCTATAATAGGAAGGCAAAGAAGACTTCAATATCACATGTAAGGAAATGTTAAATATGAAAGAAGGTGAATGTAAGTAACTTTCAGTAGTCCCTGTGGTACACAGAGTAAAGGGAAGAGCAAAAATAAATGAGGTTAAAGGAGAAAGCAGGAAACAAATTACAAAGGACCTAACATTCATACTAGAGAATCTGACTATTATTGAATTCTATCAAATCTAAATTGCCATCAATTACAAGACACATTGCTACATGCACCATAAGAAAGAAAAAAGCTTTATGCTTGGGCCTGAATATTAGAATAGAAAGCTACTGCATAAAGCTGCATTACTAAAAGGCTACACCCTCAGTGTAAGATTAAAGAAATAAATTTGCCATGCAGAAAGGGAAAGCAAAGAATTTTGTATTTCTCACTTGCCCTTAGGTAGAAAGGGGAAGTGAAAAATCTCCCCCTGAGAACTCAATCTTGAGCAGATCTTCAGCCTAAATTAAAGCTAACATCGTGGTCCAAAAACACAAGCAAAGACTTTAATGTGGTCTCCGGTTGGTAATGTCTCCAAATGCCTGGCAGAAACAAATGAAAATTCTCTTTAGAAGATCAAGACTTCAATCCTGAACAACAGCAATTTAAGATGCAGTATCATTGCAAAGATGAAAACAGTGCATCTTAGAATTAATGAAAAAGTAAATCTTATAGTCAGTCTTAAAGCTGGTGATGTTTCAGAATTACATGGGAAACTCTTAAAAATACAAATCACCAGACTGCATACCCAGAGATTCTCATACAGGTAGGTCTTCAGACAGGTGGGTACTTCACGTAGGCCAGACGCTGAGCCTTGGAATCTCTATTTTAACGAGCTACCCAATATTTCCTTTTTATATACCTGACAAGATAACAAGACACTATTCTGCAGAATCAGCTGAAAAATCCTACTCTAGAAGTTAAACAACAGTAGAATTTTAATCAACAGCATCATTTGATCAGACTGACAATTTAGGAAGACTACTTAGACACAGACAGACTTTGTGGAGAGAAGCCAGATTAGAAGAGTATGGGGGGCCAGGTGCTGTGGCTCACGCCTGTAATTCCAGCACTTTGGGAGACCGAGGCAGGCAGGTCACAAGGTCAGGAGATCGAGACCATCCTGGCCAAATGGTGAAACCCCGTCTCTACTAAAAATACAAAAATTAGCAGGGCATGGTGGCGGGCGCCTGTAATCCCAACTACTTAGGAGCTGAAGCAGGAGAATCGCTTAAACCCAGGAGGTAGAGGTTGCAGTGGGCCAAGATCGTGCCACTGCACTCCAGGACACTGGAGGACAGAGAGAGACTCTGTCCCAAAACAAAACAGAACAAAACAAAACAAAACAAAACAGTAAATCTCCTTTGGGTATAGTAATCTACCACCTTTTAGCTGTGTAATAAAGTATAAATGCTATACAAAATCCTATACTACATAAGTATCAAATGTTCCAAACGTTACTTAAAACTCAAAATGATTTCCAAATTCAGATGTAAGCACAGTTTATTCTTTAATGTTTAACATATCTATTAATTAGTGTGTATAAATTAAAAAATTACAATTCTTTAAGCAAAAGAAGAGAAAAGATTTCCACTGGTTGATAAATTTAAAGTACAAACAGAAAACAATGAATTAATAAACTTACGCTGAATATGAATGAACTGTTTTGGCTGTTTAAACTCTCCTTTGTACAAGCGATTGTAATAGTTGACGTTGCTCTCTGCCTCAGGAACAGGAATGACCATGCTCTCTTTTTTTTCTCTAAACACTTGCTGTGCTGAAATTGCTCGCTGTAAATGATGTTCCTGGAAAATGTAAAGGAGGCAACGTAAGTTGTTTTGGTAATATTAACCAATGCGTAATTCTACTTAAAAGTAATAATCATGAAGTGCTTTAAGAATCAATTATAAATAGCTCCTTTGCAAAGACCTATAGATACACTGCCATCATTCTCTCTTAATATTTGTGGCTCATACTGATATCAACCTAGATTATTACGATTTTCATAAGTATAATGAAAAAAATTACATACTCAAACTAGAATATAAAATTTTAATTACAAAAAAATTATTAATCTGTTTGCTAAATTAATTGAGGTGTTTGTCACCACTATCAGATGAAAGAAAAATTCCATGTTACAGGAAATAAATTTATATCACAGATTTTAAGTATCTTCTGCATTTATGTATCTAAAACTTTAACAGTAGAAAATTCTGAGTAATTCAAAGAAAGATAAAAATTATGTTCAACAAATTTTATTACTACCAGGCAAAAAATATTTTTAAATAGAGGTTAAATGAACAGTTCCTATAACATATATCCAGATTCTAATGACTTCATTACTCCCACGACTTACTGAAATAGTCTTCTAAATAGAATTTTCACTATTTCCTGCTTTCCCCGGAGTGGCCCATTTCCAACAAAGCAGTTTTATCTTTTGGAAGGTAAATCTGGTCATGTCACCCACTCCCTAAAGGATTTCTGATCTCCATCCTGTTCAGAATAAAGGTTCAAAATCACTCAATGACCTCCAAGGTTCTGCATCTCTCTTACCTCATTCCCGATCTCTCTCCTCTACAAACTTTAATTCTAGCCACACTGATCTTGCTGTTTCTGTATATCCAAATGGTCTGCTTTCAAAATTGCTTCCAGTCTCATCTTAACAGAGAAGTCTTCCATGACTTTTTTTTAATCTAAAAGAGTATTCCTCCTCCAGCACTTCTTCTCTGCTTTACTTTTCTCCATACCACTTTGTAACATCCAACATAGTAAAGACCTCATGTGTTTATTGCCCATTTCTCCCTAGCATGAAGTAAGTTCCAAGAGGACAATGATTTTTGCTTGTTTTGTTAATTTCTTATCCCTAATGCCTAGTACAATGGTCAAACTTAGAAGCTGCTTAATATACATTAACTGAATGAATAAATGAAATCTTTACTGGTTTCCTACTATACATCAGGCTATGCAAAATACAGATAAAGAAACTGAAGCATAAGGATGTTTCATAAGTTGTTAAAGTTCAAACAGCCCTAAGTAACAAAACAGAAATACAATATAGGACATACATATATATATGCAAAGCCAAAATTCTTAATCCCATTACACCATTTTTTTTTTGAAGTTCTAAAGAGTGCAAGAAATTAGAAGATCTTAATTTCATTCAAGCCTTTAGGGCATGAGAAATGTTATTATACAAAAAGAATTAGTGCACTCATCCAAAAAGAAAAGTTTTGTTCAGCAAGACGCAAACAAAATTAAACCGAAGGTCCACTATATGCAAAATGCACAGATTTTGTTTGATTTTAACTAGTACTTTAAAAGGAAGGTGATGGGTATAGATATCAAATAACGAGAAAAGAATTACATTAATGATCTTCTGCCAGTAATTACTGTTAAAGAAAGCAGAGAGAGAGAGATATAAAAACAAATGGGAAATAAAAGAAATACAGTAAGAGAAAGTGGAGAAACAAGCTTGTTATACTATAGGCAAATGAACAGTAAGCCAGGGCAGTTTACTGGGACTCTCACGAGAAGCACCAAGTTTGATCAAATGCAATCAAGTCAGACCTGCTTTTCCCCAAATAATCATCTATACTACATCATAGCATCTCTTTGTCATTTTGTCAGACTAAATTAAAAAAAAAAAAAAAATGCCCTGAAATTTAACTAAGGATCAGAAGTCTAAGAATAGCTAAGTAACTTAAAAAGCAGCAGAAACTGTGGCATGAGAACGGAGACTTGCCTACTAGAAATCACAAAATATTATAAAGCCACGTTTTCTGCTTCTTTTAAGTTCACTAAGTGCCACTCTAGTAATAATAAATAATAATAGTAATACAAATAATAACAAAGTGAAGCAGCCTTACTGCTGAGGCAGAGAAAGTGTCAGGAGTCTGAATAGAAAATCAAACTGGCCACAACATTCCCGTAAGCCAAGCTTAATCCTGGGCAAGGCACTAATAATAACTCTCTTCAATTCTATGAAGGTCGAGAGAAGTGAAAAAGCTGCAGAAAAAAAAGTTAGAAGACAGCAGAGATAGGCTCCTGAGGTTAGGGCAAAAAGCCATCTCCTAACATAAAAGTACAAGGTGAGGCAGCAAATGCTGATGGAGAAGCGTCAGCAAGTTATCCAGAAGATCTAGTTAAGATCATTGATCAAGGTGGCTACAATGAACAACGGATTTTCAATGTGTAAGAAACAGCCGTCTACTGGAAGAAGATGCCATCTAGGACTTTATAGCTAGAGAGGAAAAGTCAATGCTTGCTTTCAAAGCTTCAGAGAACAAACTGACTCTTGTTAGGGGCTAATCCAGCTGGTGATGTTAACTATAGCCAATGTTCATTTACCATTCCAAAAATCCTAGGGCCTTTAAGAATATGCTAAATCTACTCTGCCTGTGCTCTGTAGGTTCACTGAATAAGCTAACTGTTGAAAGCTACTGCTCAGGGGGAAAAAAAAAATTAGTACAACTACTTGACAATGCATATGGTCACCCAAGAGGTCTGATGGAGATGAACAAGGAGATTAATGCTATTTTCATGCCTGCCAAGACAACATTCATTCTGCAGTCCATGGATCAAAAGTAATACTGACTTTCAAGTTTTTATCTAAGAAATATATTTTGTAAGGCAATAGTTGCCATAAATAGTGATTCCTCTGATGGATCTGAGCAAAATAAATTAAAAGCCTTCTGAAAAGGATTCACCATTCTAGATGTCATTAAGAACATTCATGATTCATAGAAAGAGGTCAAATGTCCACATTAACAGGGGACTGAAAGAAGGGGATTCTAATCTGCATGGATGACTTTGAGGGATTCAAGGCTTCAGTAAAGGAAGTAACTGAAGATGTGGTGGTAATGGCAAGAAAACCAGAATTAGAAGTGGAGCCTGTTCAGAATATGTGACAGAATTTTGGCAATTTCATAAAACTTAAACAGAAGAGGAGCTGTTTCCTATGGGCAACGAAGTGGTTTCCTGAGACAGAATTCATTGCAGGTGAAGATGCTGTGAACATTGCTGAACTGACAACAAAGGATTCAGAACATTATACAAAGTTGGTAAAGTAGCAGCAGGGTTTGAGAAGACTGCAATTTTGAAAGAAGTTCTACTGTGAGTAATACGTTACCAAACAGCATCACATGCTAGAGGAAATTCTTTAATGAAAAGAGTCAACTGATGAAGCAAACTTCATTAATGTCTTATAAGAAACTTCCACAGCCACCTAACCTTTAGAAAACATTACCCTGATCAGTCTAGCCATTAACATCAAGGCAAGACCCTCCAACAGCAAAAAGATTATGAATAACTGTAAGCTCAGATGACTGTTGCAAGCACTGTTTAGCAATAGGGCATTTTAAAATTAAGGAATGAGTATTTTTTAGACATAATGCTAGTGTATACCTAATAGACCACAGTATAGTGTAAACATAACCTTTATACACACTGTGAAACCTAAATATTCATGTGACTTGCTTTATTATGACATTAGCTTTATTGAGGTGGTCTGAAACTAAACCTACAATATCTGTATATATCTAAACATGCAAAGTAAATAATAAACACAAGGAAAAAAAGCAAGTATCTTTCTGCTATTAAGAGCAAAAAAAATCTTAAAATTTCAGAAGTATGAATAAAGCAAAATTTAAAAACTCAATGAAATTTATTAAAATTAAAAATTTTTGTTCAGTAAAGGACACCATGGACAAAGCTAATAAATTTATGACAAAATGGTATGTTACTTTAAATGTCTAAAACCTATAAATGATTACTATCTAGACTATGTAAGAAACTCCTGTAAATTAACAGGAAAAGTAACCCTAAAGGAAAAATGAGTAAAAGATATAAACAGGCAATTTACAGAAGAAAAAACACAAAAGGCTAACAAGCATAAGAAGAGATATGCAAATTCATTAGTAATCAGAAAAACACAAATTTTTAAAAATCTTATGAGATGATTTATACCAATTAGTCTGGCAATAATAAAAAATTAAAATAATGCCAAGTGTTGGCAAGGATATAAGGATAAAAATTCCTGCATGCATGACTATGGAAGCACAGACTTTCTACCATTCCAGAGAGCAACGTGATAATTACTCAAACCTAATCTGCATAACGTTATGAACTAGCAACTCCCATCTTGAATATATAACCCCAAGAAAACCTCACATAGGTATGTAAGTAGACATAGTCACTGAAATGGCATCTGCTGTATTTGAAAGTTTGAGGCAATGTGGTTATCTATGAGTGGGAGTAGGGAAGTAAAATGTGGTAGATGCTCACCATGAATATTATAAAACAGTTGGTATCAACAGTCCAGATGCATATACAAAGTGATGCATCCTGTTACGTGTAGAAGAATAAAGCTGGATCCTCATCTTTCCATCCTAAGTTGATAGAAAAATCAATTTATGATGGATCAAAGACTTAAATCTAATACCTGAAACCACAAAAATTCTAGAAGGTAACATCGGGAAAACTCTTCTAGACGTTGGCTTAGGCAAAGAATTCCTGACCAAGAACCCAAAAGCAAATGCAAGAAATACAAAGATAAATAGATGGGACCTAAATAAACTAAAAAACTTCTGCACAGGAAAAGAAATAATTGGTGGGGTAAAGAGACTACGCACAGAGTGGGAAAATATATTTGCAAACTATGCATCCAACAAAAACTAATATTCAGAATCTACAAGGCACTCAAACAAATCAGCAAGGAAAAAAACAAATAATCCCATCAAAAAGTGGGCAAAGGACATGAATAGACAATTCTCAAAAGAACATACACAAATGTACAATAAACAATGAAAAAAGGCTCAACATCACTAATTGTCAGGGAAATGCAAATCAAAATTGCAATGAGATACTACCTTACTCCTGCAAGAATAGCCGTAATTTAAAAATTAAACAGCAAGGATGTTGGTGTGGATGTGTTAAAAGGCAACACTTTTACACTGCTGGTGGGAATGTAAATTAGCACAACCTCTATGAAAAAACAGTATGGAGATCCCTTAAAGAACTAAAAGTAGATCTATCACTCAATCCAGTAATCCCACTACCAGAGGAAAAGAAGTCATTATATGAAAAGACACTTGTACACATGTTTACAGCAATACAATCGCAATTGCAAAAATATGGGACCAGTCTAAATGTCCATCGACTAAGAAGTGGATAAAGAAAATGTGGTATATATATACCATGGAATACTACTCAGGCATCAAAAGGAATTAAATAGTAGCATTCGCAGCAACCCAGATGGAGGTGAAGACCATTATTCTAAAAGAAGTAACTCAGGAATGAAAAACCAAACACCACATGTTCTCACTTGTAAGTGGGAGCTAAGTTATGAGGACGCAAAGACGTAGAATGATATAATGGACTCTGGAGACTTGGAAAGATGAGAGGGGACTGAGGAATAAACTGCTTAGGTGGTGGATGCACCAAAATCTCAGAAATCACCACTAATGGACTTTTCCAAGCAACCAAACACCACCTGTTCCCCCAAAACTATTGAAATTTTTTTTTAAATAAAAATTTTAAAGAGCCTTTTGATATATTTTGTGAATAAGGAAAAAAAGCAGTGTTAATTCAGAAAATTTGTAAGGAACAGAATCAGATATAACATGTGATTATTATTAAAAGGAAATATGCATAAAACAGTACAGATTTTGCCAGAAGAGACACATTAAACATATTAGGTGGTTGCCTGAGAGGGTAGAGAGGAGAATGGAAGTAGCAAAGAGAAAGAGAACAGAATAAATAAATGAAACCAGAGAGGGGTCTTGTAATTCCCTTTAAAATTTCAGGCTGTTTTGGACTGTGTAGACATGAAACAAGATTGGCCATATATGATTAACTGCAGAAGATGAACACATGGAAATTCACTACACTATTTTTCTCTACTTTTGTGTATGTTTGATAATTCCATAATAAAAATGAAAATAGTGAGAGGAGGGGAGGAGAGGAAAAGAGAGCACTCTTGTAGAAACCAATGGTAACAACATACCATAAAACTAATGTATATGAATAACTCGACTCTCTGCAACTTTCCTGTTTATAAAAAAAAAAAAAAAAAAAAAAACACCTCTATATAATGATAAGATTATGTATTAGAGTGTTTTCAAAACATGTTTAGCTTTAAAACTGAACAAAGGTTAGGTATACACTCAGTTTACCCCAGTAACCATAGATCAAAAACACAACTCATTAATTAGTGGAGATAAAGACTTATGAATACTGGTAATAATTTTATAAACATAAAATGACAAGGTAGAAAGTAACCTAACAGGTCATTTAATCCCATGTTTTTCAAACTGCACCCATTAACAGGTCACAGCTACCAACTTTCTTTAAAGAAAAGAAAAAAAAAATCAGAGATTACTGAATGTAAACAGTTTATTATTTTGTGAACATATATTTCAGTTATGTATGTGTATAACTTTTGTTATTGTCCATCACAGTGAAAACGTAAAAAAAAAAACCCTAATATATTCAAACTACTCATTTGTGTTTTGATAAGGTCTCACTGCCTGTAACAAAATTAAACAAATGTAGCCTTCAAGAGATTTGTAAACTGTGAAACAGCAATATGAATTACTATTTCTCCTGTTTGCCTTTTTTAAGTGATTGTTTTTTTTTCCCGTGCGCCCTTTGTGTGTTCTAAATCTTCTGCAGTAAATCTGTAAGATTTTTAATGTTATAAAAATACTGCATTTTAATTGAAACATCTCTCTACCAAGATACACAAAATCACTTCTTATGGCTACTTTGACATTCTGAAAAATCCTTCTGAAAACTACTATATAATTACACTTAAGCATTTTTCTAAGTTTTTGTAATGACATTATATACTTTCTACTTTTTATTTTCCCCTCAAAACATGACATTCCACGGTAAATAAAGCAGACTTTAAAATAAAAAAAAAACTAAGTAATTCATGACTTTTAGTCATACACAATGAGTACCAAGATGCAGACAAAAATTATGTTGTGATTTTTGTTGTTTTTGAGGAGGAATGAACTGAAGTTCTATGGTAAGAATGGTAGAAATCAACAAGAATGAAATTTGTATCCTTACTTGTTTGGCTCTTTTCCATCTTACCAAGTTCAGGCCCCAACTTCCTCGCTTTCAGGATTTATCCATTGAGTTAGGCTACATACATAGCCAAAGATTCTTCACTGCTATTTTTAAACTCCCAACTAAAGATAGCTAACTGAATGCCTATACTTAAATACTCTACCACCTTATAATGTAAACTTATTAGTAATGGACTAAAGAACATATAAAGCCACACTGACAAAGAGAATGAAATAAGCCATCAGCACAAGAGCTTAGCAAAATTCTGGAAAACTAAAATTGAAAAGAGCAGTAGAGACGATAAATACTGGGCCTCTCTGTCCCACAGAAAACCAGAGATGATAGATATGGATTTATGAACACTAGCTCGAAAGAGCTATGAAAAAAGCACTTCCTTGCCTATACCTTGAAAGCTCATCATTCTACACAGACAGAAGAGGGTGCCACTGAATTAAGAATGTTGTGAATATCTCAAACCTAAAAAAAAACAAATAGAAGAAAATTTAATACATCTATTCAATTATCTTAAAACAAGAAGACAAGATTCAGCTGTATCTCTACTGATGAACTCTTCTCACTCTGGGGAGAGGAGAAAGAAGAAAAGTTCAAGAAAAATATTCCAAACCTAATAAACTCAAAAGTAGCATTTGGGAATATGAAAATAAAAACTTGGCTGAGTGCAGTGACTCATACCTATAATCCCAGCGCTTCGGGAGGCTGAGACATGTGCAGATCACCTGAGATCAGGAGTTTGAAACCAGCCTGGCCAACATGGTGAGACCCCATCTCTGCTAAAAACACACAATACAAATTAGCTGGGTGCCTTGGTGGGCACCTGTAATCCCACCTACTCAAGAGGCTGACAGGAGAATCGCTTGAACCTGGGTGGTGGAGGTTGCAGTGAGCCGAGATCATACTACTGCACTCCAGCCTGGGCAACAGAGCAAGACTATGTCTCAAAAAAAAAAAATTAAAATTAAATAAAATATAAAAAAATTAAAAATCACCTGAAATCTGAGTCTCCAAAAATAAGAACATAAAAGGCAGGGTGGGAAGACCTAGAAGGAAGACCTAGAAAGAAATATGAAAAGTTAATTAAACTCATGAATGAAGAAAAGAATTATCTCAGAAATAACGACTACAATTATTAGGAGCCCAATGAAAATTATACCCCAAAAAACCCTTAAGTGTGCTGCGTAAAGCTGGTCAAATACTCAGTTGAATGAAAATTAGATAAAGAGAGAAATAAAATGAGTAAGACAGAAGGTGGCAGGCAGAATGTACAATAGGCAAGGAAGGAATGACAGTCATATAATTAGAGTTCCTAAGAACAAACAACCAACAGAACTAATACTTAAAACTATAGTCCAAGAAAACCTTCTAGGAACAAAAGACTACAAAGTTACATACCAATGAAGGGAGTAAGGTGGAGGATGAGTAAGCCTCATACCTTGTTCCCACACAACCACACTTACTGCACAATATAGAGTCCAAAAAGCCTTGAGAAATCCAGAAACCAGTTCAGAAATTGTAGTACCCCAGGCAAGCTTGGATCGGCACTGAACTGGGTTTAAAAGGCCATAAGCCCTTCCCCTAAGCCAGTACACATCAAGATTGGGAGAAAAAGCAAAACATATGGCTGCTGCTTCTAGAGAGAAAAAGAAGAGTGAAACGTATATCCAATATTCTGGCTTTTCAGGAGTCTGACTGATGGACTGGTATACTTTGGATATCTGGGGTCCACTGAAAACAGAATAGAGCTCAGCAACTTTGTGTAGCACCAAAGAACCTGCACCACAGCAGGTAAAAGGCAGCACAACTTGGTGTAATGAGGAGAAAGTGCCCAGTTCATGGCTTTACCTTTGGAAGGAAATGGAAGAGTGGAAAATGCATCCAATATTATGGCCATCTGGTGGAATGCAGAAGGGACTAATTCTGTCGGTCTGATTTGAAGCACTAACTTAACCAACATATTTGGAGACCTGGAAGCTGTAGAGAACAAAAGAACTCAGCAACTTGCGCAACACCAAAGAATCTGCAGTATCACAAACAGAGACAAGAGGGAGCAAGAGAGTACAAGCATCTGTAGAAGAAACTAGTAAACCTCTCTAATTGGGAAATTACACATACAAGTACAACAAAGATGCATCTCCAGAATTTCTTGCTGGACTGATTCATTAAGGTCTTCTCTTAGACAAAACCAGTTTGTAAAGACTGGGAGAGATGCCTGTTTTTTCAAATGCACAAGTCATAGCAAAAAATAAGGCACACAAAGATCCAGGCAAACAGCTCAATAAAACAAGAAAGTAAATCGAGAAAACAGCCCAAAAGATCTATGAATTACCTACTAAAGAATTCAAAATAACTGTCTTAAAGATCACTGTACTATAAGAGAACAATGATAGACAAGTAAATAAAATCAGAAAGCCAAGACTGGTGGCTCACACCAGTAATCCCAGCACTTTGGGAAGCTGAGGCTGACAGATCACTTGAGGTTAGGAGTTTGAGACCAGCCTGACCAACATGACAAAACCCCATCTCTACTAATATGAGCCAGGCATGGTGGTGCACGCCTGTAATCCTAGCTACACTGGAGGTTGAGGCATGATAATCACTTGAACCCAGGAGGCAGAGGTTACAGTAAGCCAAGATGACACTACTGCACTCCAGCCTGAGTTAGAGCGAGACTCTGTCTCAATACATATATACATACAATGATTAATATGCAAAATAAGAACAAAGAAATAGATTAGTTTTTAAAAGATCCAACAGAACTTATGAAGTTGATGAATATGATAACTTAATTGGAAACATTACTAAAGAAGGTCAACAGCTGACTTGATCAAACAGAACAAATCATCAGAGAATTCAAAGACAAGTCATTTGAAATTATTCAGTCAGAGGAATACAAAGACTGAAGAAACGTGAAGAAAGCCTAAGTGACTTATGGGACACAATCAAGTGGACCAATATACGTATCATAGGAGCTTATGAAGAAAGTTAGAGAGAGAAGGGGAAGAGAGCTTACTTGAAGAAATAATAGCCAAAAACTTCCCAAATCCAATTAAGTAAACAGACATCTAAATTCAGGAAGCTCAAAGGACTCCAACTAGAATAACTCAACAACACATACACTGAGACACGTTATAATTATAATAATTATAATCAAATGGTCAAAAGTCAAAGAGAATCTTAAAAGAGAAAAACAAAAACGACTTGTCATATAAAAAGGAGAGATCACAGATTTAACAGTGTATTTCTCAGCAGAAACACTACAGCTCAGGAAAGAGCAGAATAATAAATCGAAAGGGCTGAGAGAAAAAAAACTGTCAGAAGAGAAATGATATATCTGACAAAATGTCCTTCAAAATTGAAAGACAAATAAAAACCTTCCCAGATAAGTAAAAACTGTAAAAACTCATCGCTGCTGACCCTGCCTATAAAAATTGCTAAAGGGAGTCCTTCAAGTTTAAACAAAAGGATGCAAGCCAACAACAAGAAACCATGCAAAAATATAAAATTTAGGTAAAGGTAAATATATAGGCAAATAGAGAATCCTATACTACTGTAAGTGTGGTATGCAAATCATTTTAATTTCTGGTATACAATTTGAAAGACAAAAGCATTAACTAACACAAAACTATGTTAATGCATACAAAACACAAAAATATGTGATTTTGACACTTTAATATTAAGTGTTGGTAAGCAAAAGTAGTTTCTGTATATGACTGAAAAGAAATTTTTAACTTTTTAGACTGTTACCACCGTAAGATGTTTTATATATTCCCCATGACAATCATACCACAAATACCTTCAAGAAAATTAATGAAAGAAATAAAAACACGTCACTATAAAAAAAATCAATGAAGCACAAAGGAAGTCAGCATGCAAGACACAGAGTAGATGAATGGAGTAAAAGAAAAAAAAAGACTCCAACCACATGCTATTTACAAGAGATTCACTTTAGACATAAGGACGAACAGCCTGAAAGTGAAAAGATGGAAAAAGATATTCCACATAAATGGTAAGCAAAAGAAAGCAGAGATGTCCATACTTCTATTAGACAAAAGAGACTTTAGGTAAAAACCATCAAAAGACATAAAGACACATAAAGACAAATGAGTTATTTTACCAGTAATATACAACAATTACATATACACCAAACACTACAGCACTCAATTATAAGAAACAAACATGGATAGAATGGAAGGGGAGGCACAGACAGTAACAAAATAGTAGTAGGAGCTGTTAATACTCCACAATTAATAATGATCAACTAGATAAAGATTAAAAGAAGCAGAAGATTTGAACAACACTATAGACCAACTAGACCTAACATACATAATACAAACACTCCAATCAACACAGTAGAATACACATTGTTTTCAAGTGCACATAGAAAAAAAGTCTTAAATTTAAGATGAAAATCATACTATGCATCTTTTTTAACTACAATGGAATGAAACTTGAAGTCAATAGTAAAAGAAAACTGGAAAATTCACAAACGAGAAAATTAAGCAACATATTCATGAACAATCAACGAGTCAAAGAAAAAAATAACAGGAAAATTAGAAAACACCTTGAGACAAATGAAAATGAAAACATAACATACATACTAAAACTTACGGATACAGAAAAAGGAGTACTTAAAATTAAGTCTTATAATTAAGACGACTGAGTCAGTAATCAAAAACCTCTCAACAAAGAAAACCCTAGGACAGATGGCTTCACTGGAGAATTCTACCGAATATTTCAAAAAGGATGGACACAAATCCTTCTCAAACTCAAAAAACACTTTAAGAAACTACAGGCCAATATCCCTAAAGAACAGTGATGCAAAAATTCTCAAGAAAATACCAGCAAACCAAATTCAACAACATATTAAAAGGATTACATACCATGACCAAGTAGGATTTACTCCTGGAAGGTTGGGTGACATGTGAAAATTAATCACTGTAATATGCCCATTAACAGAATGAAGGTAATCACATGATGATCTTGGTGGAGGCAGAAAAAGCATTTGACAAAATTCAAAACTGTTTCATGATTAAAACACTGAAAAATCTAGTAATAGAAGGAAATTCCCTCAACATGATAAAGGCATATATTAAAAGCCCACAGCTAACATCACATTTAAAAAACTGAAAGTTGGCCAGGTGCAGTGGCTCACGCCTGTAATTCCAACACTGTAGGAGGCCAAGGTGGGCGGATCACCTAAGGTGGGGAGTTCAAGACCAGCATGATCAACATGGAGAAACCTCATCTCTACTAAAAATACAACATCAGCCGGGCGTGGAGGCACATGCCTGTAATCCCAGCTATTTGAGAGGGGAAAAGCCTGAAAGACTAACATGAGTATCTGCACGCTAATGTGAAACAATGCAACTAAAAATGAGAGGAGAAAGAGGCGAAAAAAGAAAATGGAATAAAGCTTGTCTTTGTATGGGAGCTGTATAGACATAGCAGCTGTTGTATAGTAAGTTAAAGTATGCCATTAAAAATATGACAAAACAGCTAAGATTAAGTAACAAACCAGATAACTAAATAAAGGTTTTCTTTTCTTTTTCTTTTTTTTTTTTTTTTTTTTTTTTTTTTTTGAAACAGTTTCACTCTGTCCCCCATGTTGGAGTTCAGTGGCACGATCTTGGCTCACTCACTATGGACTCCACCTGCCAGGTTCAAGCAATTCTCCTGCTTCAGCCTCCCGAGTAGCTGGGACTACTGGTGCACACCACTATGCCCAGCTAATTTTTTAAATTTTTAGTAGAGATGAGGTTTCACCATGCTGGCCAGGCTGGTCTCGAACTCCTGAACTCGTGATCCACCCGCCTCAGCCTCCCAAAATGCTGGAATTACAAGCCTGAAACACCAAGCCCAGCACCCAGCCTAGGGCTTTTTTAAAATAAATACAAAGGTAACCACTACAACAAAAATTCAAGCCTTCTCAATTAACAAAAATAATAATTTTAAAGAGCAACATCTTTTTAAAATGCATCTTTCTTTTAAAGAGAATGAAACATTGCAAATATAATCCATAAAATTATAAAATGTGAAGTTGAGATCAAATATATTCAGGCATATATCAACAAACGTGAATGGATTTAACTCATCCACTCAAATAAAAAGGTTTTCAATTTGGCTTGTAATCCAAGGCTCAACTATACACTGTATACAAAAAACAACCTCCTCAAAATAAAAATAATGCAACTAAAAATGTGAGGAGGAATAGGAAAAAATAGAATAAGCTCACTGTTGTGAGCTTACTCAAAAATGGTTAAGAAAGGGTAAAAATAAAGGGATGGACACAAGTTTACCAGGTAAATGGAGATGGTAAGAAATGCAAGCAGATCCTAACATAAAACAAGTAGAATTCAAGTCAAAGAAAATTAAACATGATCATAGAAAAGATGACTTTTTCTTTTTTTTTCTTGAGACAGAGTCTTGCTCTGTTGCCCACACTGGAGTGCAGTGGCACAATCTTAGCTCGTTGCAACCTCTGCTTCCCAAGTTCAGGCAATTCTCCTGCCTTAGGCCCCCGAGCAGCTGGGATTACAGGTGCACACCACCACGCCTAGCTAATTTTTGTATTTTTAGTAGAGATGGGGTTTCACCATGTTGGTCAGGCTGGTCTTGAACTCTGACCTCAAGTGATCCACCATGCCCAGACAAAAAGATGATTTTTTTAATGCTACAGAAGATCACAATTCACAAAAGAGATTTAGCATTTGTGATTATTTTTACAAGTAATGTAGCAAACATTTTATGAAGCAAAAGCTACCAGATATGCAAGTACCAGTAGATAAAAACACACTAATAGTAGCAAACTTTAATATACCACTATCAGCATATAGCAAATCAAGTGAACACCTAAGCAACTTAATAAGGTTGATCTTACACTTACTTACATATCAGACTTTATGCCCAAATGGCCCTTCCTTCCCAGATACCCAAGAAACCATCACAAAAACTGTTCATGTATTAGTTAAATAAGAAAGAATACAGGCTGGGTAAAGTGGTTCACGTCACAATCCCAGCACTTTCAGAAGCTGAGGAAAGAAGACTGCCTAGCCTAGGAGTACAAGACAAGCCTGGGCAACATACTGATGCCTCTTCTCTACAAAAAATAAACAGAATTAGGTGGCTTATGCCTGTAGTCCCAGCTACTTGGGAGGCTGAGGTGGAAGGATCACCTGAGCCTGAAAGTTGAGGCTGCTGAGATCTTGCCATTGTACTTTAGCCTGGGCAGCAGAGTGAGACGAAGGGGAGGGGAGTGTAGGGGACAGGGAAGAGGAGAGGGAAGAGACAGGGAAGAGACAGGGGAGGGGAGGGCAGGGGAGGGGAGGGGAGGGCAGGGGAGGGGAGGGGAGGGGAGGGGAAAATTTTCTAAGCATACCCTTTGTAGAGTTCCAAATTTTAGAACATTTGACATGCTCAAAAAATTAAAAAATCAACAGGGATGTGGAAGGAAGAACTCAACAGGTAATACAAAAAGATACAACAAATCCTAACTTATCAGAAATGAACCCGTATTAATGGGTATAAAGTTTCTTTTTGGGCTAACAGAAATGTTTTGAAACAATATAGTGGTAATGATTGTACAACATTGTGAATATACTGAAAAACACTTGTACACTTTAAAACGTAGAATTTTACATTATATAAATTGTCTCTCAATTTTAAAATTTCAAAAAAAAAAAAAAGAAGAAGAAGATGATAAAGTAACAGGGACCAAATTCACCCTTCCACCTGATACAACCAACAAAATACCCTGACAAAGTAACACAACGATGGGTTTTAAGACAATGGACATCAAGCAATGAAAGCCAGAGATCTTTAAGAGAAGGAAAACAAATGAGGTGAATCCTATGGCTGTCTCAGCAGTTAGTTCCCAGAGTATGGAGCAAGACAATAAACTGAGGCAGAAGGCTCCATGAAGCTCAGCAGACTACATGAGTTGAGACAGAGTCCAGAAGGCAGCTAAGGTTCATTGGACAGAGTACCAAAGAGCAGAAGAACTGCACAGAGAAAGAACCCAGGAGATCTGAAGAGGGTTCCCTGGAGTATGTGGCAGTGTACTGATCAGCACAGGTGTATGAAGAAAATACCTGAAGACGGAGAAACCACCATCCAAAAGAGTTTGAGGGAACAGTGCCTGTTCCTAACAAGACTCAAAAACCTCAAAATTTAAAGAGCACTGGATAGTGTACTCAGCAAAAAACACTGATTAAGTAGTAGAGAATAATTAACCCAAGAATGACAAGTGCTTCAGACTCTCTAACAAATTAAAAGAGCAAAACCCAAAGGTATCAAACTATTTACAAGTAATTTTACACATTATAAGGTTTTCCAGTCTTGTTAGGAACAAACACTCATCCCGCAAACTCTTTTGAATGATTGTTTTGGTGCAAACACAGCTCACTGCAGTCTCGATCTCCTGGGTTCAAGTGATCCTCCTGCCTCAGCCTCACAAGTTGCTGGTACCACAGGTGTGCACCATCACACCTGGTTAATTTTTTAAATTTCTCTTGTAAAGACAGGTTCTTGTCATGTTGCCCAGGCTGATCTCAAACTCCTGACCTCAAACAATCCTCCCACATTGGCCTTTCAAAGTGCTGGGATTACAAGTGTAAACCACCATGCTCAGCCTTTACAAGGAATTTAACTACATCCCAGAACAAAGCTGAAGGACATTTATAGGAATACAAAAATATTCAGCACCCAACAGTGTCATATTGAATGGAGATAAAAGAGACTCATTAAAAACAGTCAATCCAAAAGGTGGCAGAAAAAGAGGGAGAGGGGAATAAAACGAGAAGAACCATGAGTAAGAAGACAGAGTCGTACCTAACCTTACTAAATATCATATTAAATGTAAATGGTTGAAACACCACAATATAGAGGCAGAGATAAAAACCAAATACACACTTCCTAATAACCTATGGCTCAAAGAAGAAATCAAAAGAGAAATAAATTAGAGACTATTCTGAATTAAATGAAAATACAACAGGATGTAAGATGTCAATAAAGTAACATTCAGGAAAAAAACTTGTAGCACTAAACACCTGTATTAAAACAGAAAAAAGGCTGTAGCATCTACCCTAAAAAAACTAGAATAAAATAAACTCTAAGAAAAAAAGGAAGATCGAAGAAGAAATCAATAAAATATAAAACAGAAAATCAACAGACAAAGGTCAGTAAAACCAAAAGCTAATTCTTTTTTAAAAAATTCATAAAATTGATAAACCTCTAACCAGGTTAGAAAAAAAAGTGAGAAGACACAAATTACCAGTATCACAAGTGAGAGGTAACACCACTCCAGAGAATATTTGAACTTCATGATAATAAATTCAACAACTAGCTGAAAAGAACAAACTCCCTGAAAGAAACTATCAAAGCTCACTTGGGAAGAGATTAATAGCCTTATACCTATTAAAGAAACAACTGTACTTTAAAATGTCACGCAAGAAAACTCCAGAAACAGATGGCTTCGCTGGTGAATTTTACCAAATATTTGAGGAGGAAAACAATACTAATTCTATACAATTTTTTCCAAAATACTGAAGAGGAAGGAATTCTTCCCAACTCATTCCAGGAGCCCAGTATGACTCTGATCCTAAAACCAGAAAAAGACATTGGAAAAAAAGAAAACTACAGACAAATACCTGTTTATGAACTGAAATGCAATCACTCTAACCAAAAATGTAGCAAACAGAATCCACTAATACCTTAAAAGGATAATACATGACCAAACAGGGCTTATTCCAGGAATGCAGGATTGACTTACATTCAAAATAAATCTAACTCACTATATTAATAAGCTTTAAAAACAAAACAAAACAAAAAAAAAAAAAACCTGAGGCTGGGCACAGTGGCTTTTGCCTATAATCTCAGCACTTTGGGAGGCCAAGGCGGGTGGATCACAAGGTCAGGAGTTTTCGAGAGCAGGCTGGCCAACATAGTAAAACACTGTCTCTACTGAAAATGCAAAAATTAGCCAGGTATAGTGGCTTGCGCCTGTAGTTTCAGCTACTCCAGAGGCTGAGGCAGGAGAATCATTTGAACCCGGGAGGCGGAGGATGTGGTGAGCCGAGATTGCACCACTGCACTCTAGTCTGGGCAACAGAGTAAGACTAAGTCAAAAAAAAAAAAAAAAAAAAAAAAAAAGAAAAACAAACACCTGTATGATTATCTCCATACATACAGAAAAAGCATTTGACAAAAGCCAACATCCATTCCAAAAATTCACAGAAAACCAGAATACAAGATCATTTCTTCAATTTGATAATGGGTATTACAAAAAATAGAACTAACATCATGCAGAAGTGAAATACTAACAAGTTTTCTCGGAATAGCCATTCTCAACAGTTCTGTTCAGTTCTATTCAATACTGTACTGGAGTTTCTAGTCAGTGTAATCATCAGACAAAACAAAGGCAGTGGGGAGAGTCAAAAAAAAAACAGAAAGTGTGAACAAACATCCAGACAGAGAGGAAGAAGTAAAACTGCCTTTATTCACAGACATGACCCTCTATGTAGAAAATCTGATGAAATCCATGAAAAAAAAAAAAACTACTAGAATGAGTTTAGGAATATTGAAGGATACAAATCAATATACAAAAAAAAAAAAAAATCTATTGTAGTTCTATATAGTACCTACAAACAACAAGACACTAAGTGAAAAAAATGGAATCCAGACAATCTCCAGAAAGACCCCATTTCAACCTCCAGTGGTGTGAACTGTAACAGTGTGCTAGTTCCTTTTATTTTGTACTGAAACAACCTGCTACACATCCAACTTAGGGCTGTCTGACTCCGTTGCTATGCAGCCCTGAGGTCTTACAATGATGAAGAATTTTGATTGGCAAAGTCTTCACTCATCTGCGGAAAAGGTTTCTCAATTCTATCAACAGAATTTTAATAATGTGGCCCACGCTACTGGCAACTTAAAACACCAGAATTTTCCTTTTCAGTTAAGCACATATATTTTCATATCAATCCTCAATTACACATATTATTTCCTAAGAATCTGTGACATATCAATCCTCAATTACATATATTATTTCCTAAGAATCTGTGACAGATTTAACTTTATAACCAATCATGTCTTTCAGGCTTTCATTTACATTGTTGGCACTCCAAGAGAGTTTAGTCTTCTAAGAGTGCTATCCAGCTCCTACTCAAAAAAGCACACATAATCAACATTTTAGAAGGAAATACCTTCTGAACCTTAAAAAAAAAAAAAAGGAAAAAGGAAAGAAAAAAGTCTAACAATGGCTTATTAAAGTTTTATGTGCTTCAGCTTCAGAATCACCTATAGATGTTGAAACTAAACTCTCTTAGTGTCAACTATGTAAATGAAAGGCTGAAAGTCATGATTGCTTATGAAGTTAAATCAGTCAGATTCTTAGAAATAATATGTGTAACTGAGGATTGATATGTTTGAAAATATATGTGCTTAATGAAAAAAAAAATTCTGGTGTTTTAAGATACCAGTAGTGTGGGCCACACTACAGGCTGAAACAAAACCTATAGGTGATGCTGCAGCTGAAGCTCAGAATATTGTTTCAACACCTATAGGTGATTCTGAAACTGATGCCAAACTACCAGAATTTATGATTCTGTAGGCCTGGGATGGAACCAGGCAACTGGCATTTCTAAGTTCCCAGGTAATGTTTGATGACGCTGGGCATTTGGGACTACAATCTGAGAACCACAGTTTAGGCAGTGCTAACTCAGACTGAAATTCTCTATAAGTACAAAAATCACTGTAAGCATTTAGGAGGGTTCAAAGCAATCAGAGTAATTTTATCTGCTGAAACTAATAATTTAAAAATTGTGGACTTGCTGTTTCTACATCCTTAATTTTTCTGTATTTTTATGGTACCTGACAAAAGTATTAGTATGCAATAAATAAAAATTTTTTTTTAAATTGGTTCTGTGGTCAGGTGCAGTGGCTCGTGCCTGTAATCCCAGCACTTTGCAGGGCCAGAGCAGGAGGATGGCTTGAGTTCCAGAGTTCAAGACCAACCTGAGCCACACAGCAGGGCCACAGAGCAAGACCCCATCTCTACAAAAAATAAAAATTAAAAAATCAGCTAGGCCTGATGCTGCATGCCTGTAGTCCCAGCTACTCAGGAGACTGAGGCAGGAGGACTGCTTGAGCTCAGGGGATGACGTCTGCAGTGAGTCATGATCATGCCATTGCACTCAAGCCTGGACTGACCCAGAGCAAGACCCCGTTTTTTGTTTGTTTGTTTTAAATTAACAAAAACCAAAAACTGGTCTTTCACTACAGGTAATTTGAAAAACATGGCATAAAGAACACGCTATCTATCCAATTTACTAATATTCTAAATACTGGCTTGTTGGTAACATTACATAAGTTTCATTAACTTTGCCTCCCAAGAAAACACATCAGTTTTAGATTAAAATTCAATAAAATAAGCAGTCACATTATTGATGTTTGTTTTTTTCTGTAAAACTATATTTAAAAACATTTATCACCTAAACAGTGTCCCTTTACTATAAATTCCTTTTAGAATTTAGTAACAGGGTAAAGATTTTTGTCTCCTGAAAAACAGCTGTGTTAAATGTGAAATGAGTAAGAACTGAATCATTCATAGTTGTTCTATCTTAACTGCCTATGAGGAGTATCAAGAAGAGGTGTGTCTGGGGGGGGGGGGTTTACCGGAGTGAGTAACTGACATCTTAAACAGAAATATAAAAGTAAAAGTGAGAACAATCTTGTGCAGAAATATGTTATCCTAAACATCATAATTCCACAATATTTGAATTATAAATCAACTTTTGGAAAACTTAATTGTAAGTTGTATAATGCTAACTTGTATCACTCAATAACACAATAAATGTTTACTCTTTTGTTTCCCAGATCTAACTTTAGGTTTTCAAAAACCTTGTTTTAAATCAACAATTTCCTAATGTTAAGACCATGATCTTCAATATCAACTTAGCAAGGTGATACTAACAACATCAATGTAGCTTAAAGATTCACTGGAGAATGGAAATGATAGTATCAAAAAAACAAAATTCAAAACAGTGGGTGAATATATTACTGATATTTGACTTTTTTTTTTTTTTTTTTTTTTGAGACGGAGTTTCGCTCTTGTTACCCAGGCTGGAGTGCAATGGCGCGATCTCGGCTCACCGCAACCTCCGCCTCCCGGGCTCAGGCAATTCTCCTGCCTCAGCCTCCTAAGTAGCTGGGATTACAGGCACGCACCACCATGCCCAGCTAACTTTTTTTGTATTTTTAGTAGAGACGGGGTTTCACCTTGTTGACCAGGATGGTCTCGATCTCTCGACCTCGTGATCCACCCGCCACGGCCTCCCAAAGTGCTGGGATTACAGGCTTGAGCCACCGCGCCCGGCCCGATATTTGACTTTTAAAAGCATTATTTGATATTCAGTTAATTTACTTATTATTTACAAAGTCATTTCTAAAATTATTTTACATTCCTTGAATACTAAGAGTAGACAGATAACCCATACTGATAACTTCAAGATCCCTATATATGAAAATAACCAAGAATTAGATCCAAAGTTGTGAAAAAGACAGAATGATTTTACAGGTCTAGGATGGGACCCAAGGTTCAACATTTTAACAACTTCCCAGGTAATGCAATATCTGCAGACCAAACTCAAGTAGCAAGGTTCTAAACTATATAAATGTCTCAAAGTATCTTTCTGGTAGAACCACTCTGGAAAACAGTTTGATCATTCCTTTTTAAAGGTAAACCTTTTAAATATAACTACTATAGAATGAAAGCATTTCACCTTTAGGTATTTATTTACCCCCAAACAAAGGAAAGCAGATCAAAGCCAAAAATTACTCTAAAGATAAACGAATAAACTGTGATACAGCCATATATTGAAATACTATTCAGCAACAAAAAGGAGTAAACTATTTATACAGGCTGCAATATGTATGAATCTAAAAAAAAAACAAAACAAACAAAAAAAAAAAAAACAAAAAAACACGTGGAGTGAAAGAAGCCAGAGCAGAGAGAAGAATATATACTGTGATTCCATTTACATAAAATTCTACAAAATGCAAAACACTAATCTACAGTAACAGAAAGCAGATGAGCGCTTGAAGACCAGGAGGTGGAGGAACTGGGAGATGAGATATGTTGATTATCTTGACTGTGAAAACAAGTGTACACAAATGTCAACACAACAAATTGCACACTTGAAATATGTGTGCCAATTACACAACAAATGTATGTGTGTCAATTATGCAGTATGTGTGTCAATTATTCCTCAACAAATATATGTGTTTATTTATTTGAGACACTGACTCACTCTGTCGCCCTGGCTAGAGTGCAGTAGTATGATCACAACTCACTGTGGCCTTTACCTCCCAGGCTCAAGTGAAGCTCCCAGATCAGCCTCCCAGGTAGCTGGGATTATAGGCATGCACTACCATGCCTGGCTAATTTTTATATTTTTTGCAAAGACAGGGTTTCGCCATGTTGCCCAGGCTGGTCTCAAACTCCTGGACTCCAGCAATCCACCTGCCTTCGGCCTCCTAAACTGCTGGGATTCCAGGTGTGAGCCCCTATGCCCAGCCTAATAAATTATTTTTAACAATATCTTCGAAACACAAAATTCTGGCTAAAATAATGTCACTATATATAAAATAGTAAGTTCTAATTCTTTGAAAATTCCATGTAATACACAATAGTATGCCTACAGTAAGAGTAAAAGCCTCCTCTTTTGGGGAACTGGGTGGTAGGTGACTTAGAGTCCTTTAGAATCTTTCTTAGTTCCAAGTAACCACTTAAAACATGTACTACAGAGCAGGAGGCCCCAACTCCTGGACCATGGACAACATAGCAGGAGGTGAGCAGAGGGCAAGCAAGCATCACCCCCTGAGCTCCGTCTCCTGTCAGATCAGTGGCAGCATTAGATTCTCATAGGAATGCAAACCCCACTGTGAACTGTGCATGCAAGGGATCTAGGTTGTGCAGTCCTTATGAGAATCTAATGCCTGATGATCGGAGGTGGAACAGTTTCATACCGATACCATCATTTCCCACCCCCATCTGTGGAAAAATTATCATCCAGAAAACTAGTCCCTGGTGACAAAAAGGTTGGAAACTACTGCTATCGAGTGAATAAAAAAGCCAGTGATAATCCAGGCCTTAGTGGTAAGAAACATACTTACCAAAAACAAAAAAAAAAAAACACCAACAAACCTTAATCTATACAGTAAAACTGGAATTTTGCCAGCTACGGCTATAAATTTTACATTAAATAATACAAAAACCACACTAGATACCTTTTGAGGTGTCCATTCCATGTATCAACCCTCTATACTGCCATTCTCTCCCATTCTTTTCCACAAGAGTGTGCTGTCATCAGCCAAGCTGGTAAATCACCTCACCCCACCTGCAGCCACAGTTAACTGTATCAGTCTAGATCAGGCGTCCCCAAACTGCGGCCCCCTGAGGCCATTTATCCGGCCCCCCGCCACACTTCAGGAAGGGGCACCTCTTTCATTGGTGGTCAGTGAGAGGAGCACAGTATATGGCAGCCCTCCAATGGTCTGAGGGACAGTGAACTGGCCCCCTGTGTAAAAAGTTTGGGGACGCCTGGTCTAGATATATGACCTGACCTAGGCCAATTATACTCCATCTCCTGGCAATTTAAAAATGAGACTGAATCACTACTCTCAACCAAAGCTCCTATTTAAAAAAATAAAATTAGAAGCTTTGAGGTAGCCACTTTTGGCCAAGAAGATGTGAAAGTCCTTTTGCAGGAAAGCAAGTAATAAAACTAAAGACATTTTTTGAAAGAGTAACACCTCATTACCAAATGGGATTCATTCTGGGGAAGCTAGTATCATTCAATATTAAAATATTCATCTCTAATTATAAAGAGACCTAAGGGGAAAATCATATGGTAAAGTCCACAGATGCCAAAAAAGCATTTGAGAATATTCAACACTCAATTCATGATAGATACCCTAAAGATTTTTTACATATGTTATGTACTTTTGTGTATTACATACATAGGTATTATATGCCATTATAAATAGATATATATGTATATCGTTTTCTACATCTATAAGTCAATACAAAATTATCTACATCATATTTAATGAGGAAACACTACAGACATTCACATTAAGTTCAGAAACAAAACTAAAATGCCCATTATCTTCACTATTATTTAACACAGAATTGGAAATATTTGTGAACAGAACAGGGAAATGTAATTAGAAGCACACCATTTGGAAAAGTAGAGGTGAACTATCGCTATTAGGAGGTGATATGGTACCTAATTCAATTACATATGACAATCAGTGCAAAAACTAGTACAAACAACAACTTAATAAAATTGCAGGATATAAAATTATATAGAAATCAACAGCTTTAACAAGTTATAAGGTATAATGGTAGAGAAGATTCCATTTACAATACCAAATAAATGAAATTCCTAGGAATAGGTTCAACAAAAAAAAATGCACAAAACCAACCCTCCTACAGGATACACAAGTAGACTTTGACAAATGAAGAGACAAACCATGCTCTTAAACAGGAAGTCAACATCGTAAAGATATCAATTCTCTATAAGCTAACTTATAAATGTATGGTAAGTAAATCCGAATAAAAGTGCCAACATTATTGTCTGTATAAAGTTAGACAAAATAATAATAGAGTTCATATTTAAAAAAATTAAGAAACAATTGCCAGTAAACTCTAAAGAAGCAGAATAATGAGTAAAGGGAAGTGACTAGCTCTACCAGATATAAAATTAAATAATCAAAGATAATAAACAATCATCTCATATTCAAAAAGATAAAATAATGATTTAAACAGTTTTTTGCACAAAAAAAATCTCTGAAAGAAAATTTAAAGGTAACAAAATTAAATGTTAACATATACACCAAATGACCTTTAAAAAAATCCAAATGTGATGAAAAAAATCCAAATATTATACCACGGAGATTTTTTTTTTTTAATGATGTTTAGACAACTAGATACACACTTGAATGGATACACTGATCTACAAAGGAGTGTATACTAGATCAAACTACACAAGTTCTAAGGAAGAAATAAGGTAATTAACTTGAAGGAGGAAATCCACTTAAATTCAAAAACCAGAAGCATTTTTTATTAAAGACTGAAAAAAACCTCTGACTGATATATCAATTTCCCTCAATATGGAACCGAGTAGATTGCAGTCAACATATACACCAGACCACTACCTAGTTAGAGTAATAACAAATTAGAATTGATGGTCAGCACACAGGAAGTTATTTCATGACAATATCTATATTTAAAATTCCCTTGTTTTGGAAAACCACTATTCTTTCCTCTCAAGCTCCCTTTAGACCAGTGACCAAATACAAGCTGCCATTCTCTTACACCAGCCATGTCCCAGGCTATAGTGAATAAAGCTAATCAAATAATTGAAGAGATGTTTCAAAATGAGCTAAAGAAATTCCTTCCCCCAATTTTTCAATCTCAAGTAGATTTTTAAAAACAAACCTCTCTTTCTCTATTTCTCTCTTACACACATATACCTATTCATATATAAATACATTACATATTTAAAAAGTACAGAAGGATATACATTCACCAGAAGGTCAACCAAGGATACCTCAGAGAGGTGAAACTTTAAGGCATTTGTGCTTTCTTCTTCACACCTTTCCTGCATATTCTGATTTTTTTTACAAGTAAACATACATGATACTGTTATAATGGAAGAGTGTGTATTTCCAAAAACAGAATAATACAATGCGAACAATTTGGGTTTTCATTTTTCTAGTTTACAGAGAAATAACTACCTCAATAGGTAATGCTCAGGTGGCTGAGTACATTTCCAATAATTATCTGTCCTGTTTTATCTCCCTCAGAATGAGCACCTTCCTGTGCTGTGTTAATGTCCTAACAGTAACTTTTATTTATGCCACTGTTCCTAAACACAATTCCACCGCAATATAGGCAAATAATACCTAATGATTATGATTATTATTATTATTTTTGTAGAGACAGGATCTTGTTAAGTTGCCCAGGCTAGTCTCAAACTCCTGGCTTCAAGTGATCTTCCTGTGTCAGCCTACCAAAGGGCTGGGATTACAAGCATGAGCCAGTGCATCTAGCCACAATATCTAGATTTCCTTTAGTGTTTAAGAGTAATAATACCTATGTATTCACTATATTTATATTCATCAGTGATATGTTTCCAAAACAATGAAGAATCAACAAGTAAAATTCTGCATTTCACATGAGTATAAATCCAGTCTAAAGCTTTATAATACCTCCTCAGATTTCTGAGAAAATTTAAAACTTCGTGATTCATAAGCAATGAAGGT
This sequence comes from Saimiri boliviensis, assembly GCF_048565385.1. Taxonomy (NCBI): domain Eukaryota; kingdom Metazoa; phylum Chordata; class Mammalia; order Primates; family Cebidae; genus Saimiri; species Saimiri boliviensis. Next base: position 90,452,202 of record NC_133453.1, read on the forward strand.
TAAGTATTTTTTAAAAAGGAATCTGCATTATCAACAGGAATGCGTTTCTTAACCTCCTTAATGAGTCATCAGGGTCATTTACTCTAGATCTGATGATTCTCTGGGAGGGAAGTGGTAAACAACCATATGAAGCTGTGGTAAGAAAACAAACCAAACCAAACCCAGAAAGTTCATAGACCCCATTAAGTCTATCTAGGTAGCAGAGACCTCAGTTAATAAAATGAAGATTTAAATAAAACTCCTTAATCCACAAAGCATCCAAATTGTTTTCATTCTGCCATAAGACTGCTGAAAATGCAGTCAGAAATCACAGTTCAGCACCCTCATAACTAGTTTTGTCTCTAGTCTTCTGCCATTGCTGCCACCCCATGCACTGCCTCTACAATCCAATAACGGTCTACTACAAACACAAACTTGAGGATGTACCCAGAAAAACCCTAGTTCCCCATCAAAATTAAACTGTATATTTACTACAAAAAGGGTGAAAAGATATACACATATCTTTTAATAAAACTGTAATACTCATACAAAAAAAAACTATGTAACATACATAGATTAATATCACTTACCCCTTATCATTGCATAAGTAGGAAATAATATATAACCCAGGTTGCTGAATTCAGTAACTAAAGCAGTGTTTTTAATACTGTGAGTTGAACCACCAGTGAATCATGAAATCAATCCAGTAGCTCATGACCAAAACTATTTTTAACAAAATAGAACTGAAAAGGGAAAAAGACAGATATATTTATATATATACACACACAGCTAATCTTCATTACTTGCAAATTCACTATTTGCAAATTTGCCTACTTGCTAAATTCTGTGACACTTTCTCAGTCACTTGCAGACATGTGAAGAGCAGTATTATTTGAATGGCCCACCTGACATGTTCCCATCTAAGGTCAAACAAGGTGACATTCTGACATCTTGTTTCAACTCTCATACTGTAAACAAGCATCCTGTTCATGTTCTATTTAGTGCCATGTTTCTCATATTTTGTGCCTTTTTTGAGTAATTTCACTGTCTAAAGGGACCCCCAAGTACGGTGGTAAAGTGCAGTCTGATGTTCCTCAGCACAAGAAGACTGTGATGTGCCTTGTGAGGAAAACACAAGTGTTACATAAATTTCCTTCAGACATGAATTACAGTGCTGATGGCTGTGAGTTGGATATCAATGAATCAACAATGTATTTTAAATACAGAATTTAAAAACAGAAACATACATAAAACAAAGTTACAAACTGATCAGCAGATGAAACTGTTGTGACCAGGGGCTAGCAAGAACTTAACCCTGTATTTCCCCTAGCAGCAATGGCTTAGGTATTAAATAATTCTGTGCTCATGGCAACACAACAGAACATAACCTCGAATAATGAAAATCTACTGTACTAGTATGTGTAGAACCTAGATTTGTCTGTCAAAGTGCACTTTATTTCAGTGATGTGCGCGCACACACACATAATGAAGTCAAAAAACATTTGAAAGTCAGTGAATTAGATCACAAGGAAAGAAACTCTGGAAGGCGGATAAAATTGTGTAAGGCAGAAAGCATGGATCATGGGCACACACACCAATCCCTTTTTTCTACTTGGACAAATCCATTCTACTGAATCCAGAATCACCCCTAACTTGTGATTTGGTTGGTAGATCCAGAACAAAGCTTTTAAGAAGCATCCCAGATATTCTGGTGCATGACCAAGATAAGAACCACAATACTGATGGTTTTCGACGTTGGGTTCCTGGAAAAGCAGCACCAGCATCACCTGGGAACTTAAAAATGCAAATTCCCAGGCCCTATACTAGACTTAATCAGACACTAAGAGGGTAAGACCCAGTTATCTGTGTTTTAACAGGTCCTCTAGGTGATTGTGAAGCATGCTAAAGCTTGAGAATCACTGACTTAAATCTTGCGAAATTTTTTGAGGAGATATTTTGAAAGCCCTGATGAATTCTGCAAGGTGGCTAGGCTATTTCAAATAAACTCCTACTGTCCAAGCACCTATAATGTATAAACAATTTTCTTACAAGTACTTGCTTTACAAAAACTGACCCCTGTGCTTTAAGCAAAAATTAAGTAAAACCTATGCATTACTTGATTAATAACCAAGCAGCACTGTTTCTTTATGCCATCCTCCGTAACAGTTTCTGTTCTTCTAAACTCTTTCAGTAGGCACTGTTTATAATACAATTTTGCCTGTCCTAAAAGGTGAATCTACACTAGACCCCAGAAATCTTTCAACTCTCTTAACAACTCTACTTGGTATCACACACTTCCTTATATGAACGTAACAAGAGGCATCTAAAATCAACTCATGGCATTCTGGCATACAGGAATCATTTCACAACTAACTGGTAAAAATTAATTCAATAGTACATTATAGTCAATTAGCTATTACATGAATTGACATTTAAACTCTGGTTCAAATCATGTCCCTCATGACATAAATTTCCACACTATGATTTTCCACATTAATACATTAAAATGTGTTAATCTGTGTAAAACTCTTTTCTCTCCTCCAAAACTGTAAGTTGCTTGTGAATGGGTACCACATCTTGTAATCTTCTGTGTCTAATGCACATAGCAGCAGCTGTAAATTCAATCAACAAATATTTAGTGAGCAACTACCAATATGCCACCTATACCAAATGATGGAGTATACAAAGGTAACAAAGACAAGGTCCCCGTGCTTATGGGGCTAAGTTACTGAATGAATAAACATCACAAACAACTACAGTGAAACTAGAGACAGTGCAGTCCACACGAAACATCTTGGCTTGCCAATATGATACCTGAACAGGATAGCTTTCTTCGAAAGGGTATCTTATTGTTGCTTTTCTGACCCAAGTTACTACTTAAAGCCATAAATACAAGTTACAGTAAAAACACTAACAAATCACTAAATAATTTGACTTTAATATTTTTTGTATAAAAACAGGAATACAAACAAAAGTCCTATGCACAATGCAAGGCTTTGCTAACAACCAAATTGCCACTTAGGAAAATGACAGGTTAAAGGTTTGCTATCCAAACTACAATCAACTAACAGAAAGCTACATTCTGCCAATTCTCAATTCCTTAGAGATGTTAAAGGTAAGGAATTTAAAATCAAAATTACCTGACCTTATAACCCTAGATTAAAAAGCTAATTTTAAGATCACATGTTACTCACTTACAAAATGAATACAAAAGAATTAGTTGGTTATTTGACAAAGTAAAAAACATTTGTCTAGAAATTTTCTAGAATAAGCAAACACATCCCTAACAGTAGCTGCCTCTGTAGCGTGTCTGTGGACCTGAGGAAGGAAGGGCACTTACTTTTTATGTATATGCCTTTCAGCTGTTAAATGTTTATATTTAAATCATGTAGATCTATTATTTTTCAATTTTAAAAAGCTAGTAGTAAATGTGCTAAATGTGAAAATAAGACAATTCTGCCTACAGTAGCATCTCCTTTATAGTTACGGGAGTCAAATCTGCAGCCTGTGTGCATTTGGGACAACGACGACACAGGAATGAGATTCCCATTTGGGCCAGAGAAATTCTCCTCAAGATTTCTCAAACTTAGGTGGTAAGTCCCCAAAACAACCACAGAAAGAACTAAGGGGTACATGAACTTGGATGAGAAAACACAAACTTCTAACAAATTTAACATTTCCTTCAATTCCTAATGTAGACAACAGACCACAGTAGTACTAGCAATACCAACAGAAACCCCAGACCTTTTCATGTCATAGATCTTTTTATGTCAGATTATGTCAAAACATTGTTTATACTTATCACTATTTGAATTTACAATAACTAGATCCAACTGTAGATTCTGTACTTAATGTGTTAATAAAGCACATATATTAAAAATTGTTTATTTTGATAACTTTATTTCAATATAATTGATTTATCCGATTTTATTTTACGCATCATTCTGAGGAGTTTCACCAAACTGCCAAAAGGGTCCATGGCACCAAAAAAAGGTTAAGCAGCCCTCGATCATAATCTTCAAATTAAATGTAATATCCTTCACTTGGAAATTGGAGGAGGAAGCATTCAGGGATTATTTCTTTTTTTTTTTTTTTAATTGCATTTTAGGTTTTGGGGTACATGAGATGAACATGCAAGATTGTTGCATAGGTACACACTTGGCAGTGTGGTTTGCTGCCTTCCGTCCCCTCACCTGTATCTGTCATTTCCCCCATGCTATCCCCTCCCACCTCCCCACCCCCCGCCCCTCCCCCATTTCCCCCCAACGGACCCCAGTGTGTAGTGCTCCCCTCCCTGTGTCCATGTGTTCTCATTGTTCAACACCCACCTATGAGTGAGAATATACGGTGTTTGATTTTCTGCTCTTGTGTCAGTTTGCTGAGAATGATGGTTTCCAGGTTCATCCATGTCCCTACAAAGGACGTGAACTCATCATTTTTGATGGCTGCGTAATATTCCATGGTGTATATGTACCACATTTTCCCTATCCAGTCTATCAAGGGGCTGATATCCAGAATTTACAAAGAACTAAAGCAGATCTACACGAAAAAAACAAACAAGCCCATTCAAAAATGGGCGAAGGATATGAACAGATACTTTACAAAAGAAGACATACAGGAGGCCAACAAACATATGAAAAAATGCTCATCATCACTGGTCATCAGAGAAATGCAAATCAAAACCACATTGAGATACCATCTCACACCAATTAGAATGGCGATCATTAAAAAATCGGGAAACAACAGATGCTGGAGAGGATGTGGAGAAATAGGAACACTTTTACACTGTTGGTGGGAATGTAAATTAATTCAACCATTGTGGAAGACAGTGTGGCGATTCCTCAAGGACCTAAAAATAGAAATCCCATTTGACTCAGCAATCCCATTACTGGGTATATATCCAAAGGATTATAAATCATTCTACTGTAAGGACACGTGCACACAAATGTTCATTGCAGCACTGTTTACAATAGCAAAGACCTGGATTCAGGGATTATTTCAACTAGAATGTTCCAGAAACTAATGGGCAGGAGATAGCTGTTATAAACTTGTTTTGCCTGTGACTATCCCATATATCCAACTACAAAGTGAATGCTAATAGTGCTCCGGTTGAGAAACATCTCAAGAATCAAACAGCATGACTACCCTCATCAATACCATACTTTTGAGTGTTTCCAAACAAAAGTGTTCATCCAAAAATTCAATGGTATACTGGAATGACTCTCTTCACTTCTCTAGTATGCAACACCCACTGAAAAGATTTTCGTCAATAAAACTTATCTTCCCCATAACTAATTATCTAACCTAAAAAAAAATGCATTCTGAAAAACAAAAACAATATTTAACTATTAATTATTCAGGGTCCAATTATTACTCTAAGGATTAAGTGAAGATTTAGTTCTCTTAGCAACACATTTTCAAGGTCTTTAGTTTTTAGAATGAATTTGATCGTTAACCGCTGTGCCAGAAAGCAAAGGAAGGAGTAAAATAGATATATTAACTTGCTAATGTTTGAAAGCACTCTTTTTTTTTTTTGGAAACAGAGTCTTGCTCTGTCACCAGGCTGTAGTGCAGCGGCACAATCCCGGCTCACTGCAACCTCCGCCTGCTGGGTTCAAGCAATTCTTTAGCCTCAGCCTCCCAAGTAGCTGGGACCACAGGCATGTGCCACCACACCTGGCTAATTTTTGTATTTTTAGTAGAGATGAGGTTTCACCATGTTGGCCAGGATCGTCTTGATCTCCTGACCTCATGATCCGCCCACCTCAGCCTCCCAAAGTGCTGGGATTACAGGTGTGAGCCACTGTGCCCGGCCCTCTTTTTTTTTTTTTTTTAAGAGACAGAGTCTCAGTCTCATTCTGTCACCCAGGCTGGAGTGCAGTGGCACTATCACAGATCACTGCAGCCTTGAATTCCCAGGCTCAAGCAATCCTCCAGTTTCAGCCTCCGAAGTAGCTGAGACTACAGGTACATGCCACTCCACCCAGCAAATTTTTTTATTTTTTGTGGACATGAAGTCTTAACTATGTTGCCCAGGCTGATCTCAAACATCTAGCCTAAAGCTGTAAAAATGTTTAACTGGCATGAGAAAAAACGTGAAACGCTATCACAGAACAATGTCTGGGAATACTCTTAAATTTTACTCTTTCATCAACCTCCACATTTGTTATACTATATAAGCAAAAACTGTTATCAAAAAATGGGTGTTGCCTATGAGACACAGACAAGTTTAAAAAAAAAAAAAAAGTAATCTTGGCCAGGAGTGGTAGCTCATGCCTATAATCACAGCACTTTGGGAAGCCAAGGCGAGTAGATCATGAGGTCAGGAGCTCGAGATCAGCCTGGCCAACATGGTGAAACCCCAGCTCTACTAAAAATACAAAAATTAGCCAAGCGTAGTGGCTCATGCCTTTAGCCCCAGCTACTCAGGAGGCTGAGGCAGGAGAATCACTTGAACCTGGAAGGCAGAGGTTGCAGTGAGCCAAGACGACACCATTGTACTCCAGCCTGGGAGATAGAGCAAGACTTTGTCTCGAAAAAAAAAAATGTCATCTTTTAAAACTAACTTTTCAGATATTTTATTGAACAAATAAGGAAATGGAGCTCAATGAAGTTAAGTAATTTACTTTGCCCATAAGGAAAGTGGCATAGGCCAGGATTGGAACCTAACTCACAATTTCCAAGTTCCAACAACTTCAATGAATTAGCAGCAAAACTGAGTGCTGCTTGTTGACTCCCCAACCAACAGTCTCAGGACCTTGGCCGAATATTTAAAAAAAAAAAAAAAAAAAAAAAAAAGCAAGCTGGGAAGCAAAGAGGAGTTAGAGATGTAGCAGATAAGCTGACTCTCCACTCTGCATTCTTCTGACTTTACAGCAACAGCAGCTGACAGTTAAACAAAAAACCTAAAATCAGACAGATACAATGAAATGGTCTTGAGGAGAAACTGGAAGGGACTGGCATCTTCCTGCACAGTGTTAATTCTGTAAGAAGCAGTCCTGAGTAATAAAATATGTAAATTTGAAGTTCTGTCCCATTAAAATAGTATAGACAAGGCAAATAATCAAAGATCAACTTCATGTTAAAATCAAATAATCATGATAGACCAATGCCATCTACATTGTTCTCCATCGTGGCTTATTCCTATCAGCCTTTCCTCCTCATGCTGTCCCTACGCATCCATTACTGTTTTTCTACTTCAACTCTACTTAAAACCAAATGAAGATGCAGAGCTGCGTTGTTTACCGATACAACCAAACTCAATCCAAGTGACCTGCATCATGCTAAGTGCCTGTATTACAAATGTTTTATCACTTAAGATAGAAAGTGACAGAAGTGCCTACATTGCTACCCTGCTGGTCTTAAGTACTGAATAAAACAGACATTATACGTTCCTTAAGACGTTTAGTCTAGTTGGGGAAATAAGCTACTCTCATGCACGCACTCTCACTTCCTCATACATATATAAAATTCACACACACACACACCCTTACACACACACTCAAGTGAGAAAAATGATACTATAAAATTAAACTCTAGTGGTAAGGACTAAAGGTACTACTGAACTTCAGAATACTTACAGCAATGAGTAAGACTAGTAAACATAGTGAAGAAAATTTCATGAAAGCAAGGAAATGATCGTAACTAAAACATACACAGAATGGATTGCTCTACTGAGCTCTAGGAAAATTAACAGTAGATAGTGGGTGAGTATAATTGATCTTCATAAAAGAAAGAACTACAAGCTAAACTGACAGCATCTCAGTAGTGTTAAAGAGTTAAACTTTACGCATTAGTATTTTCCTAATATTTAATGTCACATTTGTTAGTTTATCAAACTATAATTCTGGACAATATGCCAATACATAGAGGTGCAAACAATTTTTAGAGCCAAAGGTAACTTAAAGGTCACTCACTCCAATTCTATTTCACAAATGAGAAAACTAAGGGCCAGGAAGGTTAAATAATTTCTACAAGGTCACACAAAATTCATCCCTTACAACTTTGAAAATTAGTAAGTGTGAAGAGTTTGCTTTCTTTAAAAAGGACACTGGAGACTTCTTTTACAGTCTTTAATTCAAATTTCATTTAAAACATAATATATACAAAATATTCTAAGCTCATTAAAACATGTTACAAATTTATGATTTGTAAAAACATAGTAAGTATGCAAGTTCACCTTGGGACAAACCATGGATTAAAATGATTTAACAATTTAACTTCCTAACTTTTGATCATGCTATATACTCACCAGTAGACCATCTCTCAGGGAAGTTCCCTGGCTGGGAGGGTAACACTTAACCAATACAGGTACACTAACTTCCCCTGTTCTTTGAATGGTTTGATTAATGCAAACCAGACCAACAATACTCTCTATCTCAAGAATCTGGAATTTTGAACTTTTAACGGGACAATAAATGATAGGACAGTAAAGCTATAAAGGACCTTAGATATCATCTAGTTCTCAACCCATTCATTTTACAGATGAAGCAGTATAACAGTGAAGCCAAGAGCCCCAGAGTCAATCAGCCTGAGTTCAAATTCTGGCTCTAGCATGTTCTTTTTTAGATGAATGACCTTAGGCAAGTTACTTAATTTCTAAAGTTTCAGTTTCTTCTTCTGAAAAAGAAGTCATAATAACACCTATATGTCCTACTGTTATAGTCAGCTCCAAACCATCTACAACAGGCGTCCCCAAACTACGGCCGGCCCGTGGGCCACATGCGACCCCCTGAGGCCATTTATCCGGCCCCCCGCCTCACTTCAGGAAGGGGCACCTCTTTCATTGGTGGTCAGTGAGAGGAGCACAGTATGTGGCGGCCTTCCAACGGTCTGAAGGACAGTGAACTGGCCCCCTGTGTAAAAAGTTTGGGGACGCCTGATCTACAAAGTGCCTGGCACATGCTCAACACACTCAACAACACACACTCAAATGTTAGCTGTGATGGCAGTGATGACAACCGGAGGCTTAAGAAAAGCTAAGCAATTTCCCAAATTACATGGCCATTTAATCTATTTAGGCATAAACGGGTTAATCCACAACAACCAGAACCAGAAACAAAAAATCAGACCTCAGTGGTGTTTCTTCTATACCACCCTACAAACTCCTAGGCCTAACATTCAAAACTATCTATAATTTAGTATAATTCTACCTTGTTTCCAACCTAATCTCCACCCCTATTTTTGCTCCTTCATTCACCAAATATTTACTGAGTGCTTCTATGTTTTAAACAGTTTCTAGTGCTGAAGATATAACAGGGATAAAAGGAAGAGGAAGACAGTAGTAAAACATGTCTGCATGTCTGAACAAAAACAGGAGAATGATATGGTCAGCAACACTGGAGTGCTCTCCTCCTGAAGTTTCTATTAGCAGGAAGAAGAATAGGTAATGATTGACAGAAAACATCTAACATGGAAGAATCTTCCTGTGGTCTACTCAGCATCCTTAGAACTTGCTTTAGATAGTCCTATGCTCAAATATTTGCTTCAACATACACCGTGCAACCAAACCTGAAAGACCAAATTGTTACATCTCTCTCCAAGACGACTTCTATATAGCATGCAGTCAATCTCCTCACACCACTCAACTACACTAACATTTAACTTTCTCTCATGCTTTTTTGATGTCTGTCAGGTTGACGTAATGCTGCAGTTTTTGCTAACTTTCCAGATACATGTTTTGGGCCTTAATGGATCACTGAGGTGCCATGAAATCAAAGTCTGCATCTTCTCTGACTCCTAACAACATTTCAGCACACAGACTTACACATACTTTGGCTATACAAACACTTGAGTTTCCCAATATCTTATTTAGATAGCAACTGGCATTTAGATAATGCCTGGGATGTCCTTTGCTTTTGTTAAAAGAAGAAACACTGAGGTTTTTACAGTGTAAATTTACAAAACTGCATTTTATATCCGCTCCTTTATAAAACATGAAATATATTAGTGCCAATAGTAATTTTGAAAATATATCAAGACTGATTAAATTCCCACCCTATCATTCAAAATATCACTTAAAATATTAACATCATGGCAAAAATGAGACAACATATGAGAGGAGATATGGCAATTCAAATTAGTCATGATCTTCTTTAAAAATAAGGTGAATCACATGATTCATGTAGACTGGTACATTCTGGTATGAAAATGTATCTCACACAAATCTACATATGCCTATGAGAGTTACTTAAAACAAGATAAAGATTTGCATTGCAACTATATCCACGTGTGAAAAGAGTCTATATTTAAAGAGGCCTCTGACTCAAGAGGAAAAGAGGATATAATATTTAGGAATACATGGTACCAAAGAAAGCAACCAAAAAGAATTCCTGGAAGAAGAATTTATCAAATTCTGCTAATAAATTTTACATACAGATAGATATTTTGGGGGGGGGGGGGAAGAAAAGACAAAACATAGCTTTTGGAATATAAAAAGAACTAGAAGGCCATTCAACACTCAACAAACATTTTCAAGCATGTATTATATGCCAGCCACAGTTCCAGGCACTTGGAATGTATTAATGAACAAAACAAGGAAAGATTTTTGCCCTTAGGGTCATTACATTCTAGCAGAAGAAAAATCTAAACAATAAAATGAGACAGTTTCCCACAAATTTCTTATATGCTTAAGATAACATAAACACTGGGATAAATGTAATGGTGCCAATACAGGGGAAAGCAAAGTTAACAAATTGCTGAGAATAAAGAAAGAGAATCTGAAAAGCCAAGAGAAAAAGACCAAATTAAGTGATAAAAAACTAGCTTCTTAATAATTTATAACAATTTAACCAAATTGACATCAAGTTTTCCAAAATTATAAAAAGTAAAATATTATTTACAAAAACTATACTGAACTTAATCACAGTTCAAATGATAACTCTGGGTTCTGTAAGAACCCTGAAGAGGCAGGAGGGTTACTATGAGTATATGCTTCTGTGACACCAATGTCAAGGGTCTGAATTCCAGCCACCACAGGCAGGAAGACCTTTCAGGTTTTTTCTCTACAAAACAGAAATGGTAATACCACAAAGGGCTGTTACCAGAATTAAATGATAACTAAAAACTGGAAACAACTCAAAAATCAGAGAAATACATAAAGACAGCATAACAAATTCACTGGACTACTACTGAGCAATACAAAGGAACAGACTGATAAGGATGAATCTTAAATGCATCGGGCTGAACAAAGAAAGCTAGAAACAAAAAAGTAGGTATAATTCAATTTATATGAAATTCTAGAAAAGGCAAACAAATCCACAGTAAAAAACAAAAAACAAATCAACAGTTGCTTGGAAATAGCTGTGGAGAGGGATTGGTTGCAAATGAGCACAACGGAATTTTTCCAATGTTGGAAATGTTCTATATCTTGTTTTCACGCATGTATACATTTGTCAAAATCCATCAAACTCTACAGTGTACGTAGGTACATTTATTGTATGTAAATTATACCTCAAGAAAGTTTTTTAAAATGGATTAAATGAAATAATATATGTAAAGCCCTTAACACAGTATCTGGGATATATGAAGTACTCAATAAATAGTAGGTATTAGTAAAAACATCAACTACCACTATACAACACTCATGGGGAGGTGGCAGAACTGCTGACTGCCTAATTTTCCTGGTCTAAATTCTAAATAAACATAAGCATACAGTACTTGACCTAGACCAAAAGACAAAGTTAAAGGAGGACCCCAACTGGCAGCTCTTTGCAAAGGACAATGATAATAAGGATAGGGAAGAAAAGAAGTAAAAGATGCTTGCATGTCCAAAAGAAAAGAAAAAACTATCAGTATGACATGGTTATCAATAATAGAATGTTACCAATGCCCACAAACACCTGAATCACCTCATCCAGGCATTGTCAGAATGTAACTCAGTCAAAATGTAACTCAAAATTGTTACACAGAGGAGACAGGCCTTAATTTTAAGGGTGGGTGGAAGTAGAGGGCGAGTGGGAAAAAGCCATCCGTGAAGACTTCAAAATGGAAGTCAAAAGATTTAGCCAATCAAGCAGGACAGCACAGTTCAGAGACACCCAGCAACAATTATGAATCCATAAGCCAAGGTTTGTTGGTTACAAGCCTATTAACTTAAAAGAAAAAATCTTACAAAGATAAGGAGTTAAGGACATCTAGATATTTTAAGTTACTTAAAATATAATTCAAGTGAAACACAAAACATTTGTGAAATGTATGACATTTTACTGCTAAGAAATATTTATCAAGGCAGAACCATTTTTATAAATACATAATTCTGTTTAGTAACAGAACTCCTGTAAATAAGACCAGAGAAATGAATCTGCTGTCACTCATGAAAGCACGTCTGACATTCATACGAAAGAAAGAATGAATGAAAAAAAGAAAAGAGAGAGGAAAACTAACACCCCAATTGGACACTCTGGGAAGCAAAAGACTTCAGAATATATATCTTAACTGTTAAGGTTTGTTTAGTTTTGATTTTAAGAATCTCCACTTTTAGCCTTTATTAAAGAGACAGAAAGGACAAGACAAAGAATCACAAATTCTGGGTTTCAACTCTAGTTCTGGCAAAATTTGTATTTCTTCTTCCTTAAAATTGGGCAATTGAGGTAGGCTACTGAAAAGTATCCAACTTTAGCACTCATGCTCTAGTTTGAAAATAATTTTTTCTAAAAGAGTCAATATACAATTGCAAAGCGTGGCCATGCACAGTGGCTCACACCTGTAATCCCAGCACTTTGGAGGTCGAGGCAAGTGGATCACCTGAGGTCAGGAGTTTGAGACCAGCCTGGCCAATATGGTGAAACCCTGACTCCACTAAAAATACAAAAATCAGATGGGCGAGGTGGCAGGCGCCTGCAATCCCAGCTACTCGAGAGGCTGAGGCAGGACAGGAGAATTGCTAGAATCCAGGAGGTGGAGGTTGCAGTGAGCCAGTATCTCGCCACTACAGTCCAGCCGGGACCACAAGAGCGAAATTCCATCTCAAAAAACAAACAAAAAAACTGCAACACAAGTGAAGCACTTTAGTTTTAATAAAGCATGAAAAAATTACTCTGTTATCTTACTAAATTAAGTTAAAATACTAAGGACGATGTATCTCAAAAAACAAACAAAAAATTGCAACACAAGCACTTTTATTTTTAATAAAGCATGAAAAAATTACTCTGTACGTTATCTTACTAAATTAAGATAAAATGCTAAGGACCATTTATGTTGCTGATTGCAAAAAGTAACATATCCTCCGGAGTTAACTGTTCATTCTGGAAGATTTCTTGACTCAAGTTCTAAAATAATAGGATCCAAGTAATTACACACAATACTGGTACTTTTAAGGCCATCTTTCTTTCAGGGCAAGACCCATAAAATAGCAAAAATTTCCAAAGTTGTGCTTATTAGAGTTCGATGAATTAATTATTGTACATAATTTTACCTTAATTTTCCTTTCCATGGAAAACTGAGTCATGTTAGAAACAAATTTTATTTAAAAAAGAAGTTCTCACATAGGAAAAAGTTCTCACAGCTCCAAACCTTAGGAATAAATGCTGGGTTTTGATTATATATTATGTAATATATATACACACACGTATGTATGCGTATATGTTATATATGTATGTGTATACATACAGTTAAGTTCATCCTGATGCTACGGCCATATTCATTTGTTACAGAAATTGTAAGACTTTCAAATAATCACACACCAAAGAGGAATGTGTTAATTAAGAGCAGAAAGTAGTAATAACAGGGTAATATAATGAGGTCAGAACACTACCAGCCAATCAAAGGCATAAAAGCATTTCCTGCAATATTAATAGTCAAAAGAGAAAACCAATCACGGAAACCTAACGCTTCCTTTTGACAGTCACAGAAGCAAGAGAACCAATCCACACACACTCGAGGTTGACAATAAGGCGGGACTGTAGGTTCATTGAAGAAATTCTTGAGGGTGCAGTTACTATGAACTTCGCACACAAGTAACACCACTCGAGTCATAAACACTTTTGTCAATACAGATGAAATTCAACTGTATGTAAAATCTAACCCATCGGAGCAAAAGCAGCAGTTTTATCAAAAGATGCCGTATTACCAAAATTACAACTGCCAATTTAGACGCACTAGGTCCTCAACTTCTAGGGACCACCCCGTAATGACAATTCTCGAGGACACCGTTGCGCCGGCGGCCAGCTCCGGAGCATCCTCCGCTCCTCTCTAACGCTGCGCACCGAGCGCAGCGGTCCCGGCGGAGCAGGCAGAGCCCGTCCGCTCCGAGCCCGGCTCGGCTGAACGGGCCGGCGGGCGGCTCTCGGATACTACGCCCCGCTCGGTAGTCGCGGCCCCTGCCCTACCCCGCCGCAGTGCTACACCGGCTCATCCCGCTGCACTGTCGCTGGCGAGGGAGCCAGGATGATTACATTGCTGGGAGGAAGATGTTTTGAAAGCGCCTTACTTTCCACAGCCATTTCAAAGAGAACCCAATACAAAACCAAATTTAAAAGTGGAAAAAATAAGAATCTTGCCCAGCCAAATAATACCCCGCCATTAATTAACCCCGCGCCTGGGGAAGGAAGGTGGGAAGGTAAACAGAGACCGTACGCCAACTGCGGCCAGCGCATCCCCTTGCGCCATTCCCGGCCGCCGCTTACGGCAAGGCCCCCTTACGGCAGCGTAAGCAGCGCTGCGAGCTAATCACAACACTGGGACGCAACAACATGGCGGCCGCGGGCGGGCGCTACGCTGGCCGAGAGGGTTTACGCTACTCCGCCGGCGTAGAGTCCCATGCGTTGGAGCGGCAGCGGCGCCCTCCAGCGAGCGTAAAGCGCTCTGTGAATGGCGAAGCCCGACTGACAAAGGGGAGGGGGGAGGAGGGAAGGGGGGGTAATAAACACTCGAGTCCCTACCGATTCCTCCTCCTTCTCCATCCCGGTGGGCATCTGGGGCACGGCCCGGTTGATGGAGACGCAGTCGTTGAGATCAGGCATGTCCTTGCCGCGGTAGATAGGCAGCGGTTTGGCGGCGTCCAGCGCCCGCGCTCGGAAGGAGAGTTTACTCATTGTCTCCCCGCCTTACAGGAACAGCCCGGGCGGCGGCGGCGGGGCGGGCGGGGAGGGGGGGAGGACTCCCGCCGCCTCCTCCACCTCCTTCCTCAGTGCAGCGCGGCCGGCCCGCTCCTCCTCCTCCTCACTGCCCCCGGCCACAGCATGGGCGCCCACCCCGCCCGAAAACAGCCCCCCGCCGCCCGCGGCCGCTTCCACACACTAGATCCGCCGCTCGCCCGCCCGATCCGCTCCCTGCGCCATGGCCAACATGGCGGACATTACCACAGCGGCGGCGAGCGATCCCGGCAGCCCGCGCGAGAGCGCGCCCCCGCCGCGGGAACGCGCTTCGCCCTCTCCCTCCCTTCCTCCCTCCCTCCCTCCCTCCTTCCTCTCCCTTCCCCTCCCTCGCCTGCCCACCCACTCTCTCCGCGGCGCTGCCGGCCCGCGGGAGCGTGCTCGGTCTCGGTCTGCTCCGGGGAAGAGAGGGCGGCGGCGGCGCCCCTCCGCTCGCCGGCCGGTGCTCTCGCTGTGTGGCAGGTGCCAGGTGCGCAAGTTCGCCCGCGCCCCGTAGCGTGCGCCTCTGCCTGCGCCGCCCGGTCTCCCCTCTCCCGGAGGAAGGCGCCGGGCAGAGACCGCCGCGTCGAGCAGCGCGCGTGTGCTGAAGCCCGGGAGCGGAAAGGGAAGGTGTCGACCCGGACCCACCAGCCACCACCCAAGCCTGGACTCGGACAGCGCTTATGCCCAGGGCGCCCCGAGCGCAGGCTAATTATTCGCATCCTCCGAGGCGCGCTTCCCCGAGAGGTGCGAGAGGTCCCTCCCGGCAGTCCGGTCGGAGGGGCGCCGCGCCGCGGAGGCCAGCCCTCTCCCCCGCCCTCGCCTCCGTACCTGTCCGAGAGAGCTCTCCAAGGTGCGGCGGCGCGCTCGTCCTCGCCTTCGCGGGGTGGATGCTCAGGGCAGCAGGGAGAGTTCATGGTCTGAGGCTGCCACAAGCAACAAGTGAACTTGAACCTGTCACCCAAACTTCGGTACAGCTGTTTAGTGGATGATAGGTATTTCTCTGAGTTCAAAAAATAGTAGCGTACCTAAAAGTTCAGCTTCTAAAAATTTAACCAAAGGCAGCACACATTTGCAAAGTAGCAGATGTGTGTCAAATGTGGGGTGCTGTAGACGTCTGAGAAAAGGTTCCTGTCTCAGAGACCTTTCACATTAATGGGATGCCAGGATGGTTGGAAAGATGAATAACAGTAAGAGACGTAAATAGCTGAAGAAAATGGCAGCTGGAAAGATAAATGGCAACCGAAAAAAAAAAAGTGTAAATATTTGAAGAAAATAATACAAGAGGTGACACAGGCAGTAAGTAGGACATGATTAATTACCAAACGAGACGTAGGCAATAATTGTGAGAGTTGAGAGAAAGGAGGCATGACTGCAGCCTAAACTGGTTAGAGAAAGTTCTCAGGAGAAGGGAAAATCAAGGTGACTCAAATAAGTACTAACTCTTGTTGACATCCACCTGGTTTAGCCAAGAGTCTCTTGGTTAGTCTTTGAGCATTACACATTTTTCACAAAATCCGTACAGAGAGTTAACACATCTTACCATTTTCTAATAATCGATCAATTCTCTGCCTAACGCAGAGAAAGGCAGATGGTTTCCTAAAGACCAACAGTGAAAAAAATTGATTCCTACTGTCATTTCTGTGACATCAAAACTGTATCTCTTCCTCTGTTAAGTCCTTTTAACCCTCCTCCACTTCCTCCTCTCCTCCTTTTTCCTCCTCTTCCTCTTCCCCCTTTCTCTCTACAGTCTCCTCCTTTGAAGGCAGAATGGTGGACACAGTCTTCATGGTAGTGTCCAAATAGTCTAACCAGTCTGTCCCAGCAAAACTCGGAGTATTGTTTAGTGCAGCTTGAGTGTTTTTCATATACTCTGTTGTTGGAAACAATGGCGATGCTGTGACTCATTTCTTGTAAGCAGTGCCTTCCTCAAGCTTATGGGCATGTCCTGCTCTAAGTGCTACCTCTGGAACAGTTCCAGTTCTCTGCAAGGAAAACAAGGAGTTCTTGGGAGAGGGTCAGCACCGGGTTCAAGCCTGAAAGGAAAGAAAAAAGAAATAGTTGAAGAAATGAGTCATCCAGAGCTTTCATCTGGATGCCCAGCCCTCCTCAGGTTCAGGAAGGATAGCTTTCTTGTAGTCTATGTTTGTTTCACTGTTACTCTCTCTCAGAAAAGGAAAGGTTGAGTATGTATAATATGCCAGCCATTGTAGTAGCATGTTACAGACATTATCTCAACTAACTGAATTCCACTTCTTGTTATAACTGTATGAAAAAATATAATTTTACCAATAAGAAAACTGAGTGTCACATAATTTGCCAAATTTCAATTCTAACTCACAGAACTGAGCTCAAATTCAGGTCTGACCTGACTTCAAAACCCTTGTTTTCTCAGTGGTGCTACCCTGCTATCCAAGCTTTTCAGCTTATTGACCAGTCAGCATTTTAAAGCTGCTAATCCAAAGCTGATGACTAAGACCTTCCAACCAACGGCCAAGAGAGTGCATCACCCAGAGCCTAAAATTGTGGTAGACTCAAGGAGGGCAGGCACAATATCCATCTGTCAATCCCTGTATCCCCAGTTCCTTGCCTCACGTATGGCAGGCATCTAAGGTATATTCGTTGACTGATATTCCATGAAGAAATTCGCTAACACTGACCCCATGCCACTCTAGCTTATAGTTTACATACCTTACTGGCCTGTCACCTGACCTAGCTATTGCTGCCAATATTTGCTATTACTGTGGTCCACCCAGTTTCCAGCCTCCTGCCTTTGGGCATAGAGATTTTAGAACCAATTACAGCAATTCAAAAACACCTTTTTGAAACCTGGAATTTAACTATAGGAAGGGATTTTTGCTGTAGTGGCTGTTTCTTTGTTCTTCTTTTACTTTGACCATGTAAAAGATTTCTTCCCCAAATCTCCATTTTCTTCTCACCCTGTAGGTAATGATTATAGAGCTGGTTTGAGGCAAATAACACAATACACTTTTCAACTGAGATACAGCCTGTATTTTCTTGGCTTCCAATTTAGTGCCCAAACCAGAATGCCTCTGTTCACATTTGGAAAGTAACTTTTATTTGTATATAAGTATTACCTTTCATAAAGTTTATTTCTGATTGATTTGTTGAATACTCCTATAATTGTTAATGCTAAAAACAGAAAAATCTTCTTATAAAATAAAAAATTATGAAACACTTTTATCAAGACCTGCTTCAAATGGATGTGCAGCCTAATCACCAATTTTAATTTTCACATACAATGCGCTGAGTACAGTCATTCGAAAATCAGTCCACTTAAATATGCTCTGCACCAATTCCAAATGACATGCACTTAGCCCAGCGAGCATAATATATAAACACCGAAGAATTAAAACCAGTTTTAAAGCCATATCACAATAAAATCACTATCTAAATGTAGTCTAAATTGGAATAAATGTCAAGTAACTGTTAGAACTGGAATTACATTCCAGTTTCCATTTCCCAGTACTATAATCAAGGCAGGCAGCTTCCAAATAATGGATAAATTACTTTTTGAAAGGAATCTTAAAACTAGTAAACACAGTTGCTATTCAACTATTTCAGAGTTTTGTAAATGTCACGTTCTTTCTAATTGGCTCCTGGTTTCAGCAAACCCAATTGAAAGTTAATTGGGTTGGTATGTGAACTGCATCTCCACCCCTCCCCCTTATGTTCCCAGGAATGAGCCTAGTACTAATAAAGCTTCGTTGTTTTCATATGTAATCTGAATGTGGGGTCTGCATTCATTACAATCAACTGGAATCAGTTCCATGGTTCCAGTGCCCTTTTCTGAGGCAACTCTGCATCTTTGAGATGTAAGGACAGAGACTACACTGAGAGGTGACCTGCCAAACATCTACTTCTACCTCTACGTTTGCCACAGTGGGACTAGCAGATGGTAAATAAAAATTGGTGGCTGTGGCTCAGTCTCTTAGCAGCATCGCTCCTCTCAGACCTGGTTGGAATCACAGGGTGCCACCTTGTGTATAAGCTGACGATTTACTTCCCAGTTCCACAAAGGATCCAAATAGACTCCAAAATGATCAGCCTGAAAGCTCTGCATTTTGTTATCTAAGAGAAAAAATGAAACAGATTTGAAAACACACAGCTCCGGAGGGTCCACAACACCCAATTTTGAATCACACTGACAGCCTGTCTCATTTGTTGCCCCACCCCTGACCGAAAAACACACTCAGTGTGCTCCACATTTGGAATAGATTGATGCCGCTCACTCAGGCTTTTGGATGTGGATAAGACAAATAAGTAAAGCTCTTGTGACGAAGCTAATGAATCTGACTTGGACAGTTATGTGTATCCAAACAGCAAGCAAGCTATGTAATTTCAGGACTTTTGTTTGTTTGTTTTTTAGACAGTCTCGCTCTGTCACCCAGGCTGGAGTACAGTGTCGCAATCTTGGCTTACTACAACCTCAGCATCCTGGGTTCAAGCAATTCTCCTGCCTTAGCCTCCTGAGTAGCTGGGATTACAGGCACGCCCAGCTAATTTTTGTATTTTTAGTAGAGACAGGATTTCACCATGTTGGTCAGGCTGGTCTCAAACTCCTGACCTCATGATTCATCCACCTCGGCCCCCCAAAATGTGGGATTACAGAGGTGAGCCACTGTGCCTGGCCTGGGCTTTGAATTTTTGAGAAGCTTTAGGTTCCATTGAGCTGATGAATATGAGCCTACTTATTTTAATAAAATAAGTAAAATAATTATTTTAATAAAAGTGCATGATGGTGAGGTTTTAAAAATGGCTGAGTTTGAAACAGAAATACAATTGTTGGAGCAAGGCCATGGGAGGTAAAAAATAAGATCCTTTCCTGTCCAGCTACCTTGCCCTTGAGAAATTCCACACTTGGAGGAAACCTGCTCTAAATTCAGCACAGCTGTCACTCAGCTGAAGCCACTGTTACATTCATGGAACTAGCTGGACGATTCATATTATTCTCAAAAGGGTGTTAGACTGGAGATCTGGGGCTTTGGGGGGCTACCAGTACACACCCACTGTTGGCTTGGGGCTCCTGAAATGTATATTTTTCTCTGCTTCTGTCTCCATTGGTGCATCATTTTCTCCTCAAGCATCTCTGGAAGGTAACTTGGAAGATTGTTTCTATCTCTGTGAAGGCAGTTTAGTCTCACTGGCTTGCTGGCCCATCTCAGACAACAAGCAGACTCAGAGCACTGAGCTCACTGGGGTCCAAGTATTAGCTAAGAGGAGTCCATTGTTAGGAAACCTGGGTTGCTAGTCTAAATGTGGTTTCTCTCACCTATTTTTTAAATCTCTGCTGCCAACAAAAGACTAAATGTTCATAACCACAGATTTGTGAATGGAGTGTGCAGCTGGAGTCCTGAATTGAAGAAAATTGGTGAATTGATTTAGTAACAGCCATGTCTTACTGATCTTATCTTTGTTGTCCCCTAGAACAAAATAACCTGTTTCCTAAGAAAAAGGTTCTGATAAGTAGCATATTGAGAGCCCTGTAAATTCCAGAGTGACTTGTTAAGAGGTAGAAAAGAAAGCAACTTTGTTTTCTCCATATTAGAAGACAAATTTACTTGTCTCTCCTCAGCTATTAAAAGTGACTTTGGCAGGGGAAGAAACAGAGATCATTGAAATAAAACACACTAATTACCTAGAAATTTACTGACTCACCCCCACCTCTCACCTTGTTTCAGAAAAGATTTCAGGTGGCTTTTGAGAGTTGCTAAAATATGCTAGGATAGCATTTGGGCTCTAAATTTTCTAGTAACATGAATTTAAGGAAACCTTGTCAGCTTCACAGTTCACAATGTCCATTAGATAAAACGACTGCTCAGGAGATTTACAGTTATTCCTGTTCTACATTGCAATGTCCAAGAGTCTTTATAAACAGAGCAACTAGGTGATACAGCAGATATTTCAACAAATTCTTACAATAGACACAAAAGAGGCATCCAAGGGCTGTTTCTTACAGTGACCCTCCATATACACTGACGGCATAATGCAATCCAGCACAAGCAATTCGGCAGAGGTTAGAATGGGGCTGGATGTCTGAAGCCATGAGCCCCACCCCATACAGATCCGGGCGTCTGAATGGACACTATGACCCCCAGGCAATCCTGCCTGAAGATTGTTTTTCTCTCAACTGTCTTCTGATAAACTGTGCTGCAGAGAGCTCAAAATTGTGCTCTATTACAATTGCCTGAAGTATAGCTCTTCTAAATGCCCAATTAAGGGCAGGCCCATATGCCTTAAATGACCGTGCTGTGGAGAGTATTTTCTGGAAAAAAAGAAGCTTAACAAGAACCAGAATAGAACAGAATAGTCCCTCCTGCTCTTGCAGTGAGCTAAGGTATATCCACTGGCAAAGCCAGTAATTTGACCTTTGCATAAACAAAGTGTGCATTGCTACCTCAGGTTAGATGGCATCAGGGGGCGGGAGGTGGGGAAAGGTGGTTCTTGCACACTGTATCTGTGTGAAGGTTGTCCGCTAGTTGGTATAGCTGTTGTTTGCCAGCTTTGTTTTCTAGCTGTGGACTCTGCTTCCAGTGCTTATGTTGTACCTTTACTAACTTAGAAAGAGAGCTGCCCCATCTCTAACTGCTGCTTCTCATGGGCAGCTTTTGTAGCCCAGTAGACTGTGTAAGGCTGGTTTTGAAGGAAACTGAGTTTCGGAGTGCCCTCCTATCCTCTGTTAAAGGAGAACATTAGGTCCTCTTAGCCATACAGGGGACACTTACGTACCAAGTCCCCATCTTTCACACTTACCCAGTCCAGCAGTTCTTGTAGCACTGTGCATTCCTGTCCAGACCTGGTACATTGGCCCATACCTACCAATAACCCAGACCTACAATTTTAGGTATATCTTGGGGGATTTTCATGGGCAAAGGGACTCCAGAAGTGGATGTCAGTTTGAGAACCAATTTTTACCACCACATTGATGCCTTCTGCTAAGTTTGAAGGTGGTTATAGCTTGATCTGGAGGTTGGTGCTTGAAGGCCCTACTTTTATGGTCTTTTCTCCTAAACTTCTCTATTTCATGGGAATTAAATGGCTTAAATATCATAAGTCAGCCCATGTGTGAAGTGACGCCAGTCATTTAAAATGTGCCCGAGTGACTAACAAAGACAACAACATTTGAAACCTATTTTAGGTATGGAGATAATTCTGGAATATTTTACCAAAATATTCCCCTTAGTAAGAGAAATGAGATTGCAGGGAAAGGATGATGGTAAAGAGAAATACTTACTTTTCACTTTATAAACCTCTCTATTATTCTAGATCGATGGTTTTAAAAACTCATTTTAAAGAATTACAATCTGATAATAGAGCCTGCTTGGGCTTTGGAGAGAGACAGAGCTGGTCTTCCTGTATTCTATCACCCTTGTTAAATTGCTTCACGTCTGTGAACCTCTGTGACTTTGTGAAATGGGTATAATATGCCTATCTCACAGGCTTCTTATGAGAAGTAGACGAAATAACATGCTGTAAATTGGCTAACACAGTGCCAAGCACGCAGCGCCAAACAACATTAAAGCTACTGATTCTATTCCCTCCCATCAGCTTTTTTATTTACATGGCTTGAAGTGATTAAAATTACATAACATTAGAACTGTAGCACATATAAACAATGAAACCTTGAGTTTCTACTCCAATTTATGGTTCATTTTAAATTCATTGAAACTAGAGTAAACTGAACAGACACCCTACCACACCTCCACACTCCCAGTTGACACTTCATTCCATAGCCTTGGTTGGGGCTTATCAACCACGCAAGAACAGAGTGGAACTATTATTAAAATCATCATGGCTATAGGGCCCTGCCAAAAAGGTGATATTAGGGCCTTCAAAATGGGAAGATCATATCTTTGTTGGAGAGGCACTTTTATATCTAAATACTTAATCAGACTCTGAAAAGTCAGATTTGTTTCTCATTGTCCAAAAGTTCTCTTCAATAACTATAATGAGATGAATCACATGACCTTAAAACTGGATTTGAGGGGAAGGATTCTGCTTTTTCTTCCTCCTTCCCTCTTATCCTCTCTCCTTCTCCATCTTTCTTCCCTCTATCCTCCTAATTTATGAAATTCTAAAGATAATTTTAAAAGTCCCAGTTTCTGTCTGAACAGCAGCATGGTTAGCTCCTATTCAAAATCAGAAAGAGCTAGGCTACTTACCTATGAAAAATCCTTCTATAATTCATGGGCTGGCTGTGTCTGAGTTTATGTTTACCTGCAAAATAAGGCTACCATGTTCACAAGGGATATCAGCAGGAGTAGTTATATTACATCTATAACACACTGGGACTATTTCCAAAAGAATTTACAAATGATGTTTGAAAATGCTTGTCTGATTGTTTTCAACAAATCTGTCTGATTATATTTATCCGAATGTGTCCCCATCTACACATCTACATTGGTTTTATAAACAGTCAACAACTCTCATAGTCAAATCTGAGTGAACAAGAAGAGTAAATGCTCTTCTTTTTTTCTTTATTTTTTGGTAATGAAGGAGATAATGACACTGGTTTGCTTATATGATTTGTAAACTAACTCTGAAAGTCTACAAAAGAAAAGTTCCCAAAATGCAGTAAGTTTGCCCAACTCTCTACTTCGAAGGATCAGACTGATCTGGATGTGTGTATTTTGCTTGCTTACTAAACCAGGCCCATCACTTACTGACTGTCTCTCCTTTTTATTATCCATTGATATAATTTAAATAAGAAGAAAAATATTGGAATATAAGGCTGGTAGCCTTGGTTTTACTAACCTTTCCTGACTCCTGAAAAGTGAGAAAATTCTCTTAACAAGAGATTAGCCAAAAAAGAATAATAAATATCCTGCTTGTCTCTGTGTTCTCTGGTAGGATATTTTATTCTCTGTTAGTTTTATGAATTTATGAACAGTTCTGAAGGCATTCTACGTGAATAAACTTTATTTTTTCATATGTTCATTTAATTTTATTTATTTACTTATTTTTAGAGATAGGGTCTTACTCTGTCACCTGGGCTAGAGTGCAGTGGCATGATCATGGCTCACTGTGACCTAGACCTCCTGGGTTCAAACAATCCTCCGACCTTAGCTTCCGGAATAGCTAGGACTACAGGTGCTCACCACCAAACACAGCTAATTTCTTCATAGGTTTTATTTATTTATTTATTTATTTTGGTAGAGACAGGGGTCTCACCATGTGGCCTAGGCTGGTCTTGAACTTCTGGCCTCAAGCAGTCCTCTCACCTCAACCTCCCAAAGTGCTGTGATTATAGGCACAAGCCACCACACCTGACTTATAAGTTAATGTAGCCTTTAAGTGTACTGATTTTATCACTTAATAGAGTCATCTTACCCAAATTACAAATAATTTGCCATTACGTGAAATAGAAAAGAGAGAATAACCCCAAAATGGTTAGAATTGAGAATACCAACTTTGTTTTCATCCCCAAATCAAAGATTTGTTTCCCACCCTAGAAGTTGATGCCCGCTCTCAATACTACAGCTAACAGCCCAGAGAAAGCACAATTATTGGCTTTTCTTCTGCCCTCTAGCCTGATCTATAGCAATAAATTCCCAGGGTGGCCATGCAATTACACACAACGTGATCACTATCACAGCAGGCCCAGCTAGATATGGATACACAACATGATCACTTACCCAGTAGGCACCGTTCAATGTGGCTAGACAACATGATCACTACACAGCAGGCCCTTTTCAATATGGATTCCTAACATGGCTCTGACTAACATACCAGCACCTTGCATGCATCTGAACTGCAACCACCATCCCTGCAAGAACAGCTTGATGGGGACACATTATATTATACCTAACTCCACGTGTGCACTCAGGTGTAGACAACCTGCAGAAGGTCGTTTAGCACAGCAGCCTCTGCCATAGAGAAATTTGACCACAGACACAGTGGAAACAGATTTGGCCTTCCAGACAAGCTGTGATAGGACTTCCCAATGGGACTGTTAACATGGCAGGCAATATTCTAACTTTAGCCAAGTGTCAATAAGAAAAAGCCTAAAGATGAACAAAAGATCTGTAATTTACAAAACATCACAACAAATGGACCTGAAGAAAAAGGTAAGGAGCACACTGCTTGTGTTGAGTGTAGATTTTCCTGCATCCACACCACCAGTGCCTATGGGAGAAAAGAATGCATTTAACATCATCCTGCTACTCTCATTAGAGCAAAAAGCCTTTTGATGAAAGGTGCTATGCCTCTGAGCTTCTTCAATGTCTGTGAAAAATACACCAACTTTTTTGTGGATAGTAATGTTATCAACCATTGTGTACAATACAAAAGAAAAGACTTTTAGGAAAATAAATGAAGTATTTCTTTTTTGCCAGCTTTAAAGAAGCAAATGGATTTGCAAATCTGAAATCAAAATAACAAAATTTGAAATCGAATTAACAAAAAGGGAGTAATTATTTTATCAAAAGGCTTTTCATTTATTTTTAAATGATGCTACTCCCATAGACTGCAATTTGGCTGATCTGGAATGTGGCCCAGAAATATACATTTAACAAATATACCAGGTGATTCTGCATCAGAATATTTTACACAGCTTCATCTCATTGGTTCCTTTTTTCTTCATTTTTTCCCCCTCTAATTTTCATCTTTCTCTTCTTCTCCCTATGTTTCTTGTCTCCTTTCAGTCTTTGGCTCCATCCACTTCGATTCCTTTTTTTTTTTTTTTTCTGTTTTTCTCCAGGTATGGGTAAAAGATGCTGGGGGAAGGGTGGTGAGAAGGATGGGAAGGTTGGTTCGACAGTTGTGAAGAAAAGAGGATAAAGCAAATCCTGCCAATTTCATAAGCTTTAGGCCATGTACCGAAACAATACAAGGTCTCTGAATATTCCCTGTGCCTCTTTAATTGTAGCACACAGATCCTGCCATCTAATTCTCTAGTCGTGGTTAAAAAAGGGAGGTCACCAGAGCCAAGAGAAGATGAGCAGAGATCTTTGATGGAGCTTGCAATTGTCCAAGTTTGTCTCCACCAACTAAAAAGTGCTGCATTTACAATTCTTATGGCAAATCTGGGATTGAAACAGCTATTGTCTTAGACTCCCACCAACAGTCTTTGTAAATATTAAGGTTCCAGCTCTCATCTCTTCCCTTTGCCCTTGACCCCAATCTTCATCTATTTAAGGGCCTTTTGCATTTGTTGTTTTCTGTCATGGACTGTTTATTGAACAAGGCAACATGGGTTGAAAAACCCTACCTAATTCAGGAGGCCAGGAAAACTGGATCCATACCTGATGCTGGCATTAGTCAATCTTGTGATCTTAGACAGGTTGTGTGACCTCTCCAGTAGCATTGTTCTTAACTGTTAAAGTGAGGGGTTATCTACAATGTTCGTTTTAGTTCTAAAATTATACAGAATCAAAAGAAGTCATATTACTCTTCTGTACTGCTTCAGATAAACAGGGCCAGATGTGAATGATAACAAGTTTTCAGCATCCAGAATAGGTGATTATTTTGTCCTTAAAAAAATTAAAACAAGCAGTATCTTACCTAGAATAAAAATTTAAAGGCTGCCAAGTTTCCTACTGTTTTTGTTAGACCATAATCAAAAGTAGTCTGCATGGTAAAATATAAACTTAAAAAGAGGCCAATGTTTTAAATCAGCTTCTTAAATTTCCTTATTATTAAGAATATATTTTTATCTGGGCGTGGTGGCTCACGCCTGTAATCTTAACACTTTGGGAGGCCAAGGAAGGTGGATTACTTGAGGTCAAAAGTTCAAGACCAACCTGGCCAACATGGCAAAACCCCATCTCTACTAAAAATGCAAAAATTAACCAAGCAGGATAGTGCATGCCTGTAATCCCAGCTACTAGGGAGGCTGAGGCAGGAGAATTGCTTTAACCTGGTGGGTGGAGGTTGCAGAGAGCCAAGATCACACCACTGCACTCCAGCCTGGGCAACAGAGTGAGACTCTGTCTCAAAAAATAAAAAATAATAAAAAAAAGTGTATATATGTACATGTATATATGTGTGTGTATATATATTAATCTTATCTTTTTTAAAAAAACAGACATTTAACACTTTTAATGGATTAAATCATCAGTTTATTATTACCACAACCTATATTTAGATGCCCTTTGAATAATGTGAGAAAAAAATATTTTTAATTATTTTCTGAATGCTTATAAAAAAAATAGGACTATGGTATGGAATTAAGACATACAGGGCTCTTGGGACAGAAAAATCATGGGGAGCAGTGGGGAAGAGAACTGACACTTAGGGCACAATCTCATCACCAGGTGCTATACTAGACACTTTAAATTCACTTAACAAATAATTATTAAATGCTTGCTATGCCTAACTTAAGAGCTGAGCATGGAATAGGGAACAAGAAAGAAATGTAACTTTGCCCTCATTTAATCCAGTAACAATCTTTAACAATCCATTATTATTGACCCATGTTCTTTGCACAGGTCACTTTGTATTTTATTGCAACTAATGAAGTTTACAATGTTTCCTCTGGCCCAGTGTGATGACTCATGCCTGTAATCCCAGCACTTTGGGAGGTCGAGACTGGTGGATTACTTGAGGTCAGGGATTTGAGATCAGCATGGCCAACATGGTGAAATCCCATCTATGCTAAAAATACAAAAATTAGCCGGGCACGGTGGCACATGCCTGTAGTCCCATGCCACTGCACTCCAGCCTCGGCGACAGAGACTTCCTCTTAAAAAAAAAAAAAAACAACTTCCCTTTTACTCCTTGCAAGACATAAACATACCTTTCCTTTTCTATCCTACACTTGGTATTGGTGATGAGTTAAGGACCATTGAGTAAAGAGCTGTTCAGGATCTATAAAGCAGGTAATACTTCCTTGTAGTCAGTTAACTAAATTAGTAATATTAGGCTCTCACTTCTCGCATCTACCCAGACAGAGAACTTAATCAGAAAATTTAACAATAGCCTGAGATTTCCTCAGATTTCATAGAGTTCAATATTAGTTTTTTTTTTGTTTTTATTTTTTATTTTGGTCAAATATACACAAAGTAAAATTTACCATCTTAACTATTTTTAAGTGTATAGTTCAGTATCATTAAGTATGTTCACATTGTTGTGCAACCAATCTCCAGATTTTTTTAATCTTGCAAAACTGAAACTCTATACCCATTAAATAAGAACTCCTCATTTTCCCCTATTCACTTTCTATGAATTTAACTATTTTGGTACCTTATGTAAGTGGAATTATAGTGTTTGTCTTTTCGTATCTGGCTTATTTTACTTAGCATATTTTTTCAAGTTCATCCAAGCTGTAGAATGTGTCAAAGTTTTCCTTATTTTTTTGAGATGGAGTCTCATTCTTGTTGCCCAGGCTGGAGTGAAATGACGTGATCTTGGCTCACTGCAACCTCCGCCTCCTGGGTTCAAGCGATTCTCCTGCCTCAGCCTCCTGAATTTCCTTCCTTTTTAAGGCTGATTAATATTCTACATGTTGTTTTTCCATTCACCTGCTGGTGAACACTCGGGTTGCTTCTGCCTCTTGACTATTATGAATAATGCTGCTATGAACATGGGTGTGCATGTATCTCTTTGAGATCTTGATTTCAATTCTTTTAGATATACCCCAAAGTGAAATTGCTGGATCATGTGACAATACTTTTTTAATTTTTTTGAGGAACTGTCAGGCTGCTTTCCATAGCAGCTATACCACCTTACATTCACACCAACAGGACACAGGGTTTCAATCTCTCTACCTCTTCTCCAATGTGAAACTTTGTATGGTTATTTTATAGTGGCCACACTAACAGTGTGAGGTGATATCTCATTGCAGTTTTGATTTGCGTCTCCCTGATGATTAGTGATACTGAGCATCTTTTTGTATGCTTGGTGTCCATTTGTATATCTTCTTTGGAGAAATGTCTATTCCAGTAATCTGCCCATTTCTAAATTTTTCTGTGGTAATTAAGTTGAATTCTATATTGTTTTTGTTTGAATATTTAATGTAACCAATACAAAGGCAGGAAATTAATTTAAAATAATAAGGAACCCATTAAAAATCATAAAGAAGAAAATGAATGTGTAAATTGGAGCTAAATTTTCTGGTGTTTTGTGGAGCTAATCCCAATTTCCATGCCCCACTGTATGTAAATAATTTCTTTTCGATCAGAACCAGGAGACCATTGTCAACGGGGACTTTTCTTTTCCAACTATCAGATAGGCCTTCTCATGCTGAGGAAGGTGAAACTAGGAAGTGGTGGAAAGGAGCCTTGAAAATGTAATCAGACACTTTCCCCATCATGGCCCTAGGGTTATTGTTTTTAATCAGAGATGATAAAAGTTATCACTAACCATAACCAAAAGGCTGGTTTACCAGCCTTTTTTTTTTTTTTTTTTTTTTTTTTGACAAAGTGTCACTCTCACCCAGGTTGGAGCGCTGTGACATGATCACAACTCATTGCAGCCCCAACCTCCCAAGCTCAAGTGATCCTCCCACTTTTGTCTACCAAGCAGTTGGGCCTACAGGCTCATGTCACAGTGCCTGGCTAATTTTTTTTTTATTTTGTAGAGATGGAGCCTCTCTATGTTGTCAGGAATTGTCTTGAACTCCTGGGCTCAAGCAATCTTCTCGCCTTGGGCTCTCAAAGTGCTGGAATTATAGGCACAAACCTTTGTGCCTGGCTTTTAAATAAAAAATATTTACCAGATATTTTGACCCAAGTTTGAGACTCTATGCCTCGTTGAACTTATGTCAGAAATTAGGTGACTCTTCCATAAAAATTGAACAGAAAGTACACTGGCTACGCGTCTTTGAACTTTTTAGTATTTTTCTGCTCTCATCCCTAGCATAAAGTGGAGACACTGGGGAAAGAGGAAAGTGTTACAAACATTTCTTTTCCATAGATTACATCCCTAAGACTTTCACCTTTCTCACTTCATCCATCCAAACATTGAGTAATGCCTACCACACTTTCTACTGAGTAAGTAGGCTTTCTACAAAGTGCTATGAGGGTTAAAAGATGAGAAAGTATCTGCTCTCAGTGTATACTGCCTAGCACAGGGGACAGAACACATACACAGTTAACTATGGTGCAACATAGAAAGTGATAATTATCTTAACAGAAACCCACACCAAAAAATTGCTCTGAGGAGAGAAACTTTGGAGAGATTACATCTGGTTGATGAGTTTGGGAATATGACAGAGAAAGCTCTAGGGAGGAAATACTAGCCGGTCCTTGAAAAAGATGTGAACAGGTGGAAATGGGTCAAGAAGTTCATTTTTGGCAGAAAGGAAAACAATCCCATCAAAAAATGGGCTAAGGATATGAACAGACAGTCCTCAAAAGAAGACATACAAATGGCCAACAAACATGAAAAAAAGGCTCAGCATCACTAATTATCAGGGAAATGCAAATTAAAACCACAATGCAATACCACCTTACTCCTGCAAGAATGGTCATAGTTTAAAAAATCAAAAAATAATAGATGTTGGCATGAATATGGTGAAAAGGGAACACTTCTACACTGCTGGTGGGAATATAAACTAGTATAACTACTATGGATAAGTGTCGCGATTTCTTAAAGAAATAAAAGTAGATCTACCATTTGATCCAGCAATTCCACTACTGGGTATCTTCCCAGAGGAAAAGTCACTATAAGAAAAAGACACTTGCACATGCCTGTTTATAGCAGCACAATTTGCAATTGCAAAAATACAGAACAAGCTCAGATGCCCATCAATCAGTAAGTGGATCAAGAAATTGTATATGTATGTATATATACACATATAATTTAAATATAAATATAATTTAAAATATAAATATGTAAAATAAATGTATTTATATATATATAATCATATATATATATATACATAATGGAATACTATTCAACTGTGAAATGAAATGAATAATGGCAACCTGGATAGAATTGAAGACCGTTATTCTAAGTGAAAACTCAGGAATGGGAAACCAAACATATGTTCTCATTTATAAGTGGGAGCTGGCCAGGTACAGTAGCTCACGCCTGTAATCCCAGCACTTTGGGAGGTTGAAGCAGGCAAATCACCTGAGGTCAAGAGTTTGAGACCAGCCTGGCCAACATGGTGAAACCCCGTCTCTATAAAAATACAAAAATTAGCCAGCCGTGGTGGTGGGCACTTATAATCCCAGCTACTAGGGAGGATGAGGTGGGAGAATCACTTGGACCTAGAAGGTGGAGGTTGCAATGAGCTGAGATCACGTCACTGCACTCCAGCCTGGGTGACAGATCGAGACTCCACCGAAAAACAAACAGAAAAACCCAACAAGTGGTAGCTGAGCTATGAGGATGCAAAGGCATAAACATGACACAGTGGACTTTGGGGACTCTGGGGTGGGAGTGGGATGAGGGTTTATGACTACCCAGTGGGCACAGTGTACATTGCTCAGGTAATGGGTGCACCAGAATCTCAGAAATCACCACTGAGAAATGTACCCATGTAACAAACAGCACCTGTTCCCCCAAAACCTATTGCAATAAAGAAAGAAAGAAAGAAAGAAAAGAAATGTATGAGCAAACACACAAAGGGAGGAAGGCTAGGATGCATTCCAGAATCAGGAATCCAAAGGATGGAGCATGTTGAATGCAAAGATCTAGTCAACAAAAGTTTCTAGTCTTGGTTCTGCCTACTAATGGCTATTTGGTCAAAATCCTTAGGTTCTCTCATTCTATTTTTATTGTTGCTGGTAGCAGAATACCTGCCAATCCCACAGTGTTATCATGAATATGCAATATAGCAAAGTGTGTGAAAATGCTATATAAACCACAAAGAGCTATATATATTGCCATGGTCTGAATGTCCTTCACAATTCATGTGTTACATTTTCATTGCCAGTGCGACAGTATTAAAGGGTGGGGTATTTAGGGGATGATTAAGTCAGGAGGGTGGAGCCCTCATGGAATGGAATTAGGAGCCTTATAAAAAGGCCTAAGAGAATGGATTCATTCCCTTCTGTCCCTTCTGCCATGCGAGGACACAGTATTTGTCCCCTCCAGAATGCAGCAACAGGGTACCATTTTAGAAGCAGACAGCAGCCCTCACCAGACATAAAACCTGTCAGCACTTTGATCTTGGACTTCCCAACCTCCAGAACTGTGAGAAATAAACTTCTATTTTTTATAAATTACTAAGTCTCAGGTATTAGAAGCACAAACCAACAAAACCAGTGTGTTATAGCAGCACAAACCAATGAAGACACAAGTGGATAGGGTTTTTACTGGTAGGTTGGAGCCTAATGATGGAAGACTTGAACATCAGGCTAAGGACTTTGAATAAGTCACCTGCATCAGACCAAGCCAGGTGCTGCACTGAGACTTCCCACTGGTCCCCAGGGGAAGTCCAGTTACTTCTTTTACATAATGTAATATAATCTAGTATACCAGCTGTGTACACATTTGGTAATTTACACACTCGTAACTCAAGTTAAATCAATTTGCTACAGATTCAGTTTTAGGAGCAGCCTTCAGGTTTCCCTGCTTTCCTCTCCTGTACTCTGACAGGTATATCCTCTGCTCTGTATATGGTAGCAACTATTTCAGATTTCTTGTTCTTACAACTACTACTCTTAGGCCAACACTAGGCCACTCCTCCCAGCTCCACTGATCCCTAAAGAATAAAGTCAGTGCTGCACTAGGACTCAGAAGCCACTAGGCACTTCAGATTGAAATTAATTCCCTCTTCACACAGGTGAAAACAATAAATTGATTCAAGATAAGTATATTTATACCAGACAATATCTCAAAGAATGTTCAATAGAAGTCTAACTTTCACTAGTTCTAAATTTCTGTTGGTTTGTATTTTATGCCAAACTTTTGGGCTGCCACTAACAATGGATTATTTGAAAAATTAAAACCATTTAAAATGAAGACAAAATGAACTCCAAAACTCCTTGTGATATGGTGGCCTTTTCATTCCTGTGACCCATCCACTCACTGCTGTCTGTTGTGGCACCATTTCTCCATGCCTACATGCTTTTGCCTGGACTACTGCTCATCTCCAGCTCCAGTGGTCTCCTAACTAGACACCCTTTCCCAGTCTTGCTTTCCACCCATCCAGTTCCCACAATGAAACCAGAGTACTCATTCTGAACATGCAAATCTGTTTCTACCTTTCCTTTGCTTCTTAGCATGGCTGTATGCCCTCTACAACCTCCCCCCCTCCGCCCCGCCACTCAACCCAAGCCTCAACATCCACATCCCTTATGTCATAGCACACACCCACTGCACTCCAAGTAGACCACGCTGTCTCACAGTTTCCTTCTTGTTTCCTATGCTATTCCCTGAAATTTCTGCTCAGTATTCTTCTGTCCCACTGTCACATCTCATCTGTATCAACCTCTTCTCTGCTAAGACTCCCTGACATTGATGCCCTCTCATCCTCCCTGTGCCTTGGTCATCATTGATTCAGGCCTACTCTCAGCACCTTATGCAAAATGAACTCTACGGGAGCATTATTCATATTGGGTTACCATTGTTTGTTTGCTTATCTGTCTCCTCACTAGATCCTGAGTCTTTTATTTTGCCAAGCCCTGATCATCTAGGATGGTTGAGCCCAATAAATACTTATTAAATGAAGAAATAAAGTAGCTATAGGCCATGACTTTAAAAAGTACTCTACAAGTCTTAGTTCTCTTTCACCCTTTCTCCTATCCCCTATTCCATTTATTTCCCTAAGAACCCGAATTTCCATTTGGGAATCCCATCTACAAACATCCTCTTTTAGGGATTCATATTACCAGTTGAGAGGAAGAGGTCATTTTCTGTTTTCAAGCAACATTCATCTAAAGTAAAAGAAAAACCCTCACATCTGGCAACTATATTTCACTATCTTGCATGAGTCAAGCTTTCAGTTACACATAATTTTGAAGAGAAATGGTTTTGCCATATTCATTTCTACCCTTGCCTTTTAAAACAGGATTTTATCCAGCATAGTAATGACAGAAAAGGAAAATAGAGGTGATATCCCAACCAATTTAAATCAGAAATTTAGTTGAATATTTGATGCCCTTTCTGTGCCAGGCTAGGTGTGAGGCTAGATTTTTGTACATGTTCTTCTCTCTGGCTGGAATCATTTACCTAGTTGAGATTTCTCGACCTTGGTGCAATTGACATGTGGGGCCACATAACACTTTGTTATTAGGGGGCTCTCCAGTGTTTCTTACGATGTTAGCAGCATCCCTTGTCTCTACCCACTAGATGCCAGTAGCATCCCCAAGTTGTGACAACCAAAAATATCTCCAGAAATTGTCAAATGTCCCCTTAGGGGCAATATCACAACTGACTGCAAGTCACTGGCCTAATTGACTCCTGTTCACCTTTCATATTTTAACTAATAAGTCATCACCTATTGGAAGCCTTCTTTGACCCCTCAAAATAAATCTAATGTCTCACTATATGTTTGTTTGTTGTTGTTTTTGTTGTTGTTTTAGACAGAATGACAGAATCTCTCTCACCCAGGCTAGAGTACAGTGGTGTGATCTTGACTTACTGTAACCTCCTCCTTCTGGGCTCAAGCAATCCTTCCTCCTCAGCATCCCAAGTAGCTGGGACTATAGGGACACGCCACCACCCCTGGGTATTTTTTGTTTCTGGTTTTGTAGGAATGGAGTCTCACCATGTTGCACAGGCTGGTCTTGAACTCTTGAGTTCAAACAATCTGCCTGAACTATTGAACTCAAGCAATCTGCCTACCTCGACCTCCCAAAGTGCTGAAATCTCATTATATGTTCTTATAACATTGTATAACATTTCCTGATAGCATGTATCAAGGTTTGCAATTATACAGTTATTAGCATGCTTATTGTTTTTCTACTAAGCTATAAGCTCCATGAAAGTAGAAATTGGCTCTGTTTTGTTCACTATTGTATGCTTTGCCCTTAGCATAGTATCCGGCTTATATTAAGTACCCCATAAACAAGTAGTATAATCTCTGCCCTCAGTAGAACACTTTAAAAAATTTAGAGAACCCAGCACTTTGGGAGGCCGAGATGGGCAGATCATGAGGTCAAGCGATCGAGACCATCCTGGCCAACATGGTGAAACCCTGTCTCTACTAAAAATACAAAAAAATTAGCTGGGCATGGTGGCTCGCGTCTGTAGTCCCAGCTACTCAGGAGGCTGAGGCAGGAGAATTGCTTGAACCCAGAAGGTGGAGGTTGCAGTGAGCCGAGGTCGCACCACTGCACTCCAGCCTGGTGCCTGGTGACGGAGTGAGACTCTGTCTCAAAAAAAAAAAAAAAAAAAAAAAAAAATTTTCAGAGAAAACGTAGGCGTGAACCATGGGCCAGACATATCTAAGAAGCGATGTTGTTTGAAAGGGGTGGGTGCTTTTGATAATATTCTGTGTAATGGGGAGAGAGTGGAGAGCAGCTATGAACCTAACGTGGGAGGAAAGTCTCTAAGAGACCCTATAGGGGAATGAAGAGGCAGACACAGATAGATGTTTGCATCTTCAAGAATTGTGCAGTGGAAGCTACCACCCAGAAGGAGCTGAGTCTCACGTAATGGCTAGACTACAGGAAGGACTTTCCAATACCATGTTTAGAAGACAGGACTCTACCTGCATGAAAAAATGACAGCAGGAGTAGCTGTGGCCCTTAAGGGAACCCAGGGCAAGCTACTGGAGCTTGTGTGGGATCTACTCCTGGCTTCTGATACATTCGGTATCTATGGCTAAATTTGAAACAAAGTCAACAATTTATCTTTCCTTTAGTGAATGAATAACAGATGATCTTCCTTTATGAAGATGTAAACAAGACAGAAATTAAAGTATTTCTACTTATCTATCTGCTATCAAGACCGTCTAAATAAAGGGTCTTAAATTGTTCACATTTTCTTGATCTTAATTGTTTTTGTTTTGATTTGTTTATTTCAGGGCTGGGTCTGGGCAGGAAAAAGATAGGCTTGATAAGAGTTGGTTTAGGGAGTGGGTTGAGAAACTTCAAGGATTGTGCCATATCGAGGGCCTGGTAACAGTGAGGCCAGCACTAGGCCTGGCAGGGAGAGGGGGAATGGAGGGAAGGAGAGAGAGAAAAAAAACAACAAAAAAACTATATAGATAAAGGAGGCTGCCTGCAATGAGATGTGGCCTTCAGAAGACGGATGCAGTGACCAGGCAGTCAGACAGCACAGAAAATAAATCAACACCCAACTTCTTCTCTCTCCCCAGCCCTCACATCTGCTGTTGCTCCTCACTGGTAGCAATCAAGTCCTGAAGCAGACAAAATTGCCTGCTGATTAAGTCCACAAAGGTGAGCCCCTTGGGGGCCCAAGGAGAAGAGAAGAAGGAGGCAGACAGGAGGGGAGGGGGCAGAACATATCCAGCACTCTGTCTCATTGTGTACCACTTCCAGAGGGTGGACCATAACCTTATTTCAGACTTGACACCAACAATTCGTAAAACAGCACTGAATTTGTGACTTTTTTTTTTTTTTTTTTTTTTTTTTTACTGGGAGATGGTATATACATTGAAGGTAGACACAACCTAAGGAAACCCCCCACATGTCTGTCTTACCAGAGACTTGATAATTTATTCTGAGCCGTTGTATTGACTAAAAACTAGGCTAGCACCAACTTCCAGGCCCCCTGTGACACTCTTGAGCATGACTGCATGAAAGAGACTGAAGGAACGAAACTTAACTATACTGCTGCCTCTCTCCTTTAGGGGTGTAAGTGACAGAATCACACAATACCATCATGAATCATCTGTTTCATTTCGCTATGAAGGAGGGGCTTAAGTAGAGTATCCCTAGTAGTATTCATTATCTTAAAAGGGAGTCTATTTGTAAGTGTGTAAAAGAAGTGAAAAAAAAAAAAAAAAAGAAATTAGAAAAAAGCAATCATGGCCTGAGATATGAGTGAAAGTTTGAGCTTTTTTTTTTTCTTTCTCCCATAGGGAGGGAGTGAGGGAGTAAAGAGAAGCAGTTGCTCTTAGGATAAGAGGGACCTTGAGGCAATAGATGAGTGAAAAGGAATGAAGGAATGTCAGGTTGTTTGACTGTGTGTCATGCAATATTACATCTTACCCCTTTGGAATTTTCTAAAACACCTAAGAAAAGATTTAAATTGCATCCCAGTTTTTGTATTTGAAGAGGAAACTAGATAGAGACCCCAAGTTATCCCAGCCTTTATGTAGGCTACAGAAGCAAAGAACAGATGGCCATCTGGACAAAGAGCCTTTTCTAGGAGGAAAGTACAAAAAGCATGAGAACTCAGAGATGCCAGCCTCAACGTAGTGCTAGGGGAACTTTTTTGCACTCATCCCCATTTTCCAGAAAGAGAGAACACTTTCATCAAGTGCAATATGAAGGGTTTATGGGTGAAGAAGTACAGCTTAGCTCAACATACTAATAGACTCAAATATTTAAGTAATGGGTTGGCAGCCACACTTACAAATAGACTCCCTTTGAAGATAACGAGGACAACTAGGAATGACTCTACTTGCTGTCTGAGATCAAGCCTTGGCTTCTGCCTGTCCCATCATCTCTAGAGTCCTGATCTGGGCCTATTGCCCATGCTCCCATCTGTCCTGCTCACTGCTTGGCACTCTTTCCTGTTCATGACCTTGGCCTCCATGTGTCTGTGCCTTTGATGAGCCCCTTCTACAAACTCTAGTCCTAGCATGTGTGTGAATTGCAGGCTGTGATAACTGCTTTTCTCAACAATATATTTCCTCCAATCTTGAGATTGTTGACACTATCTTGGCTCTACATATATACTATTCCTGTACCATAATCAAAGCAGCTGGGGTCTGATGCTAAACCCAGTTAAGAGCACATCAGCCCGGTCAAAGCCAATTATCTCGAATTCCTGCAAACCAATATTGTATCACTGATATTTATTGTTTTTTTCCTATAAGCCCAGCATTTTGCATGAATTATCTCATGCCATCTGTACCATATACCAAATAAGAGAAGACTACCTTTCCTGTTTCATAGATGAAAATACCAAGACCAACAAGGGTTGAGTGACTTTCATAAGGTCAGGTAACCTGCTGGTAGAGCTGGGGTTGGAACCCAGGCATTCAGACTACCAAGCCTGTGCTTCAACCACTATGCTACATGTGCCCAGAATGTGTCTCACCCTCCAGAAAGGAGATGACCTTCACATACGTCGTGACTTCTGGTCTGGGGCACCTTCCCTCATTCTGTACGTGGTGGGCTCCTTCTTGCCCTTGAAGTCTCAGTTTCCATGTGTCTCATTCATAGAGGCCTCCCTGTTCACCAGTCTAAAGATGATCTCTCCTGTTTATATGCATCCTGTTCTTCTCCCTTGTTGTATTTATCTCAATAAATATTCCTTTGCATGTTTACTATCTAATGTCTTGTTTTGCTCCACAAGTAATGGGACTGGGTCTATTTTGCTCAGCACCACATTCCAACACTCATCTTAGCAGCTGACCCATAGTAGACGTCACACCTTTCAAATTGAGGAATAAATGAATAGACTACCTTCTGGTATTCTCATCTTAGAACCTTCCAAATTTCCATATACTACTTAAGTTATTGAGTCTGTGGCAAATGCTTTTTACTGCTTGCTTACTGCTGAGAAGGCAAACCTTTTTTCCTTCAAGGGTAGGTTTTACTTATTTATAGATAAAAGTCTTTTGAGGTCCAATTTGCAATGAGCAAATTTGTTACAATTAGATAACCTAACTTCAGTTCAAAATGCCTTGTGATAAAAAAAAAAAAGTGGTAAGATTGTGAATGTGTGTTCTACAGAAGAGGGGTGCTGATGGCTGCCTAACATCAGCAGTCCTAGACTGTACACTGCTTAGGACTATAACCAGACTACAGACTGGTTGCATATGTTCTAGCATAAGTTCTTTCACATCTGTGCAGAAGTTGGTTGCATTGATTCTAGCGTAAGTTGCTAGAATTGGTTGCATAAGTTCTAGCACATCTGTTCAAGATAACTTTATTGCTTTCTAATTAGGGTTTCAATGTGGCTGTTTAGCCCAGAGTCCTCCAGTCTTTTGTACTTAGGATCCCTTTATAGTTTTAACAATTATTGAGGGCTGGGCACAGTGGCTCATGCCTATAGTCCTAGCACTTTGGGAGGCTGAGGCAGGTGAATCACCTGCGGTCAGGAGTTTGAGACCAGCCTCGCCAACATGGTGAAACCCCATCTCTAAGAAAAATACAAAAATTAGCTAGGCATGGTGGCAGACATCTGTACTCTTGACCTACTCAGGAGGCTGAGGCAAGAAAATCACTTGAACCTGGGAGGCAGAAGTTGCAGTGAACCAAGACTGCACTACTGCACTCCAAGCCTGGGCAACAGAGTGAGACTCCATCTCAAAAAAAACAAAAAATTATTGAGGACCCCCAAAGAGTTTGTAATAAGAATTATAGCTATTTTTACTATATTGAAAGTTAAAAATGAGAATCTTAAAACACTTATTGTTTTGGTTGAAGTATATATATTATATATATATACAAATAGCATACATATGTATATACATATGCTACATTTCTATACACACACACACACACACACACACACACATATATATATATATATATACTAACATATAGCACATATATATAGTGTCAGTATATGTGAGTGGAAAAAAGAGAAGTATTTTTAATAGCTCTTTTAGATAATTGTGGATATTCTGATACTATACCAAAACTCAACAATTGGTAGTTTTTTAAAGGCTAGTTCAATATAAAATATGGAACCCCATCAAGAAAATTTTTGTACTATTACATTCAAGTTCATTCCCCTATCTTGCACTTTGAATGGACCTAGGTGTAATTTTGTAATGTCATGCGTTTGGCCACTTGGAAAATATGGTTCACTGAGTTAGGCACATCTTCTAGTATCATGTGACCAGACAATGCCAGTCTGGTCTGGACTGGAACACGGTTTCAGAACTAGGAGAGGAAAAATAATGTGGGAGAAGACAGATTCAGCTATAGACAAGATAAGCAACTTTTGTTACAATGTATCTGATAGGGTTTGGCTGTGTCTGCACCCAAATCTCATCTTGAATTGTAGTTCCTATAATCTCCATGCATCATGCGAGGGAGATGGTAGGAGGTAATTGAATCATAGGGGTAGTTTCACCCATACTATGCTTAGATAGTAAGTTTTCACAAGATCTGATGTTTTGTTTTATTTATTTTTTTCTTTTTTCCATTTACATTTAATGTTAATATTATGTGTGATCTGATGGTTTTATAAGGGACTTCCTTCTTCACTTGGCTCTCATTTTTCTCCTTCCTGCCACCATGTGAAGGACTTGTTTGCTTCCCCTTCCACCATGATTGTAAGTTTCCTGAGGCCTCTCCAGCCATGCTGAACTGTGAGTCAATTAAAACTCTTTTCTTTATAAATTACTCAGTCTCAGACATGTCTTTATTAGCAGCATGGGAATGAACTAATACAGTATCTGGGAAGAAACACGTTATATTGGAGTTGATTCTAAACTCTGCCGTGCTTTGCCTATGATATACTTCAGTAACAATCTTCATGGTCAGTGTGTCTTGCTGGCTTCTACACATTCCTGTTTCTCAGAATACACAGAAATATGAGTTTGCTTTTTAGGGGGAAGAGGAGGAGGAGGAAGGAGGGATTCATGGAAGAGATGTCTTACAGGCCAAAATTTGCCTTTTGGCATAAATTTGGCTACCCTCTACCAGTCTGATTTGAGCTCTTACTTCTGGCTAATTACACTACATCTTTCTCTCTCTGGGGTGCTGATGGTAGCATTCCATGGCTATTAATAAATGCCTCATGACATCTGGGAGAGGACAACTTTGCGAGTGAGGACAGCTTCATTTATCTGGGGGCAGGCCTTTATGTTTAAAATGAAAAGCACCTTTAAAGAATGTTGCAGCCATAGAGTTGTTCTCTGGGTGGAGCACAGTTCTCTGTAAGCATATTGTGTTCATAGTCAAGAGCAGTGAATAGACGAGTAGGTCCACCTTTTAATGTATAATGTTGAACAAACTGGACTGCTGCATTTGCATAGCTGGCGCTAGGCTTGGGGAGCCTTGCAGAGGCGGCCATGGAGGTAGAATCTGTTTGAAGTGGGAGACAAAGGAAAACAGGCTCTATTAATCATCACATCCATGAGGCTTGAGTTTTGCCTGGGCAAACAACATTTTCTGTTTTTCTTTGGCATCTTCTCTGGCTCTGAATGATGCAGGCAGAGTTCTGCTGGGCAGAATATACTCCACCCTGAGAATATTAGGTATCTACCAAAAACTCACAGTAGCACTGGGCCAGTGAGCCTGAAACACTGAAGAATGTCACTGACTAGCAGGCCTTGCTCTGAGACTGTGGGGGCGGTAGGGCGTTGGGGTGGACACGGTGATGCAATTTCAGAAATGGGTCTGCAGCTACCTCACGTTCCTGCCCTATGGTGGACGATGTGGACGCTGCTGGAAGACCTGCCTGCTGAGTTGGAATCAAGAGAATGTGCCTGATCTGCTGTGTCAATGGCCAGGAGGGAAAAGATTATGAAATCAGGAGAAAGGGAAAGGGAACCAGAATGTGTTTCTTCTCATGAAGAAAGGCTCATTGAAGAAAGCTCTACCTAAGCCATGGCCGTTCATTATAACAGAGACAATGGTGGCTTGCATTTTGCGAAGCCCTTTACCATTGTGGAACATTTTCACATTTTGCATTACCATAGTTGTTCCTCACTACAACCAAATGAGGAAGGCAAAGGGAAAAGTGAGCCTCACAGCTTGAAGAAATGCTGGGAAATATTTTTAAAATAAGGAAATATACAAGTTGTAAAAGCTACCCACATATTGAAGCCACAAGGCTGTTCCTTGGTGTAAAGCTAAAGATAGGAATGAATGCCAATATGAGTGCTTTTTAGAAGATTCTCTTTTTGATGTCACAAAAAAAAACAAGAAGGATTTAACCTTTCTTTCAAATGTAGAACATTCACAATGTGAACAGAAGGTATTCTGTTTGGGATGTTTCTGATGAGATCTTTACATTTTCCTTTTTCTTTTCTTCAAAACAAGAATAAAGGCTTCTGGTGACTTTCACTTTGCCTTCGTCTTTATTACTCCAAGGGCATTAAGAATTGATGGTACATACAATTCTAGTAATAAGTATTTGTTTGGTACTTGGTAAAATGGCTAGCATCTGAGGCTCTCTCAGCCTTAAGCTGCCACTGTCCTCCTCTTTATACCTGCAGTCAGAAGAACTGGGTTGGAATCTGCAACAACTAGCAAAAGACTCAACTTCTTTGAGCCCCGGTCCCTATCTGTATAATGTGATAGTACCTACTTCATAAGATTTATAAGAGCTAGAATAAAGGAGCTATCACACAGACAAAAGTATACAGAACAAGTACATGGCATGTTAGTAGAGAGTAGACTCATTCACTGTTGTGCTGGAGTTGATTAGTATGAGCGCACAACAGCTGATTATTAGATTTTCAGGAATTCTGCTAGCTGATTGCTAAACCATTGGCAGCCTGAAACCGACTGTGGTGGGAGGATTTACACCATAAAAATCAACAACAATAAATCAGGGTTCATGCCCAGCTAGTGGCTAAAGATTTACAAGTACACCACCACTGCTCATAAAAATATATGTTTTGCTCTTGGTTTTCAATTTTCTATTTGGTATTGTTCTAAAAATATGATGAACTAAATATTTGGGGGATATAAATGTCTTTAACAATGTAAGAAATGTTCTTTCACTGGGACAGAGCCTCTGATGGGTTCAAGCATCAGTGAAAAAAATTATGGGATTGGATTTCAGGTATCAGCAAGCTTGGTGGTTATGGTAGACATTTTTGGCTTTCTACTCAGCAACGATTCCCCATTCTACCCCACCTACCTTTTCTCTTTTTCCCTCATGAAAGAACTAGATTCCTTGATTTCAGAGAAGGTAGGGCCCAACTCTAATTTACAGCCCCAGGGATGGATAGTAATTGCTCAGTCAGTCACAGGAATGTGAGTCTCCTCCACCACTGACTGGTCTATCCATGGACATATAACTGAGTTCTGGCTTTCATTCTCAGATAAAAGAAACAGACTCCCATTAGAAGAAAGCTCTTGGGCCCTTTTCTGTCCATCTACTTTGGTGTGAGGATATGATGCCAGGTGACCATTAGGCAACAAGCAGGAAGGAAAAAGCCCAACTCCCTAAGGATGTCTGAGCAGAATAGTAGACAGTGTCTATTTCTGTGACATCACTGAGCCACTGATTGAACTCTTTAATAAAAATGGTTTAAACTGCAATTATATATCTGTCATTTGCATTCAAAAGCATTCATATCTAATACAGAGAGAGTAATATATTGCAAATGCAGCTGTCTTTTCAGTTTTCCAGATTATAATTTGTAGTTGATGAAAAAAAGCCCTCCCCCCCCTTTTTTTTTTTCAAATAAGCCTACTTATAAAGCCCATAGTGGCTCTAATCTCGAAGAGCACAGAGACCCGAGATTGAGGGCCATATTATGGAGAAGAGAAGACAGGTAAACAGTGGAGACTTCCCTCTGGATCTGCATGGATTTGCTCAGCTATCATAAGCAGGGATGGACATTACTGAAGTTCTTAAAGAGACTTGTGCATTGACATCTTTAGATCCCATTTTTAGGATATTTCTCTAGGTATAATATCATTAGGATCTTTTTAGGATTATTCTGAGGATCATTTTGTCCTGAGTTACTCTGAACACTTACCAAAAAGGTTATCTGGGAAATTCACTCAGAGCTGGCAGAACAATGAAAGAAGTTTTAAAGGCGTGGTGGAGATGGTGGTGGGGCATTCCAAAAGCTGTATCTATTACCCTTTCAAAGAGAGATGAAATTTGAAAAGAATATGTCATCATACCTGTGAGAAAATAGGAACCTGAAGAGGCTGAGGATTTTCTAGCAGAGGAAATAGTAAACTGGCATGTGGAGTACTGGCCAGGTGTCAGAATCTGCCTCTGAGCCCCTGAAAGACAGGATTCCTGAAGCCAAGCCAGTGCAATGCTAGCAGCAACAGAGCCTGAGGAGGACATTTTTAAGAAGAAGCAAGCTACATAGGTCTTGTTTCTGGAGGCAGAGGTAGAGAAATCTGTGGATGTCTAGATGGTTTCTCTAAATGTCCTCACCTCAGGGATTTTTGCAGACTTGCTATAGGAGCAGCAGGCACAGGAAACAGGAAATGGGATTCATGAGGGTATGAAAATAGCCTATGTTCTTCATCTTCCCACTGCCCCAGCTCCTGGCTCATCTCTTCTCTGTGCAGCCTGTAATCGTGTCTGTTGGTAACTTCTTCCCATACGCCAAAGGCTATAAGCTTCAGAGAGCTCAGCTGCCAGGCTAGTGCCCAAGAGGGACAATGATGATAGTGAGAAGCTACATTCAGGGCCCTTAGCACTGGGAAATGGCAGAGAATGCTAGGAAGTCTATGAATGGCCTCCAAAGCTGTTTAGAGCTTATGAAGTCCTCCTTTCTCCTTTTGCTGAAAACTCCCATGGAAGTGAAAGGAACCTCTGTCTGGTCTATTTCAAAGGGGGGTTTGTTAAAAAAAAAAAAAAAAGTACTCAACATTATCCAAGTAGCTTCTTACTGGCTAATTTTTAGAGCTAAATATCTTGTCTGCTTTAAAACATTTCTTTTTCATATTATACAAGAGCTGAGGATGGGGTCTGACATTAGATGCATGTTCCCTTTATACATTCTGTTTCTCGATAGAGAGGTAGCTACTGTGTAAGCCCTTTCAGAAACTATTTTTA
Organism: Saimiri boliviensis; assembly: GCF_048565385.1. Lineage (NCBI taxonomy): Eukaryota > Metazoa > Chordata > Mammalia > Primates > Cebidae > Saimiri > Saimiri boliviensis. Next base: position 90,496,961 of record NC_133453.1, read on the forward strand.
GGGAACAACTGCTCACTGATAAGAGTTCATCAGAATAAAATCAACTTCAGGAAGGAAGAGAGTTACTGCAAAGTATTCTTGTTACTTGGGATCAATGAACTCCAAATCCACTGAGGCTGATGCAGACCCACAAAATAAGTCTGTTCACCTGTTCACTTGCTAGCTAGAAGAGTAAGCAAGAATGTGCCAGGGGCACTTTAGAGTCATGGCTTGTATTTTGTGGGGTATGAGTGGAATTCCAGAAGTTAGGTGTAAATGAATAAGCACAACACCACTTCACTTTCTTCACATGCAGGAAGCAGGCACAAAGAAAGGAGAGAGAGAGAGAGAGAGAGAGAGAGAGAGAGAGAGAGAGAGAGAGAGAGAGAGAGAGAGAGAAGAGAGAGAGAGAGAGAGAGAGAGACAGTGCATGCACGCACGCATTTAAGCTATAATCCTGCTACAATTACATCATTCAAAACAACACTATAAATAGTTTCCATGACAGAAACACATTCAAGTTATCTCAAAAAAATGTGTGCTGAGAGCAGGGCTTCTGCTACTCCTACTGTTGGTGATTTAAAAAAATTTAGGAACCCAGGAAAAGCCACATATCCTAGCCACAGGAAGAACAGGAACTGGAGTAGAGTCAGGTAAAAAGGAGAGGAGGTATTTGTCCAACTTCACACAGTTGGGCTGCCATCCATGTGACAACCAGCTACTCTTGTGGGCCTGGGCTTCACCTCATTATTTTTGCTTTCTCATACTTTTTGCTTCCTCATCTTACTCAGTTTCTGTTTCCCCTTAGCTTCTCTGGCCACGTGCTGATCCACTGTGTGTCACAATTTCTCTCAATATACATTTTCAGCCCCAGAGCTTGCTTCTCCCTGCCTCATTCAACAAATGTCTTAATCCACTTGCATTGCTATAAAGGAATACTTGAGGCTGGGTCATCTATAAGAAGCAGAGGTTTATTTGGCTTATGGTTCTGCAGACTGTATAAGAAGCCCAGTGCCAACATCAGCTTCTGGTGAGAGCTTCAGGCTGTTCCATGGTTGAAGGCAAAGGGGAGCCAGCATGTCATGTGGCAAGAGAGAGGGAGCAAGAGAGAGGGGAGGAAGGTACCAGGTTCCTTTTAACAATAAGTGCTGGCAGGAATCAACAGAGCAAGAATTTACTCAGTCCCAAGCCATTCATGAGGGTTTGGCCTCCGTGACCCAAACACTTCCCATCAGTCCCCACCTCTGACATTGGGGATCAAATTTCAACATGGAACTTGGCAGAACCAAACAATCTCAAACCTTAGCACCAAGTATCTTCTTATCCTTTTTCTGGGAGAGAATTTGATGGCCCTATTTATCTTTTTCTATACTGCTGGCCATCCTGAGGACTGATTGCCCTTGGGTATAGCCAATTGTAAACTAGGAATAAGGTCATGTGGTTCAAAGCATGACAGTCTCTCCATTTTTTTTTTTTTTTTTTCCTAACCAGTCTCTTTCTATAGCTCAGGCTGGAGTACAGTGGCAAGCTCATAGCTCACTATAAACTCCAACTCCTGGGCTTAAGCGATACTCCCTCTTGAACCTCCCCAGTAGCTGGGATGACAGGTGTTCACCACTACACATGGCTAATTAAAAAAAAAATTCAGTAGAGACAGGGTCTCACTATGTTGCGTAGGCTGGTCTTGAACTCCTGGCCTCAAGAGATCCTCTTGCCTAGGCCTCTGACAGTGCTGGGACTAAAGGTGTGAGCCACCATGACCAGCACATGGCACTCTTGGGCAGTCTCTTACTTAGAGGCAATGAATGAGCAGTTTCTATTAATAATGGTAAGCACCATGGTTGACATGTCGAATGTAAATGTGTGAGTATGTAGTTAAAATATCCTCTTAACTAAACTAATATTAAAGATTTTTTCATTCAAGTTTGTCTAACAGGACTATAATTCACATGTATGTATACATAAGCTTTATCCTGAGCATGAATAAACAGGGGAAAGAATATCATACTGCATGTCTCTCAATTGAAATGTTAACTCTACCTTGAGCCTTTGTTGACCATCCAATCTAAAGAAACCACTGAGCCAGTCGCTCCCAACTCCCATCACTTTATTTCCTCCACAGTTCCTATGATCTGAAATTATGTTGTTTGTTTTATAAGGTTTGGCTCTCTTCTCCTCCCTCTCCCAAGTATAAGCCCCTTGAGAGCAGGGACTTGGCTAATCTTACATACGTTATTCCTCAGCACCTCAGACAGTGACTGACACAGACAAATATTTGTTAAATAAATGAATAAATATAGTTGATGATGAACGAACAAGAGAAAAATACTCTGCATTCTTTAGAGCTTCCACTTTAGTGTACATAAGAATTCCCTGGTACTTGTTAATGCAGATCCCTTGCAAATATTCTCATCAAGCATTTCTAGGGTGGAAACCAGTATTCATCACTGTAAACGAATGCTGAGTGATTCTAATGTGATTGGTCCAACTTTTTTTTTTTTTTGAGTTGGAGTTTCACTCTTATTGCTCAAGCTGGAATGCAGTGTTGTGATCTTGGCTCACCGCAACCTCCACCTCCTGGGTTCAAACAATTCTCCTGCCTCAGCCTCCTGAGTAGCTGGGATTACAGACATGCACCACTACACCTGGCTAATTTTGTATTTTTAGTAGAGATGGGGTTTCTCCATATTGGTCAGGCTGGTCTTGAACTCCCAGCCTCAGGTGATACGCTCTCCTTGACCTCCCAAAGTGCTGGGATTACAGGCACGAGCCACCGTGCCCAGCCTGGTCCAACATTTTGATAAACACTGCTGTGGTTGAACTTGTAAGATCTTCAATTTGCAATTCCCCACCAAATCAATACAAGTACAAACACAGAATCACAGGGGAAGCCAACACTTGGATGATCAGAGCTTATTCCATTTGTCACCAAGAACTGTTCATGAACTAGGTGCCATCAACCAGTCTGCTGCCCCTAATTAGATCAGAAAGTAGTGATCAAATCCTCTTCCAGTCCCAGCAAGCTATATTGCTTAAAACCCTCTCTCAGAGAAATTGGTAGAGTTTCTGAAGCTGCCATATTCACTAGCAGATCTAATTCAAGTTAAAACTTCATGTTGAGGTATATTTTTCCTCTACCATAATTGAAATGCTTCTTTACCTAGAATACCCTCAGGTAATTCTCTTGAGCTATTGTATAAAATAACATAACTTATTGAAAAGTGGGGGGAAAGTCCTTAAGGCAGATAATCCTCACAACTCTCCATGAGGAGGGTACTCTTACTATCCCCACTTAATAGATAGAGAAACTGAGGCATAGAAAAGTTAACTGATTTACTCACAGTGGTAACAGATACTAAGTGATGGAGCTGGGCTATGTTCCACATATTCAGATCCTAGGGGCTGCACATTTATCCCCTCAAGTGAAAAAGAGGGATATGGGAGTTGGTAATATCCTCTGAACAATACTTAAGGCCAGCCCTAACCAGAACTTTCCAGATACATGGGCCAATGATACTCTTTTTGTTAAAACCAGAGGGTTGTTTACTGCCCTTGGCAGTTAAGAATACTAATACCAATACTTACTTCAAATACTTTTTTTTTTTTAATTTTTAGATCTAGATTCCATTTCTTTTTTGCTTTGAATTATTTCTGTGCCATATTGACATCTAACATCTAGTATATTTTTGGCACCAGGTAAATAAATTTGTGCCTTTTACCTTTCAGCTCCTCCTCAGTTCCAACCCTTCACTATTCCTTCCACATGGTGATCAAACTCATGGCTTATGGTCTGACTTTCCTTTAGGGTATGGTTCCTTTCTTACTTGAGGAAGTTCTAGGAAAACAATATATTTTTATTGTCTGAGCAAGTCTTAGATGGAATCTGATAGCACTTTTCAAATTGTACTTGAATTATTAGTCACAGAATAAGAGTTGTTGCTTTTATCTGTTAGCTATATTTTAAAATTCTCCCATGAATATTTATGGTCATATTAGGGCATCAGCAAATATGGAGATTAATCTCTACTCTTCCTCCATCTTTTCTCCACCCTTCACTGCCCTTTTCTGCACCCTGGATGTGGGGGTGTACGCCTATATAAACTGCTTCATGAACCCATTTTATCCTATAGTTTCTTGATGGAAGGCATCAGCAGGAGATCAGGATCAGAGAATAGACAAGCTTGAGTATTTCTTGCCCCACATTCTCCCTGCCCTTGATACTGTGGTCGGTCAGTGGTTTTGCCTTCAGGATTATGGCTCCTATCAGTTTGCTGTCTTTCACTGGTTCAGCTCTTACTACTTCCTCTCCTCGGCCTTCAGGCCAAGCTGGGTGTGATAACAGCATTCCACTCCTGCTAGGCCCTGAGTGCCTCAGTGTGGCAGATTGTTTTTTTCAAAAGGACAACCATAGAATTTCCTCCCCTCCTTGCTGTCAAAGAATCTTGACATTCTTGCATCCAAAGGTGGAATCTTTGTCACCTCCGCCTGCCCTGAACCTGGGATGGGATGGCTTTTGTGTTGGCCTCGAGAGAATCAACAGCAAGGACACAATGTAGCTTCCAAGGCTGGGTCATCTCCTTTAGGTAAACCTTCCTTCTCACTCTCTTGGGACATGCACATGTGGAGCCTTCAGCTACCACCTAAGAAGTCTGGTTATGCTGACAAGAGACCATATGGAGAGATCACATAGAGACAGAGCTCTGAGGACTCTGGTTGTTCCAGCCCCATCTGTGTGTGCCTCCCCATCTAGGTGCAGACATATGAATAGGTGACCTTCAGATGATTCTTGTTCTAGTCACTGTCCGATGACAACTGCATGAGACACCCTGGTGAGAACCATCCCGCTGAGCCCATTCAACCTCTTGAACCATGAGAAATATGATACCACTAAGTTTTGGTGTAGTTGGTTAGGTAACTGTAGATAACTGACACACCCAACATCCCTTGCTAGTTCCCTTAACTTCACTCACATCTCTTTAAATCCCCAGCTGAGCATGCCTTCTGTTGCCTGTGGGACTCAGGCTGCCATGCTGAGAAATGTCACAAGATAGCATCACATACATTGGAACTGAAAAGAACCTCAGACATCTTAGAGTGAGAGCCGCCCCTTTAGTTTACCGGTGAGGAAACTGAAGACCCAACTCAGTAAAATCAAATAGAATTTTATAGGTAGGGAACTAAGGTCCTGACCCATGTAGTGACCCACAGCTCATTAGGGCCCAGATTAGAACACAGACCCTATCCACAGCTTTTCTCTACCTAGACCTTTGTGATTGCTGATTTATCTTACAAATACGTTATGCAACGTAAGTCACTTAGGGTCTGGGTGCAGTTTTTAGTCCCAAGACCTCTGATCGTTGAGTGTCAACAGAGCCCCATTATTTTCTGCAAGAATTATGTGTTGTGGTGTCCATGCCTGTGTGGCCCTGACTCCAAAGCTAAGCAGGTTATTTCTAATGAGGACAGTCAACTTCTCTTTGGAGAAGGGCAGAAATGGCTTCTTGGTCGCGCCAGGCATTTCCATGAAGCCTTTTCTCTTCCCTTAAAGTCACTGTTACAGAAAGTTGCCATTTGTCACTCTTGAGGCCCAAGGGACTATTACAAACTTGTGTGTGCTTCACTTAATGCTGAAGCTAGGTCATCATCTTGGGTGTGCATAGACACCAAACAAAGGTTCTTAATAAAAGAACTCAGTAATTGCCTCGTCATTCTCCTTCATTCTGTTGTTCATGCTAGAGTCTGATAATTCAGAGTTGGATGTATTTGTGGGCTTGTGTGTGTGTGTGCGTTGTGTGCGCGCGAGCACTTATCATACATGCTTTCTGCTGATTAGCCAATCTATACTAAAATAATATTATTTTACCCTTTTAATGTAATTGTGTTTTTAAATTTTTTTAAAATTTTTATTTCTTCTTTCTTTTCTTGTCTTGCTCTAACAGGCTGGAGTGCTTTGACTTCCTGGGCTCAGGCAACCCTCCCACCTCAGCCACCTGTGTAGCTGGGACTCAGGTGCGCACCACCATGCCCGTAATGTAATTGTATTTTAAGAGGCTCTTCCTAGAGTGATAATGTTTAATAAGAAAGTGCAGGAATTGGGAGGAGTAGGATTGGGACGTCATATGCTACCTTAAGACTCTTTCAGTTTCAGAAAGCTGCAATCCAACTGAAACCAGCAGAAGCAGAAAGAAAATATATTAGTCTTGTTTAATGAAGTCCAGTTAGAGTACAGCTAAATCAAGGTGCTCATATAAGATCATCAGGAATGTGTTTCTTTCAGTCTCTCAAGTGTTTTTCTTTACTATCGGCTTCAGTGCTCAAGGTGGTAAGATAGTCACCAACAGTTCCAGACTTAACCATCCCAGTGGAAAAATCATGTCTCTTTCCTTCTAGCCACAGCACAAATCCCAGGGCTGGCTCACATTGCACCTCTGTGACCATGGATAAGAGAGTCTCTAGATTACCCAAAGTTGGACTATAAACCTACTCCTGAAACCATAAGAACTAAAAGTAGAAGGGGATAGTTCCCTAGAGGAAAACTGGACTGATTTTACCAGAAGAAAGAGGTATAGATGCTGGGCAAGAATAAACAACAAATGTCCACTACGAAAACTTGGCAAGATAGCAGCACTCCCAGATTCCTTTGTGTGGCTATGAGGCATTTAATGACCTGCTCCATGCTGACACACGCGGCCACCCTGTCTCCGCTAAGCAGTCTCGGTATTTAACAGCAGACATGTTGACCTTCTGGCAGTTTGCCCCAGGCTACCATGCTCTTTGTCACCTCACGTCTGGGCCATGGTATGTTGGTAAGTGTTTATCAACTGGCTTTTCAGGGGCAAAAAAAAAAAAAAATGCCTGACAATGTTTGCCAATATCTGTTGTGTAAATACTCTCATCATGACTGATTTCCAGTTAGTAATATGACATACATGAATGTAGACTTGGGAGAAAAGGCCACATCCCCTTTTCCCATCAGCGCAAGCAGGCTGCAGCATACCTCTGCCTCTGAAGTCTTCACCCATTCTGTTCTTTCTGCCTAAAAGGACCTCCGTAAGCCCCTCCACTTCCCCATAGACACTTCTAGGTAATTCCTACAAGTCTTCAACCCCTGGTCCAGCTGTTGGCATCTTGCCTGGAAGCAGTCTTGCATGCAGGACCCCAATGTTTCCCTTTACTACAGACACTCCTAAGCGTCTCCTATGAAATGATAAGCTCATGGCATCCACCACATTTTGCATAGCACCTACTACATAATAAGTCCTCATAGTTATTGAATGAATGAATGCCCTCCTTGTGTCTCACGAAATCTCTTTCTGTGGGCAGCTGTCTACGTGGTATATGAGAGAACACATTTACTACAGATGTAGACAATGTGGCTTGGAAATCACTTGGGCTCATTACTCGTTCTCACTTCATTAAGATGCTTGTCCCCAAGTGATCAATAAATCACTTTTTGGTCCCCAGGCCTCTGTTTGCCTTCACAACCCATGAAGTCCCTGGGAGGCATTCATTAGTGAATGAGAACCTCACACAGGGATGGAAGCTGTTAGACGAGCTGAGTGTTTTGCTTATTTTTGTTTGTAAGAAATGCTTCCCAGAGGGGCAATAAAGCCATCAGAACCGGGTGTGTAGGGCATGGCAGGAGATGCCGGGATGGTGGTAGGAGGGAGGGAGGGAAAAGGAGTGCCCAGGAGGAAAATTTGAGGAATACTGATTCATTCCCAACATCTTTCTTGAGCTTGAAGGGAATGAACAGTCAATACTCAAAAGTGTCTTGAAGCTTGGTATAATATTGCATCCCTTTCTCTAGGAAATTATACATTATGATAGATAATTCTGATTCCCAGCAATATAAAACAATTTCAACATCAAAAATGGCCAGCACCTCAAAGAAGGGTCAGTTTCCATTTATATAGGAGGTAGAAAATGGCTTTTAAGCCTCCTAGGTACCCCATGGAACAGACCCAAATGCACATGCTCCTGTCCTTGCTTGTGCCTCTAACTCCAAGAGAGGTTGGGGTTGGAGTGCATGCATGGGTACGCCTACATGTGCTCACAGGCTGTGGTAGCAACACAGATAAGAAGTGGAGCACTGACAGCTACTGACTCGTGAGTGTCCTTTATAATTACATGGCTCTGTTGAAAGGGAAGGGAACTATTGATATCATTTCTTGAGCCTTACGATGTTCCATAGCATCCTTATTATTGGAAAGTTTTCCTCTTCCTTCCTCTCTGCTTCACTGGCTCCTTACACTCCCTCCACCAGTTTGTAAGGCACCTGCACATAAGGTCTAGACTTTGTATTTCAGAACTTTACAGCCAAAAGAAAGGATTCTTTACCTGGGCTTATGATCCCCAAGGGAGTCTAGGGTTGCATTTAGGGGTCTTGTGCATGCCTTAATATGGAACGCAAAATTCCAGTTGTCTAAAGAGGGGTCCATAACTTTCATTCATGTCCTCAAAAGGTTCCTGAAGCCCACGATGTTAAAAGATGAGCCTGTTACTGAATAGAATCAGGCACCAATGAAGGTGTCAGAAAGATACTGTGGTCTAACAATAACACTGTGTGGTGGTTGAGCTCAGAGGGGATGCCCTGAAGGAGAAAGCAGGTAAGCTTGGGTCTCAGATATGTGAAGTTTAAATCATGGTTTGGGCTACTGAGTCTTTGACAGACCTTGGGCAACTTGTGTAACCTCCCTGACCTCAGCAAACATACTTGCATTGAGGGTTAAATGGACAATGTACAGGGTGTTTGAAAAGTTGTACAACATAGGACAAACTTGTGTTTAAACGGTATGTCAGTTGTATTTTCCAATACTGTGCTCAGTCATTTTTCTTCATTCTCCAGACAGCTTTTCAGGTGCAGAACTTCTCAACTTAAAGCAATGAGTCCAATTGTCCATTTGAAAAAATGCAGTACATACTTGTTTTCTCTGTGTCCAGACTTTTGTGAGCCCTCTGTAGTATATACTGAAATTTAGAATTTTACTTGAAAAGCTGTCTGGAGATTGAAAAAAGACTATTGAGCATACCATTTAAAAATAGATTTGTCCTATGACCCCAAACATTTTGGACACCCTCTATCTACAGGTTGTTGAGACACTGGTATTTTATTTTTTCCTGTGGAAGAGGCAAAGGGATGCAACCCAAAAGAAATCAACTAGCGGCACAGCTAGGCCTCTAATTCTTGCTCTATATCCATCAACTGTTCACCACAGGTATTCGAATGTTTAGCTGGCCATATGACCTGTCTTCCTGTTCGTCCATTCCTCCATCTTTCTCACTGTGGTGGGAGCAAAGGATTGAGCAGTCCTCCTGAAGGGTTCATCATAGACAGGTTAACTACCCTGGATCTGTCCTGAGGGGGACAGACTGTTAATCAGAGAGGAATGCACAAATGTCTATTCATATGAACATGTTTTTAACAAAAACGATGGTTAGAGAATAAGAATCCTGGAGGAATCTTGATCACTTCCCCATGAGATTAGATGTCCCTGCTGTGTGCCCCCACAGGGCTCTGCACCCAGCATCCTAGCTTGCAACTGCTTGATTGCTTGTCTATCTTCTTTCTGGGGTTCCATTTAGTGCTCACGTCATGTCACAGGGCCTGATAGACACATAACATGTACTCAACAAGTATTTTTCTATGTATTACTTCTTAAAGAAATTTAATGTCTTCCTGAAAATTGAAAAGGAGTGTGTCTTGCAATGATTGCATTACATTTGGAGATTAAGACAAGAAATATTAAGTCTTATTAGCAAAGCAAAACACCTGAGCTGTAATTCCCTGAACTTTTTTCCCATGAAATTGTGTCATTAACATAAGAAGAAACAAATAAGCAAATAAACACTAATGTGCTAATGGATGTTATTAAGGAAGCCCTGCCTCTTTGAATAGCAACCTGACTTTCAAGAATTTATCCTAAGCACATCAGCATAAAGGAAAATGTTCTAAGCTGTTGGCTGCAGCATTGTTATCAAGAGTAAAAAACTGGAAACAGTTTAACTGTATACGTGGTCTCTGTACAATGGTTCAACTTAACAGTTTTTCAATGTAACAAGCAGGGATGGCTGTGGTGCCATTGCAGAGTCCTAGCCCCACTTTATGGACATTTTCTCTGTGTGAGAAACATACTAGAGACACTTCTGGGTCTTAAAGTAGTGAAGGCAGTGGTTCTAAAGCCCAGCAATTCAAAGAATCACCTGGTGGGCTTTTGGAAAATAGATTCACAATTTATACTCCTGGAGATGCTCATTCAGAAGGTCTAGAATAGGGCCCAGAATCTATGTTCTTAACATGTGCTCTTTGTGAGTCAGGCTGATTAGTTAGGTTGAGGGACTGAGTTCTGAGGGATCCATAGCAAGAGCTGCGTAGTCTCAGGCAGTTTCTCTATGACTCACTTCTACAAAGCAGTGGTGGAGGATGTGCAAGAAGAACCCACAAAGCATATTAAAAATGCAGATTTCACGTCAGTAGAAAGTGGCTAAAATGACAGACAGACAACAGCAAATATTGGTGAAGATGTGGAGCAGCTGGGACGTTTATTACATTGCTGATGCGAGCATAAAACTGTACAACCTTTTTGAAAAACGGTTTGGCATTTTCTTGTAAAGTTATGCAAACGCCTACCCTGTGATCAAGCAATTCCACTCCTAGGTGTTTGCCCTAAATAAGTGAAAGCATATGTTCACACAAAGACTTGTGTGCTAATATTATAATCGCTGAGAACGCAAAATGCCTTCTGGTGGACACGCCCTAAGGTGGCCTCCCAAAAATCCGCATAATTTCCTTGTATAATCTCCTCCAGTGTGGGTGGAACTTGTGACTTGCTCCTGACCAATATAGCAAAGATCATGAAATGTCACATGTTTATGATTATGCTACATATATAAGACTCCATTTTAGCAGATTGGAGAGAAAGACTTTCCCGCTGGCCTTGAAGAAGTAAACAGCCATGTTGTAAACTGCCCTTGGAAAAGGCCATGTGGCAGGGAACTGCAGAGGGCAGCCTCCAGCTGACAGCCAGTACAGAGCCAAGATCCACAGTCCTACAACTGAAAATACCTGAATTCTGCCAACAACCATGTGAACTTGGAAGAGAACTTCGAGCTCCAGACAGTAATGGAGCGTGCTGACACAGTGGTTGCAGCTCGGTGAGACCCTGGCAGAAGACCAGACTAAGCCATGTCTCAGCTCCAATCCATGGAAATTGTGAGCTAACATAGACTGGACATCCTAAGTCTAAAAATCCAAAATCTGAAATGCTCCAAAATCCAAAGTTTTTTGAGCACTAACAAGATGCTCAAAGGAAATGCTCATTGAAACATTTTGTAGTTTGGATTTGGGATGTTTAACTAGTAAGTATAATGCAAATATTCCAAAATCTGAAAAAAATCCAAATTCAAAACACTTCTGGTCCCAGACATTTCAGATAAGAGAGACTCAACTTGCAAATGTATGTTGTTTTAAACTGCTATGTTTGTGGTAATTTGTTATACAGCCTAAAAAAAAAAAAACCACACACACACACCCAAATGCCCCTCAGCAGGTGGTTGTATGAACAAATCGTAGCATATTCTATATGTATCACAGTGGAATATTACTTAACTATGAAAAAGAACAATATGTATAAAACAACATGGATGACTCTCAAAAACGTTATGTTAAATGAAAGAAGCCTGGCTCAAAAGAGTATACACACGTGATAGAAATCAGAACAGTGGTCACTTCTGGGAGGGTGGGTGACTAGCTGGAAAGGGGCCCATGGAAACTTTCTAGAGTGACAGAAGTCTTGGTTGAGGTGGTGGAGTATATGCATTTGTTGAATCCCATTGAAAGGTGCCCTTAAAATCTGTGTATTTAATTGTATATAAGTTAAGCTTCAATTTTAGAAAAATGCAAATACCCATCTCTTCCAGATTCAGTGGGTCTAGGGCAGTAGGGCATAGAATTCTTCATTTTAAGCAAGCATCTCCAGACAATTCTAATGCAGAAGTCTTTTAGCCACACTTTGAAAAACATCTCAGGGCTATAGGTCATTTAAACTGGAAGGATGGAGAAATCGGGAACATATGGTTTCTTCCAACTCAATCTAGCTTTCTCCCAAAGGACTTGTATTCTAATTAGAACAACAATGATTTTGTTCATTATTCAGCCAGTCAACAGGCAATTTCATTCAGTTCAATTAAGTGAGAGTTTCTGAGAACATGCTATTCATCTTATTCAAAGAAATCTTAAGACATAACCATTCTTGCAAAAGTGCTAAAATTTAATTGAGGAAAATACCCCTGTATGTATGAAACTGGAAATGGTTCAATGACAATACAAAGCAAACGAGATAATTACTCACTTCCTAATTATTGAATCTAGTGGGTTTTTTATTTTTATTTTTATTTTTGGTCACTTTCCAAAGTATTCCCAATAGCCATGATTTCCTTATGTTGCGTAATTTTAAAGTCACTTTTTTGGCATACTCAGTAATTTTAATGAAGACTCAAATGTTCTTTCCCCTGTTAGTTTTCCTCCCATCATAAGGCTGTTGCTTCTCCTTTGTCCATTTTCGTTCTAGTCAGTCATGAATCATGCTGCTGGAAGCTTTCAGGAGCTCTAAGTTGAGGATCATGGCAATAATCAGCCCCACCTGCCTTCCCTGATATCTTGGCAAAGCCCTTGGTCCTGTCCCATGTTCCAAGAACCAACCAAGGAAACTGATTCTAATCAGAAGCCCAGCTGGACATATGGAATACAATATCCTAATTCCCAGATGCTGCTGCTTTTCACTGAGCTCATTTCACTCGGCAAAATTTCTTTAACTTCCTAAGCACTGAATTTTAATCCTCATTAAGTATCACAACCTATAATAATGCTCACACAGTTTCATACTTGTGAAAGCTTCCTGACAATTTTCTACTTCATTTTCCTCAATTCCAGGTCATTCTAAATGATGCTTTTCTACTGTGGACAATAGAATGGTCGATGATCCAGAAAACGATGTTTCTCTTTGGTGATAAAGATAGAAAATTTCTTCTTTACAATGCAAGGGTAAAACACCTCCGATTAGTAAGGGCTTTTTGAAAACTTACTTTGTCATTAAATTTCCCGTTATCTAGAACATAAATCTAGGGACCTAAACAAGACAAAATACATTTGCAGAAAAGTAATCAAGGTGGAGAATACACAGGGAATCTTTGGTTAAAGGAAGAGAAGGCTCAGATATAGCCTTCCATTTATCCATGTAGTGTCAGTCTACATGGCTACAATAAGTAAAATTAGCCTATAATCACAGCACTTTGGGAAGCTGAGGCAGATGGATCACGAGGTCAGGAGATCAAGACCATCCTGGCTAATATGGCGAAACCCCATCTCTACTAAAAATACAAAAAATTAGTTGGGCATGGTGGCACACACCTATAGTCCCAGCTACTCAGGAAGCTGAGGCAGGAAAATCACTTGAACCTGGGAGGCAGAAGTTGCGCTGAGAGCATACCACTGCCCTCTAGCCCTGATAACAGAGCAAGACTGTCTCAAAAAGAAAAAAAGAAAGAAAACTAGGTCTGATGGTGGAAGGAAGGGGTGAAGATCTTAGCACAATAAGTAAGGAGACATCTTCTCACAAGGAGGCTATTTAAAGATAGAATGAGCTTCTTGGGAGGGTGTATTAGTTTTCTACAGCTTCCATGACAAATTGCAAGCTTAGCACCTTAAAATAACAGCCATTTATGAAATCACAGTTCAGTGGGTTGAAAGTCCAGGTACAACATGGTTCTGCTGGGTCCTCTGCTTAGACACTCATAAGGCTGAAATCAAGGTGTTGGCAGGCTGGGGTTCCATTCTGGAGGCTCTGGGGATGAATCTGCTTCCAAGCTGATTCATGCTGTTGGCCAGATTCAGTTCCTTATGCGTGTAGGACTGAAGTGCTTGCTTCCTTGCTGGCTGCCGGTAGGGACTGATCTTTTCTCCCAGAGGCTGCTACATTTCTTCTCATGCTTTCCATATGCACCTCCTCTTTCAGCAATGGCAGGTTGAGTCCTCATGCTTCAAGTGTCCCTAACTTCCCCTTTTGCCTCATCTCTGACTGACTCTTCTGCCTTCTGCAGCTGGTTTTAAGGACTCACATGGTTACGCTAGGCCCACTCAGATAATCCAGGATAATCTCCCTACTTTAAATTCAGCTGGCTGGTCACCTTAATTGCATCCACAAGTCTAAAGCAAAACCTAGATTAATGTTTAAGAACCAGGAGACGGGAGTCTTTAGAATTCTGCCTACTGCATGAGTTTCTCATTCTCAAAGATAAAAATAACGCTGAGGAGAGGGGCAAAATAGTAGCCAAAGAGAGGTCATCCTGGAGCTGCTCTACCTGGAGCAGGACTGTGTAGGGAAGCACAAGGCAGCTACCAGTTGTCACAGTAATTGGTGGGTGCTACTAGTGTTTTGGTGGGAGTGTGGCAGGATTTATTAGGTATCCTGTAATGTTTGGGATAGTTTGCACAATGAAGAACTGTCTTGCCCAAATTGCTGGTAGAGCCCCCATGGAGAAACATCAGGCTAGACAGAGCAACCCTGTGGATCGACACAAATCTCTGAGTACATGCCTCAAACCATCAACATTGAATGTTGATTGCACAGCCTCACAGAAGCCCAGATGCCCACAGGCCTTGTTCATATCATCCTGCTTTAGATAAGATACAGGAAAATGAGGAACACAATGCAGATGTCAGGGTAACCAAGCCTACACACATCCCCTTGCTGGATCTGGCTCCTTCCAGAAAGACTGAAGGGTTGAAAGGCAAATCGGTGACATAGGCACATAGCAGGCAAGCCCTGGGGGTTTGGACCACAGTCATGACTCTGGATCTGAAGGCTAGCAGCTGCATAGTCCAGCCCTGCTCTGCCTATCATCTGTCAGGCTGGCCTCTGAGTTGTTGGAATTTTCCCAAAGTTAGAAGCCTCCTATGACTGGTTCCAAAGGGACTTTGGTGGATATATTTTGTCAGGGAGTGCTATGCAGAGGAAAGTCCTTGAAGGTACAGCCTGCCATGATGGTGGCAGCTGCAGTGACATCAATGAAAACATGTCATTCTAGCAAGAATAGCCCAGCATGCTCCACTGAGAAAAGTGTGAAAAGCAAACAGGAATGACTGGTGCAAATAAATAGAGTGGAGGTAAAATGAGACAGAGACCATGGGGAGAAAGGGATAAAAAAAGGAAGTAGAGGAGGGACTAAAAGACAGAGGACCTCTGTTGTTTGTGCAAGAACTTGACACTGACCAAAATGTAACACAGGAGAAGATGACACAGTCTTCTGGCTTCTGACTCCTAGTCAGCTAGGAGTAAGACTGGATCCTTTTAGAAGCTAAACTGAGGCTATGTAATTTCCATCTAATACAGTCATAATGGTAGTGTGACATTAGAAACTACAGGAAGCATTGTGGAGTATAACGTAAGGGGACTGATTTGCATGAGCACATCATGGAACTATTCTTATTTCTTTTCAGTCATATCATGTATTTCTTTTCTTGTGCCTCCTCATCTTCTTGACATCCAAATGTTGTTACTCATACACTAAAACCCCCATTTTTTTTTTTTTTTTTTTGGTAGAGTCTCTCTCTGTCCCCCAGGCTGGAGCGCAGTGGCGCAATCTCTGCTCACTCCAACCTCCACCTCCCGGGTTCAAGCAATTCTCTGCCTCAGCCTCCCGAGTAGCTGAGATTACAGGCAGCCACCACCACACCCAGCTAATTTTTGTATTTTTAGTAGAGACGAGGTTTCATCATGTTGGCCAGGCTGGTCTTGAACTCCTGACCTCGTGATCCACCTGCCTCGGCCTCCCAAAGTGCTGGGATTACAGGCGTAAGCCACCGCGCCCAGCCAAAAAAACCCAAAATTTATATATCCAGTCCAGCTGTTTTCTCTGAACCAATGTTTTGCACATTCAGTTGTATACTTAAAATTTCTACTTCTAGCTCAATAGAAATCTCATACTTAACATACCTAAATTATCACTTAATATTCCCCACTAAACTTGTTTCTAGTCTTCCTCATCTCAGTAAATGACACTCCATTCATTCATGGTTAGATGATTTAGACGACAGAATTTTGAATCAATGATATAAAGGTATGATACTTCTAGAAGGGTTTAGACAGGAGGAAATATATTTTGCACATTGGGACATGAACCAGTGGGGCTCTGGGGACACACTGTGATAGCCAGCCTTCAAGGTGGCCACCAGTAGTCCCTGTTTCACTTTTTTGTCCCATCTCATACTGAATATGCCTCCTTATGTAACTAATAGGACTTGCAAAAATTATGGTCTGTGACTTCTGAGGCTAGATCTTTTTTTTTTTTTTAAAGTATATGGTTTGGGTTAGTTTACAATGTATTTGCAGAATGGTGCAACAACTACCAAAGTCTAATGTTAGAACATTTCTTCATCCCTCAAAGAAACCCCATACCCATTAACAGTCATTCCCCAGCCCCTTCTCCTCTCCTAGCCCTAGGAAACCACTGATGTACTTTCTACCTCTATAGATTTGCCTATTCTGGACACTTCATACAAATGAAATTATATAATACATGGGGTTTATTGTCTGGGTTCTTTCACTTAGCATAATGTTTTCAAGGCTCACCCATGGTGTACATGAATCATTTTTGTTTCATCTTTAAATTGTGGAATAATATTCCATTATATGGATATACTACATTTTGTTTATCTGTTCTCTGTGATTGTCTTGATCATCCTCTCACAGTAGCATTCCCTTAAACTGCATTCAATGAAGCTAAGGAGAAGTAGGCCCCTCACCATCTCTCCTTTTTTTTTTTTTTTTTTTTTTGAATATACTTTAAGTTCTGGGATACATGTACAGAACGTGCAGGTTTGTTACATAGGTATACACGGGCCATGGTGGCTTGCTGCATCCATCAATCCATCATCTACATTAGGTATTTCTCCTAATGCTATCCCTCCCCTAGCCACCCCATTCCCTGAGAGGCCCCAGTGTGTGATGTTCCCCTCCCTGGGTCTGTGTGTTCTCATTGTTCAACTCCCATTTATGAGTGAGAACATGCAGTATTTGGTTTTCTGTTCCTGTGTTAGTTTGCTGAGAATGATGGTTTCCACCTTCATCCCTATCCCTGCAAAGGACATGGACTCATCCTTTTTTGTGGCTACATAGTACTCCACAGTGCATATGTGCCACATTTTCTTTATCCAGTCTATCACTGATGGGCATTTGGGTTGGTTCCAAGTCTTTGCCATTGTGAACTGTGAATTGAAATGGACTCTCACCCTGTTGCCCAGGCTGGAGTGCAATGGTGTGATCTTGGCTCACTGCAACCTCTGGCTCCCAGATTCAAGTAACCTCCAGCTCCCAGATTCAAGCAATTCTCCTGACTCAGACTCCCGAGTAGCTGGGATTATAGGCACGCACCACCACACCTAGCTAATTTTTTGTATCTTTAGTAGAGATGAGGTTTCACCATGTTGGCCAGGTTGGTCTCGAACTCCTGACCTCTTGATCCATCTGCCTCGGCCTCCCAAAGTGCTGGAATTACAGGTGTGATCCATTGTGACCAGCCAAGACTAGATCTTAGAAGACACAGCTGCACTCACCTTTTTTTTTTTTTTTGAAACATTTGCTCTGGGGGAAGCCAGCTGTCATGTCATGAGGACTCACAAACAGCCCTATTGGGAAGTTCATATGGCAAGGAACTGAGGTGCTTGCCCACAGCCAACACCAACTAACTACACATATGAATGTGCTATCTTGGAAGTAGGTCTCCCAGCTCCAATCAAGCTTTCGGGTCACTGTAGCCCTGCCCAGCATTTGGACCGCAATATCTTGACTGAACCACCAGCTAAGCCACTTCCCAAGTCTTTACTCATGAATCCATGTGAGACTATAATATTAATTGTTTTAGGACACTACATTTTATGCTAATTTCTAGGGAGCAATAGAGACTTAGTACACATAGCTTTAACCTTAATGTCTTTTCCCCACGTTCCATGTCTAATTCATCAGAAAATCATGTTGGCTGTACATGTTAATGTATCTAGAATCTGATCACCCCTTACTGTCTCCACTGCCACGTTCTGGCCCATCATCTGTCACGAGAATTTTGACAACAGCTTTCTTACTGGTTTCTTTGTTTCCACTCCTGTCCTACCTCAGTCTATTTTTAAAGGAGCATCCATGATCCTTATAAGACATTAGTTAGATCATGCCACTGTCCTGCTCAAAACCCTGTAAATTTTCCTGATTTCACTCATATAAAAGCCCTAATTCTTAGAGTGGTTCCATGTGACAGTCTCCTCCTTCTTATCTCACCAACTATCATCCTGCTGGTCTAGCACAGGCAATGTGCACAAAGACATTTTTGAAGCCAAACTGAATTGAAGCTGGGTAGAGAAAGGAGCAGGAAGATCCCCATCATCATCATGCATAGGGGTTGGGGGCAATAGGAGATGGGAGAATACTGAAAATAGGAGTAAGCGTAAGGTTTTTTAATAGAATTTCATTATTTTTAAATTTTTGTAGAGATGGGGTCTTGCTATGTTGCCCAGGCTTTGAGACTCTTGGCCTCAAGCACTCACCCCACCTTGGCCTCCCAAAGTATTGGAATTACAGGCATGTGCCACGGTGCATGGCCTTTTAACAGGATATCAAAGTGTTCCCTCCCTGCCTCCCTCACCACACCTTTAAAATCTGGATATGAGGGCAAGACTGAGAGGTCAGAGAAGAGTGACAAGAGGGAAATGGACAAAGGGAAGTGACAAAGGCTAGTTCCATCCAGTTCCTGTTTTCCAGAGCCGGTCTGACCCCTGAACTGCAAGGGGAAGAGTGCAGAGCTATCCTGGATTAGAAAAACATACTGAGCATTCGAGCTTTTGTCCTCTAATCACAGTGAACTTTTTTTTTTTTAAGCCAACCATGGTCTAGTCTACCTTAATACTTAGCTGAGTTATACCAGGAGGTTGCTATCTGAAGTTGTCACACTTTTCAAATACCTCAGCTGGTGACAAACATGGCTATAATGCAAATGGCCCAGAGTCTCTTCAAAATTGCCAAACACGAGGTTTCAGGCTGGGACTTGCAGTTACTTTAAATTCTCTGTTTGCTCTGAATTCTGCTCAGTTCAAATGAAATGCATGCATCACACATCAAGAACGACAGGGGAGCCATCTGAAATTTCCTGAAACACCTGGTACCAGGCAGGTTGAGGCAGGCAATCCTGTCATGCTGCCCTTGACAGGTTTGTGATAGCATCTTTTTTTGGTCTTTACGTTACTTACTGACAAATTCCAAGTAACATCAGAGCTGATGAATACAAAACAGCCACTGTGACTGCAATCTCGCCACCACCCAGAGCAAAGACTTCAATGGGGGGCTTCCCAACCAGAAGTGAGTGGCATGACCCATTGGGGGTTGGAGAAACAAGTCAGTGGATCATGACAGCATTTCAAAACAAAATCAAGGAGGATGAAAATGAGAACATCAGAGTTTACAGTTCAGGGAAAACATAAGAACTGTTTTAGGAAGCTTCAGTTTTAATTACGTATGTGTATGTGTGTTTATGTATGTTCTAGGTTTAATATAAAATTAAATTCTTTGCTTACAGTCATGGTCAAAAGAGTCCACAAGCCACTGATCTAGAGCCGAGGCTGGCAAAAACTGTCTTCGAGCCAAAACCAGCTCACTGCCTGTCGTCGGTATGGCCTGCAAGATAAGAATGGCTTTAATACTTTTGAATATTCGGAAAAAGCAGAATATTTTATGATATGTGAAAATGATGTGAAAGTCAAATTTCAGTGTCCACAAAATACTATAGAAGCACAGTCACACCCATTTGCTTATGTATTGTCTGTGGCTGAAATTGGCAAAGTTGAATCGTTGCAACAGATACTTCATGACCCACAAAGCCTAAAATCCTTACTGTCTTTATGGGCAAAGTGTACTGACCTCTGATCTAACAGACTCATTGTTATGACGCATTTTTCTCGAGTCTGTTTAATTCGGTTTATAGAAGAAACAGGGAAAGGATCCAACAGAAGATTGCACTGTGGGATTCTGGGCATGTCGTGGACACTGCCACTCCTCCCCACATCCCCTGTTGTGTTTTGTGTGCCCCTCCTCAGCCCCTGTGCCTTCTGTGGCCTGCACCTGTGGCTTTCTGCAGAGGCCTGCCCTTGGGCCCTGAAGCAGCTTTGCCTGCCTGTGCAGAGGCTGGAGGTACCCAGGAGTTTAAGCTACTGCAGGCAGGCCTTTGGTCAAAACAGATTGGTATGAAATGCCCATCTTATTGCTCAAGTCATGAGGACAGAACTCTGAAGGGTAACTTCTACTCCAGAGGTCCCCTGTGGGATCGGGTTGGTTCCCTTTCTCTAGACTTTGCCTGAATCACACCCCTGCTTGAGTTCTCTCCCTTCCCCATCTTGCTTCCCCTATTCCCTTTGGGTTTCCTGAAGCATGTTCTTTGACACTGGGGTTGCACATACATCTGACTCTGTCAGAGTCTTCTTCTGGGGAGCCCAGCTTGAGAGAGGGGAAGCGGTAGGAAGTTCATAAAAGGCAACTCTTTTTGACAAAATTCCGGCTTAGTGGGTGCTACTTACAATGTCTTGCTGAATACGGATACTTCATACCTTGTTTTTGTTTTTCTGAAAGGGATAAGGTGGTTATTTCATTTAAGGTGATTTTGCAGTATGTTGTAATTTCAAAGAGCTCTGAGATGAGTCAAGAGAATTTCATTCTATTTCCAATGGATCCACTGGGTAAGTAATAATCACCATGAACTCTGAACTCCTTTTCTCCCATTTGTAAGAGGTAGAGTTTAAGTAAAGCTAATGTTTAAGCTTTCCTCTAACTTTCTGAGTCTCCTTGTAAAGTGGGTGCTTTAAACCATCTTCTAGATGCTGACTAATCCCAATCAGGCCATGTAACCTGCCAACCTGGCTGGGCTCCAAAATCCAGGTACATCACCCACACAGCAGAGGTGTTGAACCTGGCATTGTGGGTGGACACTGGAGGTACACTGGAGATTCTTCAAGGGACTCAGTGCTCCCCAGCCTCAAACCTTGACACTGGAAGCCAATCAGTGGCACTCAGAGACTTTGCTTTCCAATATGGAGACAATATCTACAGTTTTAGGCTTTAAAACTCTGGGCTCCTTCTCACCTCTCAATCCTAGCTAGGACTCTGTGCATACTGGGCTTCCTGCATGGCACCCAATCTTTGCTTTTCTGGTTTGGTCATGCTACATAGCTGGCTGTTTCTATAGCAGTCCCGTCCATGTATCAAAGAACTTTCTGGTGAGACAAGAGCAACTGAAAGGAACCAGGAGAAGTTCTAAGTGGACACACACAAGGGGAGGGAACCCTGTAATGGAAATGGGAGAGCAGGTGACAAGATGGGGGACTGAAAGACAGCACACTTATTTACATCTTGTTGACTGTAAAAACTTTAACCAACACATAAGAATATAAAGTATTTTTTCAGCCAGATTCAAGGATCCCTAGGGATTCTGGACATACTGTCTGAGGTCCACAGTTCTTTACACAAAAGTATTATTATTATTGTTCTGAGACAGAGTCTCGCTCTGTCACCCAAGCTGGAGTGCAGTGGTGCGATCTCGACTCACTGCAGCCTCTGTCTCCCAGATTCAAGTGATTCTCCTGCCTCAGCCTCCTGAGTAGCTGGATTACAAATGGCCACTACCATGCCCAGCTACTTTTTGTATTTTTAGTAGATACACCATTTCACCATGTTGTCCAGGCTGGTCTAGAACTTCTGACTTCAGTTGATCTGCCTGCCTTGGTCTCTCAAAGTGCAAGGATTACAGGTGTGAGCCACCACACCCAGCCCACAAAATTATTTTTAATTTTATCTGTTCATTTGTATAGCCATCTCAATGATTAAATATGAAAAAGTCCACCATCCAGACACCAGAAGATGACCACATACAACTTAAGGCTAGATTTCAATTCTATAGCCCTCATTTTCATTTGTGTTTAAAATCTTTTGGGGTCTAGTGAAAATTTACAATGATAGCATTTTATCTTTTTATAATTTCAATAGTGAAATTAGATTTATCATTTACTTTTTTTTTTTTTTTTTTTTTTTTTTTAAAGACAGAGTCTCACTCTGTTGCTCAGGCTAGAGTGCAGTGGTGTGATCTGATCTCAGCTCACTCCAACCTCTGCCTCCCGGATTCAAGCAATTCTCTTGCCTCTTGCCTCAGCCTCCCGAGTAGCTGGGACTACAGCTGCATGCCACCATGCCTGGCTAATTTTTTATTTTTATTTTTTAAGGGTTTCACCATGTTGGCCTAGCTGGTCTTGAACTCCTGACCTCAGGTAATCCACCCACCCGCCTCAGCCTCCCTAAGTGCTAGGATTACAGGCATGAGCCACTGCATCTCGCCTACTTTTAAGTTTATGTAAACAATCACTATCATATACAAAGTTTCAAATATTACATGAAAGGAAAAAGAAAAGGGAAAAGTCACTCGAAATGCTACCACTCATGCCATAAACACTTTGACCATCCTTCTCTGGTTTTTAATCATTTATGAGTCTGAAAGCAAGCCTGACTGCCTTAGGGTTGGCAGGTCTCAGAATCAAAATAACTGTCACCCTTTTGTTGACTTCTTTTCTTGTTATCAAGATGAAACTTCCCTTTGGCTATGATAATTTACAGTTGAGTGACATTTTCAAATGCAAAGACTTCAGTTTTTAGAATTATTTAATAAGTCGAGAATTCAAATTAACATCTTGAAAATTAACATAATTAAAATGAGTAATGCACTACTTTAATTAATGAAAAGTAATGAGAAAAGATCAGAAGCAGACTTAATATGAGGATGATGCATTTGGCCTATCTGAAAGCCACAGGACATCATACTGATGTGATACTAGCTTGAACATTTCAATTATAGAAAATATAGAAACAATATTTGAATGTTGTTTATTTTCTAAATGATATAAATGACTCATTTCTAGCTTTTAGCATTTTCTTTCTAAACTTTGACTATGAACTGTGTGGAAACTATGCATTCTTTCAATATCTACAAAAAACAGAGCAGATTCAGATATTATTGTTCCCCCAGACTATTTAATGCTTAAAAAAAAATCACAACTTTAACCTTACTTTTTAAAAATTTTCAGATGGAGTTTCACTCTTGTCACCCAGGCTGGAGTGCAGTGGTGTGATCTCGGCTCACTGCAACCTCCGCCTCCCAAGTTCAAGCGATTCTCCTGCCTCAGCCTCACAAATAACAGGTGCCCGTCACCATGCCCAGCTAAGTTTTGTATTTTTGGTAGAGATGGCATTTCAACATGTTAGCCAGGCTGGTCTTGAACTTCTGACTTCAGGTGATACTCCCACCTCGGCCTCCCAACGTGCTGGGATTATAGGCATGAGTCACTGTGTCTGGCCAACATTAACCTTACTTTTAAGAGGCCAAAACCAATGTGGAGTTACCAAGTATCATATCATTGAAACTGGTCTATAGTTTTGGTTCAATGTGGTCTGATTATCTTGAATTTTAAACATAGACTGGAAGTTTTTTCATATTTTTTTCTAGCCTAATAGCAATACAAAGAATACTGACAAAGCCAAATGCAAAATGGTTTACAATAGACTTGTATATCTTTCTACAATTGTAACTGGATCAGAAATCTCATTCTTAGCACATCATCTGTGAATTGGGGATTTTATGACACAGATTCCTAAGGCATTTAATTTGTAAATTGTCTTTGGATTTGTATTTCTATGAATGCTAAAACATAAAGAGTACACTGGTTTCTAGTACTTATACCTACTTAAGTAAAATTTAGGATTGAAAATTTTAAGCCAATAGTAAGTATCCAAAGAACTCTTTCCCTTTATGGGATCAATACACTATCCAAATTTGAGAAATCCTCGTGCGAATTGGCTAAACAATGTCTCTTGCTTCTGTGTAGGTTTTGAGATTACACATATGAATACATTTTACAGTAATGGGATTATCCCATTTGTGCTGTTCTGTAACTTAAATTCTTAATAATATGTCATGGACCTTTTTTTTTAAGTAAAGGTGGAATAGCTGAGTCAAAGAAAATGCACATTTAAATTTTTAATAGATATTGTCTGATTGCTTTCCAAAAAGGCTATATCAATTTTCTGTTTCACCCAGGGCACAGAAGTTTGCCACACTCTCACTAACATAGAGTATCATAGAACTTTTAAATTTTTGGAAATCTGATGGTTGAAAAAACATATATACTTGAAAGTATATATCTACATTTTGACACTGAAATATATAACCATTTCAAAGTATTATTGCATTTGTTTGACCTACTTATTATGTGTTTTCTCAATCAATAGCTACTTAAACCACCATTACGTGGAAGTTTATTAATTTATTTTAAAAACGGGGTGCTCATATTAAAAAACATTTGGAAGTCTGCAATTACTTGAGAGCTCTTTTCTGCATGAGAATACTACCTAATATCATACTACCCAGAGGAAATGGCACAATGGGCCTCAGATGGAGCAGCCCAGACAGCTGTCCTTTCCCTCAGAGCTGACACAAATATCATCCCAAGGATTCAAAGAGGTCCCAAGGAAAGACCAGATTCCTCTCTGAGAGGAGTTTTTTTCCCCTAAATAATGAATAAAGATACCTTTTCTCTTTTTTATTTCCAAGTCCAAGGTCTTAATTTCCATGATTATAGAATCAGTATATGACAATACCTTAAACAACTAACAAAATGCAGCCCGACCATATACCCAGATGACATAAAAAGAACGCTCAGTTGTGTTACTACACTTGAAGTTCTCTGGTGGCAGGCAATGTGTCCAATTCACCCGTGTATCCCCCAGTGCCTGGCAGAATGCATGGCACACAGATGAATGAATGAGCGGGGGACATCCTTGTATGTATTATAAATCTGTGCAGGATGACATACTTTCTATTACTTTTCTAAGTATTACTTAATATGGTTTGAAGATAGTTGTCCTTGCCCAAATCTCATGTTGAAAGGTAATCCCCAGTGTTGGAGGTAAGGCCTAATGGGAGATGTTTGGATTATGGGGTGGATCCCTCATGAAAACCTTGGGCCAGCTTCTTGGTGATAAGTGAGCTCTCACTCTGAATTCACATGAGATCTGGTCGTTTATGAGCGTGATATGCCTGCTCCTGTTTTTCCTTCTGCTATGAGTAAAAGCTCCCTGGGGCCTTCCCAGAAGGTGAGCATTGCAAGTGCCATGCTTGTACAGCCTGCAGAACTGTGAGCCAATTGAACCTCTTTTCCTTATAAATCACCCACTCTCAGGTATTTCTTTATAGCAATGTAAGAATGGCTTAATATATTACCCTCAATTTTGTTTTAGCCTTTAAAGAAATCCTTTAGAAACTAGTTATTTGGACTTTTGCTAGAATTGATGACAAAATATTTTAAAAGACAAGTATGGATTATCTCTGAAAACACAACTAACTGATTTATTAAAGATGAAGCTTCCTATTACAAGAACAGAATATAATCTCCTACCCTGGTTCAGTCTACATTACTCCAAAGAGGAAGTTTACACTTTTGATAGTGCTCTGTTGAGCAGACTGAGTTAACCACAATCACAATACCAATTCTACTAGTTATCTTTAGCCAAAGAAGAAAGCATTGAATACCATTAACAACTCTGTTACTAAATGAACTAGTCACATCAAATGCCACATTACTGATGAACTAGAAATCTCCCCAATTTAGGGGACAAAAATCAAAATAAAATCCTAGCAAAGACATGGAATCAACCCAAATGCCCATCAATGATAGGCCGGATAAAGAAAATGTGGTACATATACACCATGGAATACTATGCAGCCATAAAAAAGAATACAATTACATCATTTGCAGCAGCATGGATGGATTTGGAAGCCATTATCCTCAGCAAACTAACAAACGAACAGAAAACCAAGCCACTGCATGTTCTTACTTAGAAGTGGGAGCTGAATGATGAGAACACATGGACACATTGTGGGGAACAACATACAATAGGGCTGATTTGGGGTTGAGGGTTGGGGGAAGGAGAGCATCAGGAAGAATAGTTAAGGGATGCTGGGCTTAATACCTAGGTGATGAGATGATCTGTGCAGCAAACCACCATGGCACACGTTTGCCTGTGTAACAAATCTGCACATTGTGCGTGTGTACCCCTGAACTTAAAAGTTGAAAAAAAAATCAAATCCAACAATGACCAATAAGTCTTTCTGAAATGTTATTTGACGTCTCTTGTTATTCAGTTCTTTAAAAATATTTTTTAAATTGATATGTAATACAATAAAATGTATCCATTTGAGTGTACAATTCAGTGGTTTTTAGTATATTCAAAAGGTTGTGCAACCATCACTACTATTTAATTCCAGAATGCTTTCATCACCCCTAAAGAAACTCCCTACCCAGCTCGTGGCAACTACTAGTCTACCTTCATTTCCTCCTACTTACCTCTAGTTAATAATACCTCTAGCCTTGGGAGGTGGTGGCTGTTAGCATCACAGGCCTTGAGAGGGTTCTGTTTCTAAGATACTTTTCTTGCTCTGCCACCACCAGTAAATGCTATTGAGCAAGCACAGAAATCCCAGGGACGTCTCAGTAGGGCAGTTACTCTTTGTCATGTAAAAAGAGGGGTGTTGTGAGATGGCTGCAAAAGGATGAACTGATGAGCACACAGATTATTACCTTTACTAAGTAGAGTACTGATTGTCACTGATGGCCAAAGATCACCTTCTCTAGAAGAGATAAAACAGCAGGGCCATCACCTTCTGAGTCAAAGCCTTTGCCGTCACAAAGTCCAAATCTGGGTCTTAGATTTATTAGCATAATACAAAACTCTTAACTTGCTGACAATTTGCATCTGACATTATAATCTTTAAAAATGTTTAGATTTTTAATTTTTGTGGGTACATAGTAGCTGTATATATTTATAGGGTACATGAGACATTCCAATTAGACATGCAATGTGAAATAAGTGTGTTATTAAGAATGAGGTTATCTGTTCCCTCAAGCATTTATTCTTTGTGCTACAAACAAATTACATTTGTTTAGTTATCTTAAAATATCAAATGAACTTATCAAATATGAGGTCTTACTTATTCTATTTTTTTTTTAATGGGGTCTCGCTCTGTTGCCCAGGCTGGAGTGCAGTGGTGTGATCTCGGGTCACTGCAATCTCTGCCACCTGGGTTCAAGTGATTCTTCTGCCTCAGCCTCCCAAGTAGCTAGGACTACAGGCACCACCACACCCAGCTAATTTTTCTATTTTTAGTAGAGACAGAGTTTCACCATATTGGCCAGGCTGGTCTTGAACTCCTGACCTTGTTATCCGCCCACCTGGGTCTCCAAAAGTGCTGGGATTTCAAGCATAAGCCACCATGCCTGGCCCATTCTTTATACATTTTTTTTAATATCCATTAACCATCCCCACCTCTCTGCCCTGCCTAGGCCCCCATTACCTTTCCCAGCCTCTGGTAACCATCCTTCTGCTAAATGGAGCAAGACTGTTTAGGAGAGAGCTGCCTGGGTGTGAGAAGGAAGGGCAGCCCCAGCATCCAGGGCTGACCTGGCACTCATAGCCAGGTCTTATTCTACTGAACATAAACAATTTCACACAACACTAACATCAGATAAGGCCACTCTGTGATGGCTTAACACAAAGACCAGACCACTCACTCTCTTGTATCTGAATATGAACAAAAACATGAACATTGTCCAAACCACAAAAATAACCAAATGTTCCGTTGCCCTGGCTAATACAAGTAAATGCTGTTTCCTTACTAATCCCAGCTTTAGCTTACCTTCATTTCTCTCACCCTCTAGCAAAGATTTATTAGGATGCCAAATCATAGAATTGCCTTGGCTCACCAACAGCATCTATTCCAGACCAAGGCCCAGCTTCCTTAAACCCTTTTCAAAATTACATAATTCAAGCCTAAATCCTACCATATGTCCTTTCGAGCACTTCTAGCTGAGATGCTTCACAATTCTCTCTCACTGCAATGAGTAATAAACCCAACTTGTTTATTTACAGCTGTGTTCCTGATGATATTTGGCTGGAGGAAATTGACAGGAGAACAGGCATCTTCTACAGGGATGACTTCAGAAGGGCTGTTGCCCAAAACTATTTCACCACAGGAAACGCCTGAAGTTCCATCCTGAGAATGTTATTCCTTTGGGTGAACACTTATCATCTATTAAAGTAGGAAGGTTCTAGAGGGCATGGTGGCTCACACCTGTAATCCCAGCACTTTGGGAGGTTGAGGTGGGTGGATCATGAAATCAAGAGATCGAGATCATCTGGTCAACATGATGAAACCCCGTCTCTACTAAAAACACAAAAATTAGCTGGGC
The DNA here is from genome assembly GCF_048565385.1 of Saimiri boliviensis. NCBI lineage: Eukaryota > Metazoa > Chordata > Mammalia > Primates > Cebidae > Saimiri > Saimiri boliviensis. The sequence goes on from NC_133453.1 coordinate 90,525,318, forward strand.
ATGGTGGTGCGTGCCTATAGTCCCAGCTACTCAGGAGGCTGAGGCAGGAGAATCACTTGAACCTGGGAGGTGGAGGTTGCAGTGAGCCGAGATTATGCCACTGCACTTCAGCTTGGGTAACAAGAGCGAGACTCCATCTAAAAAAATAAATAAATAAAAATAAAGTAGAAAAGTTCTTAGAGAAGAAATTACCCTTTAAATATTCTTCATCCAGCCATGCATGGTGGCTCATTCCTGTAATCGTAGTACTTTGAGAGACCAAGGTGGGTGGATTGCTTGAGTCCAAGAGACTGAGACCAGCCTGGGCAAAAATTAGGCATGGTGGCATGCACCTGTAGTCCCAGATACTTGGGGGGCTGAGGCAGGGGGTTCACTTGAACCTAGGAGGTGAAGGCTGCAGTGAACCAAGATCACGCTACTGCACTCCAGCCTGGGTGACAAAGTGAGACCCTGGCTCGAAAACTAATAATAAATACAAATAAATAAATAATCTTAATCCTAGATGTCTGATTTTGAGTAACCCACTTTCATATTTCATTTATTCTTGACATTTCCTTATATTTTAGCATCTCTGATATTAAAACACATCCTGGCCAGGTGTGGTGGTACACGCCTGTAATTCCAACACTTTGTGAGGCCAAAGTGGGTAGATCACCTGAGGTCGTGAGTTCGAGACCAGCCTGACCAACGTGGAGAAACCCCGTCTTTACTAAAAATACAAAATTAGCCGGGCATTGTGGTGCATGCCTGTAATACCAGCTACTTGGGAAGCTGAGGCAGAAGAATCACTTGAACCTGGGAGGCAGAGGTTGTGGTGAGCTGAGATCATACCATTGCACTCCAGCCTGGGCAACAAGAGCAAAACTCCGTCTCAAAAAAAAACCAAAAACCAAAAACAACAACAAAAAGACACATCCTATGATCCATGGCATCTTAAATTCTCTGAAACATGGTGATTCTTCTGAGCTTGTTTCCTCCATTGTGAGTTTTAGTGCTGGATTAAATACTATTTCCCAAACCTCAGTTATTTGCAAACAACGCTCACCATCTTTGCTATCTGTATGTGCTATAATAATGGCATTCATATCATATTTGTTCTTTATGGCAACTCCCTTTTAAAAGATAAGTTAATGTGGGATTTTCCTCACAATCATGTCCATGAAATCCTGGGAAAGATGCACCAGCTTTCCCTAAAAATTTAGTTGTAACATTTCCTAACATATAATGTATATTTTATGTATTAAGATATATACATAACTATATAAACTTATACAATGTTTTTTCATGTTACACCTAAAATCATCTCTGTTACCCACAGTGGAGGCGTGCCATGTTGGGATGACATGAAACTAGCTGGCCTCTAGAAATATTCTTAGCCCCTGTGTTTGGTGTTTCTGTGGTTCTAAGTCAGATATACACCATCTGTACCCCAAAATTCAAAATCTAAGGGTCAAGACTGGCATGGACAAATATACATAGATGCAGTGATCCATAGTTTTTAAGCACAAAAATAAATCTTATTAACTATTTCATCACAGGCAATGCCTCTAATTCACACCACTGTGCTTCAGCCTCAGTGACAAAGTGAGACCCTGGCTCAAAAACTAATAAAATAATAATAATAATAATAAAATACTCTTAATCTTAGATGTCTGATTTTGACATCTAGGAAGTATTGGTGCTTGAAGTTTAATTAGCTTTATGTTGGCAAAAAGCTTCAGATCTCTTGATACTTGGAAACACATATGATCTCTGTTTCAAAAATTTTTTGGGGGGGAATTTTATTTAGGAAATAAGGAAAACAGATTTGTTCTGATTAATCTGGGAAAGCCTCTTAGAGAATAAAAGATTTTAGAAACTACACAACTCTTTTCTTTATTACGAACAGCCAGAGCTCCTCTAAGCCCTTTCTACTCAAAAGTAAGGTTGGCGGACATGAGCATGGCCTGGAGCTTGTTAGAAATGCAGGCTCTCAGGTCCTAATGGCAGACCTGCTGAATTGGAATCTGGACCAATTGGCCATTTTTCCTGGCCCCAAGTGATTTGTATGAATAATAAAGTTTGAGAAGCACTGCTCTTAGCCATCGAATCCTACCTTAACCATGGCTTATCTAAAAATAGTCCTTCATAAGACATATCCCCTGGCAGGGACACAAGGAGACCAGTGGCTCCTCGTGGATTAAAAACTTGAGATTTTCAAGTGTTTCCCCTCCACCGCCTTTCAGGAACACCTCATTACACAGAAGGCTTAGGAAGTGAAAGTTTATTTCATTTAGGGGAAAAAATAAACACCAATGTAAACTAAAATCAAAACCCCAAACCGTAACTTGTGGTCCTTCCGAGGCACTGAGCTTAAGATAAAAATAGCACTCACTTTCCCCCTGTTCCCACCAGATCTCACCACCTCACGCCGCTGCACTCACTGGTCTGAGACACACCTGTTGCATGTTGTCATACTGCAAACTTCCAAACGAACACCTGAAGTGCAAAGATCCAAATGAAGTAACACATGTGTGGGTTCATTTCTTCACAGAAAAAAGAAAATGTCGACTTCTACAGGGAAAAGACATGGTGTTTTGATGAGGAAATGTTTCCCTGGAAAGCAATGCCCAGAGGGTTCCATTATTGATCTCAGAACTCCTGCTCCTTCCTTAACTCATTCATTTAGTCAACATTCAACACATATTTGTTAAATAAATGAATGAGCAAAATCACTTCCCCTCATGGGCAATGGCCCAGAAAGCCTCCTTTCCCTCTCAGCCCCTGTGAAATCTCTGGAATTTTGTTAAAGGCTATTTGATATCATTTTCTGCCATCCTAACAACAGAATAAAATCAAAACCATTTTTAAAAAATTTCCAGTTACTAAGCGGAAATTGGTTATTAGGATGGCCAAATGAAATGAGCCATTCAGAAAACAAACAAAAAGCCAGGGACTGCGCCCAACCATGGAGATTCTATCCTTTTGCATGAGCCATACTCTTAATATTTAGATATAAGAAAATTATTTTATTTTTAGCTTATTCATTCCTTGTTTCCAGGTTTCTTTTCTGAACTCAAAACATTCTAGGCTCCAATTGTTGCCACCATTTCACTTCTGTGTCATATTTCTTCAGCATATTCAAAACTTTTCCCAACTAGCTTCTCAACGTTTGCTGTTGGGGGTGATAAGAGGTTATTATTAGAACACTATCTCATGTAATTATATATAATCAAGGACTTTGATACAAATAAGAGTGACATCATTTATTTGAGAGGAAGGGTTTCTCAAGATGTACATTTTGACAAGTACGGTTCAAATCCTAAATATCCACATGCTTCAGTTTTCTCCAGGTACTTTCTAGCAAGGAGGAAGAATGGAAAGGAGTGGCCAGTTTCTGTGCCCCTGCTCTGTGCCAGGCATTCTGCTGGGTGCCTGCTAAGAGTTGGGTAAAGTAGTAGATTAAAATACATCATAGATGAGCCCACTATATGCTTGGTACTATTTCTGGTTTTAAATACCTAAAACAGAAATTCTAGCCAGGCATGGTGGCTCACATCTGTAATCCCAGCACTTTGGGAGGCTGAGGTGGGCGGATCACCAGAGGTTGGGAGTTTGAGACCAGCCTGACCAACATGGAGAAACGTCGTTTCTAATAAAAAATACAAAATTATCTGGGCATGGTGGCACATGCCTGTAATCCCAGCTACTTGAGAAGCAGAGGCAAGAGAATCACTTGAACCCAGGAGGCAGAGGTTGTGGTGAGCTGAGATCATGCCATTGTACTCCAGCCTGGGCAACAAGAGCAAAACTCTGTCTAAAAAGAAAAAAAAAGAAAGAAATACTGATGTAGTCATTCTTAACTCTGGCAATAGTATGGAAGAATCACTTGGAATCTTTAAAAATTTATGTTAATGCCTGGACCCCGTTCCCAGAGATTTTGATTCAATTGGTTGAAGTGGGGCAGTGGACATCAGGGTTTTTAAAAAGTTCTCTATGTGATCAGCATGTGGGACAGGTTGAGAACTACTACTTTGAAATAGACATTTTTATTGTATTGTATTAAAATCATCCGTATGTAAGTCAGAGTGGTAAGTTTATTGGTATTTCAATATAATAGAGAGAATATTTTTTCCTTGTGTTTCTTGAGAACATGGGCCAGGTCTTAAATTTCCAGTACCTATCTTCAATGTGTGTTGAAGATCTTAATGATGACTACTGGGAAGCTTCTCAACATCATACCCATACTGCCTAGCCCACTACAAGTGCTTAATACATGTATATTAAGTAGAAGAAAAAGAGGCCAGCTATGGTAGCTCATGTCTATAATTCCAGGACTTTGGGAGTCTGAGGCAGGAGAATTGCTTGAGGCCAGGAGTTTGAGACCAGCCTGGGCAACATGGCAAGACCCCATCTCTACAAAAAATAAAAATAAATGAAAAAAGTCAGGCATGATGGCTTATGCCTATAATCCCAGTACTTTGGGAGGCTGGGGTGGGCAGATCACCTGAGGTCAGGAGTTCAAGACCAACCTGGCCAACATTGTGCAACCATGTCTCTACTAAAAATACAAAAATTAGCTGGGCAGGGTAGATGCACCTGTAATCACAGCAACCTGGGAGGCTGAGGCAGGAGAACTGTTTGAATCCAGGAGGCAGAAGTTGCAGTGAGCCAAGATTGCGCCATTGCACTCCAGCCTGGGTGACAAGAGCAAAATTCCGTCTCATAAATAAATAAATAAATAGGCTTAGATTAATGAAAGGATGATGATGCAGTGCCATAGTACATTACTTCCTTGAGTCGAAGAAGGCATAGAAATTAGCCTACCTTGAGTCAAAGAAGGCATAGTAAACTAGCTTTACTGTTTACATGGGTTGCAATGAGCCATTCACTACCCATCTCCTGAGCAGCAAATGACAAGCATGAATCCTTTGCAACAGACTGACTGGAAACCCCTGAACCTATCTCTGTGGCAGCTGCGGAGGTCCTCAGACCCTCTCCTGCCTCGTCCAGGGCTCCTCACTGCCAGGGCCAAGGAGTGCCTTCAGTGCAAGAATCAGACATGACATTAGCACCATGGGTGAAGAAAGAGTTCCACAGGCTTGGGTAGCCAGGAACTGAATTCTGCGAGAGTAACACTCCTTTATTTTCTTATAGTCAAGCATTTGACCTTTTAAAAATTCTGCCATCTTTGATTTGACTGACTACGATGAAACTGGGCTCTCAGGCATTGAAGAAAATTCCTATGATCAAGGCATATTATGCATGTGTAGGTGGTTTGTAAGTCTAAGTTGTATTTAAATGTCACCTCCTAGGAAAGAATTCCTTTGAACCATTTGGGAGACCAGAATATGCAGCATATCCTGTTTCATTGCTACATCCTATATAAGATGCATAAAATTGTATTCTTACCATGGCAGCTTCTCACTACAATAGACCTTTCATTACACATCTGTGGGTATATTAGAGATCAGCTTATTTCACGAAGCTTATACTAATAGTGTAAGCTATCCTTATACTATGCCATGTTCTGGCATGGTCCACCTGCTTGGTAGATACTAGTCTCAGCCTCCAATACTAGCATCATAAAGAAGTCTTCCCTATTTGACATTAATCTGTGTAGCTGGTATGTAGGGCCCTATGCAGGTTATTCTAGGAGGATGCCACCTGCTGCAGCACTAGCCATTGCAAATATAATTAGTGTCCAAGAGTGTCACCTGAGTAGATACTAGCTCAAATGGAAGCACCCACTATCTCTTACAGGGACATGCAAAGAGCCTGTGTACCCTGATGAGGCACACAAGGTCAGCAGGAAGTTCCTCAGAATTCTGGGGGCCTGAGCTGCATGCAGATTCATTCCATAATATCATCTGGAAATGGGGGCATTGGCAGGAAGAGGGTTCACTTCTGTATAATGGCATATTTGCAGGAAGAAGATTTTACAAACAGATTACCCTCTTCCTCACTTGGTCTCTCTCTCATGAATGCTCTAACTAACACCTTCACTTTGTAATCTTGATCAGATTTTTATTTCATTTTATTTTTTTGAGACAGAGTCTTGATCTGTCACCCAGGCTGGAGTGCAGTGGAACGATCTCAGCTCACTGCAACCTCCATCTTCCAGGTTAAAACGGTTCTCCTGCCTCAGCCTCCTGAGTAGCTGGAACTACAGGTGCCACCACCTCGCCCGGCCAATTTTTGTAATTTTAGTAGAGATGGAGTTTCGCCATGTCGGCCAGGCTGGTCTCAAACTCCTGACCTCAGGTGATCGGCCCACCTCAGCCTCCCAATGTGCTGGAATCATAGGTGTGAGCCACCGCACCTGGCCTATCACTTTGAAAAATACACCTCATTTCTAGAATGAGAATTTAAGAGATAAACAGGTATCTATATGATACCACATATAAAATATACAGATTCAAACATCTCATTATTTCTGTTAATTTGTTATAACCCACCCCATTTTACCTGCTGCCAAATTGCCTCTTTATCAACTTATTTTCCACCCTACTTCTTTACTCTTTCCTCTTGCAATTTTGCAATAGCCTTTCTCTTATTGTTCCAGCATCTCTAAAACTTTTAACCACCCATTTGTCAAGCTATCTCTTTCCCTGTATTGATATTTAACTGACAGGGAATAATTATTAGGCAGAAAATTAGATGAGGCGCTAACCATATTGTCTTCATTTTCCTGACATGAAATTTTCCTGGGGTTTTGCTTATAAAAGATTGACTGCATTGTTCATAATTCAATGTAATTTTTTTCCTTTCACATTCTTCAATTTCTCAGTTTCTTTACTGAAAGGAGATATTTGCAATCATGTAGGGAAGTATGTTTGAGAATTAGTGTTGGATATCAAAGGTGATATAATAATTAGCTAGAGCTCCCGTGACAATGTACTACAAACTGAGTGGCTTAGACAACAGAAATGTATTATTTCACAGTTCTGGAGGCTAAAAACCCAAGATCAAGGTGTCAGCAGGACTGGTTCTTTGTAAGGGTTGTGCAGAAGAATCTTTTCTATGCCTCTCCCCTAGTTTCTGGAGGATCAGTGGTCATCTTTTGTGTTCCTTGGCTTGTACAAGCATCACCCTGATCTCTGTCTTCATCTTCATGTGGCATTCTCCCTGTGTGTCTGTGCCCAAATGGCCTCATTTCCTAAAGCTACTACTAGTCATACTGCATTAGAGCCCACCCTAATGACCTCATTGTAACTTGATTACCTCTGTAAAGACTCTATCACCAAATAAGATTATATTCTGAGATATTGGAGGTTAAGACTTCAGATCTAGGGGGGACACAATTCAGTCTATAACAGGGATGCCTTTTTTTTTGTGCTGTATGTATATGACCGGACTGAGATATGTCTTGCTTCAACAGCTGGTTTGTTTAGACAATGGGCCATTCCTCCCAGTTTCATTCTGTCTTTTGACCACACAACATTTGTCTCACTTGGTATCATCATTCTTCAAAGAAAATAGCTATGGCTAAGGAGAGAAAGTAGTGACTTTGTTTCAAAGAACCTGCCCATCATCTCTATGAGAGAACAAAACTCACTCATACTCTCCATATCTTTGTTCCTATTTCTCCTCATCCCTTCCCACTGCCCATTCCCCACCTCTTCTCTCAAGCTGTCACCTCCTTTGACATTTTCTTCTGACCCTTCTCAGAAGTCACTCTGGCTTAAGTCACTACCTGCTGTTTTCCAGAAAGCCAAAGAAGCAACCTATCTAGGTCTCTTTCTCAAACAGCCAAGATGCCCAGGCTTCCTGCTGTGAACTCTTTGTCCCTCTCAGCAGCCCCCACGGAGGAGACAATCACCAAACCACAGATGAGCAACAGGCTCATCTGTGAGTAAAGAGGTCAGTGGGATCAGCTGAAAGGGCCACACCTGGGGGGTGGGGGGGAATGAGTTGAAATGAAACAGAAAATAAATGTAAGAGTCAACGTAGCCTTCCAGAAAACTCTGCTTGAAGCCTGAAGTTCACTTTTCCAGCCCGCCCATGAGGTTTCTTCTTGGCTCCCGCACTACGGAGAGCATACCCTTTGCCTGTCTCAGACAGGGGAATCGAGCTGCAAAGCTGAGTGGTGGTTTAGCGGGCTCCTTTGATGTTTTGGTTTATTTGCTCACAACTAAAGCACACGAACTAGTGACAATCACTGTGTCCTCGTAATGCTCTGATATCAACAAAAATAAAAGGGAATTTTGCCTCTGGGAAACTTTCGTAAGCTAACTGAGTTTTAGCTTACGAAAACTAAAGCTTACTTTTCATTTATCCCCACATCTGACACTCCTTTCTTACAGTCTTGTGGTTCTCATCAACATGTGCATCTTTTTCACCTCACATCTGTTGCAATAACACCATGCAATGGGCCTCCCTGCCTCCATTTCTCTCCTGGCTGAATCTGCTCTCATCACAGCTGACATATTCATCTTCACAAAATACCTCTTTAAGCACATCGCTTCCCGGCGGCTCCTTGCAGCCCTATGACTGCTCCCTGTGTGTGCTTTGGCTTCCCTAAGATACAGGAACATGCACCAGCAACCAGCACAAGGAAGAACTGATAGATCCAACCTTAATCCTCTGAGCTTCAAGAGCCAGTACTCTGATTCCAGGATGAAAAATTAGATACCTGCCTCCCTGTTGCTACTTTCAAAGATGACCAGATAATAAAAGTTAAAAAGTAAAATCAGTATCATTTTTTTTTTTTTTTTTTTTTTTTTTTGAGATGGAGTCTCTCTCTCTCCTCAGGCTGGAGTGCAGTGGTGCAATCTCGGCTCACTGCAGCCTCCGCCTCTCTGGTTTAAGTGATTCTCCTGCCTCAGCCTCCCGAGTAGCTGGGACTACCACCACACCCAGCTAATTTTTGTATTTTTAGTAGAGACGGGGTTTCACCATGTTGACTAGGATGGTCTCCATCTCTTGGCCACATGATGGACCCGCCTCAGCCTCCCAAAGTGTGGGAATTACAGGCATGAGCCACTGTGCCTGGCAATTTTCTTTCCTCTTTATCTTCTCTCCCTTCCTCTGCCTCCACCCCCACACCCTGCCACCCCTCAGTCTCTTTCTTTCAGATAAGGGTTTTCTCTGTCACCCAGGCTGAAGTGCAGTGGCACAATCGTAGCCCACTGCAGCCTCAAACTCCTGGGCTCAAGCAATCCTCCTGCCTCAGCCTTCCAAAGTGCTGGGATTACAGGCATAAGCCACTGTGGCAGGCCAGCACTGATTTTCTTATTGACATTTTTTTCAATAAAATAGGTAATCTTGGGTGTAAGAAAATGCTTCTTATGTATCAGAGTCAAAAAGAGCTATTTTCATTTTGAATGATTAAAAAGAGATGTGGCTATAACTACTTTTATTTTTCCTGAATTGGTCCTTTCCAAGAAAAGATGAGGGAAGACAGGCCCATCACACAGGCTTTCACATTCCCTGATAACTCCCATGATGCATGGCTTATCACAGAGACCACATAGAATGCCACACTCACTCATATTGGCAGGCTTTTTTCTTTTTAATAGACTCTCTTTTTTTTTTTTTTTTTGGCCAGAGTAGTTTTAGGTTAAAAGCAAAATTAAGAGGAACATACAAAAAATTCCCATTTACCCCCTTTTCCCACATGCACAACCTCCCCAACTATCAACACCCTACACTAGACTGGCACTGTTGTTACAATTAATAAACCTTCATGAACACATCATTATTATCCAAAGTCCATAGTTTACACCAAGGTTCACTCTTGGTGTTACTTTCCATGGTTTTTGATAAATGTATAATGACATGTATACATAATTTAGTATCATACAGAGTATTTTCACTGTCTTAAAAAAATCCTTGTGTATATAGATCTTGCTCTGCCACCAACCCCTGGCAACCACTGCTTTTTTTTTACTGTCCCCATACTTTACGCTTCTCCGGAACATCAAACACTTGCAACCATATAGTATGCAGACTTTTCCGATTGGCTTCTTTCACTTAGTAATATGCATTTAAGGCTCCTCCATGCCTTTTCATGGCTTGATAGCTCATTTCTTTTTAGCGCTGAGTAATATGCCTTCATCTGAATCAACCCCAGTTTATTTATCTGTTCACCTACTGAAGGACACCTGGGTTGCTTCCAAGGTTGAGCAATATTGAATGAAGTTGTATCAGCTGAAGTTTTGCTTCATCAACAAACATCATAAACAAAAAACTTGGCCTGGGCTGGCTAGGCCAAATGAGACTGTGATGGGAATCCCAACCAGCAGCGTCATTATTAAGTGCTGCTGTATGGGGTCTGTACTTGAGTAAGAGACCTGATACCTACACCCAGACATGGGCTGCATTAGAAAAATCTGTAGGAATGCAAAAGGCTTATTGGGGAAAAAATTCAGACCTGGGCACTTTTACAGGGATCCCACATTTCCAAATGGAAACTCTTCTGTTAGCCTCCACATTCACTGAGCATATTCAAAGTTCAGGGTGATGATGAGGTTAGTAAGACAGCTGCCTGCCCTCAGGAAGGACCGACAGGACTGCAGAGAGCATCAAAGGTTGAATATCCCTAATCCCCAATCCAAAACGTTCCAAAACCCAAAACATTTTGAGTGCTGACATGACACCACAAGCGGATAATTCCATATGTGATCTCATGTGACAGGTCGCTGTCAAAACACAGGCACACAACACTCACTTTATTCAGCATCTCCAAGAGAAAAATGAAATTACCTGCAGGCCACATGTACAAAGGTGTATAAGAATCATAAATAAATTTCCTGTTTAGACTTGGATCTCATCTCCGAGGTATCTCATTATGTGTATGAAATATTCTAAAATCCAAAAATATTCAAAATCTGAAACGCTTCTGGGTCCAAGCATTTCAAATAAGAATGACCCAATCTATACAACCTGTAGCAATGAACATTTATAGAGCAAGGACTGAGTGACAAGCTCTGTGGTAGACATTTCATTTCGTCTACACCAGGCGTCCCCAAACTTTTTACACAGGGGGCCAGTTCACTGTCCCTCAGACCATTGGAGGGCCGCCACATACTGTGCTCCTCTCACTGACCACCAATGAAAGAGGTGCCCCTTCCTGAAGTGCGGCAGGGAGGCCGGATAAATGGCCTCAGGGGGCCGTAGTTTGGGGACGCCTGGTCTACACAGTAACCAGCAAGGGTGTTTTACAGATCAGGGAACTGACGCTTAAGTAGGTTAAAGGAAAGCGCTTCCCAGCTGCAGAAACTCAAAGTGTGTTTAGGGCCACCTGGATTAGCCCTTGTCAGTTTGGTGGTGGTCACAGGTAGGGCTGTGTCCTGGAGCCCAAGGCCAACATTTTGGTTTCCATTACTTTCCTTCTAAGCCAAGGGCAGAGTCAAAGATGCAAAGGAAAAATTCCTCCTTAGATTCCAGGGAAACAAATCACAAAACGTACCATAGGCCTCTTACTCTCGTAAGGAACTTGGATGTCTTTCATACAAAGTGCCTGGTCTCCTTAAATTAGAGCAAGATGAAGACAGGCCGCCTGTGTGGGCAGCCACCTTGGAGGGGTGGGGAGGAGGGGAGCACTTCTCAGCCTTTGGGACTGTGGACTCTGCAGGATTCTGGCTGACTCCTGATCCAGTATCTTCCTGTGACAAGACAGTCAAGAGAGAAGCTGAGGAAGAAATAAGGATGGGCAGGGGAGGTCAGAAAAATACAAACAAAACAACAACGACAACAACCACTAGACTGGGAGTGGGGGCTCGCGCCTGTAACTCCAGCACTTTGGGAGGCTGAGATGGGCGGATCACCTGAGGTCAGGAGTTTGAGACCAGCCTGGCCAACATGAAGAAACCCCATCTCTATTAAAAATACAAAAATTAGCTGGGCAGAGTGGTGCATGCCTGTAATCCCAGCTACGGGCTGAGGCAGGAGAATCGCTTGAATCTGGGAGGCGGAGATTGCAGCGAACTGAAATTGCACCACTGCACTACGGCCTGGGCAACAAAGACTCTGCCAAAATAAATAAATAAATAAATAAATAAAACTAGAGGAAACAAGAAAGACTGAATAAAAATAAAAATTAGTGAACTAAAAACAGTACAATCAATCTAAATAAATCCAAAAGCTGACAATTTAACAAGTAATACGATAGAGAATCTGTGCTCCCACTCACTAGAGCTGCCACTGTGGAATGACCAAAGTCCTGGCAACAGAAAGCAACACTGGTCCCCTTATAAAGCACCCTCCCGCATGAAGACCAACCAGCCAACGGCTGGCAAGTTGAGTACATTGGACTCCTCCCACCCCGTGAGGGTCACTGATTCTTCTCGACTGGAAAGGATACATGTGACATGTTTTGATTCACCTTTCCTGCCCACAGGGCCTCAGCCAGCACCACTAGCCAAGGGCTTCCAGAATGTTCCATCCACTAACATAGACTCCTGCAAAGTATCGCAAGGATCATGGGACTTACTCTCTTGCTAGGGAGGTATGCTGTGTGACACCAGGGGTGGATGGCAGCGGACACAAGAATCCCGGCTCCAGGACTGAGGCACTCGTTCCTCTAGTTAATATGTAGAGGAGTGGTACTTGCTGATGGCTTTGTTCTTGGTCGAGCCTTCCCCACAAATTGTCCTCGCTGGAGCTAACTCAGCCAAAGCTACGCCCTTTGCTAGGTCAGCCAGGGTCTAGACGAAGTGGAGGCCCAAAGGCCTATAGCCCTTGCTTCAATTTGAGACACCTCTGAGGTCTTGTCGTGACTGCACCGCGGTTCAAGCTCTCCGTTCATCCACCCTGCTCCCGTCACTCTCTTACAGTGTTGTTCCTGAGCCTACTCCCCAACAACGCCCCTGCACACAAACCTCCTTCTCAGAGTCTGTTTCCCAGGAAACCCAAACTACAATAGTGCTGATTAGACATCTGAGAAGCAGACTCCACCTGCTTCTTTGTGGATACCAACCACTGCATCCCCGAGAGGCAAAAGTGACATTGCGAGTAAAGAGTGCAGTAAGGTGGCAGCAATTCTAGGAAGCCCCCGCCCCTGGCATCATGTGTGGCTCTTCTGGACAACGCAGCAGCAGGAGACAAGCCAGTTCTACAGGCTCAGGCATTTGCCTTTTCCCTCAAGGGTTCTCTCAGAGCCGGCAAGAGAACCCCGCTTCTCATTGCTCTTTTGCAGCAGTTTCCATTCTGCCTGTAGAGGCATCTTTGAGACACCTCCTGACGGAGCTAAGAACAGCCAGGCATGAAAATAAAAGTGCCCCTTCCAGCCTGCTTGTCAACGTCTCCTCAAAGAGATGCTAAGGGAGATTTTCTAGGCAGGACAGGGCTTAACATGTTTCTTTTTAAATACATTTTTAGCAGCCTACAGGAAAAGGTAGTTTTATCTGAAAGGAAGCATTACCAACCTCAAAACTATGTCTTTGTGTTTCAGTTGATATAGTTAGGCTTTGTGTCCCACCCAAAATCTCATCTTGAATTGTGATCCCCCAAATCCCCATAATCCCCACGTGTCAAGGGAGAGACCAGGTGGAGGTGATTGAAACATGGGGACCAGTTTCCCCCATGCTGTTCTTGTGACAGCAAGTGAGTTCTCATAAGATCTGATTGGTTTAAAAGGAGCACCTCCCCACCTTTACCCGGCACTTCCCCTTCCTGCTGCCTTGTGAAGAAGGTGCCTTGCTTCCCCTTCACCTTCTGGCATGATTTTAAGTGTCCTGATGCCTCTCCATCCATGCTGAACTGTGAGCTGATTAAACCTTTTCTTTATATAATAAATTACCCAGTCTTGGGCAGTTCTTTATAGCAGTGTGAGAACGGACTGATACATCAATGTTCACCTTTTTAAATGTGTCCTAACCGAAATCCTTGAGTCAGTCACAAAAAAAGACATTGAGAGCAGACCAGAAACAAAGTCAGAGGCTATGAATGAATCAGATGGTCCTTGCGGTCCTTGGCCCCAGTACAAAGCCAGAATGTGGCTGTGGACATTCTAGCCAGATTCTCCAGTCCCGAATGTATGTCTCCATGTTTGAATGCCAGAATTGCAGGAGGACCCAAGCGCAAGGAGAATGGACCAGAAAAGGTAGATGGAGGATTGCAGCTGCTTTTTCCCCACTATTGTACCATCCTACAAATGGAGGTAGGGAGAAAGGCCACATCTCACGGTGGGTTCAGAGATGCCAGGCTGCATGCTGCATCCTCTGCCTCCTTCCCTGCACCCAGTTCCTTCTCTGGTGCCCACTCCCCATGCCAAGGACTTGATGATTTGGCATTGATTTGGGTTATGATCTCTCCTCTCCCCTCCCTCCACCCTCAGCCTGGCCTCTTCCGGGCAGAAGGTGGTGCATCATGAGAGTCAACTGGGCATTGAAGGAGTGGCTACTTCACCCTTTCTCTGGCCATCAGGCATGCAGGGCCAGGATTGACCTGGAAGATGGAAGCTGCTGTCACCTGAGGATCTTCGGGTCACTAAAGGGTCAGTTTGCTACAAGCCGCACCAAGCCGCACCAAGCCGCACGGTTGACGTCCTAATGACCGGGCTCTCCTTTTCTCTTTCCTGCCTGTTACCCAGGCTGAGCCATCTAGCCTGCTCTTCCTCCACAGATGCCTTCATGCCCCAAGACTGGAACTCAGTTACAGGAACGGGCACACGCAGAGCACAGCTGTGCCTTGCTCCACTATTCCTTCCGCTTCCTCTCAGCAGATACCAGACCCCACTCATTTTTCTCCCCTACATCATTCTCTGACTCCTTTTCCAAGAGCTGGTGTGGGGGTTTTCAGAAGGCCCAGGAGCCTCCTTTGATCAAGCTTTCCCCACGGAAGTGCTATGCTGCACCTACAGGCACCAGCTGAGCCAGGATGTGGTGATGCTGAGAAACCCCACGGCACGCTGCAGTGGGGTGCCAGGTGGCCCATGGCCAAGGTGACGCGTTTGCACACACCCGCGCTGCTGTATCCTACTCACTCCCAGGCCTGGGCAGCACTGGCCCCACAGGGAACGTTTTCTGCTACAGTGCAGAGAGCTCTTAGTTCATTTCCATTTAGAAACTGTTTAATCAGTGAGGACAGCCTGTGGTCAGGCAAACATGCCCACTCTCAGGCTTGGAAGGCTTCTGGTTTAACAGAAGGGCAGTGATGACTGCGGTCTGCTGCAGGCTCAGATATTTTTCCTAAACATTTTGCTGCACTTTTATCTCAATTGCTAGGTTCTTCCATCAGAAGCCTTGCACCATTTGCAGGCTCAGCCATCTGCTTCAGTCCTATGGCTTCGGCCAGCTGACCCACAGAAGAGATGACACAAGGCCACTGTTGTGGTGGTGTGAGCTGGGGACTATGGCTCTGTGACTAGGCTGTTTCTAGAAAAATATCTTCACCCAGACAAACTTCTGTGCACTAAGCTCTTAGGATAGCAAGATGGTAACAAAGGCATAGTTCTAAAGTCCTACCATGGAGCTGCGGCACAGGCAGTGATAAAAGCACGGACAGAAACAGTCTATAGGAAGAAACATTATTGGTTTATTTTCTCTATTCTTAAAATGTTTTTCTTTGAAGGAGATGTGGTCAGGAAGCCCCGTGGAGGAGACACCTTTTGTGGGATGTGGAGACACAGCTTGCAAAGCTGTTGCAAGACTCAGTGGGAATATGGCAGTGTGGGTGCCACTGTCAGACATTAAGGTCAAATTTGGCCTATGCTCCTTGGTAGCTGTGGGGCCCTGAGCAAGTGACTTAACCTCCCTGGGTCGTGGTTTCTTCGTCTATAAAAGCGGAAGAAACACAAGTTCCTGTCTGGCAGGCTCATTGTAAGGATTGAATGCGTTAACACGTGTGAAGTTGTTAGCATAGTTTCTGGTATATATTAATGCTGAATTAGCTAGTAGGCAACTTCAGAACATCTGCTTTTACTCTTACTATGATGGGAACATTTTTATTTTTCCCAACAGGGATAAAAGCGGAAGAAAAAGCAAAACCCAGAAGATGGAGAATGGGGAGAAGAGAAAGAGAAAAGATGGGGCTGGAGGACTGAAGGGGAGAAATGGGAGGCGGATCCCTGGGTGGATGGGGAGTCTCCCACGCACCTCCATGCTTCCATGTGCCAAGTTGCAGTCTCCCTGCAGAAGAACTGAGTTACACAGTCCAAAAAGATGCATTGCCCGGGGGCTCACGAGAACCAAATGACAGTATCTTGATTTCTGAGAAAGTCCATAACTTTGGAGGATAAACACTCCAGAGTTTCACATGTCAGCCCAGGAAGTGAATGCACTGTCAGCAGCAGGGGAGTCGTGGCTGGCACCCAAGGAAGTCAGTCCATATACACAATATCAGGTGTTATTGGTACTCTCTGTGTTGTTACATTATACAGAATTTTTGGTTGATTCTATTTATTTTTCTTTTTTTTTCTTTTTTTGACAGTGTCTTGCTCTGTTGCCCAGGCTGGAGTGCAGTGGTGCGATCTCAGCTCATTGCAACTTCCGCCTCCAAGGTTCAAGTGATTTTTCTGCCTCAGCCTCCCAAGTACAGGTATTGATCGACTTACGACCTATGCAACGTACGACCATTCGACTTTACGACCACAATCGCTAGCCACGACTGCTCCGCGTCTGGCAGCACAAACGTTGCCCAGCTGGGCGTAGGACAGTGCGGACCAGCTTCTGGCAGCACTACCATCTCCGCGTGCACCATTTCAACTGTTATCCGAGACTCGGTGCGGCAATTTGTGTTTTGGATATTTTTCATCAAACCCCTCCCAAGATGTCTACCAAGAGGAAATTGTCTTTGTCTATGCCTCAGCCTGCCAAGAAAGAAAGAAAGGCCATCGATCTCGACACGAAAATGAAGGATTGAACGGATGGCGCACGATGTGTTTCGTCTGTACTGTGAAATTTATGAAGAAAAAAAGAAACATATGATTCAGACAAAGCTCACCATGTTTATGAAAAAACCAACTCCGGTAACCCCAACTGCTGCCTCAGATGACGACATCAATGATCCGCAGCCAAGCACCAGCGGCCAATAAAATGTTTTGTACATTTTATTGTATTTTGTATTTTTGTATTTTTGTATGCACCTGTATTTTGTATTTTTGTATGCACCTGTATTTTGTAATTTTGTATGTTTTGCAAATATTAAACCAGTTGTGCTGGTAATGCAGTGTTTTACTTAAACCTGACGAATGTAAAAATAAGAAACAAAATGGTGTAGAGATGATACAAATGGCATAAAATGAACAAAGAAAATTATGATCTGTAACAATAATGAAAGAAAATTATGATAAAATATGACTTAAAGATTTTTATAACATCATTTCACAGTACTATACATATAGCCTACTCAACTTACGACCAAATAGTGTTACGACTGGTCTGTCGGAACCAATCGTGGTCGTAAGTCGAGCACTAGCTGTAGCTGGGTACAGGTGCCCACCACCACACCTGGCTAATTTTTTGAATTTTTTAATAGAGACGGGATTTCACCATGTTGGCCAGGCTGGTCTCAAACTCCCGACTTCAAGTGATCCACCTACCTCAGCCTCTCAAAGTGTTGGGATTACAGGTGTGAGCCACCATGCCCAGCCTGATTATATTTCCTAATGTAAATACGAAGACAATTCACCCAGTACTTCATATTTCTCAGGAATGTTAGGGTAAAGGGCAGGAACACATGTTTGACTATATTCCTGCCATTGATAATCTGGCATGCCTTGATGTCAGTGCTACTGAGCAATGGTGAAGAGGTTCCAAGCAGACAAGCAGGGAGGGACAGACATAATTCTCAGGGGGAAGAATGTGTCTAGCAGTCCAAATACGAGGCACTGCATGGTGAGTCCAGAATGCACAGGCACTAGAGCATGACCTGAGCCTACAGTGCAAGGAGAGGGAGGTAAGGCTGGAAGGCAAGGGTTCCATCAGCACACCATGTGTTGTCTGGGCACTTGAAATTGACTTTTCCAAGCTATAAGAAATCACCAGAGGGTGTTGAGCAGGGGAATGCCACTTAGAAACACAGTGTAGAATGGGTTTGAAGGGACTATGATTAGACAGTGGGAAAAATGTTAGGGACCAACTACAGCAGTTCCAGCAGGACAGATGAAGGCCTGAGCTAAAGCAGAAGGAATCCAGGTATCCAGTGGAAGCAAAATCAGTGGAGCTTGAAGATCTTACTGATAGGAGGAGAGACGCCTCCCTGGTTTCCGGTTTGGGTAATTGGAGTGGACCATTCAGAAGACATGGTGTGTGTAAGTGGGAAAGATAACTTTCTCACTGGATGCAGGATGAAGATGAGGGACTGAGCATAGGGGAATGTGTGTACATATGAGTTGAAGGAGTGAAGTCAGTGAAAGGCTCCTTGCAAAGCTAAATGGAAAAGACTTTCAGCTTTTCTGCTATTTTATATTATCTTTGCCACGTCTTCTCTTAGAAGAGAAGGCACTCCAAAGGCAGAACAAACAACTAACATTTACTAAGTGCTTCCTTTCTGACTTCTTTGGATGAGTAAAAACTTTACGTATACTTTACCTATATTACTGCATTTGACCCTCAAAATAGTCATGAAATGAATATCGTGTCTGGTTTACAGATGCACAAATTGAGATTCAGAAGGATTAAGTAATATGCCAAAAGTCTCAAAATTAGTAAATGGCACAGCTGATACCACTTTATGAGAAAAAGAGAATTTCAGGAAACAAAAAAGAATTTTACATCGTTCTTATTTCTGGTTGGGAGAAAACAGGTTGATACATGTGGATGAAGAAATGCATATTGGCAGTTTTACTAACAGCTTACATTTATTATATTTTTATGCTTTCCTTGTCTCAGATTTCTCTCAAAATATCTATATTAGGCAGCCAGGGCAGATGCTAGTATCTCTATCAGTCAATCAACAAACATTTGTTGGGCATCACACTGAGCAAGTCACTGCTGACATGAAGTTTTCCTTTATGGTCCTGCTCATAAGAATTTTACTATTTAATAAAGAGTTGTCATAGAAGCTACATAGCAACATAGGGTGCATATGCCAAGTGCTAAACAAAGGCTGGAGACCATTAGTTTTCAAAACTGAGTTCCCTGGAAACCCTAAATTCTACTTCTTACAGAGTAATGGTTCTCAAAGGGTGGAATGATCTTGCCCCCTAGGGGACATCTGGCGATGTCTGGAGACACTTTTAATTCTCACAACCTTGGAGAGTATGCACTGCTGGCATCTATCAGGCAGAGGCCAGGGACGCTGCTGAGCATCCTGCAATGCATGGGACAGAACCCAGAGCAAAGAACGATCCAGCCCAGAACGGCCATAGTCTTTCTGAGAGCGTGAGAAAGCTGCCCTAGGCTAATACACTCACTTGGTTTTAATGTTATTTTTAAAACTACACTTTATTTTAAAATAGTAATAAAACAACAGATGTGCTGAAAATGATTACATACTAAATTTTAACACATTGTACTCACCAAAGGATTAAATGTCACTGCCAGATTAAATGGTTTTGTGGAGAAACTGTGCTAAATCTTGCTGGCAAAGCAATTGTAACGGAGAGCAGTTCCTAACAAGATTACCTACTCTGAAGAACCTCCTCAAATTTCCAGATGAGTTATTTTTTTTAAATATTTTTTTTAACAAATAACTATTTCCAACCATTTGTATGTGCATACCAGGTTTAAGAGATAAAATGCAAAAATAAAATTGGAAGCCAAAGCTGATAAAAGACTACTATCCTCTATAGCACTCAATTTCATATTTTTGTATCTATTGAACGGTCTACTTGATTTTGTAAGTAAATGTTAAATTTAAACATAAATTTGAATGAAATGCTGATTTTCATTTGGGGGAAATGAAAAGGCCTGTGCACCGGAACGGGAAGTAAGATCCGGGCCCCTCCAAGTGTTCATGGAAACCAGTAGCAAAGGCAGGGTGCAGGGCTTGGCCAAAATGCAGAATCCCAGGCCCCTGCTCAGACTTTCCGAGTCAGGATTTGCCTTTCATCAAGATTCCCCCACACACGAGAGTCTGAGAAGTGCCAGTCGATAGGACTTCACAGAAGAGAAATCAAGCAGGGCTGGTATAAACGCTGAGGACTTCTGGCACAGTGGGATTTTTTTGCAGGGCATGACTCAAACAGACAAGGAAATATGAAGTGGACATTTCAGGCGCGGAAAGGGGCAATACGAGGGGGCTGGGAATAGACCACCCAGGCCAGACAGAGGTTCTAGTAGCAGGACTTTTAGGTACAGCTTGAGGATGTCGGGGGGAAAGGAAACTTGGGGCTGAGAGAGACTGGCAGCTAGCCAGGTCCCCACTTCGGGCTGCCCCTTACCTTGTGGAGGGAGCAGCGTCGGCCGGAATTCCAATCCAGGATCGCCAACCACTTAGCCACCATGAACCAATTAAACCTCCGGCAGCCCCAGGAAGTCAGGGCTTATTATCTCCAATGTCTAGATGGGGAGCCGACCACTTCCGAAGCTGTAATTACCGGAGGTCAGAGGGCACCTGAGGCAGGAAGTCTGGTCTGTCCCTGCACATTCTCGGCCCTTCCAGGTTTTCCCTCCCAGGAGCACAGAGGAGGAGCCGCTCCTTGCCACTGGAAGTCCTCCCACAGCTTAAGGGGCTTCAAGGAGCCCTAGCTTAGGGGAAAACAGCCTTCAAGGATCTTCACTCAAGCCAGGCTTTGAAAAGAACCTCCCAGACCGTAGCCTCGTGCCTGGGAGGGAGCAGGCAGCTGGGCCGGTTTGCTGGAGAGATGGCAGCCTGGGGCAGCCTTGGGGAGGGAGGAATTGGAGGCAGCTGAGGAGGGGGCCTGCGGGAGGAGGGCTCCAGTGGGGCTATTCCAGAGACAAGTTGGAACTATTAATGTAATAGCCATCCAATCAAGCTGCGAGGGAACTACAATTGAGTCAAGAAATTACCTCGTTTTCTTAAGAATACAAACAGGCCTACAAAGGCTGTCTGTCTCCTGAATTCTTGAAGGGTCTCAGATGCCCTGGGAAAAAGGCTTTGCAGCTTGCCTAGTGGCCTGAAGCATGAGCTCTGACCGGGACCTCTTGACTAGCCCTGATTTTGCTAGACTGTCCTGGGGTTTGCTTTCTCTTGACCTCCTGAGAGGTCTGGTGAGGTTTCTAAGCCAAGGCAATGGATTAGATTCCAGTAGAAGGACAAATGTCCAAGGCATGAAGGGAATGTCAAGGCTAGTTGTTTCATCCTCAGCCACCCTGGTTCTAGAGGCTGGGCTGCCCCTCCCCTGCCCAGCACTGCTCAGAGCATATGTTAACATCCAGCTGGGGCCCTTATCTCAGCCTGGAGGCAAAGTCATCGACTCCTGGAGGCCAATGGTGAAGTTTCAGGGCCAGCTTGAGGCGCTGCCTCCCAGAGATGCTGCCCCTTCCATTCCTGCTTAATCACTCCCAGCTGTTCAGGGTCCTGATTTAGTACATATTTTCTAGGAAGAAAAGGCTGTGAAACTTGAGCCACATACTAGGCATCTGGGGACACCTTTGGGAATACAGGCAGTGCTGTTGGTGCCAGTCAGGGCTGTGCTCAGTCCTGGACATCTCCATGAAGGGTGGGAGGAAAAGGCTGAGGTTGTCTGGGGAGAGACCTCAGAAGTCACTCCCATCTCTTGGCCAGGCTCAAGCAAGAGATCTGACCCTGAGTTTAAGGAATGATCTTTGGGACAGGTCTCAGTGCACAGAGCCTAGGACATCACCAGAACAGAGCGGAGGTGTTTTGTTTCTCCTTCAAATTCCTGAGACTTATTCTTCTGGTATATGAAGAAATTGTTCCTGACAGCTGCTAAAACCCAGGGAGGGGATAACATTAAGCTAAGAACATCTTAATATAGGATGCACATTTGGAAACTTCTGCAAGGTCCAGCTAGGGACAAAGGAGGTAGTGATGGTGGGTAGAGGTGTGATGATAAATGGGGAGGCCCCAAGTTCATTGTTATACACTCTATTATGGGGTGCTACAGGTGGCGTGCTCCTCAGTCAGGATGCAGTGAGGTGCACCAGAATCCCTGGAGGAGCACTTCACGGGGAGGAGGAGGCAGGCTTGAGAAAGGAAAAAAGGAAGCTCAAAGTTGACGGGTTAGACCAGCCCAAGCCCAGGTACCTGCTCCTGGCTCTTCTGGAGAGGAAGTCAACCCTGATGGGCTGGACTGGCTTCCAAGCTGCCAGGCCAGGCATCCAACAGGGCCTATGGAAAGACTGACAGCTTGACCACTCCAGGGATCAGGGATATGGTGGGGCCCAAGTGATTTCAAACCTGAAACCCTAGACAAGCATAGAATAGCCATATAATAGAATACTACATAGTCATTAAAAATCACGCTATCCTTTAAGAATATTTAAGTATATGGGGAAATTATCACTATATATTTGTTTTTCGGGTTTTTTCGAAACGGGGTCTCAATCTGTCACTCAGGTTGGAGTGCAGTGGTGCAGTCTTGGCTAACTGCAACCTCTACCTTCCAGGCTCAAGTGATCCTCCCATTTCCGCCTCCCAAGTAGCTGGGACCACAGGTGTGCACCAGCATGCCCAGCTAATTTTTGGTATTTAGAAATGGGGTTTCACCATGTTGCCCAGGCTGGTCTTGGACTCCTGGGCTCAAACAATCTACCCACCTCGGCCTCTGAATGTGCTGGGATTACAGTTGTGAACCACCATAACCAGCCTTCATTATATATTTGTAACTGAAAACAAACAAACAAACAAACTAGCATTACCAACCCTAAAAACAGAGTTATTTTGCTGAATACACCCACCTCCCCCGCTGGCCGTGGAAGGTAGTGGTTATCAGCACTGGTTATCTCGGTGTAGCAGCATTGTGGATAACATTTGCTTTCTTCAGGTTCTTCTCTGTGTTTGAAACTTTCTGTAATCAACATGCTTTGCTTTTATAAAAAGGGGACAATAATTGTTTAAATGATAGCACTAGCTCTATTTAAACTGGTAGTGCGTTTAAAGATCAGAGTCAGGGAACCGTGGGCAAATGAGAAGGGTCTGGGTGGGCTCTGCTGCTGGCCTGCCAGCATCCACTTCCTACCAGAGCTCCGTTGCTGTCCTCTACGTCTTTCATGCGCCCCTACAGAACCACTCTCCAATTCTCTCTTCCTCACTCTATGTCCTGGAGGGAAGCTGACCTTTACCGACAACATCAAAGGCCCTGGATGGATTGGCCAGTAGAGGACACCAGTGTGAGATCAAAGGGATTAGCGAGCATGAGGCTGGGTGTCCATCCCTCAGGCTTCCTCCCAGCAGGCTGGCTGTGATCCTCTTTGGAAGGCTGTGTCTCCCTCAGATGCTTCTCTTCACACAGCTCTCTTTGTCTCTGGTACCCTTGGCTTCCCTGGCTAGCCTTGGGGTGGTGTAATGGGCTGAGTGGTGGTCCCCCCCAATCATGTCAATATGCTAATCCCTAGAACCTGTGAATGTGACCTTTTTTGGTAAAAGGTCTTTGTCAATGTAATTAAATTAAGGATTTTGAGATGAAGAGATTATTCTGGATTGTCTGGGTGAACTCTAAATCCAATAAGTGTCCTTATAAAAGAGAAACAGAGAGAGATTGGACATAGAGCAGAGGAGAGAGCATGAGGAGGCAGAGATGGGAGTGATGCAGTCACAAGCCAAGGAGTGCTGATAGCCACGGCAGCTGGGGAGGCAACGAGTGATTCTGGCCTCAGGCCTCCAGGGGAAGTGTGCTCCGGGGCCTCTCTGGACTCCTGGCCTCCAGAACTGTGGAAGAATAAATTTCTTGTGTCAGTTTGCTGAGAATGATGGTTTCCAGCTTTATCCATGTCCCTGCAAAGGACATGAACTCACGTTCTGCACATGTACCCCAGAACTTAGAGTATAATTTTTAAAAAGAATATAAATTTCTGTTGTTTTAAGCCACATAATTTGTATTATTTTCTTATAGTGGCCACAGGAAACCAATATAGATGGTAACAGTATGCCCTGTTACTGGCCTTCGAGGTGCAGTGTTTTTTGTTTTTTTTTTAAATTTCCTTACACCACTCATACCTCTGTAGTCCCACTGTTAACTTCCCCTTACATTACTTGATTTTCGTGAGCCACCTGTTTCCTGTAGAAGCTTGTGTGACATGGGTGTCTACCTCACCCACAGGCAGCGTGTGCCCCAAGGCAAGCTGACCCCACCCCATATCCAGGGGTCATTCCTGGATCGTCCAAGCAATTCTGGTAATCCCTTTCCCCTTGCAAGTGGTCCAAGAATGGACATGTCCAAAATGTGGCCAAATCAGAGGGAAATCTGGGGAGTTTCTGGGACAATTCCATCTTCTGTGAGGGAGCCACAGGAGGAGATGGTCCTTCTATCCCTCTTCTTCCCCTGGACATGGCAGGTCCAGGGGAAGCCCATTGGTGAGCCAGTGATTCCACCATCCGTGAAGGTGGTCCTACCCCAGCCTTCCAGTCACTTTAGATAATACATTTCTATATCCCTTATTTCCATTTGAGTTAGGGTGTTATCAGTGGCCAGAAGCCTACTAAATGATAGAGATATAGATGGGTTATGCGTTGCCTTAATGCAAAGATGGTCAAATAGTTTTAAATATCCTAGCACCTTAAAAACTTTCAAAACTTGAAAAATCTTGATTAAAAAACACTTCATGATATATGTGTTCATGCTTGGTTGAAAATAGTGCAAAGCAAAACGTGTAGAGATTTATAGTCAACTACCATGATACATGGGGAGAGGGTCTGAAATAACAGCAGTAAGGTAACAAATAATAGAAATAAAGTGAAATGAAAACAATTCTGTGTAACACAACTGGGATATTCAAATCTGCAAACAACTATGAAAGCTGTTATATGCCAGGCACTCAGCACTGGGGAATGAAATGGGAATAAGATCTTGGTCAGTTTCTTTGAAGAGCTTATATATTAGTTTTAAAACTGGCTGGGCACAGTGGTTTATGCTTGTAATCCCAGTACTTTAGGCTGCTGAGGTGGGAGGACCCCTTGAGGTTAGGAGTTTGAGATCAGCCTGGCCAACATAGTGAGACCCTGCCTCTACAAAAAATAAAAAATAAAAAAAATTAGCCAGGAGTAGTGGCTTATACCTGTGGTCCCGCTACTCAGGATGCTGAGATGGGAGGATTGCTTCAGTCCAGTAGTTTGAGGCTGCAGTGAGCTATGATTGTGCCACTGTGCTGCAGCAAACCAAAAATCCCAACCCAAAAGATGTTTCCAGGTTATATTTCATCCCAGTCATGAAAAATAAATGCAAAACGGTTCATCTAGTGTTCATCTGCACTTGTATGTTCACTTTCTGTGCTGCTGTTGATTATATGCTTGGTGAGAAATACAGCTACAAGGTCAGAGTGAGTGCAGTGTAGAGAAAGAAAAAAAGGAATTTGATTCAGAAATATCACATAAACAAAGTGTGGTGGAAAAAATTGATCATTACCCAAAATACTGAAAACTATGTTCTACTTGTAAACTTTTATTGGAACTGTAGCAGGTATTTCCCAGACACCCTATTGAAAGAGAACTGGTCGAAGAATTGCGGGGCGGCAGTAGCATCGCAGACCTTCCCATCAAACTCCACAGAATAAAGCAGATCAAGATAAGAGCCATTTCTTTATCAGCAAAGACCCCTGCCCCTTAATTCCAGGAGCAGGTAGAAGATGTCCCTCGGTAAGTGTAGGCACATTCTTCAAACAAAACCCACTCCCGCCAGTCTGAGAGTCCCATGCAGAACCATTCCTTTTGCATCAGGCAGGTCCACTCCATAAATCCTCTTTAAAATACTAACAGCTTTGGCAGGGTTATCAAATTAATTCACAACGATGGTTGATTCCTTTAGTTTTTATCAGGGCTTGGAGAGACAGGAACATGGGGGAATGAAGAAGAGAGGGATTAAGAGAACATTTTTTGGAAAGGCTGGGACAGGTGAGATACTCAAGTTGGAAAATCCCTGGCAGGCAGAGGCTGAGTGAGAGGCCTGGAGACAAGCCATATACTTTTACCTCTTTCCTTGGTCTTATTTCCCATCTCTCCTTGGCCTTCTTTTAAGAAATGCCTCAGTGGAGGCCAAGACATTCCACAAGCTTCTGGAAACACTGGTTCTACATGATACTCAGAAAATTCTGCAGTCCGGCCGGGCTCAGTGGCTGACACCTGTAATCTCAGCACTTTGGGAGGCTGAGGCCGGTGGATCATGAGATCAAGAGATCAAGACCATCCTGGCCAATGTGGTGAACCCCCGTCCCTACTAAAAATACAGAAATTAGCTGGGGTGTGGTGGCGTGTGCCTGTAGTCTCAGCTACTTGGGAGACTGAGGCAGGAAAATCGCTTGAACCCAGGAGGCGGAGGTTGCAGTGAGTGGAGATTGTGCTGTTGCACTCCAACGTGGGTGACAGAGGGATATTCCATCTCAAGAAAAAAAGAAAGAAAAAGAAAATTCTGCAGTCCAATAAGTTTGGGAAATGCTGTGTACTGAAAGGCCTCAGAGGGTCACAAGTAGGTTTGCAAATTCATAGCTCTGAGAAGTCTTGCAGTCAGTTGCTCTAATTGGTGTATGTTTAGGCCAGGATTTTCCAAAATATTTTTGGTCAAAGAGCTCGTTAGTGCATGTTATCACCTGTTAACAATATATCCTGAGAAATGTTTGTCTGATGCTCATAGTTTTCAATGAGAGTCTTTGTTATCAAGTTTTAAGAGGATATAGCCCGTAATATTTTCGTCTTCTGACAGCTCTCTAGCTAATTGCCAATCCATAATGTCTGAGCAGGGAGGAAGAGACAAAAATGTGTTTTGGACACTCAGCTGTTTCTTTTGGCTTTCCTAGAAAACAATTTGGATGAAAACAGATTTTAACTATTCCTTACGTTAGAGTTAGCAGATTAGCCACAGGTTGTAATTACCTAGGCTCTCTTTTCTGTATTAATCTGGAAACTTGGAAGTTGGTTTCTGCTGAGTTGTTCTCAGCAAAACTTGGCCTTCTTTACAGCAGTATCCTCCTTAGTGAGCTCCTTTTCCTTACCCTGTACTCTGGAAAGAGTCCAAACATCATATCTTCCCAGGAGACCTGGTTTAAGAAAACTGCTATCGTTCCTGGCTGGAATGTGTTTCAAAAAGAATCATCACAGATACAACTGCATGTTCAGGATATTGTCTGGAAGCCACCAAACTATCAAGTATTTGAGACCACAAGAGACAGATCCAAGCGCTCACTGTAAAACTTTGCCACTCAAAGTGAACTCTGTGAGCCAGAAGCCCGGTGCCACTGGGCACAGTGGTTCATGCCTGTAATCCCAGCACTTTGGGAGGCTGAGGCGAGTGAATCACAAGGTCAGGAGTTCAAGACCAGTCTGGCCAACATAGTAAAACCCTGTCTCTACTAAAAATACAAAAAATTAGCCGGGCGTGGTGATGTGCACCTGTAATCCCAGCTACTTGGGAGGCTAAGGCAGGAGAATCACATGAGCCCAGGAGGCGGAGGTTGCAGTGAGCCGAGATCTCACTACTGCACTCCAGCCTAGGCAACAGTGCAACACTTCAAATCAAAAAAAAAAAAAAAAAAAAAAGAAGAAGAAGAAAAGAAAAATGCAAAATCTGGGGGCCCACCCCACTCAGACCTACCGAAGCAGTATCTGCATTTGAACAGACCTCCAAGTGATTTATATGCACAAAGCCTAAAAAAAATCAACATTCATTCCATCATGTCTCAGTCTCATTTATTCATTTATTAACAAATAATTTTCAGGTACCTCACCAGACACCCTCTTGTTCTAGATATTGAGGCCACAGTGGTTAAAAAGGCAGGTAAGGTCTCAGTTCTCATGCAGTTTACATTCTACTGGGGGAGACAGACATAAACACGTTTAAAAGTAAAGATTTCAGGAAGTGGCAAATGTCTGAAGAAGTAAGAGGATAATGGATTAGAAAACGAATGGGAGTCAAGAGTGAGATGCAATGGTCAGGCAGCATTGGTCTGAATAGAGACCCACCCTGGGAGAAAGAGCAGCCACCTGGCAGCCTGGGGCAGGAACATCCCAGGTAGATGACCACAGTAAGAGCAAAGCCCCAGGGAAAGTATGAACCTGGGAACAGAGAGAAAGGAGACAAGTGTGGCCAAAGCTCAGCAAATTAGGTAACTCTGAGGTCAGAGAGCTAGAGAAGGCCCAGGTTATGTGCACCAAAGAATCTCAAACTTCGAATGAAGCAGAATCACTTGGAGGAGGGCTTGTTAAAACATAGGTTGCTGGGTCCTACTCCCAGAGTTTCTGACTCAGTAGTTTTGGGGTGGGGCCCAAGAATTTGCCTTTCTGACAAGGTCCAGGTGATGGTCATGCTGCAAATCCAAGGACCACACTTGGAAAACCACTGATGGAGAGCCTTGTGCGTCCTTGCAAGGAGTGCAGTTATACTCGAAGCATGATGGAAGCCATTGGAAAATTCTAAGCAGGGAAGTGACAAGATCCGATGTTCATTTTCCTCTGTTATCCCTGGAGGAGCAGGCCTCTCCGACCATCCGCTGTCACCTGGACTGGCATCTTCCTCCTGCTGTGCTCGGCACCTGATTTGGTCCAGTTTCCCATCCATTCTCTTTATTTCCTCCCAAACATTCCCATTGTGCCTTCTGGAAGCCCCCTTCCTTGACTCACTCAATTTTGCCTGTCCTGCACCTGCATCAGAGCCTTCCCTCCTTCTTCCTTGCCTTAATTGGAGCCTGGCTGGTCCCAGGAATACAACATTCACGCGGCTCTTTCTGGCAGAGCCTGTCTGATATCTTAGTCCATGAACATTAGGGTCTGGAAGGAGTGTTGTGCTCTACCATTGCTTCTGGAACTTAACCTCTGTTACCTTTTACAAAATACCTTGCCCATTAAAGACTCTGGCTTCCTGAGTGTACCACTCAATCGCATGTCCTCATTTGTGTGATCCATTCACTCATTCACTGAGCCACACCTCCTGGCTCCCCACCTTTTTCTCTGCATAGCCCTTCTTGACAATCTCATTGACATAACCACCAGTGTCCCATCCAGCACCCTGACTTCTCGATTTCCTGAACCTTCTCATCTCTAATGATCTTTTCTCCTTCCATTCCCCCTCAAGGTCATAACCTGAACCTTGTCACCACCAGAAACTGCTCTGCTGCTGCAAGCCCAAAGGCCCACACTCTAATAAGCTTTCTGTCCTTGATACATCCTCGAGCGTCCACTGTGACAGTTCTTCAACTCTGCTGAGATCTCTTTTCTGTTGGCTCCACCACCTGTTACAATTCGTCAGCCACCTCTCTGTTCCCTCCTTGTGTCCAGCTTAGGGCTTATGGTTCATCACCATGAACGCTTCCTTTCAAAACTCCCATCCTCAGAATCCCGTTGCTTTT
Organism: Saimiri boliviensis; assembly: GCF_048565385.1. Classification (NCBI taxonomy): domain Eukaryota; kingdom Metazoa; phylum Chordata; class Mammalia; order Primates; family Cebidae; genus Saimiri; species Saimiri boliviensis. The sequence goes on from NC_133453.1 coordinate 90,554,600, forward strand.
CCATGGTGTCTCCCTCAGAACACTAAACGAGCCCACCCATCTGTCTCTCCACTCAAGCAACTCGGCATTACTATGGAAAAGACAGGCAAGATTGCTTTCACTTTCAGTTCATCGTAGACCTCAAAGCGGTGCACACAACTCCTAAGCAATACTGCTGGTTTCTCTGTTAAAACCAGCATTCATATTCTTCTAGGTGAATTTTTTATTCCTTTTTTATCCTTAAAACTCCCACCATCCTTCCCTGTTTTTACTCTCAGCTGATGAACTCTCCTGTTTCATTGAGGAAAGAAAATGATGGAAATGCTCACATTTCCCCACCTTGAAACCTACAAGCCCAGCTACAGTTGCTGGTCTCCTCTGCCCCTTCCCTCGGCTCAGCTGTGTCCGAGTGGCCTCCTATCATCCATCCAGTCACTCCCATCAGCGTCTCCCTCACTACTGGATCGTTCCCATTGGCACACACACCTGCTTCAGTATCGCCCATCTGTTTCTTCTGTAATTTATATCTGTACTTCCAAATAATACAGCTATTTTTAGGTTCTTCAATTTTAGACACTTACTGCCTTCCTGCACCCTCCTCGTGCATATTTCCTCTCCACCCACCCTTCCAACGTTGTTACAGCACCATTTTTGGCTAAACCAATGTTCTGTGCTAGCATTAGTACAAGTACACACAGCTGAACCATATAGGCTGTTATTCTTTTATGGGTTAACGTTGGTTTTCTTGGAGTTATTATCTCATTTTTCACTGCTTAGTCTTCCAAATATCAATTACTAAGATTTTACTAAGCTTTCCAATCAAACTGCAGAAGCCCTCTCCTGAGTCATGAGTAACCACTCCAGACTGCTTCTTCACCCTCAAATCCAGCTGCTGCCAGTGAACGGCTCTGCTAGGAGTGTCACCTATGCACGTGTGTGATCTCTGCAGTGTGGCCAGCGTAGGGAAGTGGGACTTCATCATGCTGCAGTTCAGGATTCCAAGAGTGAGTATTCCTGAGACAGGGTGGAGGTCTCATAGCCTTTTGTGACCTCGCCTGGAAGTCACATAGGGTCGCTTCTCCCCTATTGTAATGATGGAAGCAATCAAAACCTCACCCAGATCATGGGCAAAAAAGCACAAAGCTCTCTTCTCTATGGAAGGAATGTCGAGGAAGATTGATGACCATGTTTTAAAGCTGCCACAGAGACAACTTATGTGGGATAATACTAAAATTGTGATGATAAATAGTCCAAACGTTTCCAAAGAATTTTCTTTTTCTTTTCTTTTTTTTTTTTTTTTTTGAGACAATGTCTCACTCTGTCACCCAGGCTGGAGTGCAGTGGCATGATCTCAGTTCACTTCAACCTCCGCCTCCTGGGATCAGGCGATTCTTGTGCTTCAGCCTCTCTGGTTGCTGGAATTACAGGTATGTGTCACCACGTCCAGTGAATTTTTTTTTTTTATTTTTTTTTTGTATTTTTAGTACAAAATAGTTTAGTACATGTTTCACCATGTTACCCAGGCTGGTCTTGAACTCCCGGCCTCAAGTCATCTGCCCACCTAGGCCTCCCAAAGTGTTGGGATTACAGGTGTAAGCCACTACACCCAACCAAGAATTTTTATTGTTGTATACAGGAAATACAAAATTTCTTGGTGATATCGGAAATGTAACTACTGTACAGTATTGTCATGAGCTTGAGTAGAGTATCTTTGGAGGGAATCCTAAGAAGCTGGTACTGGGAGAAACTGGGTAACGAGGCTGGAGCAGGAAGAGACTTTGCCCTGTAGACCGTTTTGTATCTTTTGAATTTTTCGTCAAGGCCTTGAACTGCCTTTCTAAAAATATTAAATGATCAAATGTCTTTGACCATGTCACAGCTTTTCCTGTGGCTGTGTCACTTCCCAGCATAGTCTAGATGAGAGCTGTTCAAGAGAACTTTGTGACAATAGAAGTGTTCTGTATCTGACCTGTCCCATACAGTAGACACTAGCCTCATGTGCCTACTTAGCACTTGAAATGTGGCCAGTACGATTAAGGAATTAAATTTTTAATTTAAATTTTAATCACCATCTGTGACTAGTGACTACATCCTGGTCGTATTGCCAGGCGAGAGGCTGGGAGGAGCTTGCACACATGGGATGGGGGGTGTGGAGTGCGAGATCCCTTGGGTCACGGTCTCCAAACATTTTTGCTCATGTGCTCCCTAAAATAGTTTTAAACAACTGCATATCCCTTTGTACAAATTAAAGTTGACACCTAAATGCTTCCTCCTTAGTTTAAAAGTTTATTTTTGTTAAGAGTTATAAAAGATTAAACATTTCATAAGATGAAATAAGATGAGGACTAACTATAATTGGAATAAGTATTTCATGAGCTGGTTTGATAACGTAAGTTTTAATTACTGAATAATGCAGACTGAATCTGAAAGAAATCATTTTAAAATGCTTTAACCTATACTGCTTTGGTTGTTCTAAATTCAGAGTACCTCAATATGGGCCACCCTTCACCCTTGACAGAAATATACATAAGACAGGGAAAGACAGCCTGCCCTGGGGATAGACAATGCCTTGATGAATCATTAAAGAAGCCCCCAGAAACCAAATGATCAGTCTCCCCTCTTTTGTCTCAAGGAAGTTTTTACACCCCAGAGTAAGGCTGTGTGTTGCAATCATGATGTGTGAGGGAGGCATGGGAACTTCCATGAGATGACTTTAGAAATCAGTGCTTTGGACAGTAAGATTATGGAAGTGGATTTCCCTTAAATCACTCAAGGACATTTATCCTCCTGAAAGGTCTGTACACCATCAGATGTACCTGACCCCAGTTTGAAGACTGCTGCTATGAAAAGGTGGAAGCTGAGCTTAGCACTCAGTTACCTGCTACTTCTGGCTTCAACTGAGACCTGCCACATGGGAAAGATAAGGGCCCTTTCCCAGGGGCCCCTCCAGTGAGGCAACGTGGCCCTGTCAATATCTCTGCCTCAGGCCTCTGGCCTGCTCTCCAAGGCTCACTCAGCTGGAATTTTTAAGCCCATTCCAAGTGGAAAGGGGCAAACCCAGGCCTGCCTTCTCCAGGGCTCAAGGATGAGCAAGGCAAGACTCTGCCTTTTCCCCAATACACTCTGCTCCATCACCCCCTCTTCACATCACGCCCTCCTCCCCGGCCCTGCAGTTACTTCAGATGGAATGCAGAATAGAGGTGGTTTGGAGAATTGCAGTTCACTAGCATGGGGGCACGGGGCTGCGAGGGACTGATTCAGTGACAGTAGTCTGAGTAACCTAGGACAGATCAGAGTGCCATCCTCGGCCGTCTCACATCTAAACAAGGGGTTGCTCCTAAGACGAAAATGGTATGAGGTCCAAGTTACTCTTTAAAAAATCCCTGAATTTGGCCGGGCACAGTGGCTCACGCCTGTAACCCCAGAACTTTGGGAGGCCAAGGTGGGTGATCACCTGAGGTCAGGAGTTCGATGCCAGGCTGATCAACACAGAGAAACCCTGTCTCTACTAAAAATACAAAAAAATTAGCCAGGTGTGGTGGCACATCCCTGTAATCCCAGTGACTTAGGAGGCTGAGGCAGGAGAATCACTTGAATCCAGGAGGCAGAGGTTGCAGTTAGCCAAGATTGCACCATTGTACTCCAGCCTGGGCAACAAGAGTAAAACTCCATTTCAGAAAAAAAAAAAAAAAAAAAAAAACCCTGGATTCAGCCCACAGGGTTGGTATTTGTGTGCCACATTGGAGACCAAGGTACCTTCTGTCAAGATGTCCAATACAGAGACCACTTTTTTCTTCCGGCTGAGTGAGGATAGATCACTGCTTTGGTCAAGCACTGGATGTGTAGTTGGCTTGCATCTAAGAGCCATATTGTATAATAAAAAATGTATTTCCTTTTTTTTTTTTTTTTTTTTTTTGAGACGGAGTCTCAGTCACCAGGCTGGAGTGCAGTGGCGTGATCTCGGCTCACTGCAACCTCTGCCTCCCTAATTCAAGCAGTTCTCCTGCCTCAGCCTTCTGAATAGCTGGGATTACAGATGTGCACCACCATGCCCAGCTAATTTTTGTATTTTTAGTAGAGACAGGGTTTCACCATGCTGGCAGGACGGTCTCAATCTCCTGACCTCATGATCCACCCACCTCAGCCTCTCAAAGTGCTGGAATTACAGGTGAGCGCCACCGCGCCCAGCCCCCCAAAATGTATTTTTTAAGCCCAAGAATGATATTAGTATGTAGAGTGCTCACACTGAGAGGCTGGAGGGAATTGGGCCCTGAGGGTGGCAAAGAGCCCTACCTCCCATGACTTCCTCACCTGGGGCAAAAGATCATCGATGGACTGACAGGGACAGAAGCACTGAGAGCATTCCCATTGCTGCTCCGTGCCAGGTACCACACTAAGCAGTCTACGTACATTTTCAGACAGAAGTTAACACAAAAGGTCCTCCATGTCACCCCACTCCCCATTTAGACACATTGGCCCACTTCCTAACATATGAGGGCCCGAGACTGCCAAGAAGAGGCAAACATGACAGCCATTAAACTTCTAATGATCAAGTGAGCATCTAAATGGTGCTTGTCCTGGGGAAAGGCTGAAGGGACCCAGAGGTACACAGCAGTGGAACCAGTGGAGTTGAAAATGAAGATGGATGAGTTAAGTGTGACATAATGAAGGCACTTTGTTGGACAATCTCTTGATGAACTTCAGGAGAAGAAGCTTAAGCCAGCAATGCATTTTCTCTATTTTTTTTTTTTGCCAGGGGTAACTTTTAAAACATCAATTAATAACTTCTACAGCATGCTATAAATTTGCCTACAGTTGTCATTATAAAGAAACGCAATTGCCCACCATGAACTTGGTTAGTTTAAAAGTCTTGAAGGCTGTGTCCACATATTCTATCATGTTAACCTTGGTGGTAAATGCTCATGTCTTCTTGCAAATTGATTCCATATTAACACTGTCAGAAGATAATTCATACCCTGCCTCTTGTCTTCCTTCATCCCATTCCCTTCATTAAATGTTCACTGCCCATTTCCCAATAGGCAAGCACTCAGTGGGGTCCTCCTAGGTCAGCCACTTGAATAGCCCCCCACCCTGCAGATGCCAGTGAAGGAACAAGGACACACCAGCCAGAGAGCAAGTGAGAGGCCCCTCCCCTAGCCCATGGATGATGTCAGCTCCTCAGGGGGATTGTATTTCTGGTCCAATACTGCCAGTGACTGCCTTCTGTTATTTTTTAATGATAGCTTGACTGATGCTGTATTACCTCTCCCTTTATATTTTATTTGAAGTGCCCATTATCAGACTATCAGGATGTTATTTATCCAAGTAGAAAAAAGGCCAGTGCATCACTCTTTAACTCAGAATGCAGCCCTTCTGCCTCTCTAGGCATCAAGGACACATATTTTCCTGTGGGGGAGGGTCCAGATACCATCCACCTTGGCATTGTCCATCCTGGAGCCATTAGTTTGCTTATACACGGTCAGGGCTGACTGTCTTCTAAACGTTTCCCTTCAGTATTGACATCTTTTTTCTCTGAATTCCAGTGGCCCACTGCCCAGTTCCATGGCACTGCTTTCTACCTTAGAGTTGTTAATGTGTGTCTATGGATGAGTCTTGGCCATGCCTTGCAATAGCTGGGATCCCGTAAATGGTAAAGCTTCACTGTGAGTGCAGCACTCAGGCCCAGAGCAAGAGGGAGAGCACTTTGGGCTCCAGACATGCAACACATGATTCCACGGCCCCTCCAGGGCTCATGTTCAGCCTGTTGTTCCAGTCTGGAACCATCAGATGCCTTGGTTGTGGTGGCCAGGGTAGCCGTTGGAGACCCCAGGCCAGAGTGCAGGATGGCAACCACCTGGGTGGGCTCTGTCACCCAGGGTGGGCTCACCTCTTTGTGCCACGTTGAGAGCCAAGGATTTGAGGTCTTTCAGCAGCAGAGAACTGGTGATCACAAGATGGAAAAGAACCCAGATAGGCCTTGCCTTCATGATAGCTCTCACTTGGATTCATTAGACAAATGAAAAATTAGCTTTTTTTTCATTCTCTGTCACTTGGCCACTGTATTCACTTTCCAGCCCTGCCACACTCTCTGTTGCCCCTGCCAGCATGGAGGAGTTTTAGCCTCTTTGTGTGGGCAGTCATTCATTTATTCAGCCATCTGTGTCCTCACATGGCTGTCTTCTTACAAGGGCACTAGTTGCATTGGATTAGGGGCCCACCCTACTCCAGTACAACTTCTTCTTAACTATTTCTGCAAGGACTCTGTTTACAAATGGCACCACACTTTGAAGTGCTAGGGATTAGGATGTCAAGATATCTTTGTAAGGGGATATCATTCAACTATAACATCATTGAATCTGAAAGAAATGGGGTTAGGGCTAAAGATGAGTATGCCTTCTGAGCTATTAGTCCAGCAGGAAGGAGAGCCAGGGATGGCCACAAAATCCCTTGAGAGTGGAAATATTTTTAGAAAACAGACAAACAATGAAGGCACAGGTTAGAAAGAAAAGAAGAGCAAAGAATGAGGCAGTAGGGCAAGAATGAGGAGTGGGAGGTTAAGGGAAGGAGGGGGCACCTGAGCCCAGGGAGACTCGTGGGCAGTGAGAAACACAGGGGAAGAGGGCCGGGAGCACCTTCTGGAGGGCAGGAAACCATGGACTCTATTTAGGAGCTCATTAAGCAACTTCCTATCTGAGGCGGGAAGGGCAGTGGGTGTTCTGCTCAGCCAGCTGATGGTCTTGCTTCATGTGTCCTACATGTGGATAAGTACATGGGAGAAGCCAGGGTTATGGCATTTTGAGCCACATCTCTGAGCTGTGGACCCACGTCCAGGCTGACAGACACCATAGCAATGCGACTGGTAGAACAGCCTGGGGGCTGTGGAGCTGCTTCCTGCGGGAGCTGAGCCCAGGCCCTGGCTAGACAGTGCCCACTCAGGTGCCCTGTGGAAAGCGGGTACAGCTCCAAGCTCCCTTGGATCCAGAAGGAAACACCATTTCTGGCAGCCAGCTATAATATAATCCCCAAGACCATCCTACTGATCTCTGCTCCCAAGGGATTTTGTTGTGGGTCCAGCAGAGAATGAATGGGTTGGAGTGGGTGGAGCAGCTTGCTCGGTCTGGGGCTCTAGGGAAACATGTGCCTCCTCCTTCCAGGCACAGTGCTGGGCACTAGCATAAACCCTTGTTCCACACTGGCCTGTTCTTCAGGGTCATCCCTCAGCAAATTTGGAAAGGAGGTAAAGATTCCCCCACAACCACTGGTCCCCCCAGCATTCTGGGGTAACACACTAGACTTCCAGGTCCTGGCCATGGGTCTCCACAACTCTGAACCTCTCCTGTCCCCAGCAGTGTCCATTCAAGTGCCCTGCCCTGGGTTGTATTTTATTTCTTAATAGATGGCAACTATTGAACTTGATAAGCCAATCAGAGCAACGTTGGAAAACACCTAACATGACTAGATTATTGTTCTCAATGGACTCCTTTAGTCAGAGATGTTGGTTGCCAACTGTAGGAAGTGACTCTAAGGAATTTAAGCAGAAATGTTACTTACTGGAAGGACAGGCAGCTCACAGCATGGAAGAGGGGAAGGAACCACATTGCTGTGGAAGCAGACAAGGCCAGGCTGAGCAAAGGTGGCTCCTGGGGAACCATCATCTCAGTGCCACTCTGGTGGCTCTGGACGCTGGACACTGCTGCCCTGGGCTGGCCCTGGCAGGGGCACCCGTGGGTCATCTCCAGTAGCCCCAGGTCTTTGTATCACTCCTTCAAGTTTGACGATTCGCGCTACGGCACTTGATTGCAAGCCCCAGACCCAGTGTCCCTCTCTAGTTTCCTGGAATGGGAAAAGACCACGCACCCATTTGTTTCTGTAGTGAGAGAGGAGCCCTTTCTCCTCCACTGTCCCACCCCCACCACTTATTCTAGGATTTCTCCAAGACAGGGCGAGTGTTCCATGTGGGTGGCCCAAAGGAACAACTGCCCAGTAAAGTAATATGTGTGTACATTCATAAGGGGGCCTCCCAAGACAACTCCCTAACTCAAAAGAGTGATTCTCATGGGGATTTCAGGCACCAAGACAGATGGACAGGGGAGACCTGCCTAATGTCATAGGCAGAAGCCCTGTGAGCAGACGCTTAGGTCCTCTCATGACAGATCCTAGTGCTGTTGACCACACTGGCCGAATTAAGCACAGAGCTGATGCTAGGCCCACATTTGCTAAATGAAGGAATAAATTTTTGGGTCTTCCACTGCATGATGATCTGCCTCAAATACATCAAGAAAAGAGACAGGATAAAATGATCAATAAAGAAAAAATCTAATGGCCTCGGGGTAAGCTATTAAACCTTTTTGCATCCCCATTTCCTTATTCTGAAAGATAAGAAGGTTGCATAAGACTTTATCTCTAAGAATTTACCCTTGAATAAATTGCAGAAAGAAATTTCATCACATATAAGACAGCTGGAAATTTGAACACTGACTACATAATTTGAAGATGTTAAGAAATTACTTTTAATTAATCACTTTTTAGGTGCGCTGATATGACTTAGTCTTAAAAAGAGTCTTTGTCTTTTAAAGCTTACATGCTGAAATAATTTGGGATGAAATTATGTCTGAGATTTTGTTTTGTTTTGTTTTGAAACAGGGTCTTACTCTGGCACCCAGGTTGGAGTGCAGTGGTAGGATATTGGCTCACTATAGCCTCGGCCTCCTAGGCTCAAGAAGCAGTCCTTCCACCTCAGCCTCCCAAGTAGCTGGGACTACAGGTGTGTGCCACCATGCCCAGCCAATTTTTTTTTTGGGGGGTGGGGGGTGGAGAGATAGGTTTCACCATGTCACTCAGGCTAGTCTTGAACTCCTGGGCTCAAGAAATCCACCTGCCTTGGCCTCTTGAAGTACCGGGATTATAGGTGTGAGCCACTGTGCGTGGCTGATTTGAGATTTTAATAAATTAGAGAGAAAAGTGTGTAGGAAAACTGATTTTGAAAAATGGCTCTGAGTTGATAATTATTGGGACTGGATTACGTGTACAGGATGATGTGTTATGCTATTTTGTCCACTTTTTATTTGTTTAAAAATTTCCATGATAAAGTGTTTAAAATAAATAAAACAATCTTTTTCTGTAGCCCTGTAGCGCCTATCACAGTCAGAGCTTGTGCTGGGCCTGGGATGGTTACCCAACATCTCTTGCCTCTTTGCTGTTTCCTAAAATAACCCCTTGATTTCATGCAGGTGTCATCTCTTCACACATAGCCTGGTGACTCAAAGGAAGGTGAGTCTATTCCCACCTCCAGCCCCGATTAGTCTCAGAGTGAGACCATCAGAGTGAGCCCAACCTTCTTGCTGATGATTAGTTCTAGAAGGGCATGGGATACAAAGAGAGGTTTGATGGGTCTCTGAGGAATGTCCTACTCAGCTTAAAAGGAGGGAGGAAAGGGGTGGCCTCAGATACCACCAGCAACCATGCTGCAACCTGGAGGAAAACCAGCTTCAAGGATGAAGCCAACATGCTGAGCAGCAGAGTAGAGAGATGGGCGAAACCCAAGTCTTTGGTAGCAGGGCTGCATTGCTGGATCAAACATCCCTGAAGTCCATATTATCTCTCAATTCCCCTTTACATGATATCATACATTTTCTTTTTCTTTTCTTTTCTTTTTTCCTTTTTGAGACAGAGTCTCACTCTGTTGCCCAGGTTAGAGTGCAGTGGTGCAATTTCAGCCCACTGCAACTTCTACCTCCCAGATTCAATTGATTCTCCTGTCTTAGCCTGCTGAGTAGCTGGAACTACAGGTTCCCACCACCATGTCTGGCTAATTTTTGTATTTTTCATAGAGAGGGGGTTTTATCATTGTGGCCAGGCTGGTCTTGAACTCCTGATCTCAAATGATATGCCTGCCTCTACCTCTGATGTCATAAATTTTCTTATCCTTCAAGCCACTGTTTTAAAAAAACAAACAGATAAATCTTTGTGAATAACTAAGACTATCCTAACAAAACCAGGGCTGAGTGACCACTCTCCCTAACTGGTGGAATGAGAACTACACTAAAAAACGAGGGGGCCCTGATCCGGCAGTCACCCCTGGTGTTTGGAATGCAGGAGGCAGGTGGCGGTAGAAGGGGTCTCTCAGAAAGTGGAGACATTGGCATACCCTGGGACCATTTCAACCCAGACAGATAGCTTCTCCTAATGTCACTACATCCTACTTTGAATGATGTTAACCTGAAGCTCTGGACACAAGAGGAAGCGTCCCCTTCCAAGGGGCTGATAGGAAAGTTGTGCCTGGCCTTTGCTGCTGTGGATTGCTGCGAGATATGAGACGAAGCAGCAACTCCTCTTAGAGGTCTAGCAGGCACCTCACCACCGCCACAAAGCATGGAAACAAAGGCAACTCCTGGGTTTCTTTAAAGGGAATTCCAGGCACAGAGCTGGTGATGAGAAGTAAGTAAGCAACCTGATAAGCAAGAAGGTAAATAGTAGCTTAAAACAACAGCCAAGGAAGCTAGAATCATGGGATGTTTGGTTCCCTATAGAAATTAAAGATTGCATCTTAACGTGTGTTCCTGAGTAGTTTTTTAGACACCCAGACTCCTGCCAAATGCACTCGCTGGTACAAAGACCTCAGATAAGGGGAACTGAGGACTGAATTCTGACTACTATAAATTTCTTCCTGAGGGGCCTGAAGGAGGTCGGAACTAACACTCTTTTTTGCTAATACCAAATTTATTCTATTTTATTATTTTAGATAGGGTCTTACTCTACCCATGAAGGCTGGAGGGCTGTGCTGATATAGCTCACTGCAATCTCCAATTCCTGAGTTCAAGCAATCCTCCTACCTCAGTCTCCTAAGAGCTGGGATCGTAATGTGAGCCATTGCACCAATTTGTGTGTGTGTGTTTGTGTGCGTGTGTGTGTGCGCGCGCTCGCGCGCGTGCAGGAAGGGTCTCACTTTGTTGCCCAAGCTGGTGAGCTCAAATTTTTAGACAAAGCTTTGCCTCCTGAACCACTTGCAGATCAGAAAATTTTTGAATTCACCTATGACCCTCTTTGAGATATCAAGCGTTTTTAGGTCCAACCAGTGTATAACCTCCATGCATTGATTTATGACTTTGCCTGTAACCTCTGCCTCTTCACTTTTAAAAACCCTTACCTGGAAGCCATCAGGGAGTTCAGGGAGTTAGCAGCCCAATTCTCCCTGCTTGGGGCCCTGTGATAAATGCCTCACTTTCTCTTGCTGCAATCCTGATGCCAGCGTTTGGTTTTGCTGTACTGGGTAAGTGAACCTCAGTTCAGTTCAATAACAAATACCTACGGCATTCTTTCCCTGGCAGCATATTCATAATGGAAATGATACAAAGCCATTTTTATTATCATGAGATGCAGAGAAGGGCATTAGCAGGAGCAGAGGCTATACTAAGGCTTGGCCGCCGGGCCAGGAGCTCCCGTGGCAGGGGAGGGCATGCAGCCTGCAGAGGGCTCTGGCTTGCACCCCATATCAGAGATGGAGTTGCTGGTCTTCTGCCTCCTCCAAGTCTCATGCTTAAGGAGACTTGAAATCCAGCAGACGGTATCATTGAACTGAGCCTCAGCAAGGCTGAATTTAGGGGTCATTCATAAAGCAGAAAGCTCTCCTTAGGTTTCCAGTGAGAGCTGGTGTTGAGCATTTCAGGAAGCAATTAATATATAACCTAGGGAAGCCTGAGAGCAGGGATTGTCTCTCACACCCACTGTAGGCAGCCAAGCCCCAACTTTTCACTCTATTAGCTCCTTAGTCTCTGATGAATTGTTCTGTCCTTCCCACCATCTCTGCTACCACCCCAGTGCAAGTCATCACGATTTCTCATCTGGACAATTGCAATATTTCCTAATGGTCTCTCTGAATTGATTGCTGCTGCTTCCCTACTCAGTTCTTCCCACAAAAACCAGAACAATCCTTCAAAAATGCAAATCTCATTGTGTCTTTTCCATTCCTGGAACCTGCCAATTGCTTCCTACTGCCCACGGTGTTCTCCACGCTGATGCCCACCTTCCTCTCACCCCCACTAGACACGCAGGACATCTTGACTCCCTCCACACATTCCATTCTCCAACCCCAGGCTTTCCTCATACGCTGATGCTGCAGTTGGAGCTGCTAGCTCTCCACCCGCCCCTTCGTTCCACAGTCCCAGCTCCTTTCTGTTCTATCTTAACAAGCCACCTCTTGGAGGAGAAGCTTTCTTCCACTGTTTCCTGTTTCCAGCCAAGTCCTATCCTCTTTACACGCGCACTCCCCCACACCCCGTATCTTGCCTGTCTCCTTCAAATATTCAATATAACAGAAACTTCCTTTCTCATTAAATTAAAACGGTAGCTCTCTACACTCCATCCCAAACAGGTATCACAGTGCCTGGAACACAATCAATGATTAGTAAATGAATATCAGCTGGCTGCCTATCAGTTTTCCTTCCAAAGGTATGGCCTCAACTACCTCCTTGAGACCTTCTTTGGCTTCTTAGCGTCTCTGGAGCTTCACACCTACAAAGTTCCTGCTGGCAGGGACAGAACATGGAAAGAAACGGACAAATAGAGTCCCATTTGGAACCTGGAAGCAAGGCTGTTGCCTTCCAGAGAGAAAATGGCTTGGTTAGAATTCTGGACGTTCTCTGCACAAGCAGACTGGTTTCTTACTGTTTGTTCTAAAATGTTTGTGTCAAAGATACAGACTACAGACTTGAAACAGAAAGCACAGGCTGAGAGGAAGAAAGGCCAGAGCCATTTCCTGTACCCCCTGCAGTCACGCCAGGAGAGAGGGCATCCTTGTTCCCTTCCTGCCTCCCCAGCATTAAATGGAAACCTTGCAGGTCAAGTCAGTGTTTCTGCCAGGCTGCAGAAACAGAGAGAGGTCTGGTGGGAGAAACCACAGCTGGGATGCCGGGGGTGGGATAAGGGACCCCATGAGGCTCCATGCATGGGAGCCACGGATTTCTTCCCTTGGAAGGACACAGGCACTTGGAGTAGCTCACCTTTCTGAAGGGAGATGAAGCCGCAGCAGGACGCATCTTCTCCTCCATGTAAGGCTGTCGGCCTCCTTCTCAGCGTGAGAGGCGTCTCCTTTCCACTCCCTTTCTTCAGAGTTAACCACAGCCACCTGAAGCTCATTTCCATGTGCCTCTCTGAAAAAATCAGAGCTGCTTTATCTCACAGTTCCATGAGGAAGAGCTGAGACTGTTCTGCCAGGAAATGGGTCACTGGCTGGGTCAAGGGAGCACAGTGGCTGGCAGCTGAGCCCAGCCAGCGTGGCTGAGAAATCAAGGCGGCCTACAGGTGGGCCTGGTCACAGGGGCTCTGGGGGACCCCACTATTGGAGATGGGTGGGGAAGCCGGTAGGAAGTGTGGGACAGTGTTGGCTGGTGCAGGGTGGCACTAGGTTTGGACGTAGCCACGTGACTTCGAGCTCTTCCTCCCCAAGTCTGACTATTTTCTGGTATAATAACACGGAGCTGGTTGTGTGGACCTGGAGAGAATGCGCATGGATTTCCGAGCTCAAAGGCTGCCTGGATGGATTCAAGAGGCGACTTGCACAGCCATGTCTTGGGGGCTGAGCCCACAGGCCTGACCGGTGCCTTCTGAGCCGCCATGCTGCCCTCGCAGTGGCTTCTGGGACTCCGTCAGCCCTGTGCTCCCCAGGGCCCACATCAGAACTTCTCGAACTTTTCTGCTGAAGTATCCCTAACAAGAGCAAATGCATGCCCCCGAGCAGCAGATAGGAAATTTCCTCTAAGTTTCTTGTTCTATCTTAAAAATTCATGTGAATTTCGCATCTTACTCCATAATCGATTCATGCTTGTTTTAATATAAATATATTCTTTTCCTAGAATATTCAAATAGAATACACAGTTCTAGGAAGTCGCTGGGAGAAGGGGGCTGGGTGTTGGGGAAAAGGACGGAGAACTCCGCCCCTCACATCTGAAACCTTGTTTAATTCTTCCCATAGCCCTAGGAGGTAGAGGCTTTTTTTCAAAAAGTGGAAATATTTTTCTGTGAAAGAACTAAAACATTACAGGTTTTAGAAAGCAGAATGTGAACATCCTCTATAATCGAACTACCTAAAGAAGCCCCTGGGAAACAGTATCTGTGGCACCTTTATTTCCATCCACCTTGCCGAGTGTTGAGCGCCCCCCGCACCCCGCCAGAGCCTGTGACGTGTGTCTTGGTTGCACAGTGACTTGCTCTGTGCACAGACAACAGTCTCCTGCCTATGTCCCATTTTGTTCATCAACTATAAGCTTTGGTCTGATGTCAGCTCCATCAGAAACCAAAAGAAGTGACAAGACGGACACTAACTTTGTAAGGCCATTGCCTGATCTTACTTTCTGTGTAGCCGAGGTCCTGGCTGAATCTGACAGTTTCCTGGCATGAAGCTGCCATGAGCTGGTACCAGGTGCTCAGGGATCTGTTTTCATGAAGAGAGGAGGTCATGCAGACTTCAATTTAGAGCCTAACTGGGAGGAGGGAAGGAGGTGGACATGATGATGTTTGTCCCCCTGCTGTGGATAAGCGGGTGGGATTAAAAAGAAGCTACAGACAGAAATCCAATAAGCTCCCTGCAATAGGGACTTTGGAGATCCATCCAAAGGTTGGAATTCAACACAGAGTTGGGGGTGAAGGTCTTTCTCCTACATCTGCTGGGTAAGTAGGAGTTCAAGAAGAAGGCCATGATCCCAGAGATTCTGGCCAAAATGCCGATGAGTGTCTTCATGGGCAGCCATCAGTGAGGGGTCCAGACAGAAGATCCTGAGACGGGAGCTGTTCTTTCTTTTTTTTTTTTTTTGAGACAGAGTTTCGCTCTTGTTACCCAGGCTGGAGTGCAATGGTGCGATCTCGGCTCACTGCAACCTCCGCCTCCTGGGTTCAGGCAATTCTCCTGCCTCAGCATCCTGGGTAGCTGGGATTACAGGCGCGCGCCACCACGCCCAGCTAATTTTTTGTATTTTTAGTAGAGACGGGGTTTCACCATGTTGACCAGGATGGTCTCGATCTCTTGACCTCATGATCCACCCGCCTCGGCCTCCCAAAGTGCTGGGATTACAGGCTTGAGCCACCACGCCCGGCCAGGGAGCTGTTCTTTTACATAGGGGAGACCCTAGCAATACTAGCCGGGGTTGGGGAGGGAAAGGGCATGGCTCAAGGTGATGCCAGGGCAGAGGCATGACCTAGTGTAATTTAATATTAACATTTATGTGGCCTAGCAAGCATCCACATCTGGGGAGGGCTTAGGGAAATTCAGCTTAGAGGAAAATTCCATCAACCAAGCATTTCATCATGTGATCCCTTTTGCCCATGGATGATTCTAAAAACAAAAACAAAAACACAAAAAACAAACAGAAACTTACATATTAAACGAATTTGCCCCTTCAAAACAGTATCTCAGGAGGTTACCCATGCATTCCAACAATGCTCATGATACTTTCGGAAATTATCTTGGAAAACTGACTTCAGAGCCATTCTGTGAGTCATACTTTGGAGTCAGCTGGTTTGATCACTCAGTTTATTCTTCAGCTTTGCCTTTGAATAATTTTTGTTTGATTCCAAAGACAAAAATCATTTGTCAAATAATTATGCTCGCCCACCAACCCTCCTCCTCTGTAGACTGTAAATTTCTTGAGCCAATGGAGCATGTCTGGTTTATCTCTGGCCATCCAAGCCCAAGCCAGGCACTTCAGAAATTCCTGATCCACATTTCTTCTGAGGCTGTTCGTTTCACTCCCAACACTGTTAGGTCCTATACAGATAGCAGACCCCCCAAAATCAAAGCATCTGCCTTCTCTTCTCAGTGGCTTGTTGGTATTATCCCTGAAAAGGAAGCATTATTCTAAATCTGCACCCACCTGAACCCATGGTAGATATACCTTCTGGAATAAGCATCAACAATTTAGCCTTTTTCTGTTGGTTAAGGTCTGTGAACATTTTTCTCTATGTTGCTTTTCTTTTCAGGGGCATAGAATAGAGATGAAAAAGCACAGCTCTGGGAGCACTCAGAACAGAAAGCTGACACTCGCAGGATTGATTATGCATTCACTTATTTATTACATTTTTTAAAAAATGGCCCAGCTGCTTCAGCTTACACAAGTTGGGCTGAAATATTTCACACGCTAGTATTCTCATCTGGTGGTTATAATACTGAGTGAATTAATGCAAGGGTTGTTTTTTTTTTTAACCCTAAAAGAAGAAAATCAAAATTAAGTAAAAAATGATGTTGGTGCCTGAAACTGGGATTCAAACATTCCAGTGTTTCCAAGGAATATCCATTGTTGGCCTTCCCTTCCCTATGAGCTGGTTCATAGCAGCCCCCATCCCTAGGGATGGATATGGGACTCCCTTCACCTGTGAGGTTTTCCATTTGCTCACATGTGTCCCTCATGAGATCCACAGGCACAGGCCCACACCTGTTTATGTGTAGCTTATAAAACGCTCCCAGGAGATCCCCAGACTCTGGCTGAGAATCTGTGATCTGTAACCATCTGATCACTGCTGCCATGTGGTTTCGCTCCGGTTACCATCACATGCCTCATACATTATGTTTTGATCAAATGATGGAATAGTCCGATGCCAACTGCCTTAGACTGGAGGAATGTGTTGGAGAGTCCAGGGGTAGGTTTAGCACAAGATGTTGTTTTGTTCAGCTACTCAAAAGATGTCAAGAACGGGCTCCTCTCCTCTTGGTGTGGCCCTTCTCAGGTTGGTTATTTCCCTCAGACAAGCTCCCCTGTGAAGGCAGGGGGCCTGCCAGCTGCTCTAGCCTCATAACCTCCAAGCCTATCAGAAACATAGCCTCCATTTCTCAGCTGTTTGAACGATGTCCTGTGATCTGACTCTTGTGTCCAGGTTGGGTTCCAAGTGCCCATTTCATTGGTACCAGGAGAGTTTAATTTGTAGAACACAGGAAGTCACTCTAGCTATTGAAAGCAGAGCAGGATCTAACGCCGGTACTGGATGCTTGCAGAATTGTTGGGTGGTCTGAAGGAGTGAATTCCAGGTGGCATCTTCGGAAATGACTCCCAGAACACAGCAGAACTGAACTGCTTCAGGGAGCTATGATCTTTGAAACTGTGGCAAGATGGGGGATCAGGAGGCCACCATGGGAACAATGAGTTCAAGTTCACATGCCATGTTTGCAATTCAGACATTAGGAGGCCAGGGAGCTCATGGCCCACTGCCGCCCATCTGCTTCTCAAACCCAAGACCCAAGTGTCACATGTCTGTCTTCCAAATCTTGAGTGTAACATTCTGGACAATAATTTACATTCAGATCACTGCCCACAGAATGGTCAGGAAAAGGTAGTTTTTGCCTGTACAGCCGTCAAAGTGTTACAATACGGGACGGCACACTGGAGAGTTGTTTGAAAGGAATCTGAGGCCAATCCACCATGGGAGGAGGCTGGGAGCGGCAAGACTTCCCTTTGCCAGGTCTTGAGCAACACTCAGCTCCTGGGCTAGGGGAAGGTCAAGTCCACTGGAGATAGGAAGGTCAAGTCTACCAGTAGCCTGGGGACTAATAGTCCAGAGGAAGTTGAGGTTATAGAATAGTCATTATACTGTTACTAGAAGGTGAGGTAGAAGATGCTAGGTGACAAAACCAAAAAATGCCCCCTGCAAGGTATATGAAGCTTCATCATTTACAATTGTTTACCTTCACCTATGCTATTTCATTTGATTTTCACCAAATCCCATGAAGAAGTAAGGTCACATCCCATGAAGGAGGAAGGAGGAAGGTCTAATAGTATCGTTCCCATCTTACAGATGGGGAACTTCAGACTCAGAGGTGAGAGCTCGTCAAGATGGATCCCTTACATCTGATGAATGGCAGAGCTTAGAATCAGACCCAGTCTCCTGACTTAAATCCTGTTTCCTTGGGCTGGATCAGAATGAGAAGAAACTTTGAAACAAAGGTGCAGGAGCCCAGCCCTTCTGTGCAGAGTCTTGTGTCAGGGGAAAGCAGTTTCCTGTGTCCTGGAAGCTGCGTCAGACTGGAGCATGGGGCGGTGGAGGACCCTTGCACAAGAGCAGGGATGGGGAGCATGCCCAAGACTTGGGTGCTTTGCCCTCTTGTCATTTGGTCTTTATGTGAAGAATAAAGGAGGAGTTTCACATTTGTTTGTTTAATCATGAGTGCTCTAAGATGCTACAGTATCGTTATAAATTGTAAATTTAGGGCACGGAGGAGCCATTTCTCCCAAACAGCAATATTTTTAGCATTAGTCATCCTCACGTAAATGCAAAATCTTTGATAAGAGATCAAAGCAGACCCCTCCTTCTAGCCTTCCTTGTGGGCTGCGAAGTGACTGGGTTTGCATAAACCAGATTACAGCCACACACAGCTGTTAGCAGCATTCCAGATGCTTCCTGCTGTCAGCACCCAGGAAAGCCTACACTTCCCAGGAGAGGGACGTGACGCTCCTGGGGGAGCTGCTATTCTGTCAAGTTCTTCAAGACTCGGGCGCCTGCAGTGATAACCCTGTACCGCACGGCCTTCTGGAGCACCACATCTAAAAGACAGGGATTTGGCCTGGGCCAGTGGGACAATGTGAATTTGGGGGCACATTCTTGGGAAAGAGGAGAAAGCGTCAGTGCCCATCTCTTGGAAGTTCTGCCTCTAGCTCAGACCTTTTAGGGCCCTGACAGCTGTCTGTGCCGATGGCTTCACTCCAGTGGGCACTGAGGCCAAACCATGCTTGGAATCAAGGAGAGTCTTCCTTTTCATGCATGTGGTTGGATCCACAGACTCATGGAATTCTCACCACCCTCCTGCAGAGAAGTCCTTTGCAAGGAGCTGGTCCCTCCTGACGTCCTGGCCAAGTTGGCTCAGTCTTCATATTATCCACACCAGACTCCTGCGATGCCTTGAGAGCATTCTGCACAGAGAGCTGGTTGGTTTTTTTTTAGTTCCTATGGCTTCATTTTACCAAAGTTATGGAGACACTTAGGTTATGGAGTGAATTGTGTCCACCTAAAATTCCTATGTTGAAGCCCTAACCCTCCACTGCCTCAGAATGTGGCTGCATTTGGAGACAGAGCCTTTGAGGAGGTGATGAAAGTAGGTCATATGGGTGAGGCCTAAGACAATATGAGTGGGGTCCTTAAGAAGAGGAGATTAGGACACAGACCTACAGAGAGGGAAGATCATGTGAAGACACAGGGAGAAGATGGCCAGGGAGAGAGGGAGGCCACAGAATCCAACCCTGACATTACCTTGAGCTTGGACTTCTAGCCTCCAGAACTGTAAGAAAAGAAATTTCTGTTGCTTAAGTTACCCAATCTGTAGTACTCTCTTATGAGAGTCCTAGCAAACTAGTACATCTTCCCTGAAAGGCAACTATAAGCATAATCTCTTGCCCCTGCTCTCTAGCCCTTTTTCCTAATAGAAATGCTAATTCTAATTTGCCTCTGGATCCAGAGATGGCAGTGAAGCCATCCTCAGTAGGTGTGAGCTTGGAGTCCCTTCTTAATAATTGTGGTATCATCCACATGTGTTCTCTCTCTCTCTCTCTCTCTCTCTCTCTCTCTCTCTCTCTCTCTCTCTCTCCCCCATATTTCTAGGTCCAAGGACTTGCAAACGCTCACCAGGTGCTCCTGGCGGGGGAACAGTCTGTGTGGGGGTGGGGGGAACAGAGGGGAAGAGAGGAACCACATGTGCAATCCACCTTCCCAGTCCCCTCCATTCTAGCTAACTGACTCACCAGATCTTACAACTCTTCTCTGCATCACAGGTTTAGTCCAGTGGGCATCACCTCCCCAAGTGGACTTCCAGCAACACCAGCACAGCACACAGACACACATATGCCTGCAGCTCGTGTTTTCCAGACAGGGTCTGCGCCTCATCTGTGCAGGTGTGATGAGGCTCATCACTGTCCTACGTCTGAGCTGCTGAGATGTTGTTGATGACGACCATTGGCGAACTAGCCATTTGCTCATGGCCCTTCACAGTATAGCCGTTGTTCTGGTTATCGTATTTATTTATAAGCATCATGAAATCCTAGGAGAAAAAGGAGTAACCACACCACTAATAGTGTATAATGCAGATCACCACTCCCCACTTGGAAGTCCTGAAGCAGCGATGATTCATCCCAGGCTTTTCATCTGCACCGCCTCCTGTCTCCTTACCAAGCTCCCCTGTGTGGGTAGCTCTCCTCGGGACCATCTTTGTCGTCCCCACCACGCCCAGCACAAGTCCTGGCATACACTGGGGCTCAATTCGTATTTTCTGAAGGAATAAATTATGCTCATAATTTAGATTAATTTGCAAATAAATAACAAGTTTTATTTCAAAGTATTTCTCCTTTATCATCCTCTCTGTAACCATCATTGCAGTTAGGGAGACAGATACGTAAGAGTATTTGGGATTTAGAGAAACCGCTACTCCTACTTTCCAAACATAATTGTCCCTTCCTTCTCCCCATATCTGATACTATTAAGATGAGACTCTTCCCAAATAATTGGCTGAACATCTTCCACGGTGCCTAGACTGGAGTAGGCATTCAGGAAATATCTGGTGAATGAATGGATGAGTGAGTGAGTGAGTGAAAGCTCACTTAGGGTAAAGGACAATGTTCTCATTTAACACTCAGCCACCCAGTAACTCCAAGTTTCTTAAAACTCCTCACTTTCGGGCCTCACAGCCTCCACTTGGCACATTGTTTCAGAAATGCTTCCACCAAGTGTCCCTACCTCAGAAGAAGACACAGTCTTGGTGATCTGGCCCAGATCGCAGAGTGTTCCACAGCACGGACGCTTCCTCCGAGCCCTCCTACCTGACCTTCACGACAGGCATGGGTGGTACATCCTCCTCCGTAACACTGCGGCATTCATGTCTATGTTAAAGTATTTTGAATCGCCCGCAGTGAGTATGACCGATGCTCCATGAAGATTTGTCCTGCCTATTGTGGCTTCCAATGCCTCTGGCACAATACCGTGTCTGCTCAGGTGTCTATGCACCCCTGAGTGCCCAGCAGTTGCTGAAGCTAGGGAAGCCTAAGCCAATCCGGTGAGCTCAGGAAGAAAACGCTAGAACTCCCCTTGTATGTATTTTTAATGTTACCCTCTTAGTGTATGTTTTATATTATTAATATGTTATAGGTTATATTTTATAATGTAGTATGTGTATTTA
Organism: Saimiri boliviensis; assembly: GCF_048565385.1. NCBI lineage: Eukaryota > Metazoa > Chordata > Mammalia > Primates > Cebidae > Saimiri > Saimiri boliviensis. Next base: position 90,575,718 of record NC_133453.1, read on the forward strand.
CATGTCACTGAATGAAAAATGTGCACACAATGTGGGTGCCTGCTGAAGTGTTCGCTGAAGGGTTGGCACTATCAAAAATGTCTGGAGACCCTTCGCTTAGACCAGGCGTCCCCAAACTATGGCCCATGGGCCGCATGCGGCCCCCTGAGGCCATTTATCCGGCCCCCCGCCGCACTTCAGGAAGGGGCACCTCCTTCATTGGTGGTCAGTGAGAGGAGCACAGTATGTGGCGGCCCTCCAACGGTCTGAGGGACAGTGAACTGGCCCCCTGTGTAAAAAGTTTGGGGACGCCTGGCTTAGACTGAGAACCAGCCACCCTGCCCAGCCTGGCCCCTGGCCACCAGCCCGGGGTTTGGGCTGCCCGTGTTCATGTGGAAAGCTCCCTCCCTCTTTCCTCCCTCCCTCTCCCTCTTTCTCTTTCTCTCTTTCTTTCTCTTCCTTTTTTCTCTATCAGCTGTAGCATGAACTGAGTGAGAAAAGGCAAGGACACTATGGAGTTCTCTGGCAACTTGCCCAACCTGCCCAGAAATCCGGAGGGGCTGCTTCTTCCCTGCAGAGGAAGTCCTCAGACTCAGGCCCTGAAAGAGAAATGTCCTAACACTTTGTGTTCTCACAGCCCCCAGAGCAAGCCTGGGCCGGAAGCCTCCTCATCACCATTCCAGACCATGCCTCTGGAATGGAGATCGCCAGGAGGTGGCCGGAAGTCCTCATGCTGACCCCACTGGTGGGTACGCAAGGTATCTCAGGTCTGTCCTAGGGAGCCAGGTGAGCTGTGGGTCTCTGGCCTGCGCTTAGGCCTGCACCCTCTCTGAGCATGAGCAGTGGAGCTGTGAGTTCGTGGAGACCGGGCCCAGGCCCAGGCCTCCCAACCCTCCCATCCCAGCCACTCTCTCCTGCAGCCTGGGGCACTGCCCTCCACCCCTCGGAGGCAGTATGGCCCACTGCTGTCTCTGACCACTGCTTTGGCAGGAAGCACCTTGAGGTACAACGTGAAGTGGCTGAGCTTTGGCATCAGACTGTTCTAGGTTCGAATCGTGCCTCCCACACTTAAGCACTCATTAGTCTTTGGTGAGTTGGCACTGAGCCACTGTCAGCTCTGTTTCCTTCCCTGAGACATGGGGTGTGAGGCGGGGGCCCTGGCTCCATTACCGAGGCTCAACGCCAGCTCCATCACTCACTCACTGTCCCGGGCCTTGCAAGGCCACAGAATCCCTTCTATGCAATTGCAGTTCCTGCCACCTTGGGCAGTTGTAGACTCAAATGGGCTGATGCTCCTAGCCATTGTGGCCATTACCTGATCACTGTAATTATAGGGTCAGCGACACTTACGGCGTACGAGACACTACGCTGTCTTGTAGAGCACCTACAAGAGCACGCAGTCGGTGTTCATCAAATGTTGATGAAGTGAGTGTGTGAGCTGCTCTGGGGGCCGAGCCCCTGACCCAATGCTCTGGGGCATGCGTCAGTGTCTCCTGTGCTTGGCGATGAGATTGAGGCTGTAAGAGACTCGATGTGTGCTTGTCTGCAGCTCCTCTTGGGGTCTGAGAAGCTGATGGAGAATGAGGGTCTTTGACCTTGGAGAAGGCGAGGAGGGGCTTCTCCATTCTCTACCCCTGCTGGGTTTCTAACTTTCGATGTTCCTGTGGGATGTCACAGGGGGGCATTGCCCTGCCTTAAGCCTGTCTCGGAGAAGCCAGTGGACAGTGTGCTCCTGGGGCTGGGGCTGCGGGTGGAGCAGGGCCTGCTGCCCGGTGCTCAGAGACCCCTTAGAGTGGCTGGTGCTTAGCCCACCTCATTCCTGCTCTTGCCTGAACAACGACCCCCACCCCAGGCTGCGGGTAGCTGGAAAGAGCCTCTTTTTCTAAGGGCGCCAGCAGCTAAAAAACCTGGCTTGTTTGTGACATCTAGAGGTCACTGAAGGAGGCAGCTGACTGGCAAGGGTGTGCATGAGGATGGAAAGAGTTTAATCTTAAATCAGGTACATCAACAGTTGCATTTTTAGCTCGATATCAACAAGAGCCTGGAGATACAATATTCCCTGTGGGAGCATTCCCAGGGACAGATAAATCCAGCTGGGCTGTGGGAGAGAGGGCACTGACAGGAAGGAGGGCTCACCCGGAGCGACGCACACGTGCAGTCATGCACACATGTACACAGACACACAAACACACACGCACACAATATGTGCAGGCACATAGATACACAAACACAGACACACATGTGCACATGCACACACAGATACATAGACACACATATGCACACACGGACATGAACAAATGGACACACAGACACCTACACACGGGCACACAAAAACATGCGCATGCGCACACAAACACATAGACACATGCACATATATGCACACGTGCACAGACACACGCAGACGTGTACACAAACACATACACACATGTGCACAGAGACACACACCTGCACACACATGCACACTGGCACACAAACACCTGCACACACACATGCAGGCACACACGTCTGCACAGAAACGCACATGAAGATCAGAGTTAGGGAGTCCAGGGAGCTTCCCAGCCTTCCAGCATCAGTGGGTGTCAGTCACCTGGTCTGGGCAGCTTGCTTCAGACCCAAGTTTCCAAGCCCCACCTCAAGGACTGGGACTTGGTAGTTCTGAGGTGGTTACAGGAAATCTGCATTTTACGTGAGCTCCTCAGTTGGGGCTGAGGGGCTGATCCATGGGCCGTTCTTTGAAAAACACTTGTTTAATGCCCAGAATTACAGTGACAAGAGTTTGGCTTGAGAAGCAAGGAAACTCCATGATCTTGGAGCCTGGGTCCCTTCTGGAGGAGGAAGGTCTTTCCCCACCCAGTGGTTCCAGAACACTCGTGGTGCGGGTGTGGAGGGAGTGGTTAGGGAGATGGGGAGCCAGGAAGAATAAACGAGAAGCTCCCAGTTTAGCAGAGGAGGCGAGGGTGCAAAGGCTGGCTCTCCTGACCTGCCATGTGCTCTCCAGTTGCCTCACTCTGCCCCTCCATCTCCTGGATTGTTGTGGGGGCAGCGAATCCAGGACAAATCACTCCGTGAACCGACTCCTTAGGGAGGCCAGCTCCCCACTAAGCCGCCTCCTGTCTGACTCCCCAGGCTTGCTGGCCCCTCCAGCCACAGCAAAATCCCACAGACTGGAGTGGCTTCGACAATAGTTCTGGAGGCTGGAAGTCCAAGATCAAGACATCATCAGGGTTGGTTTCTCCCAAGGCCTCTCTCCTTGGCTTGCAGATGGTCAGGCTGGAATTAGGACTTCAGGGTATGACTCTGGGGAGGACATAATTCAGTCTGTAAAACTCTCTTAACTCTCTGAAGTGAAGCTGTTTGGGGTAGAGGCTTATCCTCTCCCACATCTCTTCCTGGTCCCTGAATCAGGCCTGGTGCAGTTGTCAGGAGCTCTTTCCACAGCCCCTGGCATGGGGTGGGACCAGATGTATCCTGCTCTTGCAGGGCTGAAATCTTCAAAACCCAGCCGAATGCTTGGAAAAGTACCCTTGTCTAATATGATACTAGAGGTCTAGGTTAACGTAGCCCAAAGTCTTGATTCTATAGCCTCCCTGCAGTTTCCTACCTTATTGTCCCCATCTTCTCTCTGACTCCTTGCTAAGTTCCTCAGGCCTGCTGGCCTCAGACCAGCTGCAGAAGTCCCTCCCTTTACAGTCTCCACACTCACACCCAGACACGGGCAGCATTTTCCTTGGTAACTTAACTTCCAGATGGTTTCAGGTGGAGACAGAAAAGGATCGTATCTGCATGCGACAACCTTCTGCAATCTCCTCCTGGCTGTCAGCTTCTCATCTTCCCCAGAGCCAGGGCTCCCCTTCCTTATTTGGCCCCTGGGAAGTGCAACCTAGCTCTTGTGTGCAGTTGATGCTGTGCTGCCCTGCCCAGCTCCCCTTCGGGACTGCGGAGCCCGTCCTATATCTGCATGGGATGTTGCCCCCAGAAGCTCTCACAGCTGAGCCCTTCCCCAGGAACTGCCCCAGACTGAAGGGAGCTGCCTCACCCAATAGGGCATTCTACACCCAGTAACTTCTCCATGGGAGGTGGGGTACAAAGCACATCCCTCATGCCTCCCTTTGGGGCAATGTGAAAAGCCACCCCAGTTCCAGTTCCCCACGGAACTGGCTGATGACTGTGCTGCCACCTCCCCCTCTGCGCGATGTCCTGCTGTCTGTCTACCCTCACAAGGGCTAACCCTGAGAACCTTCCCTGGTAAACTTCTGTCATGCCAATCTCCTTCTGCGAGACCATTTCTGGAAAGCCTGGGTCTGGCTGCCCCCAGGAGCAGCCCCATCATGGTAAATAGCATTTCCCCAGCCTCCTCCAGAGTCCTAGTAAGTCAAATTCTCTCCATCTTTTGTCATCATCCCCTTTTTATTGACAGAGAAATGAGGACTTGGAGGGGAGGAGGCATAGCAGGCCCAACCTTACCCACTGTGCTGGTGGCAGAGCCAGCTGGAAGGGCACCGCTGCTGGCTTATAGTTAGGTAGTTGACTTACCATGTGGTACTGTGGGTGCCTGATGGTAAAATTAAGCTGGATAGTTTTGGCTATCAGAGAAGAAAAATCTCTCCCTATCCATGCATCCCATTCCTTTGTGCTTCCTCATAGGTGGCTCAGCTTCATCAATAATCCTTTTTCTAACATCATTCTCTCCCACCCAGAACGCTCAATCTCCTTATATGGTTTGGTTAGGGTTCTTCTGGTTGCCAAAAACTGAAACCCATTCAGGATCATCAGGTCAGATGATCTCTGGAAAATCCAATAAATCTGAGTGACTGAGTTTAGGAAGGGCTAGATCTCAGGTGGCTTCAGATCACTTCTATCTCATCTCCCTTTTGAGAGGCAGTAAGTCATGGTGGCTAAAAGCAAGGACTTGGGAGCCAGCCAGTTAGTTTACATCACGGATTTCTGGAGAGTCATTTTGAGCACGCTATATTTGTGCCTCGGTTTCTCATCTGTAAAATGAGGCTCTTCTCCCCAGTCTCTTCCTGATCCTCCTGTGGAAAATGGGGTGGGTTGGGGGGCAGAACAACTGCCCTTTATACTTTCTACTAGCTTGGGAGATCTGCTGGCACCCCACTTCCACCATGATCTGGTTTCTGCCTTCTGGGCTGAATCTCCACCCCTCATCTTCCTTACGTTACATTCAAGAGTTATTAAATCCCTTACAGTTCCCGGAAAATCATGCTGTTCTCCACCCCTCCTTACTCCTCAGCCCCACCCCTGATCTCTGCACTTCTTTTCCTCTTTCTTGAATCTCTTTTACCCCTGCTGGCCATGCCTGAGCTCCTATTCTTTCATGAGCCACTTAACTTGATTTATTTAAGCCTCCCAGTGTTCCAAAGCTCTTTGTAATGCATACCTGGCTTGTGGTTCCTGTCAGTATTTTGCAATGACTGTTTCCATGTCTTTCTCACCCACTGGAACATGAGCTCTCTTTTTTTCACTTTATCTCAGAGTTAAGATGATCTATAAATACTTGACTGACTGAACAAACAAATGTGATTCCTTAGAAACCTAGGCATTACCTGGAAGCATGGAAATTTACCCAAATTCTTTATGGATGTTTCTGTTGTTCATCTGGTTTAGTTTTTAGGCTTATAAAGCCTCCAGAGCTCTGGGTTCAGATTAAAAATCTGCCATAAGCCACTTTCCCTCAGAGTGGGGCTCCTCAAGGGAAAATGCCTCAGGGTGGTTAACTCTAGGATCCGTGGGAAACATTTGTCTTTGTGCCTTGAAAAGGCCTTAACACATGAGATACCTTATGACTTCACTTGCACGGTGTTTGCAAAGCACCTTCATACGTATGTTCATGTGAACTTCATGGTAACACTGTGGGGTAGGCAGGGTAATAGCAGGGCCTAAGCAGATACAAAAGCTCAGCTTCAGAGAAGGTGAGGCACTTGCCCAAGCTCACACAGCTAACAACAGAGCTGAAAATAGAACACAGATTAGCTCCTGCTCCACAATAGAATGACCTTATGAATGAGCTGCCAAGAACCACCCTCTTTGGGCACTTGTCAGGAAAGCTGGGAGGATGGGAGTGGGTGGAGTACACACGTGTGTGCACAGTCAGGAGGCCTGACTCAGGCTTGGGAAGTTCTGCAATGGCCTCGGTGTGCCCTGTGGTTATTCCCGTGCGTACTGGGTAGGTGACTCTCCTGAGCAAGTGACAGAGCCTGGCAGTGACCCTGCCTCAGATCCAGAGAAATATATTTGGATAGAAACTTTGAGCTTATAGACAGATCAAGGTTATTCACATAACTTAATATAAAGCATAGCTTCCATGTTAGTTACCAGATTTTCAAGAATTCTTTCCTTCTATTCTTCTTTCCTTTACCATTTAATTAGAATAGATCTTACACAGTTGAAGAGGAAAACCTGGATTCTTCTTTGAAGAACTCTTTCTGATGGTTTGCTTCCATCACTGCCTATGCTCGTTGGAGAAGCATAGTGGGACCTTCCAGTATTGTGTCCCTCAGGCCAAGATTGCCAAAGCTGAATGCACACACCTTGGGCACGATGCAAGGCAATCCACTGAGGCAAGGGAGGAAAATATAAACCTATTAGTTCATTTTAGTGTTTCTTAGTTTCTGTTTTGTGTGTTTTATAGCACACATAATATATTAATTCAAGAGCACACATAAAGTACACATGCACATATGTATATAGTATGTCCTCAATTTTATTTTTACCTTACTGATAGGAATTCCTGATTAAAAGGTTGGAAACCATTGCCTTAGAGAAAGGAAAGCTATGCTCTGAGACAGGAACCACATATCACTTTCACTGTGTTCTCTGCTCAGAAAGGTACAGGCTTTTCATCATGGCCATTGTGATGTTTTGATTCTTTCGGCCAACATGGTTGCCTTACAAGGCACAAGGCACACACTTCCCCTACCATCCCCTCCTGTCACCGCTTTCAGGACTTCCTGGACATTTGGGAAGAGCCAGGAAGCCCAGGGAAGCGGGGAGGAAATAGTCTCTTCTTGCCTTTGCTGACTCTTGCCTAGACAGATGACTTGTCCAGAAACAGCCCAGTGCCTTTCTTCATTCCAATTCTTGCATGCTTTGTTCTCCTAGCTCTGGTGAATGTTTGTTTCCCATTTTGCCGAATAAACCAGAACAGTGAGAATCAGCCTGAAATCACAAGCTCCTGACCCCCATGCTTATTTAGAAATTCAAAGGAATCCACTGATTGTAAACAATCCCGATTTGATTGGAAAAGGGAGACAGAGTCTGTAAAAGGTCACAGGAGATTTTTCCTAAGGTTATCTCCCTGACCACCAGAGCGATTTAAGATTAACTTGGTAGGGAAAGCTATGTTCTGGGGGAACCTGGTCACAGTTCAGGGACCAAAGCCTCAGGCCACCAGTCCTCTTGGCTGTGTTCCTGATACACAGTGTTCTGCAGTGGGAGCTGGAAGGACATGAAACCCCACAGAGGCCCTGCCCTGGGAGCTAAGTGGGCAGCCAAACCTACCCCTCTGCTGGTGCCGAACACATTCTGCCTCCCTCTTTCAGCAAGATATGCCTAAGTCTTCAGACTGGAAGAGTCTAGGTACAGAATTTAGACATGAACTTCCAATTAAGAAATGAATAATAATCCGAATAGCACTTAAAAATACTACCACTTAGAATATTAGTTCTTTCTCCTTCCCTTTTAAAAGCATTCTTCCAGGTATTATCTCTTTTCATTTTCACAGTAGTCTTTTGAGTACGGTGAATCCTAGGATATCATGAACACTTCCTTACACCCACCCTCTTCCTCTCAAATCTTCTGGGAAATTCCAGACTCTTGATTGGTTCAAAATTTTACTCCTCTCACGAATATCCCTGTTTAAATTAAAGAAGAGAACTACATGGTTACATGTGAACAGCAGGACCCTCCTAAGTGACCGCCTCACGGAAGCCTGGTTCTCTAAGATCCGTGAGGGCTGTGTCACTCCCATAAACTGAGTGAGGCTCAGCCTCTAATATTAACAGTAATAATGGCAGCATTAACCTAACTTACATAACACTTACTATCTGCCTGACACTCTTCTAAGTGTTTCGTCTATATTTATTTATGTAATCCTCACATAATTGCATGAGGTAGGTTCTATTATCATCCCCATTTTTCAGGTTAGTAAAACTAAAGCACTGAGAGGAGAATGTGCCTGGTCACACAGCTACTGAACTAACTGGATCCACTCCCTGGGAGTCTGGCTCCAGGATGTTTTTAGTGATTTGTCCCGAATCACAGATCACAGAGCCAGTCAGTGGCAAGATCTCAGCCCCCAGATTTCAGTCTCTCAGGTTAAAAATATACTTTTCCCTGTACTGAACTCTGTATTCCCTGATTCGACTGATTTTAGGTTGTTTATACTTTTCAAGTCCTGAGCTATTTATTTATAGAGCTGGTTCCAGCTTTGCTCAGGCTGAAGGTTAGAAGTTCTTGAATTATACTGATTCTGACTCTGCCCTGATCCATTTCTGTGTGTGGCATCATGGACAGTCATATTCATCTAGGAAACATCCTCAATAGTAGATCCCAAAACACTGGGCTCTAAGGGAAGAACCAAAAAAGGCTGTTACAATGCTGTTCTTTTTCAGCAGAAATTTCTTAGACAAGTAAACCACTCTCCTACCTGTAAAGGTATCCCAGGAAGGCCGGATTCGGTGGCTCGTGTCTGTAATCCCAGCACTTTGGGAGGCTAGGTGGGTGGATCGTTTGAGTTCCAGAGTTTGAGACCAGCCTAGCCAATATGGCAAAACACTGTCTCTACTAAAAATACAAAAATTAGGCCAGGCGCGGTGACTCACGCCTGTAATCCCAGCACTTTAGGAGGCTAAGGTGGGCAGATCACAAGGTCAAGAGTTGGAGACCAGCCTGGACAGCATAGTGAAACCCCGTCTCTACTAAAAATACAAAAAGTATCCAGCATGGTGGCACATACCTGTAATCCTAGCTACTGGGGAGGCTGAGGCAAGAGAATCGCTTGAACCAAGGAGGCAGAGGTTGCAGTGAGCTGAGATGGTGCCACTGCACTCCAGCCTGGGTGACAGAGCAAGACTAAAAAAAAAAATAGCCTGGCATGGTGGCCCACCCCTATAATGCCAGCTACTGGGGAGGTTGAGGCAGGAGAATTGCTTGAGACTGGGAGGCAGAGTTTGCAGTAAGCTGATAATGTGCCACTGCACTCTAGTCTGGGTGACAGAGTGAGACCCTGTCTTAAAAAAAAAAAAAAAAAAAGTTGTCCCAGGAGGATACAGCCACTCTAGACAGATCTTCTCCTTATGTTTGACACCTTTCCACTTTGCTAACCTGAAACTTTCATGCTGCAGTTTAATAATAAATGGTCCCTGAGTGCCTGCCATGTGCCAGGCATGAAGAGCTTTATCTCCATTATCTCATTCAATCCTTAATTAATCCCATGAGGGAAGTGCTATTATCAGCCCCCTTTTGTTGAAAGCTAAGTACAGACAGATTAAGTAACTTGCCCAAAGTCAAACAACTAGCTAGTGGCACAGTCTAGCTTTGAATGTATCTAGATTGGGCCTTCGGGACCCAGTCTGTAACTGTTCCAATGGGCTGCTCCAGGCTGAGGGTTCATTTCCTGAATACAGAGCCCCGTGCTAGAGGAAGGGGCTATTGGCTGGCCTCGGAATCATAGGATTGGGTGTCTGTTATTGCTTTGCCTCTGTTTGTTTTTTAAAAATACGTAATTAACCTTAAAAAGCCCTCAAATTCACTGTTCACTGAGTGTAGGAGGCGACTAAGGGCAGCTGGGGATACTCTGAAAAGCATGCGCGTAATCACAGGCTGGGGTGGATGATGAAAGGCCGTGTGGTCTCCCCTGCTGTGAGGCAGAGATCCTGGTAGCCAGATGGCCCTGTTCTGGGCGCTGACCGCCTGTGGTCCTGATTTCCTGTGCTTTCATAATCCTCAGGGCTCACCTGGTACCTCTGGCATCCTGAGTGCTTCATTGCAGCTTCCCATGTCCTGGGGGAGGCATGGAGGACACCAAAGGCCCATACCTGACCTGGACTTACCTGTGCGCTCTGCTTGGCGGGCCTTCCTTCCTATACCATGTTAGCAAAATGCCCCAGGATTTCAAATGATTTCCGACCTTTAATCACCAAAGTAGGAACACTGTTGCTTTCCCATTTGTGTAGAAGAAATAAGGAATAATGTTGGCAGTAAGTGTAAGTGTACTGGAGAGCATTTCTTCATGACTAGCAACATGAATTTACATATATATATTTACATTGACCTCAAGACGGAGAAGGAAATTGCCCAACAAATGTAACATGAAGAACGATGGTGGGTCTGAATTGTTATTTGAATTGTTGAGGAAGCACATGCTTTTTGCAATGCCGTACTGAAATGAGAGAGATGTATTGTGTGCTTTTCAATCTTAGGCCCTTTCCAATTGCCCGTTCTTAATGCTGCAGCCAGAATAAATATTTCTCAAACACAAACCTGATCCTATCATCCCCTCCTTAAAAACTTACAATAATTCCCCATTATTGCCATGTTAAGTGCAAAATCTTGAGAAGACTTGCCCAGCCGTCTGTGACTCTGCAGCCATTCTTCTCTCCTGCTTCTGACCTCCAAGTCTTTGCATGTGCCATTCTCTTTGCCTCCAACATGCTCTCCTCCACCCTCCCCAAAGCCGCACATTCTTCCTTTGCCTATTTTCTATTCATCTGTCTCAGCTCCTTGTTCAAGCCCCCACCCCCCATGAAGTGAAGTCAGCAGCCCTGCCACGTGCTCCCCTAACCCTTATCATCCTTTCTTGTACTTACATGTTTGTTTGGCCGTCTCCTTTGTTAGCTCTGTGAGGGCAAAGAATGAGCTTGTCTTATTCGCCATTGTATCACCACGGCTATGCACAGACTGTGTGCACATACACTGGCACTCAGTAATAATGTATTCAATGAATAAATATATCCATGATACCACCAAGCTCTATGGAACTGCTTCTGTCAGAACTTGCAAAACGATTGCACAACAACGGACACCTGAACTAGGCTGCTAGAAAGCTGTTAAAAAATATATATAATGTGCTCACCTTAACCCAGTTCCTCATTTCAGCCAAATGGAGGCAGGTACACTATCTTCTGGAAGCCTTCCGTCACCTGAAGCTCCTTGTATTATGCAAAGAGAGCTATCAGTTTTCTTGCAAACTCTGAGCCATGAGTATTTAGGTATCTCTACTAAACTACTGCTTGAGCATTCTCAAAACATGAGCATCTGGGTCTTAGGATCCAAAGTATCAAATGTGTTCAAAGTAAATCTGACATTAATATATTTACTCCTTTATCCAAGGACTGAGAAGCACTCATTTGCATAGAGTTTGGCTGCTTCTAGGAATCAGGTTTCTGTTGATTACTGCATGCAAATATGCCCATATTTCACATAGACATAGGCCTAACTGATTCCACTAAGGCAAAGTGGTTTTCCAATCTCCTTTTGCCCTCCCTGCCCCACTCCACCTCTACCTCTCACCCTGGGAGTAATGTTTGGAGTAATTTTTGATTGTCACAACTTAGGAGGAGGTGCTACTGGCATCTAGTGAGTAGAGGCCATGGATGCTGTCGAATATCCAGTGATACAAGGGCCAGGCTCCACAACAAAAAATGACCTGGCCCCAAACGTCAATAGTACCAAAGCTGAGAAGCCTCAGTTGCCCAAGTCAACAGCCCAAGGTTGAGGTGACACTCTGCAGCCACCTTTGCTCACAGAAACTAGACCCTATTCATCTGTGTGGTGCTTTTTAAGACACGTGGAAACAAAGTCAAGAATAAGTTAAAAAGCAATAAAAGGCGGGGCTCTTCCCCTGCCTGATATTAGAACAAAAGATGCATAGCTTGTCTCTCAAAAAGAATAATTCAGTTGGAGAGTTTTCCTAGTAGATTCCTGTCATGGATCAAAGAATCTCCTATGGAAATCTCATAATTCAAAGCATTCGGCATGGAACTGAACAGATTACTGGGTGTAGAAAGGAATTTTGGTGAAATCAAAACAGTATTTGTTTTTCATATTGAAAATGTTCAAGTCGTTTTCTTTTGCTATTAGTATAACCATTTGGACAAAAATATCCACTTGAAATGCAGGTGAAATGTAAACTGCTACACTTCTACGTAGACAATCCAGTGTATTTATACTTAATCCATAAAGGCATGATGTTACAAAACACATTTGTATATTATGAAGCCATCTGGCATCAAATTTTCCAATTTATAGACAACTTTGTATTTACATAACAAATTATTAAATCAACCATTTTTCTGGTTTATAAAAGGTCACTGAGGTACACACACAGTGTGTATAAATGCAGATAAGGCTGGTAATACATATTTACAGTAGATACAAATTAATCTTTCATTTTTGAAGATAATGCTTTTTATATATTTTTTCTATATCAGACTCCCCACTGTTAGCAGGATTTCCCATGCTTGAGTTGTTTATTGCTTTTTGGCTCACTGATTTAATATTCATTTCTGGGTTGTTTACACATATGAATTACTAATGTTCTTATCTCTTTGGCTAATGCAAATGTGATAGAGTGAATAAAAGAAAAAGATAAACGAATTCAATATTACAGTTCTGGCTGGTTGATAATTTTTGTTCATGTCCCCCAAATGAATCAATGCACAACTCATTTGATATACTACATTGAAAAGTCTTGAGTCTTGCATTATACCATTTGGGCATAAATGGGCAAAGTAAACGACATATCAGATTTTCAGCAAGGCCTAGTGCTTTGACTTTCTTTTCAGAAACAGCAATGCCACCAACATCTTAAGCATCTTAGATTTTAAAATCTTAATGCATGTATGCTTGTGACTTATGAGGGAATAAGGCAATCTGCATGGAAGATTACCAAAGTTAACAACAATGTGCTATCATGGTCTAAAATGAGAAATGAGTCACCTCATAGGATATAAGAATCTTCATAAAACTTACAGAAAGTGAAACAACTGCCCTCTTCTCCTGCAATTCTGCACTGTTGTGTTCAAATAAGAAGGCTGTGTTTACTTAAACAACAGACATAGCAAAAACTCAAAGTCAGGGTCCAAATAAAAGACTAAAAGTGGCCCATGATATCACAAGGGATGAATATTCTTAAAGCATTTTCATTCATAATGGCACTAAAAAGTACAAATGTTCCTTTAAATAAATAAAAACCTTTGTTTGCTTTGAATGCTACAAACAAGACAAATCACACAAAAGCTGCTCAGTTAATTTTCACTCATTTGAAATAATTTTTAAAACCTTCTTAGAGGTTTAGTTTATTCTCCTTGTGCTTCCTAGGCCTGTTAAGGGACACAAAACAAAATTAGATTTCCTTTTCCAGCAGGGACTATTATGTTCTTCAAAGAAGAAAAAATTTTTCATCTGTTTCCATTCTTGGATTTGTTTCTTTAAAAAGTTTATTTTAGGGAATAAAAATTTTGCTAACATAGAAGGGCTAGCCTTCATTTAAAAAAATGAATTGGCTTCAATATAAAGAGAAATAAATGGCTCTATGGGCAAAATTGAAGTGTGAGTGACCAATTTTTTAATTGTAAAGTAGGTGCAACATTTAAAAAAATGTTATAGCACTTCATGACCTGTAATGGTAACAATATTTACATTAACTGCTTACACGAAATCATATCACTATAAGAGAGAGAGAGGAAAAAAAAAAAATCCATGTGGACTGAAACTATTACACCTAGCACCCATATCAAAGCCATAGCAACCAGTGAAATCATGGGCACAAACATACTTTACATGTTCTACTGATGTAAAGTATACAGTGGGAGGGAAGCACAAACTGAATTAGCTCAAAATACCAAAAAGAAGGCTTGGTCAGCACAAACTCAGCCTGAAGACAGAAAAGCAAAGGCTAAAAACTCTACATATCAACACATACACACATTCAGACACACCCAGCATACAAACACACATGTATGTCTGTCTGTGAATAAACACAAATGGGTAGGAAAAAAAACACAGAAAAACAGATTGGTGCAAAAAAAAAAAAAAAAAAAAAAGACATTAATGGTTTAAACATACCAGCCACATCAACTTTTAACTTATAAAAATGTGTCAAATAAACTACACAAACGATTACTTCATGTGACTGTATGAAGGAACCGGGCAGGCAATTCCACCATTACAAGACAGACGAAATGAACCTACCCCCTGAAGGAAGGGTTCCTACTTTGAGGTCATGAAGCCCAGGATAGCCAGTTGCATTCCATTAGGCTTGGGTGTAGAGGTGAGAGTAGGAACAGAGGGACAGAGAGACACAGGAGACCTAGGGGAATAACTAAGAGCTGTTGCTATCAAAAGTGAGCCCAGGTGGCATGCTCTGTGCTGTGGCCCCAAGAAGCCAACTCAAGGAATGACCTTGGTCTCCATTTTCCTGAGTTACTGGAACTCTGCTACATGACGGGACTGAGGAGTTTGGGGGGTGGGTGGGAAAGGAGCAGTAGGAGAGGTGGTGGGCAGTTTGAGGTGCTAGGCCTGCTACTGGAGAACCTCCCAGCAGCCTGAGTGGGAGACTGTTGCATGAGCCCTAGGCTAGAGGACAAGGCAGTGCTCTCTAGGGGCTTAAGGGTTTGGGGCAGAGACTGGTGGTTCCAAGAATAAAGGGATAATAGATCCCTTCTTTTGACAATCTATCATTTGAAGTCAGGCTGGGAGCCTAAACTTTGCTTAACTGCCTGGAAGATAGGGTTATACCACCACCACAAAAATTGTGAGAAGAAGACGGAAAATTATGTTGTGCTACATTTCTTATTAATTACCTTGTACTTTACAATGGCTCACAGTTTCAGGTTTGTATACTGGTAATGTACTATTTTCTCTCTACATTTGTTTCACATTTTTTCTTACTTAATATAATATAAATAATTTGGTTAATAGATTTAACCTGCACATTTTAGCCACATTAATATATATAAGAATCTGTTAATGGTATAAATAATTCTTTAAATAAAATAAATCTGATATGTTACACAATACTGATAAAAAATTGCCATTGCTAATAATTTTGTAAGCCACCTTAATTAACTTCTGGATTAAGTAATACTGACGAATGGATATGAAACTTGCTTTGATGATTCATATTTATTTTCGCCACTACAAAAAAAATGAATCATAATCAACCTTACCTCTGATAATGTTGCAAAGTGGGGCTTTTGCCTCCATGTATGGAAGTAGAAAGTTTTATCTTGTCAGATATCATTTGCAAAAAAACCCCTCAACTCTGAGCACCAGCAGTGGTGCCGTCAGCGTAAGCTATCTGCTTTAACAGGTGGCTATCAAATGCTAACTACAGAAATGGCTGAGCAAAATATTCCATCTAAGATTTTTTTTATAAAACCTATTCTATTTTAAAACTTAGGTAAAAAAAATATGCAACAAATGGTTGCAGTTTCTGAATTCTTAATTTAGACCTGTGAGCTCTCATCCCTTTAGAAATCTGCAAGGCTGCAATTTCCTAGACACCCAAAATTGAGTCCAGTGCTTCCAGGCAAGGTTCATTCCAAACAGACAATATAAATGGACACTCAGTGGTGTGCAGTGTATGTCATAATTCAGATATTACATCATCATGCCTTTTCTCTGCTGTTAAATACAAAAACAGCATCTTTTACATTATCATAGAAAAGCATTTAGGTTGTATTTTTATTTATCACTTTACACTGGTAGTCTCTGGTAGGTGTACTCCATAGAAACCAAAGAATTTTGTACACTATTTCTTTGTACAATAAAAGATAAAGTGTGCATTAGGTACGCTTGTACATGACAATATTGTACAATATTTACATTTCTGATATCACCATGAAATTCTGTATTTTCTATATACAACATTGAAAATTCTTCAGAAACATTTGGACTATTTCTTGGAATCACAATTTAGTATTATAGAAAAAGAGTTTCTCAGTAATCTCTTGACCATTTATCACTCTCATCACACAGAGATTTTGATTGGTTTTTCCAGCATTCATTATCCTTCCTGATCAAAAAAACTTTCTATCACTGTTTCTTTAGCACCCTGTGGTGGTGGTAGCTATCTGCCATAATCTAAATATTGATATAACAGTGGCTATATCAATACCTATATACAGATACATTTGTGCATGTTCCTTTAATAAACACTGCTCATTAGTGGAGTAGTCTCTGTTATCTGGAGATCTTCCTCCTCTTGGGTTTGGGGGGTCTCATTTGTCTGTCACCCTGTGGGATTTGGTGTACCTGGAAATAAAAAGGTAGAAAAAAACAACAACAACAGAGGATGAAATCACAAACACCATACAATTTCTGACAAAGAAACAGGGCAGAGAATAGACTCTGGCTTTCACTTTCAATTACTGATATCCTCAGGCACTCAAAATGTTTACCAAGACCCCAGATGTCAGTGTGCCCACAGTCACTACAGAGAATGCAGAATACTAGAAACTGATAAGCAGTGCAACACTCTGGGGGCGCCAATAGACAGTGGAAAACAAAGGAAGAACCGGACAAAATCAAGTATGGGAAATGCAATTGCAGTTGCTACCCCCATTGTCCATTTAAAACAAAAATAAAGCCTTCCCTGTCAGAGACCCTAGATGACCAATTTCACTACAGCCTGGAAGAGTGGATAATTACACACCAAACATGCTTCTATTTTTTCTCACTTTGTCACCTTACTTACTTCACAACGACTAGGAAGGGTCACAAATTATAAGAACATGCACACATAGCTCAGCCCAAGGATGTTTGTTTATGAGAAGAATCAAAATGGAAAAGAGAATTCCACTATCATCTTTGGGCAGATCTGATAAATTCCATCTATCATCTGTTGGCAGTCTGGGAGGAGCAGTTAACACAACTCACCTCTCTTTACATACTAATGCAGGAACTAGCAATATTTAGTGCTGTTCATCAGATTGAGCAGTGGCTGAGCAGCATTAGACAGCAGGTATAATTTGGAGGAGGGAGTGATCAAATTGTCTTGTAGCTATTGGTGGAAGGGAGCAAGGTCCAAGACCCAGGAGAAGAGGGATGAACCCAAGGCAATGGTGTAGAAAATGCTTAATCAGCATTTGGACACAAGTCCATTGTAGCATTTTGCCAGTTTCTGTGGCGTAAAACTTTTACCCTGGTCAATTTCAAGCTCCCAACCTTATGTCACGGAACTTAAGAGTTAGGCAGAGATGAGTACAATCAGTTCTCAAAAGCCACGACAAGTTGGTTCAATTACATGCTTAAAAATAATGTTCAGACTACAGCAAAGGGCAATGCTATCCAGATGCAAATGCAAAATGCTTTAAAAAATAATATTTAAAAAATTTAAATAATGTTGTGGGTTTCTCAATTTGCGTATTCCTCCTAATCTTCTCCATACACATTTTTTAAAAACCACTAGTCTGTAGTAAAGAGTCAAAACTTTTTATAACTGAGGAAAGAAACTTTTAATAACTGAGACGGCAAACTAGTAATCTGTGGACCAAATGTGGCCTGAAATGGTATTTTGTTTAGCCATATGGCACTTTAATATTTTTAAAAACAGTGTCAACACATATAAATAAGAAATTTTACCTCTAGATTTCTAGTTTCATATGAAAAATGGGAAGAACCTGCAACATGAGCACAATTTCCCACGTCTAAGATCTGCTGGAAGGAATGGAAGGAATGCCTTCTGGAGAGAGCGCATGCCCCTCAGGTTGCCCCAATCATTATTACTCTCAACTACCTGATTTCCACAAGGACCAAATGTCCTGAGGCAGAGTCTAGACTAGAGACACGATGGCCAAACTCATTTTCTCTTTTTCCTGGGCAGGCACATTCTATGCTGTATTTCAGGGGTCCCCAAACTTTTTACACAGGGGGCCAGTTCACTGTCCCTCAGACCGTTGGAGGGCCGCCACATACTGTGCTCCTCTCACTGACCACCAATGAAAGAGGTGCCCCTTCCTGAAGTGCGGCGGGGGCCCGGATAAATGGCCTCAGGGGGCCGCAGTTTGGGGACACCTGCTCTATTTCCTATTCTACTTGTTAAGAAGGCCTTGTGATTAGGTCAGGTCAGCGGAAAGTGAACAGAATGAGCTTCTAGGCCTGGCTCATAAAACCTATGCTAGCAGTGTTCTTAGCACACTTTCTTCTTTTACCTTCTAGGAAAAATGCAAAGGATATAATGGAGCACTCTGAGGACCTAAGAGAGGTGGACACTAGATACAGAAAGAATCTGTGCCCTGGTGTGGAGCAACCCCTTCCTCAAACATCACCAGATTCAAGTGGGTAATGGCCTTTACTGTGCTGAGCCTCTAGACTGGTAGTTTGCCCCAACCCATGCATCTTCACTGGCATTTCTCATCCATCCCAACTGCTGTTTTCCCATACCTGGCCCACTTTAGTGATATTATTTGCCTGGCCCTAGAAAACATTCGAGTTTATAATCCCCAATCTAGATCTTTCTTATAATTTTATCAGGAAATTTAATGTCTCAGGGCTTCAATTCACCCATCTGTGAAATGATGGGTTGGTTGGATTACAAAATCTCTAAAATCCATACTAATTCCATCATCCAATTGCCACTGGATGGTTTGCTGGGATTCAGAAAACCCTGTAACATAAGGTCAAGGAAAACAAATTATTTCTCATGCTAAATAGCCTTAGATAATTTACATTTTTTGGAGATTACCAAAATTATATTTTAAGCATTTCTATCAGTCAATGTGTGAACTGGAGGATAACAATCAAGCTTCTCACAATCAATGCTATTATATGCACAGTTCAATAAAAATGGGATATGAGAGGTCTATATACTCTTGATCTGGACCCCACTGTTTAATTTCACTTTTAGGTTCAATGGACAGAGAGAAATTTGCATTACTAAATATACAGGCAATAGTAATGGCCACAGCCATTCACAGAGTCAAATGCAGAAAGCTGTGGTTTGAACTTTCATATTTTGCTGCTCAAAATATAAAATATTAAAAAAATGTTATGTGGCAAAACAAAAGTTACTTATCTCAGGAAGAAAGACATAGTTAATGCTGGCAGGTTATTTTTTTCTTAAGCGACTTTGAATCTTTTCTGTTATTTGTCTTCTTTTTCCAGGCTATTAATTTAGTATTGCTACGTGAGTTGTTTGACAATATTCAAGAGACTTTACCAAAACGCGCAACACAATTTATTTTCAAAGAAACACAGTATAATGGAAAAATAAATTAACTTACAGTCCCCGACATTTTGTCCAGTTCACTCATGGCCTCATGAATAGCAGCTTCTAAATGGTTATTTAGCTTTCCACTTCTGGAATTAATGAAAACAACACACCAGATTAAAAAATTAAAGAAACAAAATCTCAAATTAATTTCCTAATCAGAAAACAAAAGAACCAGGTCCACCAGAGAAAGCCAATTTATAATCGCGTTTGGAAAATTCAGACGACCAAACATCACTCTGGGATTCTGACCACTGAATGCTAATGATTAAAGTCACAGAACTACTAAAAAAAGTTGAACAGACTGGGGGGCGGGGAGGTGGACTTTTTTCTCTTCCACGTGCTTCTTCCACAATCTGGTGATTTGAGAAGAAAGTTGGGCCACGGGTTCCCTCTCCCAGCGACGCCGCTCAGGCTCCCTGATTTCAGCCGGCCCTGCAGCGCCTGTTTCTCAGGCAGCCTGGCTGTGAGTGACTAGAGGCAGGGCGGGGCGGGGCGGGGCGGGGGGCGCTGAGCTGCAGGCTCTGGCCACTAGGGAGCTCCCTCTGCCCTCTCTGCAGCGTCCTGGCTCTAGAGCAAGTGAAGGCTGAAATGCCGGTGCACGTTCCTGGTGGGAAACAGCTTAACCCTGACGCACCTGAGGCTCCGAGCCTGGCCCCCAGCACATTTTCCCAAAAACCAAAATGATGTAACTATTTGAACAGAGAAAGAGTGACGGCCTCAGGGTGCCTATCACTTCTCTGTCCTTTTCTCTCCACTTAGCATTCCATTACACATATTTGGCCTGAATTACACACGTGGTACCATTTTTGAAGCTTATTATCTATGAAGCTATTGAACTAAAATCAGGTAAATTCATGCCACACACCTCTGTGGTTATGTACACTTTGCCCATCCTGTTAACTTGTTTTTCCTTCTTTATGCAAATAAATAATTACCACCCCTCCCTCCCCCCCCCCCCCCAAAGTACTAAGGTGATTCTTTCATTCATCCTGTCATGACAATTACTAGGAAAGCTGCTGGAGGTAACGTTTTCATTACAGGTGGTTAGCATGGGTTTCCATGAGTTAAGTCCTATCTCAGCATCAACCACGGAGACTGGAAATTTGCAGTCGTGGAAGAATTTGACCTACTGTCGTATTCAGTTTGGTTAGCATAGTGTTTTGAAACACTTTTAAAGTTTAGTTCAGTATACCATAGCTTTCACTAGGTTTGATCCTCACACACCATGACTGGACAATGTATACACTGAGTTTCTGTCTACACTTTGAGAACTCCAAGTTTGCCACCCCTGAGTACTAGAGTGCTAGACATACCATAGATACTCTATGTATTTGCTAAATAAAAATATTTGTCCAAAGCTGGCTCAGATGGTCCTGTTTCAAAAAAATATGTACTTAGTTCAGTTTAACTGAAGGGAAAAATGAGTGTATTAGTTTTAACCAAATTATAAACGTAATATGGCATCAACCACTTTTCTCCTACCTTTTGCTGGCTGTGTAAGTTAGTCTTTAGCTTTTATATTTTTGTCATTTATTTTTAGAAATTTTAAAATGCAGAGAAGTACATACGATAAAATAAACCTAACATATTCCCCTCCTGGAATGAAATGTTAATAAATTACATACTTCCTTTAAGTCTTTTATATTTAAAAAAGAAAAGAAAAAAAAAAAAAGAAAGCTGGAATTCCCATTTGTTATCCATCCTGGTCTCATTTTCTCTCACCTTACCACCTCAACTTTTAGTCTGCTTTTACACTTTATGTAATTTATCCATGAACAGCACCTAGTATTGTTTTATGTGTTTTTTTGAAACACACACACAAAAGGTGTTATATATACTTGTCTTTTTTCTCCTTACAACTGTTTTAAATACCAACTAGTTTGTATAATCTATTCATTCCTTTTAACTGGTATATAAGAAGTGTTTTTATTATGTATCTACTGTCTTCCACTTACCTAACCATTCCAGTTTCAAGGGGCCCTGATCATCTCATGGAGTCAGTTCAGTTGTTTTCCTAATGAGGTGTCTGCTAAGCAAGGTCCTGGAAGCCCTCTACAAGGGTACCTAGGGATTGCTGAGGCTGGGCTGGGGCCCCTTTTGCAGGCTGCTTGGCAAGGATTCTGACTATTATCACTGCCACATTGCCCCACAATATCACACTATGTGTAATGTGTTAAATAAATTTATCCTTACTATTTCTTTTCTTTTTTTTTTAGACAGAGTCTCACTTTGTCACCAGGCTGGAGTATGGTGGCATGATCTCAGCTTACTGCAACCTCCATCTCCCAGGTTCAAGCGATTCTCCCGCCTCAGCCTTTCGAATAGCTGGGACTACAGGTGCTACCATGCCTAGCTAATTTTTATATTTTTAGTAAAGACAAGGTTTCACTATGTTGGCCAGAAAAGTCTCGATCTCTTGACCTTGTGATTCACCCGCCTTGGCCTCCCAAAGTGCTGGGATAACAGGCGTGAGCCACCGCGCCCAGCCTACTATTTCTTTTGTATAAACATAAGTTTGATGTATTAACATAAGTTTTGAAAGACGTTTATTTATTATAAATTTTGATAAGATCTTATGAGTTTAAAATTGACTATACAAAGTTCTAAATATTTAAAATGAAGTTACAATGTTTTAATGAAAAACCTCCAGTGAACATTGGTTCTCTTGACTTTAATCTTAGTAAAACAAAAAAACAAAAAAAACAAAAAAACCCTGTTATTTACTAAAAGTCTCTGTGCTAAGAATTGTATTAAAACTCTATATATAGTATCTCATTTAATCTTTACAACAATTTGATGGAATCGGTATTATGACAACTGTTCATATGTGATACTTCATAACTTTTAGGAATAATTGGTGAAATCAATTCTAATTTTGTAATGAAGAAAATGAGTATTTGACTAGAGTTTTCAAAAGTAACAGATAAAGAGTCATAGGAAAAAGTTTTTACCTAACCATGAAAAACTGCAATAACAATTATCACTCAAGCACAAAAACAACTCAACATTATTTGTTGAAAAAACCAATTTCATGAATTTTATCATCTCATTCTTCAAGATATTTCAAATATTTGTAAACACCTTGCATTAATTCAAGCTAAATTAGTATATTTCACCTTTAACATATCTTAATAGTTAATAGAGGGAGAAATGACTACTTTTAGAAGAGAAAATAAATACATAGATGTGGGGCATGAAACTATTTGTACACAACATGAGATTCGAGAGGTAAAGAGAGACACTCCCAGATGTCAAATCTGCAGATCAGTTTTTATGCTAACTGGTCAGGTCAGAATGAACTTACAAGAGGAAGAAAAAAACTCCACAAATTCAAGAAGTGAGCAATCAGTCAAAATTCAGTCTTCCAGTCCACAGGGCCCCCCTGCGGAGTTTTTTCTACGATTTTCTATTCCCTACTGACATTTAATAATAAACATTTTTACTAATGGACACTCTAAAACCTACTTGATTAAGTAATAGATGTTCATATAATCACATTTCTAATTATTAATGGAGATAATTGCCACTTCTCAACTTCATTGCCTATACTGTCACACATTATCCTTATCTTCACTAATTTTTTTAAAAGCCAGGTACACATCTATGAATGGTACAAGAAACAGAAGGGACATGAGAAGTTGCAAGTTGTTCTACATTGTCCGGTTAGAGTTTAAGTGACTCACTTCATATAGTATGTAACAAATTTGAGTGAGACCTAAAACTGAAACCGAATCTCTGAATTCTACACTCTGAAACTGAATCTATGGAGAATGAATGCAGATGTAGAGAATGTTACATTTTCTACATCTGCATTCGTTCTACATCTGCATTCAAGGTAAGTATCATTCCTTGGTTTCAAAGTCACAGTGTGACTTATTTAATCACTTTATTGTTGGCCAGCTTCACAAAAATTCAGGTTTCCAAAGATATATATGGAGACAGAAGATTTGTTCCTCACTTAAATGAAAATCATAACATATATAAAAGCTATGGAATTTTTCTTTAATAAAGCTATTTCTGCTTTTAAGTACAAAATTGCCCTAAGTAATGTGTTAAATAAGTATGTTACTACTAGGATATAATTAGAACATATGTTTAAAGATATTTATTTGTTGTACAGTTTGAGGACACTGAGGATTAAAATGACTACATAAAATTCTAAACATCTAATATGGTGGTAGAATGTTTCAACTGGGAAAAATAACAGACAGTTTTGTTTCTTTCACCTGTATCTTTATAATAAAAATAGCTATTTACGAAATACCATGTGCCAAGTACTGTGCTGAGGCTCTCTCTATATTATCTGTATCATAACAATCCTAAAGTAGGGTTACGCCCATTTTAGAAATGAAGGATTTAGGCTCAGGGAGATTGTGAACACACAGCTATGAAGTGGTAGAAACAGGATTTGAGTCCAGGTAAAAGCCAACCTCTTAGCTATATTGTTCCAAATGCCACCTTCCTTTTCAGCCTTTTCCTCTTTTCTTCTTCCCCTCAGTCTACAAAAGCAGTCAAATCTTTGTCAATTAAAAAAATCTTTCTTTGTTATTTTTTAGAAAATTTTCACATTATGGGTAGAAAGGAGTAAATGAGCTACATCTCCTCTCTCCATTTCCTTATTCTTACTTAATCCTCAACCCATGGCCACTTTATGTGTACATCACTCTACTGGAAATTGTTCTCACTGAGGTAACCAGTGACCTTCAAATTGTCCCATCTAATGGAGATTATTTTCAGTTCTTTTCTTCCTGGACCTCGTTTGATCACTTTATCCGTCTTTGACTCCTGAGACTCTATCTACTTCCCCTCATTCTCCTCCTCCTTACGGACCACTCTTCCCATCTTCTTCATTCTTTGACATGTTCAATTTTTAGCCTACTGTTCTTCAAATTGGTCAAAGTATCTCTGTGTGACTGCAGTCATTTGTACACTCTCAAATACTGCTTCTTCCCAGTTTCAGACATGCATGTCCAGCCTATCCTACAGGCATCCCAAACTGTACTCAATAGCTTCCCCCTGTAAACTCCATTTCAGTCAGTGTTTCTACTACTTACCAAGTCACCCCAGCTGAAAACCTGAGAGCTGTCATTGATTTTGTTTCCATTCCTTCAAATTCTGATCAATCACCCCATGTTCTGTCTATTTTACCTCCAATCACCCCATGTTCTGTCTATTTTACCTCCAATCACCCCATGTTCTGTCTATTTTACCTCCTAAATATTTCTTAACCACAATTCCTTCTCTTCCATCCTCATCCCCAACTCTGCCGTCTCCTGGTTTGGGTCCTCATTCTCCCTTGTATTCTGCCATGGCTCCTGAACAATCTCTTTATCTTCAACATTGTTGCCTTAAAATAAGTTCCCCTACACAGCGATACCTAAGGTGAAAATCCAACCACCTGCCCCCTATAGGCACTTCGAAAACAATAAAACATCCTATTGGCCCTTACTAGACCCTTACTAGACCCTCATGATCTGGTTCCTGCGTGTACTTCTTACAACTTCCCATCTGATATTTTACCGTCCCCCAAATCCAACGGCTGCTGTCATCTAAACACTATACCACCACATCTTGGTCTTTGTTTCTTTTGTGTGGCTGATGCCTAGGTAGTGTGTAAGGCTTGGTGCAGATATTGACTCCTCTAGAATCCCTTCCTTTACCTGCCCTTTCCCTATGACCCTAAAATATAGTATATATATTGCTGTCATTGCAATTTTAACATTTTAATTATTTATTTCTGCATTTGTCTCTTTCACTAAACAGTGAGTTTTAGGAACTGTAGCACTGTTCCTGGCACACATTTTTTGCTAAATTTGTCTCCTTAAATTGAGAATAAATGCCTAAATTAAAAAATGATTTGATTCAACATATAATTTATCACTTGTGGGATTTTCACCTAATTATTGAAACTATTGGAGTCTGAGTGTCCACATCTGCAAACGGGCTCCGTGATTTTGGCCCATCTTGTGACTGGGAGAATAAAATGATGAATTTGCAATTACATGTGCAAAATGTAAAGCCTTCTACTGAGCATCAAAAAGGAAAATCTGTCTGCTTAGACAATAGTATGGTAAATAAAGTTCTTTTTATAAATGTTAGCTCTGTGTTTTCTACTTTTACCTCTTCAATCTGTACTCTAAGTTTATGGTTATCATGAGGAGACTTCCTTTAAATAGCACCCACCTTAATTTACCACAAATAGTAAATTGGCTTTGAAGAAAAAATTTTAAATTGTAGTTTGTTACTTATTGCCTTTCAGAAATTGCCTAATAGCAACCACATGGGAAAAATCCAGCTCATTTCAAGGCAGTGCGTTTGAATATCTGGACTGTATTTGAATATTTGGAAGAGTTAGTTTATTTCTGTTATTAACTTACTTTGTACTTAATCGAAGTACCTGACATGTTTCACTGTAGGAAACATTTTTAGGGATCTCTTACACCAAAGAAATGGGTACTGTTGAATATTTTACAGCAACTGGCCTGATGCAAATTTGTGATGTAGGTAATTTGCAATTTTCCTCCTTTTATCCAGACCTTGTATTAATTTTAGTGGCTTTATCTTGTTGCTAAGCTCTGCACAGCAAGTGTGCCTCAGTAAGAGTGGAAGGGAGCTTGATCCCTGTTTTCCTCATCAGGTCTAGGGGGATGTTCTGGCAATTCGCTTGGCTTAAGACACAATTTGTACCAATTTGTTGCCTTCCAAAGGAGTCCAGGACATAGAGACATAGAGGTTTGACCTTTGTAGCTGTTATCTTTTCAGGGACCTTTTACTGAGGTGCAGAGTCTTCCCAAGATTCGTTAACTTCTAAAAGTATGCCTCTGGTCAGAATTATCGGAAACATCAAAAGGGAAAGACATTGCTTTTTAATAGATATTACTGATATCATTATATAAGCCTTCTATGCAAGATCCACGATGAATCATTCTGATCTCCATTTTGTAAGTCTTGATGTACAAACAGAAGTTAAAATGGTATTTTTAGAAAAACGATAATATAAGCCGGGCGCGGTGGCTCAAGCCTGTAATCCCAGCACTTTGGGAGGCCGAGGCGGGTGGATCACGAGGTCAAGAGATCGAGACCATCCTGGTCAACATGGTGAAACCCCATCTCTACTAAAAATACAAAAAAATTAGCTGGGCATGGTGGCATGTGCCTGTAATCCCAGCTACTCAGGAGGCTGAGGCAGGAGAATTGCCTGAACCCAGGAGGCGGAGGTTGCGGTGAGCCGAGATCACGCCATTGCACTCCAGCCTGGGTAACAAGAGCGAAACTCCGTTTCAAAAAAAAAAAAGGAAGACGATAATATATAAACACATTAAGCCCATGTGTTAATATTTGGAAGGAAATGTGAGGATCATTCTGTAAATGAATAAAAATTAATTCATATATAATTCCTGGTTTCTTGATAACATGGAAATTATTACAGCAACTGAACAGGTATATCAATTTACACATGTTTAAATAGCTGTCTAGGTACATACAGAGAAGCACACTTGTAGTTCTCTACCTCTATATGATATATGAACATACATTGTATCACAGTAAAAACTGTGTTTCTAATATTATCTGCTTGTCTGCACTACATCATACTACATTTACTCAGAAAACAAAGATTTAGAAAAACTTGAATACTGGCCTGAAATTCAACTTCTTGTTATAATTCCAAAGAAAGCTTACTTTCAAGTCCACAACCCTGATGCAACAAAAAAACCTTTATTTAGCATCACTTTGACAAGTAATCTCCCAAAATTATTTGCATGTATATGACTAGGGGTATTTACCCTCCAAAGTATTTGAATTGCAAAGGGATTGACTCACTACACTTTCAGAGCTATATGTTAAGAATATTATTTTTTATTTTCCACTAAATGAGAGGAATGGATATGCAGGTAATGAGGAAAGAGAAGAGGCAAATATTACACATAGCGTAAATAGAAATTGTTTAGAGAATGTTTTTTGTAATCACTAATTTGGCTTGTCTATAATGGTCCTCTTTGGTGGTAAATATTAAACTTTACTTAGGCAGGCCACAACATGGACAGAATCAGTGAGATTTCATTGTCCCTTTGAATGAAAAACAGTAAATTATATCCTTGAAAAACAAAGTGAAAGTTTTAAAAAGTGCTTACTTTCTGTTCCTTTTCCGGACACGGCTGTAGGCTTCCAAACCTTCTGTTAGTGTCTTCAACTTCTCGGGCTCCACCTGAGTGAAGGTATGAAGACCAAACCACATTACCCAGACCTGTAATTGTTAAACATGGTTTTTACTTTCCTGCCATACTAGCAGGTGCTGCACTGGAGGGGAGGGGAGCCTTAACCTTCACTGCCCTGTCAAATCTTCTGTCCTCATTAGAGGTTGATTCTGTGGCTCCAGGCTGCAACATCAATGGACGTGAAAAGCTGTTTGGCTTTAAAATTGTCAACATTTTGAAAATAATATTTTGGGAATAACACCTGGAATTTAAAAAACCTTCAACACATGACATCATAAAAATCAGAGATCCTGGCTCACTTTCTTAGCAACTGCAAATCTGTAGTATTAGATTACTGTGATTGATCAGTATTAGAGGAAGACAAGAGTGGTAATTAGTGAAGTGGGTGGGCTTTGGAGCCAACAGATCAAAGTTTGAATACTACCTTTTCACTTCCTAGTAGGAGTAAAACACATTTTCTGAGCCTCAGTCTCCTCCTCTGTAAAATGAGGACAATAATACCTACCTTCCTGCTAGAATTGCTGTGAGAATTAAGATGTGATAAGTCTTGTTGAATACTTATCCTAGCATACAGCAATGATCATGACCTAGTACACAGCTGGCTTTGCAGAGGCCATAAAACGTGAGAAGAGGGTGTTGCTATGCCTTGTGGGTGTGTCCTCTGTCCTGTCTTGCTTGATCACTGCCAGTCTGTGTGTGGTCTGCTACTTCAACAGAGGTCAGTCACCAAGTGTGGTGGGATATGTGTGTGTGTGTGGAGGGTGCAGCCTTTGCCACACACTCCTGAGAATCTCTATCATGGTTCTTGAAGTCACCTCCCCACAATAAAAACAATTAATAATTAGGAAAGCTTGTATGAGACTTGGGAATAAAAATGCTTTTAGAATATATGGCTATTTTTATTCTGTAAACACACATACACACACACATACACACACACAATCTAAGTAAAAATAGCGTTGTTTGCTGTGTAAGCATAGTTTCAAGGCAAGTACCTCAGCCATTCAGTTGGGGTAAAATCCAGCCACTCTACCCCCATTTCTCCTCCAACCCCCAAGCCACTGTTATATAAAAATACAGAGTTAAACAAAATGCCTCATGGGTAAAAACATAAACACTAATAAGCAAGGAAATTACTATTAACTTTTGTCTTTGTATCTTCAAAATTGACTCATGAATGTTGTTTAGAAATAACTTTTCTATGACCCCTTCAAATCTAGAACACAATTATGCTTAACAAAAGTTATCATTATTGTCTGAAAACAAGCTTTTCTAATATTTAATGAGAAAAACAGTCAAATAATAGAAATGTTTTTCTTTTCATGTTTTTGTATTTTGCCCAAAGGAATCCAAATGTCTTATACACATAAGTTCATACATACCCAGTTCACCGTGTGTCAGTACAAGACACAACTGTGTTCCAATAACACTTCACATAAAAAAAAGTATCCTACTGGGTTACTGGTACCACTGGAAAACCTAAAGTGAGCTGAATGTAATCATGTGTTGTTTAAAAAAGAAAAAAAAAGGTGCCGGGTGCACTTTCACATTTCATGTTAGAAATGAGCCTCCACCTTGTATTCACTCACATGAAGAAGATATGAAAGACATTTTGCCTATTACATTTTTGTAATCAATAAATGACTCCACTTATATTTAAATAAGCTTCTTGGCAGCAGGAAAGAAGCTGTGCTATATAACAAACTTCTATTAGACTTTGTAGTGGGGGATTTCAGAAGGGATTGATCAGGTCACAGAATGCAGATTCACAATGAAACAAAGCAAGATACAGCAATTAAAACTTACCCCGTTGGTCTTAATTTAAAAGACAAAGTTAGGTCAAACTATTTTTTTGAGTCTTCAATTTTTATTTTTAATTAATTATGGAATAAGGGATAGTAAAAACATTTCTTGTGCATGTACTATGTAAAAGGCACTGCTTTATCATTTAATATGATACTACTGCAAACTAATATTGCTTTTGTATTATTACAGGTGGGACTTGGTGCATTTAAATAACATGGCCAGAACTGAAACTCAGGTCTGACTCCAAAGTGCTCAACCTCTCTCGACGATACCAACTACAACGTATATTGAAATATACAGTCATTTTATATATATAGCATTTATATATATAAAATCACACACACACACATATATAAAATACACACACACACAGGCACACTCAAAAATTTAGGTCAAATTATTAAAAATTGTATTTCTACAAAATTTAGATGACAAATTGGCCAAATTTATATTCAAATTTTTTTATGCTTAAATAATTTTCCAGGAATTTTTTTCCCTGAACTAATACTCTACCACGGTTTCTTCATTTAAATCTGTCTCTAAGGCTGTAATAAACTTATAATAAACTGTATTATTTATAAAGAATTAAGTGGCCTCGAAAAAGAAAGCAAAGATAGTCTTTCTGAAACTAAACATAAATAAGATACATGCCACTGTGCATTTCTGGTATAACAAGATCATACATATTCAGAAGAAAGTTTAGTTTGTTTCAGGATTTTAGCATTTTACTGTATTGTGAAAAATATATGAAGAGTGTGTTTTCTGAGGAAATAATAATACATTTGAAAAATAGTCAAGAAACTTTAAAGATACCCACCAGAAATGGTATCAGATAATAACAAAATAAATTCAATTTCTAGTTAAATAGAAATCATATTTAATGAACTCTCCCCTGTAAACTATTTAGCTACCTTGTAAACTTAAAAAAAGTACTGGGAAATCAAATACATAAATGTAACTTTAAAAAGGTTAAACACACACAAATATTTTTATAAAACTTACACTAAAGGAGGAAGTAATCTAAGATAATACTTTCATCTATAATTATAGTCTTGTATTTTTGTACAATCACAAACCAGGAGTGTCATAAATTATTTTACTCTATCTTAGTGAGAAGGGGAGGGCTTTATAATTTATCTTTACTCATCTGTCCACAGAGTTTCATGCCGGTAACAATGATACTAACAGTACTGGCCATCATGGTGTAACTCCTTACTCATGCCATTTAAGAATCATAAAGTTACCTGGAATTTATATGTATTCACAGTTCACTAATTAATGTATAAATATACATGTTAAATGTTAAATATTTTTTCCTTCCTTCCCTCTTCCTTTCTTCCTTCCTTCTTACCTTCCATCCTTCCCTCCCTCCTTCCTTCCTTCCTTCCTTCCTTCTGTACTTCCTTCTTTCCCTTTTTCTTTCATTTCTTTCTTTCTCTCTCTCCTTTCTCTTTCCTTTCTTTCTCTTTTCTTTCTCTCTCTCTTTTTCTCTCATTCTTTCTTTTTATGTCTTTCTTCTTTTTCTTTCTTTCTTTCTCTCCCTCCCTGTCTCCCTCCCTCCCTCCCTTCCTTCAGTTCGTTCCAGGATCTTGCTCTGTTTGCCGGGCTGGAATGCAGTGCCACAATCTTGGCTCGCTGCAGCCTCAAACTTCTGGGCTCAAGTGATCCTCCCATCTTAGCATCCTGAGTAGCTGGGACCACAGGTGTGTGCCATAATGCTCAGCTACTTTTTAAAAAGTTTTTGTAGAAACAGGGGTCTCACTATGTTGCCCAAGCTGATCTCAAACTCCTGGGCTCAAGCAATCTGCTTGCCTTAGTCTCCAAAAGTGCTGGGATTAAAGGCATGAGCCATTATGCCCTACCAACACTTTTTGACTATTAAAAACTCTTCATTTAAATTTTTTAGTTATAATAACTCTTCTACATAAATAGTTTTATGGTTTGTTCAGTGTGGATAGATGATTAAGAGTGTTTTTTTTTTTTTTTTTTTTTTTTTTAACAAAGATGAATCTCTGATTGCTTATTTGCTTATTTTGTTGAGAAGGCCCATATTACACATTTGGTAATTTACTTAAGTTTTCGATTTGGTGTCAGCACAGTGGGACCTCATGTATCTCAGAAGAAACTTTAAATCTCACAAAAGAAGACATAAACCTTTCAGAGAGCCAAACCAACCTTTGAAAGAGAGGTATAGTACGTATTCGAAGAACCTGGATCAGTGATACTGGATCATTTTTAAATAGAGCCGGTTAACTGGAGATGATGTTAAATTTTTCCGCAGCCTTTAATCTTGATAACACCTCTTTTTGTGAATTCTTTTCTGTTCCTTATTGCTGAAGCAGAGCTGTGTGAACGTCAAAGAATAATGGAGCACTAGCCACATCACAGATCTCATAACAGAGATGACAGCTGACCTCAAGCTCCCCTTTTCATTCTTTACTTCCCCATTCCATTTCTACAAAGTCCTGTTGTTGGGGAATGGTATAATGTAAGGAGTACTAAACTTAGAATAGAAGACCAGGGTTGGAACTTGGCTTAACTACCTGTGATTTGTATTCTTAGGAATGCCACTTCTCCAAGCTTCAGTTCTCTCATCTGTAAAATGGGGATAATTCTGCACATCTTTATGGGCCATTGAAAGAATCTAAAAATATCACGAACCTGAAGGTGCTTTATCAA
Organism: Saimiri boliviensis; assembly: GCF_048565385.1. Taxonomy (NCBI): domain Eukaryota; kingdom Metazoa; phylum Chordata; class Mammalia; order Primates; family Cebidae; genus Saimiri; species Saimiri boliviensis. Next base: position 90,607,632 of record NC_133453.1, read on the forward strand.
CACCGAAGCAGTCCAAAGTGCCACTGGTAGTATGCAAAGTTATTTTAGGTAAAACATGGACAAACGTTTAAATATTCTTTTTTAGTTTTTTTAGAGAAAGGTCTCCACTCTGTCACTCAGGTGTACCTATATACATACACACACACACACACACATACATATATAGCACACTGTATATGTATATATATAGCTCACTGTAACCTTGAATTTTGTAACTCAAGTGATCCTCCTGCCTCAGTCTCTCAAGTAGGTAGAATTACAGACATGTACCACCATGCCTGGCATGCTTGGCATGCCCACTGCAGCTTTGATCTCACAGGCTCAAGTGATCACCCTACCTTAGCCTTCCAAGTAGCTGGGATCACAGGTGCCCACCACCATGCCCACTAATTTTTAACAATTTTTTGTAGAGATGGGGTTTCATTATATTGCCCAGGCTAGTCTTGAACTCCTGGCCTCAAGTGATCCTCTGACCCCAGGCTCCCAAAGCACTGAAATTACAGGTGTGAGCCACTATGCCCAGCCCCCTTTGCACATCTGAACAGTTGTATTAGTCATATAAATTTACCTTAGAAAAATACAAACATTATGATTTTATATATATGATATCCAGGAATAAAACTAAAGTTGTTTAAATTTAAAAAGTGGCTTGAATAGTGCCTAGTACATGTGTGCCTAATAAATATTTACTGAGTGAATAAATTAACTGATACATTTACATACAAAATTTAAGTAAATAATACATGTATTATGCAGCTTTAGCTGAAGTCTGGGAAATTCACATCTCTGAAGTAGTAAGCAAATATGAGGCATTTATTAGATTCATTATCAAACATTTATTAAATAGTAAATATTAAGAATAATACTTTTTTAAAAGAATAACATCTTCAAACTGAAAAAATTCCTGCTAACTTAAGTGCAATATTTCAATATTTTTTAAAGATTTGGAATTAATATTAAATGATAAATAATTTAGGGTAAAAAGTTGATTCACCTGTGACAGAAAGGATGAACCTAATTGTTTTCAAACAATAGTACAATAGTTCTCATGGCAGAGTACTAGTCATTCCTTTAAACAAATCCCATTTTTAAAATGAACTAACCAAACTCTCATGATCACAATTTAGTCAGTGGCATTATCTGAGGCCTTTTTTGGTGCTTCTTTCCTCTTCACTTTGGATAGCAGTGTTTTTAAGCAGTGGGGAACTACACTACAGGATGGGGGTAAATCTATTCTAAATGTGACAACGATTTGCACATCAATCCACAACATACAGCTAGAATTAAATGTTTTGGATAAAGTTGCAATTTCTAAGAAAACGATGTTGAAAAGTTAATGTAACAGAAGCATATAGTTGCCTCAGACCTGAGATTCTATTTCCTGCTTTCTATCTGAAATTGCATGAACAAGCTCATGTACTCTGTGTCGGGCTCAGTTACCAGTGCAAATGAAGATAGGCCTTTTATTCCTCTTTAATCTGGCTCAGGAAAAAAGCTCACAATATTTCAGAATTCACTATAGTAAAGTTTGCAATTGTTTTACTCAGCTTAGTCTTTTTCTTGATATTCACATTTGTGATCTTTGCTAGTTTTTCATTTTTATTATCTTTCAAATTCTGATCAGGAATTCACTTTGTTGGCCTGGATTTTATCTTTCTTATTACTTTTGAAAAACGATTTTGCTCCCTTTCAAGGAGATTCTGGTGCTGACAGGGCATTGATTGCCTCTGTTACACCACCAGCCAAAATGCAACCCCAATATTGCAGATGTTGTGGTACAGAGAAAAGGATTCATTTCCAACAGTGGTTAAGAAAATATATAAGGCAAAGTGAATACACAAAGAACACTCTCAACAGAGAATTATAGCACCAAAGAATACAAACAGCTAACACGGATAAACACAGAAAGAACGTTCTTCAAAGGAAAATGTCTGAACATCATAGGAGGGGGCACCTCCCAGAGTTAGTTCCCCGGGCTCCACTTTTTAAGTTACACACCCCCAGAATGCGAGGTAGGCTGTCTCCGGTTATGCTTCATGCTGTCAAAACACGTGTGTGTGAGATGCTGAACTGACATACGGAAAGCCTATTGCCCCCAAATAAATTTGGTTATAAGTTTTAATAAAGATGAGTTTTGTCAGTTTTGAATGACTATTCAGAGAGCTGTTTTTATCTCTACTTGCCAGAAATTATTGTCTGGAAAAAAGTCAAAGAGTAATTCTGAAGAAGGAACACCCTATCCGCTAATGCTTTGAAAAACATGTCTTCACTTAATCAGGGAGTGTAGAACAGAGATGTAGACCTTTTCTTGGTAAGCAGGTGTCTCTGGACCTGTCCAACAACAGTCATTTCTTTGAAAAGAAACATTTTGGTGCCAGTCCAGTAATAAATTCTTTCTTAAATTTGGCTTGGGTCAGAATACATATCAAATGTAAGAGCAATGATATATGAAGACCAATGAGAGGATGTTCAAAAAGTAAAAATAATCTATGCAGAAAAAAATATAAATTTTATTTTTTGATTATTACTGCTTGAGAGGCAACCCGTTTAGGCTAGTTAACATAAAATCAAAGATGACAGATGACAATTGTAAAATATATCTTAGAAAACAAGAGCATTTTCTCTATATTTAAATAGTTATTGAAAGAAGTACATAAAGATAACCATTTCCACCATAGTTGCATAGGCTTAAAAATATTTTCATATTAAGGCATAGAGGTGTAATATCAGAGGTAGCCATTTTTCTTCCCAATAATTCCCTAACATTATGCCAAGATCTGGAAGTGAATCTGTTTGGCTATGGCTATGTTCTGGAGCACAGCACTGAGGTCTTATTCTTGGTCACTGAGCCATGCAATAAAGGGTTCATGGTTCAGAGAGAAACTTGAACCAGTTATTTAGAACAAGTATAACTATCTCCCAGAATGCACTTTATTACAAACTGCTAACCAAGGGAAAAAACATATTAGGATAGAGATAGTACTTCCTGAGTGGTATAATACAAGACACATAATATCCTCCAATACTGTCACATAGCTTCAATCTTAGGAAAGTAATACATACAGGCAATTCGCCCAGGCAGGAGTACAGTGGTGTGATCTTGGCTCACTGCAACCTTTGCCTCCCTGGTACAAGCGATTATCTTGCCTCAGCCTCCCGAGTAGCTGGGACTACAGGCACGCCACCACGTTCAGCTAATTTTTTGTATTTTTAATAGAGATGGGGTTTCACCATGTTGGCCAGGATGGTCTTGATCTCCTGACCTCGTGATCCGCACGCCTCGGCCTCCCGAAGTGCTGGGATTATAGTCATGAGCCACTGCACCCCGCTCATAAAATGCTTTCAAGTAGAACTCCTTCTTGAAATTAACAACTAACGTTAACTTATAATTCAATGTCAATTTGTACACGTGCTGAAATTCATAAAGATAGTTATGAACTATTTCATTCATTGAATATAATCCTTAAAACCCTTAACTCTCAACCTGGTTAATAAATCCTTTATACGTGGACAATGCAGAGGTAAACAACTAAGGTCAAATTACCACAATTCCATAATGCTGGAATCTAAATTACTAAGACTGTCTAACATAAAGGGCAGAGAATGGAAGGTTAATATTTACTGAGCTTCTTTGATGTGCTAGATAATAATCTACAGTATTTCATTGAATTTCTAAGGCATCTTTTTGAATAGAAATTAATATTCTCACTTGAGAGGTGAGTAGCCTGCAGCTTCTAGGAGATTAATGACAGAGCTAAGATTAGGCTCACATCAGAGTGCCCAAACCCATGCCTCTTTCTGCTACATCTTGCTTTTTCTCTAGTTCTCTGTAGACTGTATTTATACAGTATTTGATGTCTAAAAACCATACCTTTTAGGAAATCATCTCAGAAACTACAGAACATGTCTAATGCATATCAGTAATCTGCTACATTTAATATCCTGCCAAAGACAAAAAAAGCTTTTCTAAGCTCATAAGCTGACCAAGTCATTTACCATTATGACCAACAGTGTCTGCTAAAATATTAACGTATTGACTATGGGGAGGTCTCAGCCCTTGGCAAATACCAGTGCTCTGATCACACAGCATTGACTTCCTTAGACCAGAGACCAACCACACAACCTGAAAATAGGAGAGGCACTCAGCTTGTTTTGAAACAGGAATCTTCTATCCTGTTAATGAATAATCTATACTTTCTAATTTGCCTGCTGCTATAAAGAATTTGGTGTGGCTTGCTGAGAACAAAGCCTGTAACTGAATATAATAAATGATAGGTTGTGGGGTAGAGTGGGGGGTAATAATCTATTCTAAAACTTGAGTTAACATAGATTTTTATTTGGTGGGATCTGAATCTTGGATTCTTTGGTGGACACAGAAATAGTATGAAAGCTAAGCTAAGGAAGTTTAAAATGATAATGTAAGAAAATTGTTTGGCAAATTTTTTCTTCATAGACACTACAAAGATAAACACTATGGAAAATGAGCCCACATTCTACATTAGCAAGGTGGAATTAGAAAAGTTTTACGATAATAAACAAATTTAACACTAGTCTCTGTCTTTCTGCTCTGGACTTTATAAAAACATCAGGCATTGCCATAGTATACAGAAGGTAACCTAAGGCAATGCTTACCTTTCTAGAAGCAAAAGTTTAGTAATTAATGCATAAAGCTTTATCTAACATTCTTGGACATTAAGGAGTTCTACATAAATAAAATTACATCAAAACTGGTTCACTTGAATAAGAATACAAATTTTAAAAAGTGTCCTACTGGATATCTTTCTGAAATACATCATCTGTTGTCTTACACAGGTATTGAACATAGTTTAATTTTTTTCTTCACAAACTAGGGTGATCAATATATCAGACACTTGGCTTGAAGTCAGACAGATCTGTGTTTGAAATTTTACCTTTTCTGGTGTTAACAAAATGAGAACTTTGACTCATGGAGCATCACGAAATAACGTATTAGGATGTCTTTTGTTTTATGAACTACAGAGGAAACAAGAATGTTTTTGAAGTAGTACTTAGATTATTTATGTGCAAAAATGTGGTAGGTCCTGAAAAGATCAGAGGTTTTTAAAAATGTTGAGCCCTTAGAGCTTATAAGGCTGTTATAGCTTGCTTTTAAAATGATAGATAAATGTTCATGTATTATCATGAATATTCTATTGCATGTTTTCAGTTTTTACCTCTAAATGTGTGCTTCAAATTAAATTTTCTGAATTACTAAAAATACTTTTAGTGTATAGTATATCTTGATATAAAAGTTTTTACTTGAAAATGCAAAATTACAAGGTCAGCCAGTGAGAGGAGGAATATATGAATTTATAGCAACAATTTTATGTTTCCTATTATGATTCATCTATTGCCAAAATTAAGAAAAATCTGGATTAAAAAATATTATTATTTTGTAGTGGAATGAATACTACATACTACTTTGCTTATTTAAATGAAGAAAAATAAATGTTTCTTGGACTCTTATTAGATTTTTTTTTTTTAAAGTACATCTCCCCTAACATCAGTGAATCCCTCAGTCTCAGGAGTTTTCGAACAGAGATTAATCAGAAGATCTATTCTAGACTATTATTCAATGCAAAATGTGTTAAAAGTATGTGCCTTTATTCTCCTAAGGGCATAAAAAGATATTTAGACAAGGCATTTAGGACAGGAAGAATGTTTCCAGGGAAGGAAGGCCATAATCTTTTTTTTAGTTAAGCTTTTGGTAAAATGGCACATAAAAAAGACTTAGTTCGTTTGCACAGAGATTGTAAAACAGTTCAATGTCTACATTTTGTATTTGTAGAACTTCCATTTATATCATAAAAGCCCAATTTTTCTGTTTCTAATTATTTCTTGAATAAACTGTCAAAAACATTTAGGTTTATCAACCTAAAGAATGTTTGATCTCAGAGAGCATAGAGAATAAAATATTTTGTGAATAGGGGTATGGAATTCATTTTCTTATCAAATGTACAAACATTATGCCCAGAGTGTATCCTGACAAGTATATATTAGGCATTATAAGCAAGGTTTTAGGACCCTCTAGTCATTTGGAGAAAGACAATCCTTTTATTGTGCTGGCAAAATGCTTTTGGTTTCCTGTCATTAAACCTAAGTGCCAGTGAAAGTTTGAGCAGAGATTGCTTTATACAATACACTCTTTACGAGAATAATATTTACCTGTAAGAGTAATTTTTATTACCTAAGAAGATGAAAAATTATGTTTCTTCATCATATGGGGGAATGTGCATAATTATCTCCTCCTGGTCAGATATAAATTTTCTATCTACTTTAAACACTCTGCATATTTCTTGCCTGGTAAGCCAATTCCACCATTTTTGTAAGAGGAAGGGGGGGAAAAAAAAACCCAGAAGACCCCTACTAATTTCTTTTGAATTGAACGGTAGTTTCATGGAGAAGTTTTCATTTAATTTATATGATCTAATTGTGTTAAGTAGAACCAGACTATGGGGTTAAACATTTCCATATGTTTTAAAGGCCCAGAACTTTTCCTGAAAGGAGACATCATTCTGAACTCAGACTTTACCTGCTGCTTCCAGAAACAGCTGCAACTCCACCCAGATTGTACCCCCTTCCCAGCTCTGTGTGCCACACGTAAGCACATGGAGGAGATGCCATCCCCTGGTGCACCCGTTGCCTGGGAGGGCCTTACCCCTGCCATACTTCTGGACCTCCAAATGCTACCAGATTTTTCCGCCAGTCACTGACACTTGCCTTCCTCCTCTGTGTATGAAATGAAGAAGTAGGTAAATGTAGAGAGGGAAGGCAGAGTTGACCAAATTCTGGAAATCTGGTTCCTGGCTTACAGCCACCCTGAGCCCTAGTGTGATCTATAAATGCTTTACAACTCACCCCTTGTTGATATGACATTTTGGTGACTATAACCATCCCCTCTTCATTTTATGCTCCAGAAGCTTGTGAGACCTCAATGAGTCATGAAGAATCCTAATTTCAAATCCAAAGAATCCAAAGTGATGATAACAAAAACCAATAATTGATATCTGAACAAAGGTTAGTATTTGACAATGGATAAAGATTGGTATACCTTCCCTTCCTCGGGGCTTTGTTGACATGAATTGTGAACGTCGTCTTCTCTTACTAATTTTCCAGGCCAGGAAGTCAGTCCTTTGATTTGGCCCCAGACCAAGTCGCCAACATTGAACGTCCTTGGTCTATAATGTATCAATTCATTTGAAGAGGGGGAGTCTGGATTCCTTAGGTCATCTTCACTACTAATGCTTTTAGCATCTGAAGGGCTAGGCACACACCCGTTAATGCTTTTGGCATTAAAGTCTCCATTGTAATGGATGTAGTCTTTGACCAGAGAACTTTCCAAACTATTTGAGGAACTTGGAGACTGCTCCTCTAGGGCCAGGTCTTGCTTTGCAGTGCTTAGCAGCTCTCCAAATCCCCGACTCTGTCGAGGTCTATTCCCATTAATATGTGCACATCTTTCCACAGTGTTCTCTAGTCTCTCTTTAAAACTCATCATAGTTCTTTTGTAGTTATTATACCTGAAATTTTCTTCCAGAATTTTATCCCCTGGACAGTTTCTTGGTGGTAACAGTATTGGGTGCTGCTCCCCAGGCAGAAATGGCAGTGTAGAGACATTGTTGGACCTTTCATGACAAGGACTGCTGTGGATATGGCCTGGATGATCTAAAAATTCCTCGTACTTCCACCTGTTTCGCTCCCCTCTGGGGCTTTGCTCCCCGTCCCACTGTTTTTTGGATGTGTGGCAACTTGCTGACTTGAAATATTCAAACCCATCTCCTTCGTTCGCATTTTTCCCATGGTCTAGATTCTTGGGCAGCCGAGCCCCTCTTGAATTCCTCAGCCTACCATCATGATCAACACCTCCCATGTTCCGTCCATGAATGACCGCACTGACAGCACTGGAGAGATTTAACGGGTCACCAATTGAGGCAGTGAAGGCACTCATGGCACTCAGAGCTGGAATGGGGCTGATCTGAGTTGTACTGTTGACTGCAGTGGTGATGACAACCTGCATTCCTTTGCTGGCTGCATCGACAACTGCTTTGTAAATGGCATCCACGGAAGCATCACCTGGGCCACCCACAACAAGGCCATCCTTCACCTGTTGACCAAGAGATGGGTCAATCCTTGGTTGCAACTCACAAGGTGTATCTTGAAAAGGTGGAAGTGTAGTGTTTGGATTCTCAGGAAGTGCTGTGAGCCCAGGCTGACTGCTTATTCTTTTGTTTAGGAGAGCTGCATCTTCCTGCATTCTCACCTTGAAGAAATAGACAGGAAGCAGTGAGAGAAAGAGAAATAATTTTGAAGGCCTCAAAGAGAAAGACTACAATTTTAAGATTTACCAAAAGACAACCAAATATAACAAGGAAGGAAATATAAAGAACAAGACTCAAGAAATGAAATAAAAAATCACTTCGTGTAGGAAAGCATATGTCATCTGCATGCCATTTCTTTGGTTAAAATTATTCAATGGATTTTAAAAATTTTCATTGCAAAACATTCTCTAGAAAAATTAAACTTGAGGTGGTTGGATACAAAATGGACGCAGGGTGGGATGACTCCATTGATTTTGTGGTCTTTGCAATTACAGGTCTTTGGAATTTAAAATGCAAAAAGAGAGTCAAGTCATAGGTAATCAAATCGGCAAAGGAAAAAGATTTTGAAAATGATTTCTAACTTACTGTTTCCACTTAACTAAGTGGAATATAAAATAAAATAAAATAAAACAAAACATATAAACTCCCTTCTTAACAATAACATGACACTAGTTTTCAGATAGTACTAATACCTGCTCCTCAATCTTTTCAGGCCGCATCCCCATGCTGTCAATAGTGGCAATGGCTGTCTGCACAGGTGATTCTATTAGAAAGTGGTTAAGGGAGAGCATACTTACCAGGGGAGCATATCAGAATTTCAGTATAGGAAGGATGAGGGCAGTTTGAAAAAGTGCCCAAGGTTATTCTAATTTTACCACCCACCCCCCAACCTCCACACCATCTAAGAATGACTGCTCTAGACCCTCGATACTTTGGACTTTCAGGTTTTTTCCCCCAATGATCTCTCCCTTTCTTTACATCCTTCCCTACTAATCCAGAACCTGTGATCTGTCGGCACATCTACCTCTCTCTTGCTATTATCACCCTGTCTATACCTACCAGGCAAAATCCCAATCTTGGATCAATTCAACTGCCCACCCTATCTCCATCTACAGTGAGGATGCTGAGTATTTGTCTACAGGAATCTGTGGCTTCCAACCTCAGCTGAGGGCTTATTGCTGCCCATCAATCCTAGATCTTCTGGTTAATTATCACTTATTTCCCACAACTATTCAAATCTTCATCCACTTCTTCACCATCTCCCACACTATTCTTAGGTGACCTTACATAACAGAGAAAATAAAGCCCATCAGGCAAGAATTCTCATTTCTTATACTCTGATACTCCCTGCCCCCCGGGCAGCAGACTTCTCTGGAATTATACCTGTCCTAAATTCTGTCCTGCTTCCTGTAAGAGGGGTCCCTTCTGATTTCTGAGGGTGTACCCTTATGTTCTGAATCCCAAGCCCCCTCCTCAAGGATCCTGTATTATTTATTATCCCTTCCCTTCTTTTTGTTCAATCTTTTATACTTTTCTGGTCTTCCTATAGCACATGATATGTTCATGGCTTACATATTTTAAAGTCTGCATTCATCCTGTCCCCAAACCCCTGCTCGGGGCACTGCCCTATTTCTCTTATGTTCTTCAAAGTTGTTTTATCCAAAAGTAAATTTTGTTGTGTGTATTTGAGGTTAAAACCATGATGTCATGGAAAACATACATAGATGGTAAATTGGTTACTATGGTGAAACAAATTAGCCTACCATCTCATGCAGTAGTGTGTGTGCATGTGTGTGTGTGTGTGTGTGTGAAGAACAGCTAAAATCTACTTCTTTAATCTATAATCTTTAATTCCTAACACCCCATTCACTGTTCCTCCATATTGCCATCTGGCTCCTGCTCCCACCACTCCAGCAAAACTGCATTCCACTAAGTCACTGATGATGTCCTAATTGCTAAATCTAATGGATTCTCTTCAGGCTTTATTTTATCTTTTTTTTTTTTAGTGACAAGGAATGAGTGCTTCCTATTCCTTTCTAAACTATTTTACTATGCAAGATACACACACACACACACACGTATAATCATTGTCAAAAAAGATACAAGTTTTCTTCATTACTTCTCACCCAAACTCACAGTTTCTCACCCTACTGCAGTCCTATTTCCTTTCTTAGAACTAGCCACCACTGAAGCGCATCCTTCTTACTTTCCTTCCTTTTTCCCCTCCTTTTTTCTTTCAACCTAAATGGGATGGTACTAGATTCTGAATCCCACGCCCCCTCCTCAAGGATCCTGCCTTATTTATTATCCCTTGAACATAAAGATGTTCTACTTTTCTGGGTCTTTCCTTTAACCTATGATTATGTTCGTGGTTTCCAGATTGAAAAGTACTGTTCTACAATACTACAGAATTGGAGTCTTGCAGTCTTACAGATCTTCCGTGTCGGATTATATAAGTCTACTTAATTTTCTAAACCACTAGGTAGATGGATATACTGTACCATAATATATTTATTTCCCTACTGATAGAGACTTCAGTGGTTCATAATTTTTGACACCACATTGCATTGAACATTTTGATATGTGCTTGTTAGTTCACATTTGAAGATTTCTCTAAAATGAGATATTAATATATAAAAGCTGAATTTTTGGTTAAAAGAGATTTAAAAATCTGATATGCTATCAAATTACCCTCCAAAGGACTGTATCAGCATATAATGAGACCAACAGTAATCTGGGAGAATCTATTTTTCTGCACCCTTGTCAGCAATGGATATCATCAATCTGATGGACACATTAGTGTGATAATTTATTTAGCTCTGATTGTTATTTTCATGTTTATTAATACTTTATCTTTCAATTTCTGTAAGTTGTCTATTCATATCTATTGCCATTTTTTATAATCATTATCTTTTTTCTTCCTAATCTGTACAAGTTTTTTTTACATAATAGGTGTTAATTATTTAGTGTGTATTAGGAAAATATTTTCTGCCAGGTTGTCACTTGATTTTAGCTTTGTTTAGAATATCCTTGATTATACAGAGATTTTAAATTTTTATGTATTCAAATATGTTACTTTTCCTTTTGACTGTCTTGGTTTTCTGTCATGCTGAAAGAGCCTTCTTTACCCCAAGATTATTTTTAAAAAATCCATATTTTCTTCCTCTGTGGATTTAGTGTTACTCTTTCCATCTATCACCTTGATCTAGCAGGAATTTATTCACTTCGTGGAACTAAAGAAAGATCATGTGGCTGAAGCCAGGGAAAGAGTGGTGAGAGCTGAGGCTGAAGAGGGAGGACAGGTGGGCATGCGAAGGAGGTGAGTCTTAGTCACGAGAGCAATGAGAAATGACAAAGGGTTTATGAGAGTCGCACGATCAGTTTTTACTAACAGCTCCAAAAGAACTGCTGAGATGCTTCAGACAAAATAAAAAAAAGAAAACCTTCACACAAAAGACTGGAATGTTTAACAATACTCATGACTGAGAAATAATAGTAGTTAGAGGAAAGGGCACATAACCTACTTTTCTCGTCCCTTCCCCAACATGAAGTGTTTAAACAAACCCAGACATTCTTTTCTTCGAAAGTGATGCAGGGGAGGAGAGTACCTGAAAGTTCTGAAACAGACAAGCCATGGGGTTATTGTTAGCTGGGCAAGGAATTGTGGACTGTCCTTGGAACGCCTGGAGATTCTGGTACCCCTGGAGAAGTTGCTGCTGTTGCTGATTTGGAGGAAACATCTGATTGTTGTTTAACAGCGACTGTAGATGAGTCAGTTGATGGTTATTCAAAGTATTGTTTATTGATGACATATCACCTATAGTTTGAAAAACATAAAATATAAGTAAATGTGATTCTTCAGAGATTCTATGCCTCTCTTTGTACCTGAGAATTCCTGAAACAAAAACTAAGTGCTATGCTTACTTGGGTAATGCTTTTCTTTCTTTCTTCTGAAAGTCTTACTGAGTGGTAAGGAAAGAGTAGCTTTATTATTTAGTTTTATCTTGCATAATTAGTTTTTTAATTTTATATCCTGGAACGACTACTTAGTCTTTGCTCTATTCATTAAGCAGTCCTTAAATATTGAGCATCTGTGTCATATGATCCCTTGATCCATTTTTAGATTTTAGATCTATTTTAGAGCACTTAAAATTAAAGGTTGAAATTAGTCCTACAATGTTTTAGCAATTGTATCTGACCACGTAATTAAAATGAGTGAGCCTGATCAGGCCTCGTTTACAAAATTTAGCTCTCAAACCATAATTATATACCCCATCAAATCATTGATTTGGCTTAGAAATGTGCATTTTGTTTTGCAGTAGAATGTTGGTCACCTGAAATTAAAATTGGAAAGAAAACTAACAGTAGGAAAGAATTCATTGTCATAATCATTTAAAATAAATATTATATAATCAGTAAGATTAATAACTAAATTTATATTCAAAATTTGAAATTCTTTTGAAGTTACTCTGACATCTTCTTGAGGACAATGTCATAGAAGTTGTCCTGTAATTTGAAATATGTAAATCTGTAATGCTTTGTAGGTTACTTAACTACAAAGATTTCAATGCCAAATAGAACTAATTATGCTATATTATAAAGGTATCCATAAAATCAAAAAACATAAATAATAAATTATTTTTACACATTGAAGATGCCATTGACATCATCATGCAATGTCAGGTGTTTCCAGACGTTATGGACACCATCCCTACGCTTTATGTTATAATTACCTACATCCATCAGTTAAATATACTTGGCATTATTTTCTAACTATTTTGTGATAGGATAATACAGATGAAACACTTTGTTTTTAAGCCACAAAGGCCAAAAAATAATACTGACTGAGGAAATCTAGTAGAAGCTAGAGGGGCTGCCTGTTCCCTTGAACTTGGGCAAACTTTAGCTTTGCATGCTTTTACATCTTGCTTCCTGTTTTGCTAGACAAGTGTTTAGTTTTTATTTATTTAGGGTTCACCTGGAAAACACTTTCTCAATCCGTTTCCATCCACAGTGCAGCTGCTCATACTAACCCTGTGATGCCACACCAACTAAAATTCAAATAAAAGTTACTTTAAAGATGTACCTGTGCTTTATTATTTGAAAAATAAGACTCTACTTGGTTTAAGAGTTGATGGGCAGGTTAGGTTTAAGTGGCATCAGAATTAGAAGAGAAAGCAGATTAAAATGATATTTAGTATTGCTAGAATAGGGGAAAAGGAAAAAGTCACTCATGTTTGTATAACTATGGTGTGTGTGGGTGTTGTTATATTTAGTTCCTTAAGCAAGCTGTGACATAACAAAAACATTTTTAAAAATAGTGTGACAAAATGGAGTTTTTAAAAAGGAGAAAATAGAATTAGAAAAACGTTTCTTTTGTAAAAAATTTGTGAAAAAATTTAACTTACCAAGTAGACCTGTCCCCAGTAGAGGGTTAAGTAGCTGTGGCACCACAGAGTTACTGTTGAGTTTAGCTGGACCAGGTGTATTCCCAGCATTATTAGATATATTCAGCAATGTTTCTGCCATTGACACCACTGCTGTCCCACCAAGTGTTGAGACAGTCAGTGCTGCCACTGCTGATGATGTAGTGGTTGTGGTAGTGGTTGCCTGGGAGGAGGTTGCTATGGAAACCTCTGGATGATTAGCGGTGTTGGCCGATGCCGAGTTCAGGACACCTCCCAACAGCTGGGGATTCAAGGTCATTAATCCTGAGGCCCCAGTGACAGCTGGGAGGAACAGGGGGTTAAAAGTAGTGTCACTGCCTACAAAGCTTGGTAAAGGGTTCCCCAGGGGGCTGGTTAAAAGGGTCTCAGCTCGGCTGTTGTCTGACTGATTGCTTGGCAAATGGTCTGGTGGGGCTGTCATCTGTGTTAATGAGGGTAAAGGGGTATTTTGCTGTTGCAAAAGATCTGAGATGGTCAGATTGAAAGATGGCAGGGGAAGCATGGCAGCTGCTTGGGCTTGGTTCTGAAGCAGGGCTGCTAAGAGCTGAAAGTGAACAGGCTGCAATACCTGCCCATCCATGTCACTGGAGAGAAAAGCTAAAGCAGCGTTTACATTCGGGTTGAGAAAACCTAAAGGGTGGAGGTTGATCTCAGACTTGCCTTCTCCTGCTGAAGGCTGGAGGATATTTAATAGATTCTGGTTTAGGAGATGCTGTTGATTCACTGGCAAAGAGATAGGTAGAGAACTGAGGAGGCTGGGGTTCAAGGGGTGTGGAAGATGGTTGTTTGAAGTGCTGTTGGATGGAAAATGAAGTGCGTGCTCCTGGCCAACAAAAGGAAAATCACTCCCAATGGGCAGCTGACTCTGCAGTGGGTTTCCAGCTGCGGTGGTGACTATGACGCCATCTTGAAGAACAGATGTTGTTTTTGTGATGGCAGGGTGGTTGGTGCCCGCTATGGCTATGGAGGATGATGGTCCTGAACCGCCTAAAATGACAAAAAACAAAAACAAAAACCAGTTATTAAGCATGGATATTACATGAGACTAGGCATAAAAATGCATTAACATAAATTTCAACTAATTTGTTACATGGCACCTTCATTGATTCCAACTAGATTAAATGTAATCAGATCAACTGACATTTGCTATTGGAACTTAAGTTTAGAATGTATACTTTTGGAAATAAATATATTTAAGACATTTTATTAAGAAATAGCTGGTAGGTTGCAGCAGCAGGAGAGGTGAGGGGCTAAAAAAAGGAAATACGTATTGCTGACTATTAAATAGCTATCCTAGAATAGGATAGAACACTATCAAAGAATCAGTGTTCTTCATTCAATTGGGTAGATAAAAGTAACAGTTTTATGAAAAAAAGTTATTTTCATTAAAAACGTTGTCTTTATTTATAAAACTACTACTTCCTTTTAGTGAAAAGAAACCCACAAAAGTAGAATGCACATAAAAATGTAAAACAGAAAATAAAAAGTACCTGTGAAGATAACTATTAATATTTTAGTTTTTAGCTTTCTGGGCGTTTTCTACCTGCATGTGTATACATATACAGGCATGCACATATGTACATATATGTATGCAATATATGCATGCTACACATATTTAAAAAAAATAGAATCATGCTATAATGTTACGTTGTAGCTTTTTAAAGTTATCAATGTATTGCGATTATCATTTTATGTTAACATATATGGCTACAGAACCATTAGTATCATGTATTGATATACTGTACTTTAATCAATCTACAGACATGAATTTTTAAAATTATTTCCAGTCTCTTACTATTGTAAGCAAAACTATGACACATATTCTTATTAATATTTCTTTGCCAGTTTGCCTAATTATTTTCTATGGATAAATTTTTAAAAGTGAAATTCCAGGGACTAAAGGGTTTACATATTTTAGAAGCTTTGCATACATATTGTCAAACTACCTTCCTGTGAAGTTAATCAATACACACTCAATTTATGTTCCTGTAAGCAGTGGATGACAGTGCTCATTTCTCTCACCAACACTCTATTTATCATTATTTTGGACAATGAATAAAGTAGTAATTAAGAATCTTTACCATTCCGATTGCATAAGACACTTTGTACTTAAGAATTCTTAAATTAGACCATTCTTAAATACTATTCTTATTCTTAAAAGTCTTAGACTAAAGATAAAAATTCTGGGAATTTAATATTGTAAAAGATAAAATTTCACTTATAACTGTTTTTGTGATAATCAACCCAAGCTGCACAACAGAATTATCTGGATAAATTAAAAACAAAACAACAAAACAAAACAAAACAAAACCAAAAACCAATACCTGGGCCCTAACCCAGACCCTTTGAAAACTCATCTCTCGGGGTGCAGCCTGGGCAGTAGTATTCTTTGAAATCACCCCTGGTGATCCAGATGCACAAGGGGTGAGGTAGATAGGGTGAAAACCACATCTATTGAAAAGGAACCTATAATCACTTTTTTGTAAATGGTCTTTCCCCATCGTAAATGCATTGTTTCATGTAACACATGCATTTGACAAATATTTTATTATTTTAAGAATATACAGTTAATTTTATTTAAAAATACTAAACACATATAAGGCATAATGAAAAACACCAGTGTCACCAAAAAATCTAAAATAACCAAAACATTTTGGGCTATACCATCCTAAAAACCTTTACATTTATCATGTTACCATTAAGGCTTCATCCAAATATGCAGAAATGTTTCCATAGTTGTAACAGTAGTACGAATATAATTCTATATTCTTCTGTTTTCACCTAATAGAATAACACAAGAATTTTTCCTTTCTTATAAACAGACTTTGTATTTATAGTTTTAACCGTGTAGTGTATTATATTTACTATATTTATTGAATTACTCTGATAAAGTCTGGCACTCATATTTTAACTTTTCATCATTATAGATAATACAGGGGTAAATGTCTTTCTACATGTGATACTTTGATATTTTTGAACTTTTTCCTTAGAAAAAATTTCATAATTGACATGATCATTTTGAGAATCAAAAAAAAAAAAAGGCAAGCAAAAGTTCTGTAATCTGTAAAAGTCTATGAAAATAAAAGGAGCTATCATCATTACTGACATTAGTGGTCACAGTAGTGGTGCTGTGGTAACAGTAGCAAGTACAAACCCGCACATCCAACACACACTTTACAAATATCCCTATAGAAAGGACTGGTCATTTTTCCCATCATGGTCTGTTTTTTTTTTTTTTTTAAGTTTTCAGTGTTTCATTTAAAAAATGAGATTTTAAAACCCCTCGTTGAAAATACATAAATATTTATGAAATATTACGAAATAATGACTATGTTCACCAAGAGTAGTGTAAGAAAACATACCAAATGCTGAAGTAGTCACATAGTATACAATTCTTTAAGTACTAATTCAGATTTGTTACAAAATAATCAAAACCTTAAACATTTAATTGCTTCTTAAATCTTGCTGATATTTCCATAGATGCTATGCATTATTTCCATTTGAACACCATCTTTCTAAAACTTTTTTTCCCCCACAACATAATGGAAGCGCTGTGGTTTGTACTCTTAAAATTTTTTAAAAAAATTTTTATTAAACCTTTACAAACATCATTAAGAGTTTTATTAAAAAGTCTTATTTACTGGTAATCACTACTTTTGGCACTGTGGCAATTTTTCCAATCTGCTAAATAATAATGACATATTTAGATGTAGAGATCACAGTTTCTCTAACCAAACATAGAACACATTTTCAAAATGCTCTAGAGTGTACATGGCAAGGCTTTGTAGATGAAGGTTTTCCTTAGAGATTATTTTCATTTTTTATCTTTATTTTGCAACAGAGAAGTATCCACATCACAATTCAAGGAAGCAACCATTTTGGGATAACCTAAAAGCTCTCTATCTAAATATTCTTGAAGAATTAGAAGGAACAAAGTATAGATACTCTGGGTGTATTTGTGTCTTACCAACAAGAAAGTGGTGAATAACACAAGCTTCTTAAATTTAGTATGAAGATGAAGGTGTAGTTTTTAAAATTTTTCTTTCATTTTCAACAAATCAATTCAACAAACAGGTGTACTCTGTTGGACAACAGAATATAAATGACTATGAGAAAAAAAAAAAAAAAAAAAAACCAAACAACCCTGCTCTTTCCTGAAGGAACTAATAGTTTAGGCAAAGAAATAAACATAGAAATCTCCCTGTCTTTTCCTTCTCTCAAATATATATTTATTCAGAGTTTATTATGAACTAGAAAAATGTAAAGCTCTTTTCTTATATTGCTAGTATAACTATAATGCAATATGCTAAGAGATATAACAGGTACAAAACAAAGAGACCATTATAAAACTGAACATGTCAGGGAAAACTAGTCCAGTGGTATAACACTGATCTGCAATTTCAGAGATGAAAACAAAATTAAAAGGGCCTCTATGCAGAAGCAAGATAATTAAAAAAAAAAGAAAAGAAAACAAAGACAAGGTGATAATAAAGTAGATGGAAGATAATGAAGAGTCCTGTGTTTCTTCAAAACAAACTAATATGATTGAAAATATGGTGAGGTTTCCCCATGCTTCCAGCTCCTCCTCTCCATGGTTAAACCTGCTGCCTTACATAAGCAGTGAAGAAATTTGAAATCATCTTTCTAAACCATTAAATACAAAAATAATTTATTTATCTCTGTATTTCCAAGACCTAACACAGTCTTTGACACATGGTTGGCATTCAAAAAATATTTGTTGGTTGAATGAATCTATTAAAAGACTGTAAAATCATAAAACTTGCACTCAACTTTTAGAAGTAGGTAGTTTGATGCTATGTGTGGGTATGCTTGTGGGCAAAAGGTAAGAGTACCACCTGTTTGTGGAGAAAGTGAAAATGAACTCTCCAGTTTATTAGTCCAATGCCAGGTATTAAGGGACATTGGAAAAGAGATGGCTTCAAGATGACAAATCACCTTAAAAGACTTCCAGATATTTCAAGAAGTTGAAATAACCCCACAGAGAGAGAGGTCTATCCCAAACTACTCTGAGTTATTAAAGTTACTGATTCATGCTGTCATTCAAAGAGGACCCTGAATTTGTATGAAATTTTATAGTCGGAGAGAAATTTGGAAAAGGCTTATTTCTGAACTACTTAATCTTTAATAGGTACTCTCTCTGGTGAACGTATTTCATAGTTCTGCACAAAAACCCTATGGTCTGTTGAACTGTGGGGAAAAATGTTTTGTTAAAGCTGTTTGTTTTGTTTTCGCAGCCAAGGTATTTTGTGCTTAATCGAACAAAAAGGACAGTCTCTGAGAGTTTTAAAAAGCAAATTATTCATTACATATTTAGCAGTTAAATAACCAAAAGGCGGCTGGGAGCCTGGAACAAGTTAGTAAGTTGGAGAAGTCCTTTACTTGGAAAAAATGATTATTTCACACCAGCCAGCAGCACCATGAACTGGCATAATTCCTTTTTCTCATTGTCTCTGTTGCTTTTCCAGAGTAGGAGAGAAGACTGGAAAGCCACCCAAACAAACTTTGGTGTGAAATCTTATGCTTAGACACCAGAGATTAAGACAGTCTAGTCCAATGAGGAAATGACAGAGGTAGCCTGCTCAGTAGGACAGATTTCTGCATGTAAACAGTGCTCTGTACACACTTATAATTCATGATATATATATATATATGCATATGTGTGTGTACACAGATATAGCATGCCCACATTTTAAAAGTTATTTTCCTAACATTAATTTAATCCTTGACATGTTTCATCTCATTTTTAAAACTACTTTTCAAAACAAAGTTAATATCTATCTCTTTTGATTCATTTCTCTTTTTCCTGGTCATTGTTTGTATTGTGCTAAACTCTTACATGGCTGTCTCTTAAATATTAATAACATTATTACACGTCTTGGTGTGTGTACAAGATAGGGCATAAAACTCACATCAAGGAGAACAATGAAGTGTTTTTTAAATGTCATTATACCAGTTAGTTTAGCTCTAATTTTGAATAAATATTACTTTATGCTAAGAAACTTTCTCTAAGTTAATATGCCCGAATACTGATTTTTTATCCATAAAATTCAAGAACCTAAGAAATAAGTCATACAGAATGTGTACGCCTTCACCATCTGACCTTTATCATTTGCTTTGGTGAGTGTACCTGCATTGCAAAGAGGGACAATGGTAATCCTTAATAAAAATGGATGCTTCTAAAGATAAGAGAAAATATCATGGCTTAGTGAGTCTAATAAATATGATTCACTTTTCAATCCCATTGAAATAGTGAAATTTCTCCTGTATTTAAAGGCCTCCTTTTTAATGATAACAATAATAATAAATTGAAAGATAACTTTTATGAGATACTAGATCTTTCAACAAGACCATTTTCTTAAGCTTTAGTTAAGAGGGAATGGTCATATGTATTTACAAAAACATATCCAATCTTGACCTTTGTGCTCTGGATTCTGACATAAATAGTTAACATTCTTCTATCAGCAATAGAAAGAAAACCCTGCTACTTTGTTCTATTTAAGGGAGGGAGGAAGAGGCCTCAAACCAAAGGACTTAGGAGAAGGTAGAAAAGATGGGGAAGGGAGCTATGGCGGTATCTGAGGAAATGCTCTCCACACTCAACAGGGCCAAGCTGCTGGGGAGGAGAAAAGAGCAGCAGAAGGGATGCAGCTTGAATCTTGGAATATGATGTCTATGTAGTTATGACTATCGAGGGGATCAGTCTTTTCAGTCCTGTGGTGGTGACAGAGTCAGAAAGAGTCCCCACCCCCTGTAATCATGTTTCATTTCCTTTCTTAACACATGTAATTACTCTGAAAACTGTTAAAATTAACTTTAAAATGCTTGGGATTTTTCCATTTACTCAAGTAACAATTTTTTTCTAATTAAACCCAAATGCCTCTTTTATCACATTTTTCTTAATATTTATGAGAAAACAAATGTTGAGGAGTATAAGTCTCTTGCTGGTAGGATTTCCATTCTCTGAATATGCACTACCATACCTAATAGTTAAAATGCTTCATCAATATTCCAGTTGGAAGTCTTATCTCATTTTGTTGTATGAGCAGAGCATGCTGAGTTTCTAGATTATGAACATGCCTAGCTTTGTATGCTTCTACAGTACCGTTTTATTTGCAGTGCTAAAGCAGTGCCTAACACACCCTAGCCGCTCAATAAATATTCGCTGAATTACATATGAATATTCTAAAACAGTATTGAGATCTATTAATGGCTGCAGAATCAATTTATTATGCTCCAACTGGTATATTTCTGATAAATGAAATAGAAAAGAAAATATAAAGAACATTGCACAGCTAGGGTAGCATTTTGTGGAAGCTCTTTCTGTTAGCTTACATACATGAGTGCTGAGTCATGATCTGTTTTGTCAGTGATTAAATTTTCAATGGGTCAAAACCGTTATTAAAAAATATCAAATAGAATAAGATAAAATGGAATGGGGTAAAAAAATCAGAAGTTATTACAAGTGATAAGTATTTGTTTCATGAAACTTTTTGTTAGACATTATAAATGTATGCCTAATGGACTCTAATGCAAGTTAATTTCCGATTGGGGGAAGAATTTTAAAAAGTTGTAAAATACTGCTTTAGGGTCAGGTCTCTGAGTTGCTCAGCTCTGTAGACGATGGTCTATGGAGTTGTGCTCCAGGGAACATATTTACCAGACTACAGTGAGAAAGGGGTCCCTGTGGAGTTATGCAGCACAGGAGCCCTGCTCTAGTATTATCTGTGATGAATACTCTCTCTTATACCTGTGCCCATGGGTCTTGGATAGATACTCCGGACTTCCCTGGACTAGCTCGAACCCCAGGAATACCTCAGCAATTCCTCAGATCTGTTGTCTAGTTCCACTTTTAATCTGTAAAAAGGTGAGTTGTTACTTTGAATTTGCAAGTAGTATAAGGCTTAGAAATGATTTTTACTTTATTCTTGGCTTGGCTGGCGTCAATATTGTTTGACATAGTTCCTAGAAGGTAAGAATTTTATTTATGATTTAAATTATTTAGTACTACATGCATGTAAAAACGAAATCCAGTTGGATGACACCATAGGAATATTTTTTAGCATCATTTTTTATGACTCAAACTTTGTAGAATTAGTATTACTCTATAGAATCTGGGTACATTTTGCAACTGCGTAAATGTTTTTTGGACCACTTGATTTTAGTAAATAATAGCTTAGGCATCGTCTAGAGAACTGAAAGATTTCTAGTGGCTTTATAAGTGAGCTCAATGTATTGCAATGGACTAAAATTCTCCCAGTTTGCAAACTGGGACAATTTATTTCTTGAAAGGCACAAAATATATAGCTGAATCAAACATATCACCACTCTGAGTTCTGTTATCATCTTTGATTACATAGACTCAACGTCTACAGCTAAACATATTTTAACTCCCCCCCTTTTTTTTAATACAAGGAAACATTAAATCTGGAATATGTAAACAAAGTAATGGTGTAACCCTGATTTTGAGACCTTCTCAAACAACAAGACATCAACTATATTAAGAGTATCATACAGCAAAGAAAAAAAATGGTTCATTTTACAAAAATTTACTAAAAAATAGACATAGAGTTTTATCACACAATCCGGAATTTAGTATAATTCTGTTGCTTGGCTAAAAAACAAGTGCAGAGGACAAATTTTAACCTATAAACTTTGTGCATCAGAGGGGAATAAAATCTAAGCATTTACAAATTTGAGTGAAAATACTTTCACTAGCAACTCACTTATTCAGTCACAGCCTTCAAGGAGGCTCTGCCTTTCTTCAGTCTACATTAATCTAAAACCCTGGATTATTTCTATACAAACCTCTCATCTTTTGAGAAAGATACTTTATAGTACAAACCACCCTTGAGCATTTTTATCCCTTAATCTTTCTGCCCCTGTAGCTTCATCTAGAAAAAACAGGGATGACAATACCCTTTATTTTCTTTACTGGTATGTTCCAAGAACAAATGAACAAACAGAACATACAAACTAACTCATTACTTTGTAGTCTTTTACCCAAAGTGTTCTTTTGTGGTCTATTTCATTGTCTTATACCTACCATATTAATGGCTGTCCTGAGTTTCAATCAAATGTATTTTGTGCTGAAAGAAAATTTTCTTTTGCAGTTAAAAAAATTTAAGAAGTATATAAATTCTCAAGAACATTTATTTACTTTTAGGCTTATTTATATTCTTGTCATGTATATCTTTAAGAGTTAAGGCAAATAAATGTTTGAATTATTTTATCTTCTGGCACAAACCCATACTGTTGTCCCCTCAGAGGATTAGATTGTTTACAAGAGCTGATAAAGCGTTTTTTTTTTTTTTTTTTTTTTAATTAGGAAAAAATAAGAGAACATAAAAGTCATTTTAAAGTAAAAAGAGTTATGTTGTGTTGAACGACTTAATGATTTCATCATACTGGAAGAACATAGGGTTGCTAGTAAGTATGTTGGCAGAATAATCTCAATCTTGTTTCTTCTTTGAAAACTGTGAAAAACTACAGGGCCATGGAAGGGAGGGGTCATTGTGTGGATACTGATGGGGCTAAGTTCTCTAAAGAGGCCTGGGTCACTGACACGTGTTTTGTTGTCTGCTAAGCAGGTGTGCAGTAGTCCGAGGACTAAAGAGACCTGGGCATTCTGAAGTCTGCCAGGCAAGGGCACTTGATTTTGGTCTTCCTTAAGCCATAATACTACAGGACATGTGCTAGAACCATTCACATGCTGAAATGTGTCTCTCTTTAAAAATGGAAAGTTGCTTTAAATGTATACTACTGATGGATTTCCAAAACATACCTGCATTTGGCAGTCTGAGTGTTTGGATTGAGAATTGGGAACTGTGGGGTTTGGTTGCCAGATCCAACAGAGATTTGCTTTACAACTTGAGGAATGTCACCAAGTATCCTACTGGTCAGTTTCTAAATCTGTTATATGAAAATATTAAACTTTATCTATAATTTAATATTGAAAAAGCCAGCGGAAACCTGTAAACTTTAAAATGCAAAGTATTTTGAAGCTTTGGTGGAAAGGCAATTTGAAAACAGCAAGTAGACTTAATAAAGGCTTGTATATTCATAAGTTTTCAAACGTTTTCCAATTATTTCATATATTTTATCTGATTTTGTTACTATCTTTGTCTTCAATTCCCATATTTTGTTTGTATGTTTTAAATGTGCTCCACAGAATTCACATATAGGCCTAAAAATCAATATTTGGATTGTTTTGAATAGAAAAATTCTCTTTAAAAGCAGATTTAAAAATAGATTACCAATTGAACTAAGCACTTTTCAGAGCAAGTTATTTCTTATCGTATTAATGTCTTAATGTAATATTTTTGAACTTTTACTTAGGAGAGTGGAAAAAGGCACTGGATTGAACAGGAGGTCACTTGAGTTGTGTCTAAGCTCTGTAACCACAGAGTGGAGTTGGATCGTGTTACCTGCTGGTTTCTTTCACCTTCATTGTGCTACTATGCCTAGAATGACATGACTAGCATCTGCATGTCTTTTAAAGGCCTACTGACACGTCATCTACTAGGACACCCATTCTAATTTGAGTGAGATGATAACTATTAAAAGAAAAGTCACAAAATGTGATTCACTAATAAGGGGCAGTTTCTTCACATTTTGGGTATTTCTTCTTCTGCATTGACGTAAAAATTCTAGTCATTATTTGTTATAATGTCAGAGTCCAAAGAAAGAAGGCAAAAATAACTGCTTTTCATCTGATGTACATCAATAGTTAACAAATGTGGCTTCTAACATGCATTAATGTGCTTTAATTCATTATCTATAGAACATTTTAAAAGATTTTGAAAGGGAACACAATACCTTTGAGCACTAAATGTTTCAGATGAAGAATTTATGCAGCTGGGAGGAAAATGGATTTTAGAATCAGATAAGCCTCAGTTTAAATCTTGATTCAGTTATGTATGATACTGAACAGTTACTTAAGTTTTTTGAGCCTCAGCTTCCTGATCTGTAAAATTGAACAATAATATCTTACAGTTTAGAAAACTGCACAGATCAGAAATAATATAGGGAAATCACCTGGTACAAAATAGGTATGTGATGATAGATAGCTATAGCAACATTTTAAGCATAAAATGTGGTTTTCTTCTAATGTCTTTCTTGTATGATAGGAATACTCAGTAATACTCCTACAGATATAGCTGTGACTATCATTTACTGTCTCATTCTGAATGCCTAGCTTTAGGCCTCAATGGTTATTTGATGAATGAATAAATGTCAGTGTAAATAGATATTTAGGCTAGGCAACTACAATGATGGTATATTCAGTTGACACAGTTCACTACATGGCAAAAAGAAACATGGCATTAGAGAGTGCTTCAATATTTAGCTCATCAAGAATTACATTAATTAGTAAATCAATCCGTTTTCATAACCAGCTGCACATCAGACCTATGCACATTAATTAGTATTTAATTTTATTAGGTTTAATATTTTTAAAATTCATACTTAAATTTTTATTAAGCACATACCTCCTGTTAGCTTACACTAGTTGGTCACATCCATATCATTACTAGACATGTATCCTTATCTTTTTAAGCTATTTATATGCTACCACTTTTCTGGCACTAATAAATTTTTAGCCTAAATGCTTTGACACCCCCAGCAGTAAGAGTGCAGGCCAGATGTTATACAAAGATATATGAAACAAACAAAAAAACAAAAATAAATGAACAAAACAATATGAAATAAGTCTAAACTTGACCATCAGAAGAAACAAGAATATAAGTAAATGTTTTTCTTTTCCATTATAGATGAATTGAAATACATCAATGAAATACATATACTTTGCACATGAACTTAGACCTGAAATGAAGTAAACTGAGGTAAGGGGTATCAAAATTATATAATACAACGAGGCTAAAAATGTCTCATCAAAATTATTTAAGGTATGCTCAATAAATACGGTGTGCTTTTAAACAGTTATGAACTTTGTATAAGTTTTCTTCTAAATATATAAAATTAAATTTTCATTTGTGTCGAGTTATCTAAAAAGGAATATGAGGGAGTGAAAAGTTGAAGCCCCCTATGGGATAAGTATACTGTTAAACACATAAAAAATAAAGTTTCATTAGATTCTTTAAACTAAGAATATCAAGAAGGCACTAATAATTTCAAGTATCTTCGAAACCATATATATATGTATACCTTTTTAACAGAAGAGGTCATTGAATACTTCATTAAATAGTGACATCAAAACATAACACGTACCACAAGATGTGAAGGATGGCAGGTGTTAAGTGGCAACACCAGGAAGGAAAATGCTTTTACTATCAGCAACAAAGACGTGGGGCTTAGAATACTTTTCCAGCATGATGGTATTATACAGTCTATACATACCTACACCTTAGCTTATTATTAGAAACCTCAGCAGTTTTCTCATTTCCAGGAGCAATCTGGTTTTATAGCATACTGTTTTCATAGTGAATAATAATGTCTTTACAATCATCTTTTATTTTCTCCTCGTCATTTCTCACAAGTCATTAGTGTCGAATTTTAGGTATTTTTTCTAATGTTTTCATAGTCAAATTTTCTAATGCTTCAATACATTTACCTCAGGTGCGTCTGTACAGCTTTTATAACAATTTCTGAGGACGCTATTGCACAAAACACAGGTCTTTTTCTAATATGCCTACTTTCAAATAAATTTGTTTCCTTAGTTAATAGTGGATGAAGAGATACAATAGATTTGGGTCCAAAACCTTAATGTCAATGGTAAAAATGGTTTAGTTCTACAAGAAAATCAAAAAACAATTTCAAGATTAAAAATTCTGGAAATCAGGTTTTCAAGCCTTTTTTTTATTAGAAAACTTAAATTATTAGCTTTTCTTTTTAAAAGGGAGTAGCCAATATCCATTTTGAATTTTCTCAAACAAATAATAATAAAAGATAGCAAACTAGGATCAGAAAACACATTAGAAGACAGCTTTCTACTTCATACAACTTCTAGTTACCTTTTCCTATCCATTCACCTACTTCTGTTCAGCAGCAAGAAAAAAAAATCCATTTATTTTTGCCTTTTTGGGTTTTCCAAGATAAACTTCATTTACCTGAATACAAACAAAAGCTAGGGAGACAGCTTTTATAATGGCCTAGGCCCAGGACATGTCTCACGAACCAGGAAACGCTGTCTTCTATGGCTTATTTTGCAGTTTAGAGTCCAATGGTTATACAACCAAGTGAAAGTTGAACAATATTCAAAATGACACAGATTGACAACAAATAACGGAAACACACGGAATCCTCTTAGCTGTTACTCTTTCCCATAGACAAACCCCTAGCATTCTGTAAATAAAATTATAAATACTAAAGAAATGAAGAGAATTTCACAACGGGGAAAGGATCATTTCTTATCGTAATAAATATTTTGGTACAAATTTTTAAAAAAGTAGAAAAGTTTAGTACCGTTGGGTACTTTTTTCTAATAAAACCATACCTGCTTCAGAACTTGTTTGATTATAGCTGCTAACAATGCTGTTTGGTATCACTGGAGTGGAGGACGTTGAAATTCTTGACTGAGGTGGATTGGGATGTAAGGAATTTCCTAAAGCCATGCCCGACTGACTGAGCATCCCACAGTTCCCGCTAGCCTGAATCTGACTTATTAAACCTGCAAGATGGTGGTTGGGGACTGGACTGTTACTGTGAACAAAGTTAGTGTTTGCATTGTGGCAGTGCACGGCTTCCCCTCTTAAAGGTATGTTCTGTGTCAGTGAATTCTGAAGAACACTGGAGTTCATATTGGGATCTGTAAAATGCAGCTGGTTAGCAGAGCAAGGCAAAGCAGTATTTGAGGCCCCACAACCCGGGGTACTATTGCTACTCAAGTGAGAGCTTTGACAACTCATAGACTGTAGTAACTGAGACATTGAACTGATGGGAAACGAACCCTGACCCTGCTTCCTTAGCAAGTCAGGTCCAGGTTTAGGAACTGCAGAACTATCCATTTGAGACTGTCTGAGCAAACTCAACACTGTGGTAGGTGGCTGTTTTCTTTTCCGCAATGAGTCTTTTTGCTGAGACATCAGCTTATCTCTTAGTGCTGCTCGACCACTTTGCCCTTCACCTGTTGGGAGAAGCATGTTGGCAGTAGGAGGGAACATGGTGTTTAAAGTGCTATGTCCTTCAGTGTTGCCACTGCCGGCAACAGCTCCAGAATTGCTACTGCTGCTACTGTTGTTACCAGCAAGTTTGTTTTGATTTGCTAGCTGTGCTTTGGCTGCTGCTGAGAGTAAACTACTTGCTGGAAAGGAGGCAGCATTGTGCTGGTTCAAGATCTGATTTAAAGGCATTCCCAGCAAACCAGGCTGACTCTTTACAGAACCATTTCCAGCAGATGCAGTAGGAAAAGCTGCACTGCTTGGGGTATTTAGTACATTACTTATTCCAGCAATTAATGGGTTAGGGATATCCTTGTACTGATGATGTCCATCGGACTTGGTAGAAGGGCTTGATGGCATTGATGGCCGTGGGGACCCTATCGTTGACCTTGGTGACCTGGGTGGAACCTTAATACCACTACAAGTGGCCTGGGGTCCTACAGGTGGCATCATGAAATTTCCATGATCTGATGATGTGGAAGATGAGCGTGATCTTTGGGGCGATGCCTCAATCCTTCCAATTCCAGTCCCCATCATGTGCACTGGGGATGTCACTGGAGAAGGGGACAGGGAGGTTGAAGCTGAATGTTGAACTCTTTGTACATGACTCCCATGATTCATGTGACCAGGTTTTACAGTTGGCAAAGGGAGATTACTTGGCAAAGGAACAACAGCAGGAGGCATGCTTACATTCATCATAGGTACCTGAGAGTGGACATTTGAATGGAAACTGGTTGGATTAATGATAACAGGGTTCTGATTCACTGGTTTACTAGGAATAGGGTCAAGAATGCCAAGTGGATCTTTCTCAGATGTTAATGGCTTTTTCTGAAGAGCACAAGAAGGTGGAGGAGGGGGAGGTGGGCCTTGGGGTGGTTTGTGGTGGAACATTGCTCGTGGTATTTCCATATTAGCTGAAAAATTACACATTGGTTTTTTCATTACTGGACTCTTTGTAGTCAAGGTTGGGGAAAGAGGTATATTAGTCCTTCCAGCCATTGCACAGGATGACTGTACAGGAGACCCATGTAGCATTACTGAAGGTGGAGAAAGAGGAGTCCTATTCAGGTGAATAGGACTAGAATTGGGAGCTCCATGAAAACCAGGATTATTTCTTGTGAAAACATCAGGACTTCCAAGTGGGTCAGTCCTTGGAGAGATTGAACCATCTCCATATATCTGGGAACCTGATGACGCTGGGCTGGGCAGGCCTCCATGGCTGCCACGGAATGGAGATTTCTGTCCATGTTCACTGCTGCCCAATCTCTGTCGGGGGTAGACAGGGTGGAGTTCTTGTTGTTGGCTTCCAGGCAGTTCTTGTACATATAGCCTTCCCATGGCATTTGATGATCCGATCATTAACTTGAAAGGATTCTTACATTCAGGCATTACAGAATTTGTAATTCCTTCATGAGATTTATTTCTTATTGATCTTGGAGTTGCTGCCCGAGAAGGTACTACTGGAGTTGCATCTGATGTGAAAGAGAAAAAAAGAATTCTGTTAACAGTCTCAATTTTTTTTTTGTGGTGGGAAGAAGGGAAGGAAAGGAGGAAATCAGGAAGGGAGAGGGAGGAAGGGCATCTGGAAATAGAAATCTGTAAATAAAAGCTGTGATTCTATGTAGTTAAAAATGCTTCTATATATTAATACTGTTTCAAACTTTTATCTACATTATTTTCCCTTTGTTGACCAAAGGTTTTCACTAACTGCTCATTATGCTTATTTACTTTTTATCTGTCGAGAAAGCATGGGCATCTAAATCAATACATAATGACATCAGCCATTCTAAATAATATTTAGAATATGCAAAATCAAGACTGGCAGCCCAGATGGAAATGGTGATATTACTATTTTGTTGGATTTAGGATTTTGAAGAATGCAGTTACAATAGAACATTGTGATCTGTGTGGCATAACATTTTCCTGGGTGATTTAAATGAATTGCCATTTTCATCACAAAATTTTCACTGTTATAAAAACGTTTCTGTTGTCTTACTGCAACCTTCTCAGAACAGCGACAGCAATATTTCCTTATCCCAACATTTTCACTATGAGAGTAAGAGTTAATTTCTTCTAATGGGATTCCACATCTTTTTAATGGGAGTAATACGAAGAATAAATGCAGTGATATTGCAAACTAACCCATGCTTAGTTTCACATCATGTTTCTAACACTGTATTTTATTTGCCCTTAGTTAGTCATTATTGTAAAAACAGCTGCAGCCTTTTGCCTCAACTTAGGTAAAAGACTGCAATTCTTTCATTAGACAATCAGGCATATTTGGGGTGGTATGACCACAGACTTTATTAGGATAGACTTTTATTAGGATAGATTTCTCATGTAAAATTTAGTTGAAGTGCTAAAACCTCCAGTACTGGGTTCCAATTGAATATTCTCTTTTTTTACATGAATGCATTTCTTCTTCTCTGGCTTTTTGGAATCCCTTCAGTTTTTCTGGAGATCAAAATACAGGCAACAAAAGCAAGCTGACTCATCATACAGAATTTTCATTCTATCGTATCAGAATTCTAGGTTTCAGTTTTTCAGCCCCTTATGATAGCTGCTATTTTCTAAAGTCATGTCTTCTACAAGGAAAATGGCAAATAAAATTTGTTTCACAAGCCAATTCCCATCAATTGGTGGTAGCTGCCTAGAAAGCTGTGTTGGAAAGAAAGCTGAGCTTTAATTAGGCTCCATGAGAAAATGCCAATGAGTCTGTTACAGACCTAGGAGATGAGAATGGCACCACCATTCAAACTATGTATCTGCCATATCTATTTTAGACTTATATTAGCAAGTAGAGTTACATTCATTTGCAATCAGAGGTACACTTACTTACATAGATAATTACACATTTAAGATTAAATATATTTCTCCTATCTAATAGAGAGTATACAGGTCAAATCATATCATAACAATTTCTGAGATAGTGGTTCTCAACCTGGGTTCCACATAAACCTACATAGGGCACGTTCTACTAAGAGAATGCAGTAAACATACGGTTTTTGTTAAGAGAATGCAGTGAAATACGTTTTTCTTGGGAAATGTGAACTTTCTGATTCTATCATGCTAGAGGTTCTTTGATAGAATGATTTCTGGATATAATACATGAGAAGTTGAGATCCAGTGATATGTGAAAATAGCAGTAGATAAACACAACTGAAGTTTACTTTCTTGTTAAAAAGAGATAGTTAAAGTTTGTAATTAAAGGAGTAAAATGAAAAAAATAATATTTTGGTACCATGCTTGGCATATGAGAACATTAACATCATTGGCTTTATCCTATGACTGACCATGTTCTCTTTAGTGACAAAACAACCTACTTGCATTTTTTCTTGTGTATCAAGGTATTTATATAATTATCTACAGTCAGTGGTTAAAAATACAGACACTGGAATTTTATATTCAATTAACAGAATTTAGATAACAACTGTGGTTCAAAAAAGTTTCTTCCAAACTTAGGGAAAAATAGTTACCATTTTAAAAATAATTGAAATACAAATTAAACAAAAGTCAGGCTGATGTTTTGTTACAGAGTTGGCAAGTAGAAATGCTAGGCACCCATCAACTGCTTTCATGTATGTTCAAGTAGACCTTCCAAAAGAATAAACAGAAACAGATGCTTATGTATTTAAATAATGGGAGGTAGAAAACTACTAAGTCAGTTTTCTGAATATTCAATTATTTAAATCTCAACCTTAGGATAACATAGTTTAAAATTAGGAAACTAAAATAAATACTATGTCTGAAGCTAGTAAAATAACCAATTCCGTAAAGAGTATCATTTTAAAAGGTAATGGAGGTGTACCTATTATTACCTGTCGGAGTTAATATTTACCTTTAATTTCAATAATTAAACTTGTATGTATAGCTATGACAAAGAACCGAGACCCAGATTCTGCCAGGGTCTTCAGAAAGGCAACAAGCAGACTCTGTAGAAACTGGTGAAACTGTTTGACATAATGTGAAGTGAGAGCAACCACAGGTAAGAGTATGTGCATGGTAATATGCAAAAATGAAAACGCAGTTATACCCCTTCACATGAATTCTAAGTGTGAATCTTTACCTGTATGCCATGGCAACTGTTCTTTTTATCCAAAGCAATCAATAATGGCCCCAATTTACCTACATATGTCTAATCTTCTGTTCAAGTCAGTTACCACAACATCCCTTATTATGCTACACTCGTTATGGAGAAGGCTTTTCCTATCCTCCTTATGTGTCTAAATCCTATCATTTTCCAAGGCTGGTGCAAATCTGAGTTCTACCATAAAGCCTTCTCTGATCACTACAGGTTACACTCATCATCGCTATTTTTCAGAGTTCTGTGGGAAAGAATCAATAATCCCTCATAAACAAATGCTTTGGTGTTCAGTCATATCTTATTCTGAATTAATATTCAAACATTAGATTATAATATTTTGGAGAGCACTCATTTTCCATTCCTTACAAAAAGAAGTTCCTCAGTTCCAAAGTATAATTCCACAGAGTACACATTAAACATAAAGGGAAAAGGGTACTTCAATAATGGAAAAATCAAACGGTCATAATTTTAAGCAATCAAACTTAAGGATATCAAAATAGGATAGACTGATGTTATGTGTCTACTGATAAGGAGATAACATCATCTATGCAGCATTCCCAGCAAAATATGTTTAGCCTGAACATAAGTATGAGAAAAGTCCAAACTGAGGAACATCGTGCAAAGTTGGCCTAGACTGTTCAAAAATTTCAATGTCATGAAAAACTGAAAAAGACTTGGGAATTGACGTAAAGATATGTAACAACTAAATGCAGTGTACCATCTTCGATTGCACTGTGGATCTTTAAAATGACTGGCTTCTTTTTCTTTTTTTTAAATAGAGACAGAGTTTTACTCTATCACCCAGGTTGGAGCACAGTGGTATATGATCATGGC
Organism: Saimiri boliviensis; assembly: GCF_048565385.1. Lineage (NCBI taxonomy): Eukaryota > Metazoa > Chordata > Mammalia > Primates > Cebidae > Saimiri > Saimiri boliviensis. The sequence goes on from NC_133453.1 coordinate 90,640,249, forward strand.
TCACTGCAGCCTCCAACTTCTGGGTTCAGAAGATCTCTCATCTCAGCCTTCTGAGTAGCTAAGAAGAGTACAGGTGTGAGCCATCACCATGCCTGGCTAGTTGTTTTTTAAAAAATTTATTTTAGAGATAGGTCTTCCTGTGTTTCCTAGGCTGGTCTCAAACTCCTGGCCTCAAGTGATCCTCCCACTTCAGCCTCCCCAGTTGCTGAGATTACAGGCATGAGCCACTGCACCTGGCCAAGACTGAATTTCTGTGAAGCTTCATGAGACACTGTTAGGACAATTGGAGAAATCTGAATATAGATTATTAGATAATAATATAACATAAGCGTCAAATTTCCTGAATGTGGTCCTTAGATTGTGTTTATGTAGAAGTATGCCCTTGTACTCTGAAATATTTAGGGTTGAATTGTCACAATAATTGCAACTTCTGCAATAAAACGTTAATTGGTAAATTTAGATGAAGGATACTCCATGAACTATTCTTGCAACTTTTCTGCAGCTTTGAAATATTTAAAAAAGAAATCACCTGTGTGTGTGCATGTGTGGTGGTGGGGATATAAAAAGTTTCCAGCAAGGTGGTTTCTATTTATTAGGTGTTCCACAAATAACTAAAAGAACGACACTGCTTTTGGGGACTTGATACCACACATTCCAAACCACCCCCAGGAAAAAGGCTACATTTATTTCCTAAAAACCAAGGAAACTTTTGTTGGCTCAGCTTTACACACTTGAAGAACATTTGTATGTACTAATTAGTGTTTATTCTGCCTGTTTAATTGAATGTTCTGGGTAAGAAATTTTGGGAAATAACCTCATTATAATTTTTCAGAACCTGTTTGCTATTTGTAATAAAATTAGAGAACATACAGAATTTTAAAGCATTGTGCATGCCTGAAAAGTAGAATGAAAATGCTTGGCAAAATGATTTCTAGTAACTCCTTCTCTATGGAGAGGAGAATTCCTGAACCTTTCACCATATTACATACTTGTTCCTCCTCCGGGACTGGTGAGCACCAGAGAAGGATGTGGGGCTTCCATGCTTTTATGAAGTGTGGCCACTGCAATAATTTTTCTTTTATGTATGCATAGCTTTGTGACATCTTCATCTGCCTTAACATCTTCTGCAGTTCTCTGTTTCACAGCAGCTCCAGGATCAAAATTAAATACCTGGAAAAAGCATAGTCTTTTTTTAGAATATGTCTGTAAAAACATTTAATAAAAAGATCTTTTTGTTTAAAAAAAAAAGTTGTGCATAGATTAAGCTATAAATCTAAATAAAACTTTCTCAAGTTTTTAAGAAAGGCAACTTTATATAACTTGGTAAGTACTTCTGCTGAACTCAAGTTTTTAGTGGCAAAGTAAATAATGAATATTTTCCTAATTCTAGGACAGCCAAGATAAATATGTGAAAAGATATAATATCTGATAATGTGCTCAATTTTAGATACTTCCTGATGTTCTAACAGTGTAAAAACAGATGAAGTACACTTAAAAAAGACAAAACAAAAGCTACATTTCTACATGCTAACTTTTTCCTTGGCTTCATTTTATTACTATGTTAATATTTTCTTGTCACTGATTTTGAAAATCTTTTACTTGTTTTTTTAAAAACATTTATTTATTATGTAAATCTTTTTTTGGAATGTGGTGACACACATCTAACTTTTACATTTAAAATTAGCATTATAACAGACATTCACAAAATAATAACCTATTTCTACAGTGAATAATATTTTACCATTTTACATTACTTTACTTTTTACCATGCAAATGAGTAAAACATTTTCATATTTTGGCTATGAGGGTTCAGCTTCGTGATTCTGAGAATATCTGTGGCAGATTTATCAATACCAGTGCTAAAAATAACACTGTAGACTTTAGCAGATACAGTAATGAGAGAAAATATTACACTATTAAATGCTGAGCAATATTAGATATACCTCTAATGAAAAGGTACAAAGGTGGTTTTAATAAAATATTTAATATGAATATAGATTTGACCCCTTTAAAAATGACTCTTAGGCATGAATTATTTTCCACAATCTTTAAGCATTCCAAAATGCATGCAAAATATGTCTAATTAGATAAAGAATTAAGATGTATGATTGGAGAAGTAATAAAAAATAAAATGCCAAATGAGAAAAACAAATATATCAAATACCTAAAAAAGAAAACACTGCTGTAGATCTATTGTGAAATGGTTACCTTGGGAAGAATAAGAGGACATTCCAAGCCACACTTGCATGTTCCATCAGTAAGCAGGTATGTTTTAACCTGCTCCAAGCAAGATAGCAAAGACCCACTGGGACTGTAAAAATAGTTTAAAAAAACATCAGGAAATAATTTTGACTACACATATTATATGAAAAAAGGCATAATTTATAGTCTTACTGTCCTTTATAGGATATTTTTCTACTAGGGAAAAGCATTTTCTTTGTCAATATTATGTTAGCTATGAAATTATAGCCTTTAACACTATTGCTTTTTCTTTTGAACCAAAATATTTCTCAGAAAAATACAGATCTTTACAGAAAATTAAATAAAAGTATTTGAAAGCCAAGAATAGACCAAAGATGGCAAAAACGCTATTCTTAAGAAAGGACAGAAACAGGCAAGAAGGAACAAAGAACAAGAAAACCACATCAAAGTAATGACTCTCATTTTAAACTAGAATATCTGCTTTTAAAGCTCTTTCAGAAAAAACTGACATTTAGAAACATATTGAGGTTTGAACCAGAAAGTTGGCAAGTCTACAAAAGTGGGAGTGAACATGTTCCCTGTTTATCTTGGAATCTAGAACCAAGTTGTCCCTATGTAAAAACAGGTTTATTTTTTCTCCCTCTCACCAGTGTGTTTCTTTAAAGATATAACAGATTAGTTATATCTGAAGATACACTGAAGAGTCAAACTGTACAGAGAGGGAGAGAGAGGAATTAAGCAGAGCTGACAAAAGATGGGAAACTTTTGAGGAAACGGGGTTTTAGGCAGCAGAAAGGTGCCTTGCAGGTCTTTGGGCTAGTAATTGTGTAAGTGCTTCGATGTTACTACTTTTCAGACCACAAAAGTCAGTAAGATATGTAAACACAGTAAGATATGTGAATACAGATTAGGTACTAATTAAGATGACAATACATGTTTCTGATTTTTATTTAGCATGGAGCTATTATATTTTATCTGAGATGGACAATCTTCATTTTAGGACTTTATATTAACATGTCTATGTTTTAGCTAAAATACATATTATGCTTTGAAATTATATACTTTTCATTTGAGAAGGTACTTTATTTATGACTATTTACCAAAACCTTCACTTAAGCTCTCTGATCAAGTTCATCCAGAAACAATAATCTCCATTTCATATACAAAACATTATAATACAGTTTGTTCTATCTCTAAAAAACACAAGTAGTAGTTTAAAAAAAATCCGTAAGTGAATCATCTTTAAAATGCAATTCATATTTTGTTTATGGACAATTATATAAGTAATTTCAGCATGTAGAAAATCTAAATGAAAATCCTCAACTTTGTCAAATTACTCATTTTCTTAGGCTGTATTTTTCGGGTGCTATGCAGAGAAGAGTAATTCTCATTTTAGTGACGAATTCAGCCACAGCAGAGAAAGGCAACTAGATGTTTTTGGAGGTCTGGTGATTTCAATAAAACGAAGCCAGGCTGAGTGCAGTGGCTCACACCTGTAACTCCGGCACTTTGGGAGGCCAAGGCAGGTGGATCACTTGAAGTCAGGAATTCGAGACCAGCCTGGCTAACATGGTGAAACCCCGTCTCTACTAAAAATACAAACATTAGCTGGGCATAGTAGCGTGCTTGTAGTTCCAGCTACCAGGGAGGCTGAGGCATGAGAATTGCTTGAACTCAGGATGCAAAAGTTTCAGTGAGCTAAGACGTTCCACTATGCTCCAGCCTGGGCAGCAGTATAAGACTGTCTCCAAAGCAGCAAGAAAAAAGGCATAATATCTTGTTGATTTTTCACATGAAGCATTCACAAATTTGGTGAAAAGGAACTGCCTGACATTTTAACTTTAAAGAAAGTATATGGACTGAATCCTAGAGGAATTTAATTGTAAAACCTAAAGACAAGAGTTCCTTAATGCTGTTAAAGTACTCCAGATGCTTTAAAAACATTTCCTCTCAGTAAGTCAGCTCGGTTCTTTCCTTCAGTTGTATCTCTTTAATTTCTCAGAGTAATAATTAATGTAAAAAAGCAGTTGCAAAACTCATATCATGGATAAAGTTTAGAAGATTGGAAGTAGGTGGAAAATGTCATGTGTGGCCTCAATGCCACCCTGAGGCAGGAGCAGCCGGAGACTAACCTAAACATTATGAGCAAACTGCGTATTGAGAAGGGAGCTATAGAAAGAGCTGTACATGTTCAAGTAGTAATTCAGTTACATACAAGCAAATTCAATCTATGCTGGTTAATTTAATTTGAGAGAGTGTTTTACCTAATCTAGGAAAGCTTGTTTCCAAAATAATTATCGGTATACAGATTTGAAGTTGAGAACCCATACTAACAAGGATGTCAGACGGTAAAGTCTAGTCAGTCTTGGAAAATCATGAACAAGATAACTGACAGTTCTTTAGACTTCAACTTGGTTTCTGACTCCCAGATTTAATTTGGATTTTGCTCACAGAAATCAAAAAGCTCATTTATCTTTCACAGGAATAAAAAGGAAGTGAAAAAAAATTATCCAGATTTTAGTGTCTTTTGTTCTAAGCTGAATATACATTTGCTCTTTACAAACTAGAACAACCATAAATAAAAACATATAGAGATAACTTGCTATATTCTATTTATAACAAAGTATTTCTGGTGGTTTGTTAACAGCACTGGCAATAGAAACTCTGAAAAAGTTATCTCTTGTGTGCTTCTTCATCTTATCTACCGTGGGATGAGCTTCATATGCTCTGCTTTCTTATCCCTTCACCTCAATTAATATGGATCATATCCTTAATATTATAGAAGTAAAATTTATGTGACAAATACTTTTAATTGGTAATTAGATTTGCCTCAAGAAATGCCATACGCAAAACAAGCAAACAAACTCAGGACAGAATCCGAACTGACTTTCTGAGTTATTATGATATAAAATAGTCTGTGTTTACATAACTGAAAATATGTCATTTCTATAAATACATTCTTGCTGGACTGGCAAATTCTGTTGAAGATGGGATATAAATAGCCACACTGAAAGTAATAGCATCAATTTTATAATGCAATGTGATACCTTTTTAAAAGTTTTAACTCTGTTTCTAATAGTTTTTCATTACATCACAAAGAAAGATTTATGGTGTCTTAACCTTTCATACACTTACAGAAAAACTATGAAGTAAGGAACTTAGATGTCAACTGTTTAATAAATAAGACTAAAACTTCTTTTCGACAGTTCAGTCATTCCATTCAACTCATTCTATAAGAGATATACAGCACTGAAATTGAAAAGAGTAGGCATTTTATTTGTATGATATTTACTTGTAAGATGCAGAGCTTTCTCCCTAACTTTTTCACTTTCACTTTCTATACAAGGAAATAGATTAAAGACTATGCAGAAAAAAGAAATGTATTTTTAGTTACTATGAGGCATTAAAAAGTCTAATAATTGAAACTTTCTATGGATAAAAACTCAATTTTATAAAAAAAAAAAAAAAGCCAGTTGAAGCACTCTGAAGGACAGAGTAATTCTATTAAGTGATATCAGGTCTATTTCCAGGATTTTACATTCTCCTGTGAATGTCGTAATGATGGTTGCATGTTTCTTTGAGAAATCTTCACATTTTTCTTTATTCTTGTTACAGAGATAAGCAGAATGACACCTTACATAAAGAAGTAATGCACAAAAATTATCTCTGGAAGTCTAAGGCAATAAAAATTCTCGTATATTTCTAGCACAAAGGTCACTTATTCACATTTATATGAGGTGCCATCAGTCACCATGTTTTGTTCTTTCCTTAATCTTAGGAGTGCAACTCTGCAGGTACCACAGGTAATCATAGGAACTTACCTGACATAAAGCACTCCATTTTGATCCACACGACGCTGCCAACCCACAGGAACTTGTATAGCTGGAAGACCTCCTTCCTTGTCCCCTCCGTCACACTCTTTGCCTCCATTCATTTTCTGTGTCTGCTAGGGACTCTCCAAAGATATCAGCAATAAGATGATATCCTTATATTACAGAGCATGATGGCCTTCAAAAGTGGGCCAGTGCAGCACAGTTTTTCCCAGACTGTACAAAACTCATTGGGAAGCTTCAGCTCAGTTTGGAACCAAGTCCTTGAAATCTGCCATTGTGAAAAAATCAGCTTCCCATTATAATCTACATTAAATAACCAATATTTAATTCCTAAGGATGGTCTACATGGGTAAAAATGAGTGCTTCCGACTAAGGAAAATCATAATTCACCAGTGCTGGTACCTGTCTGAAGTGGGGGTGGGGAATGTAAAGTTTTTAGTTCAACATTTGTCTTGAACCTTGATGTACTAAAACAATCTCTATTGTTTAGAAACTGGTCTCATTTTTACAGTGTGAGTCAGTTAATAATTCCAGGTACCCGCCTTTATAGGCCACATTCTTTAAACTTTCTCTTTATCTTCCAGTCTGAATCCAAGGTGTTGCAGGTTGGTTCATCTGAGGTTTTCATGACTTCAAAATTCCAATAATGTAGCCTGAAACATATGTAAATATGTAAACTTGTATATTTAATGTTGAAAACTGAAAAGCTGTGCAGTTTTAAAACAGAATGAACTACTAAGTGTACCCAATCCCTTTGATGTCCTCTGCTATCAAAATCATATGTCAAATTCAAGTTGTTTCCTTCTTCCAACTTAGTCTACCTACTCCAGTTAAACCAATTAACTTGCTCTTCAGCATATCCAACTTTCTAATTACTAGAGACAGACCCATAATTATGGCATTACATATACACATGCACTCAAACATACAAACGTACACATAAAGCCTCCTTCTAACTTGACATGAAAATATATCCATCACTTCTTATGACCTGTAAACTACAGAGTTGTGTGTTAATCCAATTATATTTTAATAAGTTCTTAATATTATATAACCCTTTGATTCAGTTTTCTTTTCTAATCATACAGTTTTGGTCTAGAGAAGAAAATATTTTTTTTTAAATAAAATGTTAGAAGGAAATACATACATTTCCAAATATAAGAGGCAATTTCCCTCCAGTATTACTGAGTATGAGTGGAAGTTGCTTTATACTCAAGAGTTTACAAAATTTCTTATATTATGGGGTGCTTTTTAAAATTCACTTATTAATTCATGAGGTGCTATTTCAGGAAGACATATTAGCTTGAAACAGCTGTAATCAATGACAATGTGAAAGGCTTATAAAGGTTACCTTGATTGAGCTGTTAAATCAAAAAACATGGCAAGTAAATTTTTACAAGATTTAGTACCTAATCTTGTAGAGAATGCAATGTCACAGTTGTCAGTATTATTTGTTGTTGTAAAGAAGCCTTTAATATCTAGTATATAGTTACACTGTGGGATCGTGAAACTACACTAAAGAGTGGATGAAAAATAATTATCCTAGTGTTAAAATGGAACTTGTGGTTTGTGATAAATATTTCAGTGGTAGCTTCCTCCACAGATTCAACATACTTTATTTCAAACAATTTAAATGGAGGTTAAGATGATATACTCTAAAAATTGTGTTAGATAACTTAAGATTCATACGAAAGAATTAAAATCATTTTAAAACACATAAATGAAAAAGCTAATGTATTATTTTAGACAACATGCATTTCAAATATGCATGTATAACTTAATCAAGTAACAAATCAAACAGTGTGAAGAGACACATAACTACTGAAAGTCTGTGTATTTAAGTTGGCCCAAAACCCTTTTTTTGGATCTCTAATTAGGAAAGCAGGAGACTGTCTTGTAGTAAAGGCCATCATATATTTAGGTGTGTGCCTTATTTGCAGCCTTGGATCTGAGACAGGATAAGGGTGTTGTAATGAAGCATTTACTCACTTAACTGAAAACAAGGAACTGTGGGTATGGACGTGTGTGTCAAATACTGGCAGGCAATGGGGAAAGTAGCAAAAATTTACTGGGAAAAATTTGGGAGTATAAAGAAAAGTTCCAAGTAGTAGCAGTTCCAATGAGGTCTCAAGCTGGTAATTTCCATGATTGGCCCCCCTCCACTGTGCTACGCTTCTCAAAGAAATGGCCCATCTGCAGGCATTACATCTTCCACTCACTATATACCTTTGACTGTGACTCCTGCTGTTCACGTCGGTGTTTATTCACGTTTCATTCGACAGTTAGTGAGTAGCTACTATACATGCTCGGTACTATGCTAGGTGCTGGGAGTACAAAGATGGTAAGTCCTGTGGTCTGAATGTCTGTGTAACCTCCAAAATCTGTAGGTTGAAATCCTAACCCTCAAAGTGATGGTATTAGGAGATACAGCCTTTGGGAGGTGAATAGGTCATGGGGGCAGAGCAGTCATGAATGGTATTACGCCATAAAGAGATCTCTGCCAACATGTGAGTTTACAGTGAAAAGACCGTATGTGCCAGAAAGTAGTCACTTATCAGACACTGCATCTGCCAGTGCTTTAATCTTAGATCTCCCAGCCTCCAGAATAATGATAAAAAAGTTTCTGTTGGCTGGGAAAGGTGGCTCATGCCTGTAATCCTAGCACTTTGGGACGCCGAGAAGGGTGGATTGCCTGGGGTTAGGAGTTCGAGACCAGTCTGGCCAACATGGTAAAATCTTGCCTGTACCAAAAATACAAAACAATTAAGCCAAATGTGGTGGCATGCACCTATAACCCCAGCTACCTGGGAGGCTGAGGCAGGGGAATTGCCTGGACCAGGGAGGTGGAGATTGCAGTGAGCCGAGATCGCACCGCTGCTCTCCAGCCTGGCTGACAAAGCAAGACTTTGTCTCAAAAAACAAACAAACAAACAAACAAACAAACAAAACCCACAAATGTTTCTGTTGTTTATAAGCAATCCAGTTTATAGCAACCTAAACTAAGACAGTAAAGTACTATTTATCGAAAGCCCCATGTAATATTTGGCACTAATGAGCTGCTCAATGTGGAAAAACAGAAAGGAAAGAGAATGAAAGGGATAAGGAAGCTAGGATGGCGTCAATCCCTGTTCACAAGGAATGTGTGGCCTTGTGGAATTTCTGGTGATTGTTATGAACTTTGTGCCATCCTGGACCCCCAGTTTTGTCAAATCACAGCAGACCCTGATGACCAAACTTGTTTTTTGCAGTCCCTTTTCATGCCTGTTTTATTATCTTGCTTTTGCAAAGAAATCACTTCAGTGTTCTCAGATCGTTAAGACTGGGCCCAATCCCATTTTCCTTACTTCTGAGCTTTCTGACCTTTTGATACCTTTTTTTTTTCCCCCTGTCTGCTCTTGCATGTGGTTCCAACTTCTCTGAGACTGGCTGGCTCACTCCATTAAGTAATTTGTGGATCTACCAGATAGTAACATTTGGCAGGAATCCAAATCCTCCCTCACATTTCAGTAATCAAAAATACCAATATCTGATGGCTGAGTTTTGCTTAAACCAGCAGTTCTCTAATATGGTTTTGGGACAAACATCATTATTGCCAGTAACACCCGGGAACTTCTCAATAACACAAATTTAGAGGCCCAACCTCAGACTTTATGAATCAGAAACTCTTTGACAATTATTTTTTGGTAAATCCTCTAGGTGCTTGTTCTGGTGCCTGTTCGAAGTTTGATGCCTGATCAAGACACCCTAATCTGTCTGCCTCTCTTCCCAAGAAAAGGCTGGTTTTACAGTTTTACTTCTTGCAGGAATCCAGCCCTCTTATATCTTTGGTCCAGGGTTTCGGGATGGGGTATGGGAGAATCATCCCTTTTTTGCTGCTACTTCAGCCTTCCAGAGGCAGCACAATTGTAAGGGTCTTAGGAATACCTCATGGCAAAAATCCAATATAGTTATCATTTATCTGGTAAGTGGCATTTTTTCCCTCAACATTCATCTTGTGAATTTGGAATATACAGAGAAGTTTGAAGATGAAAATAATAACTGAACTGTAATCTCACTGCTGAATTATAACCACTGAAAAATAAAAAAAAAACCCTATAAAACTCTGATTAAAGAAATAGAAGAGGATACAAATAAATGGAAAGATATTCCATGCTAATAGATTAGAAGAATTAATATTGTTAAAATTACAACACTACCCTAAGCGATCTACAGATTCAATGCAATCTGTGTCAAATACCAATGACATTCTTCACAGAAACAAAAAAATCCTAAAATGTATATGGAACCAATGATACGGTTTTTTTAATTGTTTGTTTTTAGAAAGTTTTAAAAGTTTACATAAAAAAAGAGTTTAGAAAACAACAACATACCAATACTCTAAATTTACAATGTAAACATTTTGCCATTTTTGCTTATTTTAAAAAATAAGATGAAAACATTACAGATGAAGTTAAATACTATCCCCTGCTCCTCTCCCATTTTCCTTTTCAGCCCCAATCCCTTCCCTTCTACCCCAGAGGCAACCAGTATTATGATTCCTGTCTGTATCCTTCCAGGCCATGTTTTAATATTTTTATTTTCTACATATTTATACATAAACAATATTTACTGTCATATGTATTTCAAAATTTTATATAAGTACTGGTATATAGTACATATAATTCTGCAACTTGTGTTTCTACAATTCAACTTATTTTGAGAGCCACCTCTGTAGAGGTATATAGATCTGTCTCTGTTGCAGATATAGGAGTCCAATTCATGAATTTTTAACTTTGAAATTGTATTCTATCATATGATTATACAACTATTCATCTATTGGTATATCAATCATGTTAATGGATCTGCACATTTTCCACTTTGCAGATACTGCCAAATTGCTCTCTGAAGCAGTTGTACTGATTCCAAATATTTTCTATGTGTAAATGTGTGTCTTTTAAATATTGAATCATTACCACTTTTTTTTTCTTCCTATTTTACTATGAGGTTAAACTCTTTTCCAAAACATGATCTTTGATTGTTAGATATAATTTTTTGATACATGTATGTATAATTTCTTTATTTATTTTCCTTTGGTGGACATAGATTTTTCTCCCAAATTTCACAATGATAAATAAATCTGATAAAAATATTCCTGCACCTAAATCTATGCCCATCTTGATAACTCATGCAGAATTATTTGCTAACATAGAATTGTATAATTCTCGGGTCCTTGAAACATTTCTCGAAGTGCCAGGAAGGTAGAACTGGGAAAGCATTTCAGGCCATGCTTCTCAAACTTTTGAAACTGATGCATGCCTTCTTTTGCTAAATATTAAAATCAGTTCTACTTGCTTCCATGATTCTGATAATTTCACCTTCTAAATAGACTCATCCAAGATGTAGTCAGGCTTTACTATTAAAATTTTATAATTATAATATTATGAAAACCAAAGTTTCTCTTGTTTTCCAAATTTAACACTTTAATATTACTATGCTTTTAGAAGTACCTATTTCACAGCATCTTGCCTCACCTCCCCAAAGACCCATCTTATTTATATGGCTTCATTTAAGCCCAATAAATGTAAGTTAAAACATAAAATATGTTGTGATATGAAGGTACCTCCATCTCACTAAGATAGGATCTATGATAGATCTTATACTTAGGACTTAATTTATATTTATTTCACAAAAGTTCTGTAGCAAGAACAATGAGATGTAAAATTTGTGTGTGTCTGTGTGTGTGTGTGTGTCTGTGTGTGTCTGTGTGTGCATGTGTATATGTTTTGAGGGAGATATCTGCCACAATTCCACCAATGTTTTCAGTTTCCTGATTCCTTTCAACATGCAAATTAGTCTCTGAAAATGGCTTCTGGTGGATTGAATTTTAGCAACTTGATTTTCTTCTCTGCATTGGCTTCTTCTGACCATTCAGAATTCAAATTCGACATCATCTCCTCAAAGAGAACCTAATGTAAGCTCTAGGTGTACACTCTCGCACTTTGTTAATTTACTGATACTTTCATTATTTGATTATTATTATTGCTTATAATTTATTTGTGTGTTTATTGACTAGCTCTCCCCATTGGAATGTAAACACTCTCAGAGCTGGACCTTGTCATATTCCCAGTTCCTGGTGTAGTCCCTGGTATACAGTAGGTGCTTAATACTTCCAAAAGATCGTGCATATTCTAATTAGTCAATATAATTTTACATTCTGATTTTTACCATGTAGGCTTATAAAATTTTAGCAACATGTGTCTAAAATGAAACAGGTTTTTAAAGAAGCCAATGACTATGCATGTTGATAGAAAAAGAACTTTCTGCTCTAGATTTTTCCCTGATGATCTCACAATCTCTGAGTGATGATTTCTGCATAGAAAAAGTGTGATAGGGCTTCTAAGAAAATTAATATTCTAACTTTAAATTTAATTTGTAAAGCTAATCACAATTTTATTAAGTGGTTTATAGACACATTTTAATTGGATTAATAAAGAAACCCCTAAAATAAAGAAATGCAGCAATATAAGAATTAAACGTATATTTCAACAGCATGCTAATTAATGGAATAGACCTTTTTTTCTCAATTTGCTTTACTGACATTATTGTCAACCTAAGAATAAACTCACAACTTTATTAAGTGTTAAATGGGTATTTTATTTTACTTTAATTTTTTGGAGACAAGGTCTCGCCCTGTTGCCTAGGCTGTAGGGCAATGGTACAATCATGGCTCACTGCAGCTTCGACTTCCAGGGCTCAAGCTATCCTCTTGCCTCAGGCTCCTATATAGCTGGAATCACAGATGCCCACAACAGGCCTGGCTAATTTTTTGATTTTTTTTTTTTTTTTTTTTGTGGCGATAGGAGTCTCCTTTTGCTGCCCAGGCTGGTCTTGAACTCCTGAGCTCAAATGATCCTCCTGCCTTGGCTTTACAAAGTGCTAGGATTACAGGTGTGAGCCACTGTGCCTGGCTTAAATGTGTGTTTTTAAAGTTATACTCAAAACAACATGAAGTGACATCATGAAAGTAAGTAAATAGCTATTCTTCACAAACCTTTCTGAGAAACATCAAATGTCAAATTCTTCTGAACAATTAAATGATTAATGATAAAAATAACGAATTGGTTTTTGAGTCATGTGAAATGAGTAAATTCCATTAAAATGTTTATATTGATGTCACACATTGATCTTGTGCTCAATGGGTGGGAATACTGGGATACACAGTGGGACAGAATTTATACCCAATTAATTATTGATTTATCAAGATGAGACTATGCAAATTAGGTAAAACATAGATGTTTGATATATCTAAATCATGGCTTACATTTTTAATACCACAATTATAAACCTAGCTCATGAAATATTTACAGATAAATAAGAATTCCATTTGATTCCTATATTTGCAAAAGTGAACACCTCATATTCTCCAACTAAGAACAAGTCCTACATAAAACCTGCCTCTATATTTATATTCCAAAACAAAATATACATGTAACAACAGATATGATTGGATTAAAAATAATAACATTACCATTTTGGAGCGTAAAGTCTGAGTGTCTACAACATAATTATCATTTTATGGGATAATAAATGAACATATTCATAATCTTTCCATTATCATTGGCTGAATTATGCTTGCTAGAGTAACCCTAAATGACATTTCCCCTTTCTAATCATCTTTCACCCACATATCAATTATTCAAACAGCTCCTTCAAAGCACCTAGTCAATCCCTCATTCAACCTTCTCTTATCTGTTTCACCTTTCACCTATTTATTCATGCCATGCATTTTTATTTCTGAACACACTTATCTTGAAGTTACATCTTTTTTCATATTTTTAAACTGTGCAATAGATTAATCCCATTTTTGCTCTAGTTATTATTTCCATTGCTTATCTTCACTGTGCAATCACTTCTTCCAAAATATACCTCTCAGATACATCCTTTGTAAGAGACCCAATACCTCTGCCCGGCTCCACTTACTCACTCAAACTACCCCTAGCACATTTACATCTGTTTCATATAGTTGTATAAGGGTACCCTAAAAAGAGACATCTCTCTTGCCCCTGACACTAGAGAGAGGTTCTCTAGCTTCAGATGTCCTTGACTGCTCAGTGCAGAAAAGTGTAAAAGTTCATAACCTGAGAATGAGGGATCATAATCATGTAGGAAAGTTATATTTTTCGGCAGCTCTCAAGGTATAGAGACAGGCTCCTGAGAGTGAGACCAGTCCTCAGAGTCAAGGTAGCAAGCATGCTCATCTGTGCCCATCTTTGGTCAATAAGATTATTTATACCAGACAATATTTCACTACAAAAATTCAGCAACTTACACATTCTACCCACATAAAAGTCTTCACTAAACTAAATGCTAAGTGTGGTAGACTGCCACAAAATTGCAGTTCCTTCCATCAGGAGATGAATTTATTACTCTATACCTTGAATCTTGGCAGGCCTTGTGATTTGCTTTGACTGGTGGAATTTGATGCATATGATACTGTTCAAGTTTTGCACCTCAACCTCAAAAGGGCTTATGTCTTTTGCTCGTTTCTTAGAATGCTATCATTGTGTGAACAATCTCAGCTAGTCTCTTTGAGGATGGGAGACCATGTGAAGAGAGAAATCTAGCTGTCCAGCCAGTCCAGCTGAGGCCCTAGACAGTATAATTTCAGATAGCCAAAAACTATACTAAAGAAAATTAAAAAGCCTAAAATATGGTTTAACTTTAATTGATTATAGTACTGATAAATTACATGGTATTACTGGTTAACAGCAAAAGCTAGAAGATGACTGGGTTTGAACCTTGGCTGTACCCTTTCTTAGCTTGTGACCTTGTGCAAGTTTTAAAATTTCTTATAAAAATGGAGATTATAACCTTATAGGATTGTTCTGGGAAAAAATAAGTTAATGTAGATGTGTCTAGCACATAGTAAGTATCCAAATTGTTTTTAGTCATATAAAGCTTTTCAAGTCATATTACAGAATTTTAATAGCACTGGGAAAGGACCATGATTTTGTTAGGTGGAAAAACAAACTATAAAATTACACATATAATTATAATCTTAATTTACAAAAATGCTACTATTAATATAGACATATTAATAGAACACCACTATACTCTATATGTTCTCTGGTAGTAGAAAAACATACTTTTTCATTGCCTTTCTGGATTTTCAAAGTTTTCTATAATAAACACATATTAGCTCTGTAATCAGGGAAAATATTATTTCCAAAAAAGTGTTATATCTATAGAAAAGCTAATCAATGTTTCCCTAATCATTAGAAGCATTAAAGACGATTTTTATTGGGAAGCTTCATGCCCAGTAATATGCTATTATTTCTCTTTCTGTTTTAGTCAACTGGAGAAAAAGATATGGAGAGCCGGAAAGAATACTGCATTAACCTGTTATGATCTACATACTGCAAATGAAAATTAAGGCTATTCTTTAGATTGGTTCTAAAATGCCTCCGGGTGTCATGCTCACTTTTCTACTTGGAATATTGTCTCCCATCTCACCCTCTTGTTCTTCACTACGTAGCTCCCATTTATCTTGGCTTAAATGTCACTTTCTCAGAGAAGTCTTCCCTCATCTCCCTCATCTTTACTTAACTTTCCAAGTCTTTGAATTAGATTCCCCTTGTAATTCTCCTTTATAATATCCAGTTCTTTTGCTTCACACAAATTATTACAAACAACTGAGCTTTCTCGTTGCCCTTGACATCCTACAGGATTGTGAAAGAAAAAGCAGTTGAGACAGAGAAGTTCAAGTTAAAGCTTCACTTTGTGCCTTATAAATATCAGAAGGTGGAAGTGAAGGTCTATGCATATGTGGAAAATACTCACTATGAAACACTTCCTTTCTTTAAAGTCAGAAAGTGAACAATCACCAGCTCTCAAATCCGTATCTTTAAAAAAAGTTTTATTTTTTATATGTTCTGCAAACCCACCCAAAAATTTACGTAAGAAATTTAGGGAATTGTTTTAAAGAATAAACAAGTTATACCAGAACATCTATGAACTAAATGATAAACTCACTATAATTCTGAAGAAAAAATTATATGATTTATCCCTGTATGTTAGCTGTCAGCACAGCTGTTATTTTTTGCTTTTCTGTAATAATGGGCATTTGTCTAAGGAATACTGATGAAAAAACTTGTCTGCATTTACATAACCTATGTAAGAGTACACCAACCAGGTTTGAGGGGGTAATTTTCACATCTTATCTGTGCATTACTAGTATTTTGTCTACTCAGGATGCAGCTTAATATGTATATATGTCAAATCTTTGTTGAAAAATGATATACATCAATTTTGTTTTTTACCAAACCTGTACTATGAGAATAAAATAATGTAAATTATGTCCCTTCTGGGGTTTGCAATACACCCAAACTACTGATATTTATATACTCTTTTACTATAAAAATATTTAGCACTCTTCATTTAGCAGTGGCTGTCAAGTTCCTACTTGGATTAATCAATACCAAACAGAGGTAAAGTAATTACCTTTGCAATTACTTTAACCCCTATTAGTCCCCTAGTAACCTTGAAAACCAGGTTACTCAAAGGAAAAATAAGACAACTCCTCAGCCACTGAAGAAACCCACCCAAAGACACTGTATCTGAATATGTTATCTAGGAACACTCAAGTCCAATCAATCTCTCCAGCAAATATAATTAAACGTAAAAGATATCTATAGTCTAATAAAGTATCTGAAAAGGTCTTTCAAGAAACAGGAGGAAGAAGATTATTTCTGTGTGGATTTTAGAAAAGGGAGCCCAAAGAGCATATAATCTCTAAGCCTCATGAAACAAGCAATTTTTTATTGTGTTTATGTAGCTCACATAACAGGAATGAAACAAGTAGTAAAACCCAAGGATGTTTAATGTGTCATATGAAAAGTGTCTCATGGAGACTCCATTTAGTACTTGACTGACTGCTCAGTGGAATGGTGAGGCGGCAGAGAAAATGTAGCAGCCAAAGAAAGCTTATGCACAAAGTACTCAGGTTGGAGAGGGAGGGAATTTCAATATCACCAAATGAGGCATGGAGTGTTTTAGAGGATGTTCTGAAGAAAAGTAAAAATTGTAGAATATAAAGAATCTAATTTAACAGACAGATAAGCAAATATAAGACCAGCCATATACCAGAGGACTTTGGGCCTAATCCTACCTTACAGAAGTGTTTGGCTTGCACGCGGTTTAAGAATAACAGTTGTATTTCCTGCTTTACCTGAGAAACTGGACAATGTGGTAACATTAGGCCAACATTCCTGCCTTGCAACAATTATCTGGAATAGAGCAGCAGCCGCTCCTCTAGAAAGGGCTTGGCTCTCCAGCTCACTGCAGTAGCTTCCTGTTTCATTCCCATCAACCTGGCCTCTGGGTTTCCAACTTCTGGAATAGAAAGTACCTCAAGATAACGTTGAAGCATTCACTATAGTCCTTGACAAGAGGTACAACTTATTTTGCTAAATAACCATTTATCCTACATTTCATAGTTTCTTCAAAAGGGTAAAGGATGATTCTTAGTAGATCATGATACATTACCAGTGAGTGTAGGAGGGCCAGTAAGCCAGCTAAAGCCATAAGCACAGAGGTAACTTTCCTAAGGAAATTGAGACTGTGGTGATTCTTTATTTTTTTTTTGTATTTTTATTTTTTTAATTTTTAATTTTATTTTTTTTATTGCATTTTAGCTTTTGGGGTACATGTGAAGAACATGCAAGATTGTTGCATAGGTACACACGTGGCAGTGTGATTTGCTGCTTTCCTCCCTTTCACCTGTATCTGGCATTTCTCCCCATGCTATCTCTCCCCAACTCCCCACCCTGAGACTGGTGATTCTTAACTTAGAGGAGTTAAAGGGTACAGAGAACCACCCAATTTCAATTCTTCCCTCCCCTCCCTCCCTCTCTCCCTTCCTCCCTCCCTCCCTTCTTCTCTTCCTTCTTTCCACCATCACTGGCAATATCACATTATCATTATCTCAGGAACTCATCTTGGGAATCAAATAATTATGGAATCAAATTGCAAAATTACTCATTTTAAGATATATAAAAATGCCACTGAATTTTTTTCTAGGTTAAAAAAATAGTTTTCTTTTAGCAAATAAAAAAAATTCATCAAGTTTTTCAAAGGTATACTTGAAACCTTATAACCCATTTACTCTACTTTCTCTTAGTCATCAGAGAGATATTACACATTCTGCTGCATGACAAGGCTCTTCCTCAGCCTGGGTAAAATAATCCTTGGGACAGTCTAACTTATTTTATTCTATTTCCATGGCCACCACTGGCTAACCTTCTGATTATCTGATGGATTTCATTGGTGCTCTGATATAATTAAGTTACTGACCCAGATAGCAAGCTCAGGTATTTCAGTCACTGGAAACACACACACACACACACACACACACACACACACACACACACACACACACACACACAAATAAATACATAGGTAATCTGGTATGCAAATTAATTTCTTCTAAATATTGACGATCTGTATTAGATCCCAGAGGCTCATCACTCTCGAGAGCAAGAACAAAATCAAGTTTTTAACCTGGAAGAGCTATCCCGGACAGTTACTCCACAGGGTACTCTCCCACCTTCGAGGTCTTCCCTTAATATCCAGCCTATTGTTGTGTTTTGTTTGTTTGTTTGTTTTTGGATATCACCTTCCTCTAACTACATCATTACTAGAAAAACTAGAGAATGGTTTTGAACCAGTGCAGGACAGGGGAATGCACAGGACAGGGTGGGGCAGCATGCTTGAGTGGTACTGTTTCTCAGAAAGCAGCCAAGAGAGACAGAGGAGCAACCAAGGGATGTGGAACAAGGTCAAATGGCATTTCTGTTATATAATCCTGATATAATAAAGGCACTCCAGGCATTATAATTAACGTTGCAAGTTTTGGACATCAATTTTGTGTGAGGCACTGTGATGGATACTGGGGATCCAAACATGAAGAGAAAGTAGTTCTCACCTTAAGGAGCTTACTGTCTGGGGAGCGAAGAGGTGGGGAGTTGAGCATAATATTGAATGATGCTTGTTATGATAGGGCTAAAAATGGTGTGCTAATTAAGCTTGAAGGGAGAGTTAATCTAGTTTTCAAGAATTGGTAGGTATGGTGGGCAGGATACATCTAGGGCTGCATGGAGCTTAGATGGGCAAAGAAAAGAAACCTGAAACTTCACCTAATCCTTGCAAATGATCTCATTTCTGAAAGAATAACATTGAAGATTTTACATTTCTGTCCGTTAATAACATTTCTAATATCGTACTCATTTTTAGCTGGTAAACAACCATAGGAGTCTCGTTTTGTCAGACTTTTTAACCTTGAGATGTAATAAGTGATGAAGTTTTAATAAGTATTTTCCAAAGTAAGATATGGATACCTGTCTGATGCCTGAAACAGAAAATGATGACCAGACATCTAGATAAGCAAGTGCTATTTTCTAGACAAAGTGTCATCAAAGAATGATGATCTGCTTCAATAAGAAAGGAATAATAGATGTGAGTGCTCTGGAAGCAGAAGTCAAAAAGAGCAACACACGAGAAAGTATTAGCCTTAGATAAAATAGTTTAAAACCACAGAAAAGTACATCCTTTAATAAAAGAAGTCCATAAATTATGAGAAAAAGATGGTTATGGTGCTAAAGTTATTTTAGCCAAAGAAATAAATAACACTTCCATTTCTCTTACCAACTTCCAGGAACTGCACTGAACACTTTATATATACATATATTAGCTCATTTAATCCTTTAATTAAAAAAATTTTTTTTTTAAGTTTTATAAGTACACTATAAATAAATAAATATATATATATATGAGATATATATTACAGGAAATATTTTGGTATAGTATGCAATGCATAATAATCAAATTAGGATAAATGGGGTATACTTCATGTCAGATATTTATCCTTTGTGTTATGAACAATCCAATTATACTCTTTCAGTTATTTAAAAATGTACAATTAACTTATTTTTGACAATAGTCACCCTGCTGTGCTAGCAAATACTCGGTCTTATTCATTATTTCTATTTTTTGTATTTATTAGCCATCTCCACCTCTTCCCCCAGACTCCCACTACCCTTTCCAGCCTCTGATAACCATCCTTCTATTGTCTATTTCTATGAGTTCAATTATTTTAGTTTTTAGCAAGTTTCCCACAGTAAGTGAGAAATGTGAAGTCTGTCTTTCTGCACCTGGCTTATTTCATTTCACGTAATGACCTCCAATTCCATCCATGTTGTTGCAAGTGATAGGATCTCATCTTCTTTTGGCTGAACAGTACTCCACGGTGTATATGTACCACATTTTCTTTATCCATCATCTGCTGGTAGACACTTAGGTTGCTTCCAAATCTTGGCTATTGTGAATGATGCTGCAATAAACAGGAGAGTGCAGACAGCCGATACAGATTTCCATTCTTCTGGTTGTCTACCTAGGAGTGGGATTGCTGGATCATATGGCAGCTCCATTTTTAGGTTTTTGAGGCACCTCCAAACTGTTCTCCTTTTACATTTCCAATTTACATTTCCACCAACAGTGTACAAAGGTTCCCTTTTCTCCACATCTTCGCCAGCATTTATCGCCTGACTTTTGGATAAAAGCCACTCTAACTGGGGTGAGACGATATCTCACTGGAGTTTTGTTTACATTTCTCTGATGATCAGTGATGTTAAGCACCTTTTCATATGCCTGTTTGCCATTTGTATGACTTCTTTTGAGAAATGACTGTTCAGATATTTTGCCTATTTTTCAATAAGATTATTAGATTTTTTTTTCCTGGAGAGCTGTTTAAGCTTCTTGTATACTCTGGTTATTGATCCTTGGCAGGTAGGTAGTTTGTAAATATTTTCTCCCATTCTCTGGGTTGTCTCTTTACTTCGTTGATTGCTTCCTTTGTTGTACAGAAGCTTTTCAACTTGAAGTTGGTCCTATTTGTCCATTTTTGCTTTTGTTGCCTGTGCTTATATTTTCAAGAAATTTTTGCTCACTCCAATGTCCTGGAGAGCTTCTCCAATGTTTTCTTGTAGTAGTTTCATAGTTTGAGGTCTTAGATATCTGAGTCTTTGATACATTTTGACTTGATTTTTGTATATGGCAAGAGATAGGGGTCTAGTTTCATTCTTTTGCATATGGAGATCAAAGCTGATTTAATCCTTATCACAATCGTATAAGGCAGATACTTTTACGTTTTCTGTTCAGAGTTGTGGAAACTAAGATGAAAAACTATGTAAATTTACCTTCTCTTTCTTTGGTAATTAATATATCCTTTTTCTACTTTTATTTCTCCTTAGTATTTATCACTGTCTAACATACTCTATATTTTACAATTTATCTTACTATTGTCTGTCTCCTCTGACAAGAATGTAAGCTCTGTGAGCACATGGGATATAGCAGTCAGCATAACAGACAAAAATCCCTGCTAATTTTTGTTTTGGGTTCACTAGCTCCTTGAAAGCTGCCTTTTTATCACTTTTCCACCACAGCACAAAGTAAAGGCCTTGCATTACTGGAGACAAAAATATTTGTTGAGTGAATGATGAACACTGTTAATCAGTAAGCATAACACTGTTAATCAGTAACCCATCAGCACTGAATTAGTTCTCATAAGAAAAGGAAGTACAAAATACAGTCTCTGGTTTAAAATAACACTTAGGATTAGAGCTAGGAATGAAGCATGAAATAGAAAGAAGGATGAGGCATACCAAGGGCCTAAAAGAAGTCCTCACATTTCATTAATTCCATTCTCAATCATCTAACAATGTCTAAAAATGCCTATTCACAGCTCCTCCAAAGATACGATTATATTCTGTTGTACTAAATTTCCTTGGAAATGCCTGCACCATGTGTTTATAACTCTAAACCCTCGCATATGTTGCTCTGTGGGCATAGAAAAACTTCCCCCTATTTTCTTTAAAGTAACCTTTTATTATCCTGCCTAGAGTTATCTGTTTATTCCTCTTTTATCCTACATGTGTTACATGTATGTTAGAGCACTTGCCAAACTCTGTTTTATATACATACATTCCTTGTCTTATTTATCCTTGTGTTCCTGATTTCCAAACAAATTGTCAGGTACACGGTATGTAAATAATGTGCTTTAAGTTTAATTACTCATTTTTCTCTGCTTTGAAAATGCTAAAAAACTTTTTTTTTTTACTTCCCTAAAATATAACTGTAGATAGAAAAGTTCTTGTTAATAATATGTTAAAATCACCCAGTGGTACATACACAAACACAGATGGCTAACTGCAGGTATGTATTCAATCAAAACTGAATGGAGGCTAAATAGAATCCAGTTTTGTTATTTATTTTCAGCACAATTCCACATTCAGGGGATATCACCAGTGCCTAGAAGAGTGCCTGGCTCATAGAAAATGACTTGTTGAATAAATAAATGAATGCTTGTATAAAAATGTCTTTAAATGCTAAACAGCATTTCATAAACTAGATGTTTTATAGAACACAGAGATGAAGTAACAAATCAGGAAAACAGTGGACTAAGGATTAGAAAGTTTGGTATCTGCAATTTTCTAGTTTTATAACTTTGATCAAGACACATTTAAACTGATCTTTAATTTCTTAATTTGTAAAAATAATATATTGGACTAGTTTTCAAATTATTTTATCAGTAGTCTTTATTGTTGAATGAAATATAAATGCCATTAAATAAAACATAAAAGATTAACTGGCAAAAATTCGTAAGATAAAATTATGATACTACTTATTTAAATTCATTATTAAGAATAGGGGCTGGGTGCAGTGGCTTACTCCTATAATCCTAGCACTTTGGGAAGCCAAAGTGGGAGGACTGCTTGAGGCCAGCACCTTGAGACCAGCCTGGGCAACACAGCAGAACCCTGTCTCTACAAAATTTTTTTACAAATCGGTTGGGCATTATGGTGTGTGCCTGTAGTCCCAGCTATCTGGGAGACTGAGGCAGGAGGATTGCTTGAGCCCAGGAGTTTGAGGCTGCAATGAACTATGATCATGCCACTGCACTTCAGCCCGGGCAAAAGGGCTAAACCGCATCTCGAAAATAAAACAAAAACTAGATGACAATTGCAATTTCAAATTATCCTCATTAATAATGTCATTTCTGTATTTTGTTTTGGCTTTACAATATTGATACAATTCTGATTACTACAAATAATCTATTACAAATGGTAATAGTTTAAAAAAATAATTTGGTAATATTAAGATTTCTGCAATTATAATAGTCCAGCAGCTTGAAGGAGGAGTATGAAAATCTTGTTGTCAAAACTGAGTGACTATAATCATTATTCATATTTCTGGTCATGAATATCAAAAATGGACAAGAACGACCCAAAGCTTAAATTAAGCAAGAAAACTTTAATATAGTATTATCACATTAACTTATCATTGCAAACTACTTTAAAGTGCTGAAGTACACGTGGCAGAAAGATGCCCCTACATTGGTTTGCCCTTAATGTGGCATACTAGTGCCAATTATAATCCAAAAAGACACAATCCTGAACATCCTAATCCTGAATGCTGAAATCCCAAAAGATCAAAATCTTTAAAGTTTAAAGTCTTAAAAATCAGAATCTCAAAATCTTAAAATTTCAAATGCTGAAATCGTGAAAGCCAAATTCTGAGGAAAAGATTAGTATATTTTCACTTGAATGCAAGATAGTTGCATCACGTTAGGTGGAACTATTACTTTGTTCTTGTCTTTATTTGGAAATTAAATGTGGTTTAAGTGGATGTGTTTGGGTGCCAGGTTGATAAGAGGTGGACTGGTGGGCTTAAGTTTGGTTGTTAACTTGACTAGATTAAGTAATAACTAATAAAATATTATTTTTAGTCTATCTGTGATGGTGTTTCCAGGAGTGTGAGTCTGAATGAACTAGCTGGAGAAGATCTTCCCTCAATGTTGGCCAGCACCATCCAATCCTCTGGAGGCCTAGCAAGAACTAATACAAAAGACAAACTGGTCTCTTTGAGAACTTGGACACACATTTCTTCTGCTGCTTTGGACATCAGAACGACAGCTTGCTGGCCTGTGGACTCCAGGACTTATACCAGTGGCATCCCAGGGTCTCCAGCTTGCAGATGGCCTGTGATGGGACTTTTCAGCCATCATAATAGCATGAGCCAAGTCCCCTCATAAATCTCCTCTCACGTATTTATATACATAGCCTCTTGGCTCTATCTCTCTGGCCAACCCTCACTAATACAGATTTGGTATCAAGAAGCCAAATAGCTTTCCTTCTTACTGTATTCCTCACAAAACAATGGAATAGATCTGTGAAATTGTTCCCTTGCAAAAGGGCTGTGATCAGGTAAGTGTACAAGGCTACTTAATAATGAAAGATAAAAAATTTAAAACCTAATTATTATTGGTGTGTGAAAGCATAAAATTGCTTACTTGAAATGTCTGAGCAGTAACCAGACTTTCAAATGACAGCATTTACTTACAAAATGTGCAGACCACTACTCTCCAAATACAAGTGTGGTGAGTGTTTTGAAGATCATAGAACAGAAAATGCAGATGAAAAATACGTAAAATATCCTCTGCCAAATTATCAGTTGCGTATGACTTCTGCAGCTTCACATATAGCACCACTATGATACACTATATATTTCATCTTTGCATCATTTCCAATACTGGATGTATAAAGTGTATAAGACTTTTAGAGAGTTCCAATTTGTTTTATGCATTTATTGCAAATTTGACTCCACGAAAGTACATTATCACAAGTTGACTTTGTGTGCAAGCATTGTGAGTGTACATAAAATGTTGAAATTTCCTCAATAAATAAAGACAGGTTCTTTCTGTACATCCATATTTCTAAAAGATAAAAACCAAATTTCTTGTAATCTTGGCTATTTGGGCATATGTGACCCATTAAGGCTTTTGATCAATCTCAACAAAAGACTTAGGTTGTCTGTCATGGTATTTCAGATGATTACAGTCATAAAGCTGGGTGCAAACAATTACCAATCACAGTAACGTGCTTATATATTTTATTTTTTTACTTATTTCTTTATGAATATGGTTCATCTGCTCATAACTGTTACACCTCTGTGACACTCTTTAGTATACCTGTTTATGTTTGAAAAAATATGTATGTTATTATTTCCCATTTCATTGTGTAAAGTGGTCTGTTAAGTGTTGTGACATGTTTTTATGTTTGTCAAACAGATCCTCTTTTCAAAGTGTAAATAAAATTTTAAAATAATTTTTAAAGTTATTTTTTCCAGAATAATATTTTTGAAATTTTGATCTTTTGAGATTGCAACTCTTAAGATTTTAGACTTGAGGGAATTTGATGTTTCAGGATTTCAGTATTTGGGATTATGGCTTCAGGATTGTGGCTTTTGGGATTATGGTCCAAAAACTATGGCATACATATGCTGCAGCAGTGTTCTTGCTTGTATAATTTGATTTTGGTACGTAATATTGCACCCAAGATTTAAAAAGGCCAGCTATAAACTTAAAAATAAAAACATTGGCCAGGTGCTGTGGCTTACGCCTATAATCCCAGCACTTTGGGAGGCTGAAGTGGGAGGATTACGAGGTCAGAAGACTCACCTGTCTACCATGGTGAAACCCCATCTCTACTAAAAATACAAAAAAGTAGCCAGGTGTGGTGGCACGCTCCTGTAGTCCCAGCTACTTCAGAGGCTGAGGCAGGAGAATCACTTGAACTGGGAGGCAGAGGTTGCAGTGAGCCAAGATTGTGCCACTGCACTCCAGCCTGAGTCACAGAGTGAGACTTCATTTCAAAATAAATAAATAAAATAAAACATATATTCATAAGAAGTTCAAATACCTACATAATTAGTTGGGAAGCTTTAATCAGCAGTCCATAAAAATACAAACTAGTAGCCCAGTTCAGTTTTATTTTCTGATTCCTAATATGATACAATTTGGTGCAACACATCTGAGTTGCATGCATGTTATTTTTATTACAGTCTTAAAATATTTAAATTTGGCATCCAACATTTAGAAAACCTTAAGAACCTCCTGTTAACTGGATATTCTTTCTGGTTCTTTCAATTCTATCATTTCTACATAATCTAGAAAAGCAAGAAAGAATTTATAAAGATATCTTTGATTTCTTCAAATAAATCTTGTACACCTTTACTGAGATTAGACACTCATGGGATATGAAAAAGCCTGATCTGACGGAAGAGGAGAACTTTTGTTAGGGAGTATCAAGAAATATAACATTTAAGAAAACATGTCAATCTTCCTAGCACAGGGGGAATCCCTACACAGAGAAGCCAAAAACAGCTTTGGTATCATAAATCCATGACACCCTCTAAATAGAAACATTGCTGGTCTATAGGTATCTTAACTTAAAAATGCAATTTCATTCCTATGTAGTTATTTTCTGATAACAACATCTGTGAGATGTAGAATAACTTTTCACTGAATTTGCCTTCATTCACTTGAAGAACATATTCTGATTTGAACTACGGAGGAAACTGTCTTAACTAACTTCTATTTAAACAAATCACTGAATTAATCAAAATTTTATTTCCTTTTAGACACAGACAGAATGGAAAGACAGGAAGAAAGCAAGCAACCTGGAAAACATATTTGAGGATATTGTCTATTAAAACTTTCCAAATCTCACTAGAGAGGCCAACATTTACATTCAAGAAATACAGAGAACCCCTGCAAGATATTATACAAGACCATTCCTAAGACATAATTAGCTGATTTTTCTAGGTCAAAATGAAAGAAAAAAATGTTAAAGGCCTCTAGAGAGAAGGGGCAGGTCACCGACAAAGGAAATCTATTCAGGCTAACAGCAGACCTTTCAGTAGAAACCCTACAAGCCAGAAGAGACTGGGGCCCTATATTCAGCAATTTTTTTTTTTTTTTTTTTTTTTTTTGAGATGGAGTCTTGCTCTGTCACCCAGACTATAGTGCAGTGGTATGATCTTGGCTCACAGCATCCTCTGATGCCTAGGTTCAAGCAATTCGCTTGCCTCAGCCTCTGGAGTTGCTAAGACTACAGGTGCACACCACCATGGCCGACTAATTTTTTGTATTTTAGTAGAGATGTGGTTTCACTATGTTGGCCAGGATGGTCTCAATCAGGTGGGTGACCTTGTGATCCACCCACCTTGGCCTCCCAAAATGCTGGGATTATAGGCATGAGCCACTACGCCCAGCCTCAGCATTCTTAAAGAAAACAATTTCCATCCAAGCCTTTTATATGCAGGCAAACTAAGCTTCACAAGTAATGGAGAAATAAGATCCTTTTCAGACAAGCAAATGCTAACAGAATTCATTACTACCAGACCTGCTTTTATAAAGGTGCCTAAGTATGGAAAGAAAATACTGTTACCAATTATTATAAAAATACATTTAAGTACACAGAAGAGTGACACTATAAAGCTACCACACAAAAAAATCTGCATAACCAGCTAACAATACAATGACATTATTGATATGTACAGATTTGATCATAACTATGAATATAAGTGGAATAAATGTCCCCAATTAAAAGGCACAGAATGGCAAGGTGGATAAAGAAGCAAGACTCAAAGATATGCTATCTTCATGTCATCCATCTCACATGCAATGACACCCATGGGTTCAAAGTAAAGGGATGGAGAAAAATCTATCAATAAAATCACAAACAGAAAAGAAGCAGAGATTGCTACTCTAATTTCAGACAAAACAGACTTTAAACCAACAATGATCAAAAAAGACAATGAAGATCACATGTAATATTTATCATTATATAAATGACAAAGGATTCAACTCAACAAGAAGACCTAACTATGTAAATACATATGCACCCAACAAAGGAGCATCCAGATTCATAAAATAAGTTCTTAGAGACCTATGAAGAGGTGTAGATTCCCATACAATAACAGTGGGAGACTTCAACATCCAGCTGACAGTATTAGACAGATCATCAAGGCAGAAAACTAAAAAATATATTCAAGATTTGAACTGGACTCTTAACCAAATGGACCTAGTAGACATCTACAGAACTCTCTACCCCAAAACACTGGAATATACATTCTTCTCAATGCCACATGGCACATACTCTAAAACAGATCACATATATGGACATAAAACAATCCTTTGCAAATGCAAAGAACCGAAATAAACCAGTCCCACTCCTGAACCACAGCATAATAAAAACAAATCAACAGTAAGAGAATCACTCAAAACCATACAAGTACATGGAAAGTAAACCACCTACTCCTGAATGATTTTTGGGTAAATAATGAAATTAAGACTGAAATCCAGAAATTCAATGAAACTAACGAGAACAGAGATACAACATACCAGAATCTCTTGGACATAGGTAAGGCAGTGTTAAAAGTTAAGTTTATCGCACTAAACAATGAAATCAAAAAGTGAGAAAACTCTCAAATTAACAACCTAACATTACAACTCGAAGTACTAGAGAAGCAAGAGAAAAGTAACCCCAAAGGTAGCGAAAGAAAAGAAACAACGAAAGTCAGAGCTGAGTTGAAGGAAATTGTGACAGGAAACCCGCACAAAATATGAACGAATCCAGAATTTAGTTCTTTGAAAAAATTAATAGGATAGATAGATCAGTTGCTAGACTATTAAAGAAAAAGAAGATCCAAATGAACACAGTTAGAAATGACAAAGGGTACGTTACTACTGACATTACAGAAATACAAAAACAAACAAACAAACAAACAAACAAACAAACCATCAGCCACCACTATGAACACAAACTAGAAAATCTAGAAGAAATGTATAAACTCCTGGAAATACACAATCTCTCAAGAATGAACCAGGAAGAAACTGAATCCCTGAACAGACTAATAATCACTTCTGAAATTGAATAATTAAAAAAAAGCCTACCAACCAGAAAAAAACCATGGCCAGATGAACTCAGCTGAATTCTACCAGGTTTATAAAGACCTGGTACCATTTCTACTGAAACTACTTCCCCCTCTCCCTGCCAAAAAAAAAAAAAAAAAAAAAAAAAAAGTAGGGGAGGAGGGACTCCTCCCTAACTCATTCGATGCACATAAACTAGTAAACCTGGAAGAAATGGATAAATTCCTGGACACTTGCATCCTCCCAAGCCTAAACCAGGAAGAAGTCAAAACCCTAAATAGACCAATAACAAGGGCAGAAGTTGAGGCAGCAATTAATAACCTACCACCCAAAAAAATCCCAGGTCCAGATGGGTTCACAGCCGAATTCTACCAGACATACAAAGAGGAGCTGGTACCAGTCCTTCTGAAACTATTCCAGACAATCCAAAAAGAAGGAATCCTTCCCAAATCATTTTATGAGACCAAAGTCATCCTGATACCAAAACATGGCAGAGACTCAGCCAGAAAAGAAAACTTCAGGCCAATATCCAGCATGAACATAGATGCAAAAATCTTAAATAAAATACTGGCAAACTGCAACAGCACATCAAAAAGCTTATCCACCATGATCAAGTAGGCTTCATCCCAGGGATGCATGGCTGGTTCAACATACGCAAGTCTATAAATGTAATTCACCACATAAACAGAACCAAAGACAAAAACCACATGATTACCTCAATTGATGCAGAGAAGACGTTTGACAAAATTCAACAGCGCTTTATGCTAAAAACCCTCAATAAACTAGGAATTGATGGAATGTATCTCAAAATAATAAAAGCTATTTACAACAAAGCAACAGCCAATATCATACTGAATGGGCAAAAACTGAAAGAATTCCCTTTGAAATCTGGCACTAGACAAGGATGCCCTCTCTCACCACTCCTATTCAATACAGTATTGGAAGTATTGCTCTAGCCAGAGCAATCAGAAAAGAAAAAGAAATAAAAGGTATTCAAATAGGAAAGGAGGAAGTCAAACTGTCTCTATTTGCAGACGACATGACTGTCTATTTATAAGACCCCATTGTCTAAGCCCAAAATCCCCTGAAACTGATAAGCAACTTCAGCAAAGTCTCAGGATACAAAATCAACGTGCAAAAATCACAAGCATTCCTATACAACAATAACAGACTTAAAGAGAGCCAAATCAAGAACAAACTGCCATTCACAGTTGCTACAAAGAGAATAAAATACCCAGGAATACAATTAACAAGGAACATAAAGGACCTCTTCAAGGAGAACTACAAACCACGGCTAAATGAAATACGAGAGGACAAACAGATGGAGAAACATTCCATGCTCACGGTTAGGAAGAACCAATATTGTGAAAATGGCCATACTGCCCAAAGTAATTTACAGATTCAATGCTATCCCCATCAAGCTACCAATGACCTTTATCACAGAACTGGAAAAAACAACCTTAAACTTCATACGAAACCAAAAGAGAGCCCGCATAGCCAAGTCAATTCTAAGCAAAAAGAACAAAGCTGGAGGCATCACACGACTGGACGTCAAACTATACTACAAGGATACAGTAATCAAAACAGCATGGTACTGGTATCAAAAACAGAGATATAGACCAATGGAACAGAATAGAGGCCTCAGAGGCCACACCACACATCTACAACAATCTGATCTTTGACGAACCTCACCAAAACAAGCAATGGGGAAAGGATTCCGTTTAATAAATGGTGTTGGGAAAACTGGCTAGCCATGTGCAGAAAGCAGAAACTGGACCACTTCCTGACACCTTACACTAAAATTAACTCCAGATGGATTAAAGACTTAAATATAAGACCTAACACCATAAAAACCCTAGAAGAAAATCTAGGCAGAACCATTCAGGACATAGGGATAGGCAAGGATTTCATGACCAAAACACCAAAAGCATTGGCAACAAAAGCCAAAACAGACAAATGGGACCTAATCAAACTCCACAGCTTCTGCATGTCAAAAGAAATAGTCATTAGAGTGAATCAGCAACCAACAGAATGGGGAAAATTTTTTGCGATCTATCCATCTAAAAAAGGGCTGATGTCCGGAATCTACAAAGAACTCAAACAGATTTACAAGAAAAAAACAAACAAGCCCATTCAAAAGTGATCAAAGGATATGAACAGACACTTTACAAAAGAAGGCATACATGAGGCCAACAAACATATGAAAAAATGCACACCATCACTGGCCATTAGAGGAATGCAAATCAAAACTACATTGAGATACCATCTCATGCCAGTTAAAATGGCGATCACTAAAAAATCTGGAGACAACAGATGCTGGAGAGAATGTGGAGAAATAGGAACACTTTTACACTGTTGGTGGGAATGTAAATTAGTTCAACCATTGTGGAAGACAGTGTGGTGATTCTTCAAGGACCTAGAAATAGAAATTCCATTTGACCCAGCAATCCCATTACTGGTTATATATCCAAAGGATTATAAATCATTCTACTATAAGGACACATGTACACGAATGTTCATTGCAGCACTGTTTACAATAGCAAAGACCTGGAACCAACCCAAATGCCCATCGATGATAGACTGGACAGGGAAAATGTGGCACATATACACCATGGAATACTAAGCAGCCATCAAAAACGATGAGTTTGTGTCCTTTGTAGGGACATGGATGAAACTGGAAACCATCATTCTCAGCAAACTGACACAAGAACAGAAAATCAAACACCGTATGTTCTTACTCATAGGTGGGTGTTGAACAATGAGAACACATGGATTCAGGGAGGTAAGCATCACACACTGGGATCTTTTGAGGGGAAACAGGGGAGGGACAGTGGAGGGTGGGGATTGGGGAAAGCTAGCATGGGGAGAAATGCCAGATATAGCTGAAGGGGAGGAAGGTAGCAAATCACACTGCCATGTGTGTACCTATGCAACAGTCTTGCATGTTCTTCACATGTACTCCAAAACCTAAAATGCAATTAAAAAAAGTAAGTGGGCAAAGGACATTAAGAGATATTTTGCAGAAGACGTATATGCAGCCAACAAGCATATGAAAGAATGCTTAACATCACTAATGATCAGAGAAATGTAAGTCAAAGCCACAAGATGTCATCTGACACCAGTCAGAATGGCTATTATTAAAAAATAAAACAAGAACAGGTGAGGTTCTAGAGAAAAGTGAGTGCCAGTAGGAATGTAAGTTGGGCTAGCCATTGTGGAAAGTAGTTTGCTGATTTCTCAAAGAACTTAAAACAGAATTATCATTCAACCCAGCAATTCCATTTTAAGATATATACCCAAAGGAACAGAAATCATTCTATCATAAAGACACATGCATATGTATGTCCACTGCAGCACTATTCAAAATAGGATAGACATGGAATCAACCTAAATGTCCATCAATGGTAGACTGGATAAAGAAAATGTGGCACATATAAGCCGTAGAATACTATGAAGCCATAAAAAGAATGAGACCATGTCCTTTGCAGGAATATGGCTGGAGCTGCAGGCCATTATTCTAAGCAAATGCAGAAAGAGAAAACCAAATGGCACATGTTCTCACTTATAAGTGCAAGCTAAACAATGAGAACACACGAATAACAGAAGGAGAACAGCAGACACTGGGACTTATTTGAAGGTGCAAGTGGGAGGAGAGAGATCAGAAAAAATACTTATCAGGCAGGATGCTTATTACCTGGGTGATGAAATTGTCTGTATAGCAAACCCCTGTGACACACAGTTTACCTATATAACAAACCGGCACATGTACACCAAACCTAAAATAAATGTTAAAATTCAGACAGAATGTTTACCTCTGCTCTTACTGACTGTATGATTTCCAATAAGAGTTGTGTTGTTTCCAAAGTGATATGAGCCAAGAATATTTATTGATCAAATTTGAAAATTTAATAAAATATTTTGTAAACTGATGAAATACAAATATAAAAAGTGAATGTTTCTATGAAAAATATGTTTTAACACCAGCCTTTTTAAAAATAAGGTTTATTGAAATAAGAAAGGGGAAAATTATAGGGGAAGGAATCCTAAAAGTCTGGAATAATTCTGTACTCAAATCACCTTGCAAGTGCCTTTGAGTTCTTGTTCCTCTGCAAAGTTGGGGGAAAAAAAGGAAAGTGTTTTATGCTACATTATTCATGTTAAGACACACTGTGCTCCAATCAACAAACTCATAAAAAGCCAGGATAAATTTATACAAGGTAAAACAAAATGTTTAATTATAAGTAGTTTTAAATAATTCTCTGCTTGAAAATCAAATACCTCATGTTCTCACTCATAGGTGGGTGTTGAACAATGAGAACACATGGACACAGGGAGGGGAGCACTACACACTGGGGTTCGTTGGGGGGAAATGGGGGAGGGATGGGGGTGGGGGGGTGGGAACAGAGCATGGGGAGAAATGACAGATACAGGCGAGGGGACGGAAGGCAGAAAACCACACTGCCATGTGTGTACCTATGCAACAATCTTGCATGTTCTTCACATGTACCCCAAAACCTAAAATGCAATAAAATAAATAAATAAATAAATAAATAAATAATTCTCTGCTTAAACAAATCTTTTCAGTTAACCAACTATTGGTTCAGATTGTGTTCAGTAAGAGCCTTCTCTTGGTGTTACAAAAGTAATACTTAATTATTTGTGAGTGAGAATCTGAATTTAATATTGAAATGATGAAGTTGTTTAGAGTTTAAGGTTGATTTTCATTTTATTCTCGATAAAGGACTTACTAAGTCATACTAAGCAGAAATATCTATTAGTAAGATATAAAATCTTTGAAAATAAATATACCTAACTATATTCTAAAAATAATTGATTCTGAATATTAGTCCTTTTTCAGATGCATAGTTTGCAAATATTTTCTCCTATTCTGTGGATTGTCTGTTTACTCTGATAATTATTTCTTTTTTCTGTGCAGAAGTGGTTTAATTCGATCACACTTATTTATTTTTCTTTTCTTTCTTTTTTTTTTATTTGCTTTTGGGGTTTTCATCATAAATTCTTTGTCAGATAAATCAGGAAATAAAAAGAAATAAAGGGTATCCAGATTGAAAAAAAGAAGTTAAACTATTTCCGTTTGCCAATGATGTGATCTGATCTGATTTCTAGAAAACCCTAAAGAGTCCTCCAAAAGATTCCTAGATTTAAAAAATGAATTTTGTAAAGTCTCAGGTTACAAAATGTGTGTGTGTGTGTGTGTGTGTGTATATATATATATACACACACACACACACACACACACACACACCGGTAGCATTGGTATAACCAAAAACAATCAAGCTAAGCATCAAATTGAGAACTCAATCCCTTTTCCAATAGCCACAAAAAAATAAAATAAAATGTTTAGGCATATATTTATCCAAGAAGGTGAAAGACGTCTACATGGAAAACTATAAAACACTGCTGAAAAAAATTACAGATGGCACAAACATATGGAAATACATTCTATGTTCATGGATTTGAAAAAACAATGTTGTGAAAATGACCATGCTACCCCAAACAATCTACCAATTCAGTGCAACTCTTATCAAAATACCAATGTCATTCTTCATAGAATTAGAAAAAAAAAAAAAGTCCTGAAATTCATATGGGACCAAAAAAGAACCAGAATAGCCAAAGCAATTCTAACCAAAAAGAACAAATCTGTAGGCATTACATTACTTGACTTCAAATTATGATATGTCTATAGTAATCAAAACAGCATGGTACTGGTATAAAAGGAGATACTCAGACCAATGGAACAGAATAGAGAACCTAGAAATAAAACCAAGTACTTATAACTAATTGATCTTCTAGAAAGCATACAGTAATATGACTTGGGGAAGGACACCCAATTCAATAAATGGTTCTGGGAAAATTGGATAGCCACATGTAGAATAATGAAACTGGATTCCTGTCTCTTGCCATATGCAAAAATGAACTGAAGATGTATTAAAGATTTAAATCTAAGACCTGGTAACCATACACATTTGAGAAAAAACCCTAGGAAAAACTCTTTTGGACATTAACCTAGGCATTTGCTTTTTATGTCTTTTAGAAGGCTGTCATAAATATGGTCCAAATACACAAATTCTTTTATATTTTTAAAAAACACATATATTTTACTTTGGTTTAGTTTTGAAGTCCTGAATTATCTGGAGTTCATTTTTGTGAACCTCATCAGTTATAAAAATAACTCATTTTTTAAAAAATGGGTATTCAGTTGTTCCAATATCATTTATTGAATTAGCCAGCCATTTTTCACTGATTTAAAATGTTACCAGTATCATAACTAAATTTGCATACCTGTGGGTTTGTGGTCACTCTCTGCTGTTATACTATTTGCCTATACCTGTACCAATACTACAGCTTTTTAAGTATATTTTACTATTTGGTAGGATAATTTACCTTTATTTTTGTATGTTAGTATTATAGCGAGTCACACTCTACCTACCTTTCTCATTTGTTCTCATAATTTTTCAGTTTGGGTTTTCTAGATAAATGATCCTATAGACTTCAACTACTGACAATTTTATCTCTGATGAGGCTTCCAGCTTTTGCTCATTAAGTGTGATACTAGGTGTGCATTTGTTATAGATGATTCACAAACAAATAGGCAAGAAAATAACAGATAAGGCTGGGTGTGGTGGCTCACACCTGTAATCCCAGCACTTTGGGAGGCTGAGACGGTGGGGATTGCTTGAGCTCAGGAGTTCAAGACCAGTCTGGACAACATGATGAAACCCCATCTCCACAAAATATAAAGAAATTAGCTGCACGTGGTAGTGGGCACCTGTAGTCCCAGCTACTCTGGAGGCTAAGGTGGGTGGATCACTGGAGCTCAGGAAGCAGAGGTTGCAGTGAGCCAAGATCGCACAATTGTACTCCAGTGTGGGTAAAACAGTGAGACTCTGTCTCAAAAAAAAAAAAAAAAAAAAAAAAAAGAAAAGAAAAAGAAAAAAGAAAAACCACACACACACACACACACACACACACACACACACACACAAAACAAAAAAAACACCAACCCATTAAAAAGTGGGCAAGTAGCTTGAATAAACATTTCTCAAATGAAGATATACAAATGGCCAAGAAACATGAGAAAATACTCAACATCATTACCAATCAGGCAAATGCAAACTACAGCCACAATAAGGTAACATCTTACCCAGCAATCCCATTTTTGGGTATATATCCAAAGGAATATAAACCACTGTATCATAAAGACACATGTACACATATGCCCACTGCAGAATTATTCACAATAGGAAAGAAGGAATCAACCTAAATACCCATCAATGGTAGGCTGGATTAAGACAATGTGGTTTACATACACGATGGAATACTATGACACCATAAGAAAGAATGAGAGCAGGTCATTGCAGCAACATGGATACAGCTCAAGGCCATTATTTTAAGCAAACTAATGCAGGAACAGAAAATCAAATATTGCATGTTTTTACTTACAAGTGGGAGATAAACACTGAGTGGGAACAATGACACCAGGACCCACTTGAGCATGGAAGGTGGGAGGAGGGTTAAGGTAAAAAAAACTCCCTATTGGTTACTATGCTTATTACCTGGCTGATGAAATAATCTGTACTCCAATCACCTGTAACATGCAATTTACCTATATTAACAAACCTGCACATGTACCCTTGAACCTAAAATAAAACTTTAGAAAATGAAAATGTCTATTCTGCAAAAAAAAAAAAAAAAAAAAAAAAAAAAAAAAAAAAAACAGAAAAAAACCTTAAAATTCAATGTATGGCCTGGGAAAAATATTTGCAACACATTCAAGAGTCAAAATATTAATATCCTGGGCAGGTGCAGTGGCTCATGTCTGTAACCCCAGCACTGCCTGTAATCCCAGCACTTTTGGAGGATGGGGCAGGTGAATTACTTGGAGTTCAAGACCACCCTGGGCAACGTGGAAAAATTCTGTCACTACAAAAATACAAAAGCCAGGTGTGGTGGTGCAGGCCTGCAGTCCTAGTACTCAGTGGGACAGAGGCAGGAGGATTGCTTGAGTGAGAATGGTCAAGGCTGTGGTGAGCTGAGACTGTGCCACTGCACTCCAGCCTGGGTGACAGAGTGAGACCTTCTCTCTCTCTCTTTCTCAAAAAAATTTAATATCCAGAATGTATACAGAATACTACAAACCAATAAGAAAAAGATAAAGAGTCCTAAAGTAAAATGGACAGTACATATGGACAGACTGAGAAGAGAAAATGCAAAAGGCCAGTAAGCATACGAAGTGATGCTCAATCTTAGAAGTAATCATAAAATGTAAAATACTGTAATAAAGGAGTATTGCTTTTTATTCATAAAATTTGTAAACACTGAAAATGATTGTTAATATCAAGTTTTGTCAAATATATGGGAAAGTAGTGTTATAAACCACTATAAAAGGACAAACTGTTATATGCTTCTGGGAAGGTAATGTAACATTATCTACAAGAATTTTAAATGTGCCTGTCCTTTGGAAGAACAATTGTTCTTCATTACCAAGTCTGAAAAAATAATCAAACATGTGCAAAGAGTTACATAAAGTGATATTCTTGATAGTATTGATCATTACAGTAAAAAAAATACAAAAAATCTAAATACCTATTATTTGGGGAATGAATAAATAATCTATAAAACATTCATACTATGGAGTGAATATAATACTTTAAAACAGTAGTTCTATAGCGACATGGAAAGACTTCCCATACATACTGTCAAGTGAAGAAAAGTGAGTCAAAGAACACGTTGAGTGTAAAACTACTGACATTTAAATATCACACATATAGTATTTGAGTATCTATAGATGGTGAAATAGGGTTCATTTAACATAAAATACCTTGAGATTTCAACCTTTCTTCCCAGGTTGGCCTTAGTAAAATTATTCTTTATATCTTCATTTTTAGACATTAAAATTAAATATTAGTGCATAAAACATGTACTGAGCATCTACATGTATAAATATATATATATGCATATATATATATGTAATATATCTAGGTGTTCAAAAGAGAAACAATACATAGTATGTTCCCTTGAAATCTATGTCATAACTTTTAGAAACCACTTTAGAGCTATACTTAAGTAGCATGAAGCAATCATAGTACTTAGAAATAACACAATTACTCCTTCCTTCCTTCCTTCCTCCCCCTCCCTCTTTTCTTTCTTTTCTTTTTCTCTCCTTCCTTCCTTTCTCTCTCTCGCTCTCTTTCTCTCTCTCTCTCTCTCTCTCTCTTTCCTCATACTCTCTCTTTCTTTCCTCTCTCCCTCTTTGAGACAGGGTCTTGCCCTGTTATCAGGCTAGAGTGCAATGGCATGACTGTGGCTTAATGCATCCTCTACCCCCTGGGCTCAAGCGATCCTCTCACCTCAACCTCTGAGTAGCAAGGACTACAGTCATGTGCCACAATGCCTGGCTAATTTTTGTTTATTTTATTTTTTTATAGAGACAGGGTTTCACTATGTTGCCCAGGCTGGTCTCAAACTTCTGGGCTCAAGCAATCCACCCATCTCAACCTCCGCAAGTGCTAGGATTATAGGCATCAGCCACCATGCCCAGCCAAAATTATGTTTATTTTAGACAACATATGCAAGGTGAATACAATCATCCCTTGGTATCTATGGGGGACTAGTTTCAGAACCTCCCAAGAATAACAAAATCCACGGCTGCTCAAGGCCCTGGTATAAAATTACATAGTATTTCCATATAACCTATGTCCATCCTCCCAAATCCTTTAAATCATTGCTAGATTATTTATAATATCTAATACAATGTAAATGCTATGTGACTGGTTGCTATACTGTATTATTTATGGAATAACTACAAGAAAAAAAAAGTCCGAACATGTTCAGTACAGATGTAATTTTCTTTTCCAAATATCTCTGATGCATGGTTACTTAAATCCATGGATGTAGAATCCTGAGATACAGAGGGCCAATTATATTTCCTTTCAATCACAAATCTTAGCACCTAAATAGGAATATATGAAGCCCGATTATCCAAATTACATGCTATTTTTTATGTTCATTAACATGGATTTAAATATTTTATAGCAAAACAAGGCTAGAACATTAAATAGAAGCCTTTGTAAAAGCATTTGACTTTCTTTCTTTATATTTATTATGTAAATGTCCTTGAAGTTCTCCAGATTGTAATCCAACATTTTTCTCTGATGGCATAAAATGCTTAAATTTTTTTCTGCACCCATACAGAATGAAAACATGATAGCAACCTTGATGCTAACGTTGAAGACATCAATGTGCTGTGTTTGAGTTTCAAAAATATTCAGCATGGCAGAAGCTCTTGGGAATCTGGAACAATTTGGAGGTTAAAACACTGAAGTTGGCTTAGGAGGCTTCAGGAACATCAAAAGTTGAAATGATGCAAGCAATTTTATCTCTGGGCAAATCAATCTAATGTTAATGAAAAAATTTCCATGGCAACCTGATACAGAAGCAAAGGTGCAGAATGAAATATAAGAATTTCTTTATTTTGAACTGAAGATACCATTTGAAGATTTTATTCTTTATTGCAGCTTTTTGTTTTTAAACGTCAGTTGGGATGTTTAAAAATTTTTATTTTTATAATTCTCAAGATGGATGACTAACCAATCAGCTAATAAACTACCCTCTAATGATCTACACAGTCAGTCTCTGAAACAGGTTACATAACATTTGGGAGCATATATTAATTCTAGCTCATGGCTAAGCAGTATTACCAGCTATGGACTATTTTTTCTCAGAAAAATATACAAAATGGAATCAGAAAACAGATGTTGACATGTAAGTCATCTACTAAACACAGCTGGCAACCTCGAAAAGTAACTGAATTTTTACACTAAAACCAAGAGGAACAATGAAAGGAATTTACCAAATGTATAAGAAAATAGCACTGAAACCCTCAAATAAACTTTAAATTTAGACCATGAGGTCATTTCTTACTCATAAAAAACAATTAAATCTACAGATGTGTCTGTAATAATTCTAGTGTTTCACGCATGAATACTTCAACAAGATAATTTTTTGAAAAAGAAATCCAGGATATTGTAATATAAGTGCTATAATTTAACAGTATTAAGTGACTGATGCTGAATGACAAAGAGATAAAATCCCATGCTAACTCATATTTTCAACCATGGTTTTACATCAAGCATTGCCAAACATCTTACTAATATATAAATTACGTTTTTTAAAGAAATTTCTGGCAGCCTCAATCTACTTCAAAGATACACACATACACATACACACACACACACACACACACACACACACACACACACACACACACATATGATCAGAAACCCGCTGGGAAATTCTATATTAGCACATCTTTATTAGTCTTACAGAATACAAGTGGAAGATTCGCCATAAACAACTAAAAATGAAATCATATTTAGTAAAAATGCATGTTATGAGATAATAACATTCATGTTCATCTTTTTCATCTTGTTCAGCAATAGATTCATAAGAGTTTTTGGGTTGTACTGAATCCATAATATTTGGATAATGAGGATTTTACAACACCTATATGTCCTTTTTCCCTTATTGGACTTTATATATTAGACATAATGCTAGGCACTGGTGATTCTGTAAGGAAGAGCAGAGATCTGGACCCTACTCCTGAAGTTTACATTGTAATGGTGCATACAGATCAAAACCCAATAACCAAATATGCATATAAAATAATTACAGGTCATGTTACAAAAGAAATAAGGGTTCAAGAGAGCATATGCATAGGAAAGACCTGCTTTAGATAAATGGGAAGTCCCTTCTGAGAGGGTGGCATTTCAACAAGATCTAAAGAATGAGAAAGAAGCTGACCATGAGAAGAGAATAAGGAGAAGAGTATTCCAGGCAATGGAAGCAGGATGTGTAAAACTACAGAGCTGCACAAAAACTGGGTATGTTTTAGAAACTGGAGGAAGAGTTCAGTGTAATGGCGTGTAACTGCAGTGTAACGAGGAAAGTGGGACTGGCATGAGATGAGGTTGGAAAAACAGGCAGGGAGGGAATCCTGTATGGACTTATTAGCCATCATGTTTTGATTTTTATTTTAATTGCAATGAGAAGCCATCGTAAGAGTATAAGCAGAGGAGTGACAAAACCTTATTTGCACTTTAGGAAGGTATCTCTTATCGTTGTGTTGAGAACAGACTGGAAGAAGCAATATGTTGGAAGTCTTTGTGATAAAAGCTGACAATCCGACAAAATTTTGGATGCCTTGTTCCCAGCTATCTCTTCAAGTTGCTTCTCAGTTAACGCTGATCAATAGTAATAGGCATAATCGGAATAATGGGTCAAGTTTTCTTGGAAATTATAAAAGCCTAAGAAGTGTACACTGGGAGTGTTACAGTTATTTCAGACATCAGAAAACTATATCTCAAAGTATTTAAAACCAGAAAAAAGTACATGGCTAGTAACTATGTTTGTTGTTGTTTTTACTGAGACAGGGTCTCAATGTGTTGCCCAGGCTGGAGTGAAGTGATGCAATCTCAGCTTACTGAAAACTCTGCCTCATGGCTCAAGTGATTCTCTCACCTCAGACTCTGGAGTAGCTGGGATTACAGGAATTCACCACCACCCCTGGCTAATTTTTATTTATGTATTTATTTATTTAAATTACGTTATTATATAATTAGCACAACTAGCAAAACTACCCCTGGCTAATTTTTGTATTTTCTATAGATATTGGGTTTCACTATGCTGCCCAAGTTGGTCTCAAACTCCTGGGCTCAAGTGATCCATCTGCCTCAGAATCCCAAAGTGCTGAGATTACAGGCAGTAGCCACTGTGCCCAGCTACCAGCAACTGTTACATGGAAGACAAAGAAGGTCTTGAAGTTATTAAATTTTTTAAAGGACTCTCTGAACATACAAGCCTAAAGACATAGCTATACAGGTTTAAATGGTTGGACAGGGAATTTGCTAAGTGGCTCAGGTATAATGAAGCCATACTTCAACAATAAAAGGCAAGGTACTTAATCTAAGAGTCAGCCCTTTAGCGCTTTTGTGCTTTAACTTCTGGATACTTCCCTGACCTCATTTTGTATCACTCTTTTCATCCCGGATGGCCCTTCAGTCAAGCTGTTCTTCTTTTTGTTCCTTGAACATGTTGAACTTATTCTTGACTTTGGGCTTCTGTAGTTGCTGTTCCATTTTCCTGGAATGCTCTGCTAGCTCTTCTCATAACTGCTCTTGCTCATCACTTCATAATTCATGGGGCATAGGGTAGAATACTCAGACGTATCCTACTTAGTTGTGGGGAATAAGCAGACTTATTCTAAACACAGGTGTGGTACTTGTTATTAATATTCTAGCTCAAATATCACCTTGAAAAGCATGTTACTTTCTACATAGCAGATATTCTTCACTAAAATAATTTTATTTATGTGTTTATTTCCTTTCTCTGATCACTAAAATTTAAGCAAGAGATCAAGGATTTTTTCTATCTTTTTCTTTACGTTATTTACAATGTTAAGCACAGA
The DNA here is from genome assembly GCF_048565385.1 of Saimiri boliviensis. NCBI lineage: Eukaryota > Metazoa > Chordata > Mammalia > Primates > Cebidae > Saimiri > Saimiri boliviensis. Next base: position 90,682,577 of record NC_133453.1, read on the forward strand.
ATCTAGAACATTATACACACTCAAAACATATTTATTGGATAGAAAGAAGGAGTAAAGGTAGAAAAAAAAGGGAGATGAAATGAAAAGCTATGTGAGAAAAATGTCAAAAAGTTTATGAGAGCTAGAACAAATTAAAAGCCTAAAGATACAAAAGAAATCTTTAAAGTTATGATCAGAAAAGTAAGAATAGTATGAGAAAGACTTTTATTTTGATGAACGATGCAAAAACAAAATAAAAATAAAATTATATTTTAATTTTCTTTCCATATTCTTGATCAAAGAAAATAAACCGTATGTCAAAGTGATAAAAAAATTTAGATAAAAAATAAGTAATAGGGGACTCTGGCTTCAAGTCAACAAGGAAAAATAAGGGTCAGATTTGCCCTCTTGTCTGAAACAACCAAAAATAAAACAGACAGAATATATGAAACAATGGTTTTTAAGACAATGGACAGCAGGCAATGAAGAAGCAATCCCTCAGAAACAGTAAACAAATGAAATGAGCCCTAGAACTTCCCTAGCTTACTGTCTTGAGAGAGTTGCCAGGCTGCACGCAAAGAGGTTGAACCTAGCTGGAGCTCAGCAGAACACCTAAGTAGGGAAAACACATCTGAAGAGTCAAGGGAGATCAACACAGTGTGAGTTTGCAGAACGGAATTCTGGAGGAGAGAGAAACCCACTGAGAGAGAAATGCAGGGATCTATAGAAGGTTCCTTTTGAGTATTCAGCATGTGAGGGGACTAACTGAGGCTGAGAAAATAATTGCTTGAAAGAAGGATATTAACACAGGGCTGAGAACTAAAATACTTCATAACTCACGGGTCTAGGGTAAAATACTCCGTAGTGTCCTGTTCAGCAGTGGGGAATAAGAGGACTTAGATTAACATTGTTCTAGTAACACCTAATGAGTCTGAAAGGCAAAACTAAGAGGATCACATGGTTTTTTCCAAGTAATTTAACTGTATCCCAGATCGCAGCTGAAGAATATTTAAAGGCATAAACAAATACCCAGAATCCAACAAGAAAAAAGAAAAGCTCACAGTGCTAGCACCAAATAAAAATGATCAGGCATGCACAGAAGCAGGAAAATGTAACACATAATGAGAAGAAAAATTAATCAATCTTGGATGAACCTCTAGGGAATTATATTGAATAAAAAAGCCAATACACAAAGTTTATATACTTTATAATTTCATTTATATAACATTTTTGAAATGACAAACTATTAAAAATGGGGAACAAATTTGTCGTTGCAGGAGTTAGGGATGGGAGTGAGAGTGGTGATAAGAGAAAGGTGGGCATGGTTATAAAAAGGCAATATAAGGAATCCTTTTGGCCATGACACAAATCTGTACCTTGCCTGTGAAGGTAGATACGTGAGTCTACACATGGGACAGAACTGTAATGAACTAAACACACACACATAAACATATAAGTGCAGGTAGAATTGGGAAAATCTGAAAAAGATCAGTGTATTGTATCAATATATTCTGTGTGATTTTTTACTACAATTTTAACAGATGTTGCCATTGGAGGAAATTTGACAAAGGGCACACAGAATTTCTCTGTATTATTTCTTAAAAGTGCAAGGATGCCCTCTCTCACCACTCCTATTCAATATAGTATTGGAAGTTCTAGCCAGAGCAATTAGGAAAGAAAAAGAAATAAAGGGTATTCAATTAGGAAAGGAGGAAGTAAAACTGTCTCTATTTGCAGTTGATGTGATTGTATATCTAGAAGATCCCATCGTCTCAGCCCAAAATCTTCTCAAACTGATAAGCAACTTCAGCACAGTCTCAGGATACAAAATCAATGTGCAAAAATCACCAGCATTCCTATATACCAATAACAGACAAACAGAGAGCCAAATCAAGAGCAAACTCTCATTCACAATTGCTACAAAGAGAATAAAATACCTAGGAATACAACTAACAAAGGATGTAAAGGACGTCTTCAAGAAGAACTACAAACCACTGCTCAACAAAATAAGAGAGGACACAAACAGATGGAAAAACATTCTATGCTTATGGTTAGGAAGAATTAATATCATGAAAATGGCCATACTGCCCAAAGTAATCCATAGATTCAACGCTATCCCCATCAAGCCACTAATGACCTTCTTCACAGAACTGGAAAAAACTACTTTAAACTTCATATGGAATCACAAAAGACCCCACATAGTCAAGAAAATCCTAAGCAAAAAGAACAAAGCCAGAGGCATCATACCACCAGACTTCAAACTATACTACAAGGCTACAGTAATCAAAACAGCATGGTACTGGTACCAAAACAGAGACATAGACCAATGGAACATAACAGAGGCCCTGGAGGCAATGCCACACATCTAAAACCATCTGATCTTTGACAAACCTGACAGAAACAAGCAATGGGGAAAGGACTCCATGTTTAATAAATGGTGTTGGGAAAACTGGCTAGCAATGCACAGAAAGCAGAAACTGGACCCGTATCTGTCACCTTACACTAAAATTAACTCCATATGGATTAAAGATTTAAACATTAAACTTAACACCATGAAAACACTAGAAGAAAATGTAGGCAAAACCATCTAGGACATAGGCATAGGCAAGGGCTTCATGACTAAAACACCAAAAGCAATGGCAATGAAAGCCAAGATAGACAAATGGGATCCAATTAAAATTCAGAGCTTCTGCCGGGCGCGGTGGCTCACGCCTATAATCCCAGCACTTTGGGAGGCCGAGGCGGGTGGATCACGAGGTCAAGAGATCGAGACCATTCTGGTCAACATAGTGAAACCCCGTCTCTACCAAAAATACAAAAATTAGCTGGGCATGGTGGCGTGTGCCTGTAATCCCAGCTACTCAGGAGGCTGAGGCAGGAGAATTGCCTGAACCCAGGAGGTGGAGGTTGCGGTGAGCCGAGATCGCGCCATTGCACTCCAGCCTGGGTAACAAGAGCGAAACTCCGTCTCAAAAAAAAAAAAAAAAAAAAAAAAAAAAAAAAAAAAAAAAAAATTCAGAGCTTCTGTACAGCAAAAGAAACCATCATTAGAGTGAATTGGCAACCAACAGAATGGGAAAAAATTTTTGCAGTCTATCCATCTGACAACAGGTTAATATCCTGAATCTACAAAGAACTAAAGCAGATTTACAAGAAAAAACAAACAACCCCATTAAAAAGTGGGCAAAGGTTATGAACAGACACTTTCCAAAAGAAGACATATATGAGGCCAACAAACATACGAAAAAATGCTCATCATCACTGGTCATTAGAGAAATGCAAATCAAAACTACATTGAGATACCGTCTCACGCCAGTTAGAACGGTGATCATTAAAAAATCTGGAGACAACAGATGCTGGAGAGGATATGGAGAAATAGGAACACTTTTACACAGTTGGTGGGAGTGTAAATTAGTTCGACCATTGTGGAAGACAGTGTAGTGATTCCTCAAGGACCTAGAAATAGAAATTCCATTTGACCCAGCAATCCCATTACTGGGTATATACCCAAAGAACTATAAATCGTTCTGCTATAAAGACACATGCACACGTATGTTCATTGCAGCCCTGTGTACAATAGCAAAGACCTAGAACCAACCCAAATGCCCATCAATGATAGACCGGACCAAGAAAATGTGGCATATATGCACTATGGAATGCTACGCAGTCATAAAAAACAATGAGTTCATGTGCTTTGTAGGGACTTGGATTAATCTGGAAACCATCATTCTCAGCAAACTGACACAAGAACAGAAAGTCAAACACCGCATGTTCTCACTCACAGGTGGGTGTTGAACAATGAGAACATGTGGACTGAGGAAGGGGAGCATAACACACTGTGGGTAATTGCAGGGGGGTAGGGGAGAGACAGCGGTGGGTGGGGAGGGATGACATGGGGAGAAATGCCAGATATAGTATGCAACTAAAGTAAAGTTAAAAAAAAAATGAATGGTAACATCAAAACTGACACAGATTTTTAGAATTAGAACATGAATACAGTTATTATGGCTGGGCTTGGTGGTTAACTACTATAATTTCAGCACTTTGGGAGACCAAGGAGGGTAGATCATATGAGGAAAGGAGCTTGAGACCAGCCTGGCCAACACGGTGAAACACTGTTTCTACTAAAAGTACAAGAAATAACTGAGTATGGTGGTGTGTGCCTGTAATCCCAGCTATTCGGGAGGCTGGCACATAGGGACTGCCTGAACATGCGGGGCAGAGGTTGCAGTGAGCTGAGATCATGCCACTGCTCTCCATCTTGGGTGACAGAGTAAGATCCTGTCTCAAAAAAAAAAAAAAAAAAAAAAAAGAACATGAATAGTGTTATTATAATTGTATTCCATATTTAAAAGATAAAGAGATATAAAAAAATAAAGAGATATAGAAGTTATTTTTAAAAAGAGCCTAAAGTGACAGAAAGCAGTACAGTCCTTGGGGACAGGATGGAAGATGGGAAGAAGTAGGAGGAAGGAATTAGAAGGAAACACAAGAAAATTTTTGGTGATTATATTTTTATTATCTTTATTTCAGTGTTTTATGTGTGTTAAAACATCAAAATGTACTCTTGAAATATGTGCTGTTTATTGTCAATTATAATCTCAAAAGCTACTAAAAATAAATAGACAGCTCTTCTTTACTGAAGAATTCCACTTAATAAATATAGAAGGAATAAAGGAAATTTAAAAAACTCTATTATAATGACTACCCTAGCAATAATTATAGCAGGCATGATCCATCAATGAATGCTAAAAATAGTTGGTGCAAGTCTAAGAAGAAAGAGGATATTTGTATAGTCTCAAAGTATTTCCTTCCACATAATTATCAATTACAAAGGGGGTAAAATAGCAACTTTACAGTGCAGAAGCCTGACGTACACATCTAAACCCAGCAATCAAGGTTAGTATCATCAGTAATAAGACATAATCAACATCATGTGACCTTACTTTAAAGCACTGAGAAGGGCATATCACTTTCAAGTATTTGTCCACAAAATGCATAATCTCAATCTATGAAGGAGAAAATATTGCCAGAACCCAAACTGAGGAACATTATACAAAATGCCTGAATAGTACTGAAAGTGTCAAGGTCATGAAAGATAAGGAGAGACTAAAGGATTGGAGGAGATGGCGGAAACATGAAACTAAATGTAGTATGGGATACTATATCGGATCCTGAAAAAGTTAAAGCACATTAATTGAATAACTGCTGAGATCAGAAGAAAGCCTTTAGCTAACAACATGTGCCAATGTTAACGTCTTAGTTTTGATAATTAGATTATGGTTAGGCAGGATGTTAACATTAGAGGGTTTAAGTAAAGCGTATATGGGAATGGTCTGCAGTTTTGCAACTCTTCCTGAAGTCTAAAATAATTTCAAAATAAATTTTTTTAAAAAAACAATAAATCGTAAGCTCAGACAGATGAAGAAATAGTAGCAGATCTTTCACCTGCTTTAAATTAGGGCAAGCATTTTCACCCATATGGATTTCTTGAAAAAAAAAAAAAAATGAATACAAGAAACTGGAGATAAAATGACTGGATTGATGATGGTAATCTTTGAAGAACTATAAAGATAAAAGTCATGCTGGAAGACTAGAGAATAAAACTCTTTCTATTTTTTTTTTAAAAGGAAAAGAATGTGGAGACCTCAAATTATAAACTAGCCAGGCTTTAAGCCACGCTGTTGAACTCTGCAAGATTTCTAGAAGGAATTAATGAGCAGATAGTTTTAAATATATTTAGAAAGGGCCGGGCGCGGTGGCTCAAGCCTGTAATCCCAGCACTTTGGGAGGCCCAGGCGGGGGGATCACGAGGTCAAGAGATCGAGACCATCCTGGTCAACATGGTGAAACCCCCGTCTCTACTAAAAATACAAAAAATTAGCTGGGCATGGTGGCACATGCCTGTAGTCCCAGCTACTCAGGAGGCTGAGGCAGGAGAATTAATTGCCCGAACCCAGGAGGCGGAGGTTGCGGTGAGCCAAGATCGCGCCATTGCACTCTAGCCTGGGTAACAAGAGCAAAACTCCGTCTCATTAAAAAAAAAAAAAAAAAAAAAAAAAAAAGAAAGGAAGGCAGTGAAAAGTATGAGCAAGCTTGGCTTCACCAAGAACAAGACATGTCAGGCTAATCTTAAATCGTTTTCTGTATTACTTGGTTTCCAGATATGAAAAATGCTCTAGACATAATTTTATTTTAAGAAGGTATTTGGCAAAGTCATTCAAAATCTCCTTATGAACCAGATGGCAAAACAAGAGCTAGATGATATCTCAAGAATCAGATATGTTTATTATTGACCAAACCACCATCCACAGATTTATGACTCAATTTCCTTTTAGAGAGTTCTCTATTGGTAGATCAAAAGGCTTTCTCTGCATTTCTATTCAAATAAACATTATTTTCCATGAAATAGAATGAAGGCAATATCAACAAGAATGAATGCAGAACAGAAGTAGAATCCAAATATCCAAAAAAGGGTAAAAAAAAAATCACCTTAAATATAAGATTAAATCAAAGAGATATAATTTATAGTATATGATATAAAAAAGACATTTGGCTAACTGAAAGTTTCGTAAGTCTACTCATACGATATAGTTAGTAAAAGGGCTAATAGGACCATACTTATCAGAAAGTGATATTCAGAGCTTATGTTAGAATGGAGAACTCTTCTGATTTACTGAAAGTTTTTCCGTATTTCATTCATCAAGTTTCTTTAATTCTTATATAAAAGATAAGAATAAATCAATCTTAATGCTGTCCATGCTAAATACCTTTGAAACAAGAATCTTTCTTGAAAAATCATCCTGTCCAGATGGAATGGGAGCTAGGATCTCATTATAAGCAGTTTCTGATTATGTCAGTGAATAAGCACAGGGCCAGGATGGCAGTAGAGTTAGAGTTGGAGAAAGTACGAGAAGACAAGTACTTAATAAGCACTGGTAATAGAGGAGTAACATTCCTGCTGTGTCTTAGGTGCTAACCCTGCTTTAACTAGAACCAGCTCCACTTTAATTTATTTTGTATATTAGGATTATTTCTGTGCCATACCATATTACTGGAAAAAAAAAAGAATTTAAAAAAAGTAAAACAGTTAAAAGGATTCTATCAACATTTCATTAGATAAAAGGATTCTATGTTTATAAATAAAACAAAACTAAAACAATTCAATGACCTTTTAAAATATAAGTATCAGAAGACAGAAACATAGGGGCCACAGGATGCATATTCATGTATTACCTAGAGAACAATAAAGCCAAATATAATCAAGTAGACCATAAAATCTGTTTGCCAGGGGTTGGCAATTTTTACTACACAGTTTACCTTAATCAATCCTTTTCTATCTCATACTTAAAATAATTTCATAGAGATATACTGAAACCTCTAGGATTTTAAGAGTGAAAAGAGAGAAAAGGTATATATATACTTGAGTAATATTTGGGATCTGAAATCAGCAAGTCTTAGTAATTATATGGCTATGTGGAGTCTGAGGACAATGTAAGGAGTTTAGGAAAGGCATGGTAAATAAGTTATAATTCATAGATATATGAGTCAGGGTCCTGGTAGAAAATAAGACAGTACCCTCAAAAGTGTAATTCGCAGAAAATTGTATCTATGAAAACATGGGCAAGATTTAGGGGAGCGGACGCAGGCAATATTGGAGATTCATTATCACATCTAAGTCAGAAAAGAGCACTTCTTCGGCGTTGACAGGCACAGGTGTTACCTGTGCCCTTCAGTAAATTGATGTATCTTGTGGCAACCTTGTAAGAATACCCCAATCTCACTCCCCTCCCACCTTCTAATTTTTTCCAAATGCCTCTCATTGGGCCAAACCCAACTGGAAGCCAGAAGACAAGAAAGCTCTTTGACATAGTCATAAAGGTGACTGCACAAAGAGCAAGGCAGAGAATAAGTCTAGGTTGGAAATGTGAATTTTGGAATCAGCAGCTTATAGGTGATACTCAAATCTGCAAAAGTGGAGAGTACACAAAATAAAAAGAGTAGTAGGTGAGCATGGAATCTACAAAAGGAAAAAAGAAAGAATATTCAGAAGGTTGTGAGCAGCACCGTGGAAGTTCAGATTCATAGACATCAAGGGAGTAGAACATTTGTAGAAGAAAGCTGCCATGAATGTTAGATATTGATAACAGGGCAGTCAAACTGTGTTTGTAGCCACTGCTGTACATGGTCACATACTGCCATTGCTCTCTAACATCAGCTCTGGCTCTAGCTCACTAAGCTATAGCTGAATGAGGAGGGGTAAGGAAGGAGGTCTCTATACCATGGTTCCTACACAGTTGACTGCCTCTATATCCACTGGATATGACAACTAAAAGACCACTGGTTCCTTTAATGAGAGCAGTTCCAGGACTATAATAGAAGAGGAAGCTCAATTTTAATGGGATAAAAAGTTAATGAGAGATGAGAATGTGAACATAGCAAATATACTTTCGAGACCAATGGATGAGAGGAAAAGAAGAATGAATTGAACACAGCTAGCAAAAACCCACAACAAAAGAGAATACTTTTTAGAATGACAAGACAAATAACATTAAAGTGAAAGGTAAACAAAAAAACCTAATAGAGTAAAATTGAATATAAAAGAACTAGAGGGCAATTAGAAATTGCTAAAGTCTGTTCACCAGTACATCATGAGGGGGAAATGCCCTGCCCACAGCCCTTGCCCATGAGAGCATGGCTTACATGGTATGATTTTTCATACCATGTAAGGTTGGTTAATGACCTGTTACCTATTATGAAAAGATGAGTTGGGGCTGGGCGCGGTGGCTCACACCTATAATCCCTGCACTTTGGGAGGCTGAGGTGGGTGGATCATGAGGTGAAGAGATCAAGATTATCCTGGCCAATATGGTGAAACCCTGTCTCTACTAAAAATACAAAAATTAGCTGGGTGTGATAGCACATCCCTGTAGTCTCAGCTACTTGGGAGGCTGAGGCAGGAGAATCACTTGAACCCAGGAGGTAGAGGTTGCAGTGAGCTGAGATCAAGCCACTGCACTCCCGTCTGGGGATAGAGTGAGACTGTCTCAAAAAAAAAAAAAAAAAAAAAAAAAAAAGGAAATAAATTAAAGTGATAGTCAAGGACCACCCTTCCAGGAAACCCCAGGGTAAAATAACTAGTAGGTTCTACCAAATTCTCAAGGTATAGTGAATTCCTATTTAAAGTTGTTCCAGAAAATATAGAAAGAGCAAAAGCTACTCAACTTATTATTTATGAGGCTATTATAATCTTGATTCCAATACAAGGTTAAAATAATACCACAGAAGAGAAAGCAATACAGCCACAGAGTGAATTTCAGATGTCAGAGAACAATAGAACTCCACATATTTATGGGTGCAAAATGTATTTATTTTTATGTCTTAAATCAGAACATTTGTAACATAAAGGAGTAAAAAGTACAGATAACACTAGACAGCAATAAGCATGCCTAAATGTCTACCCTAGTTATAAGCATGACCTTTTCCTTTCAATTCAAAATTATGATGTATCCTCAGTGACTCTCAATAACTCCTACTACCATCAACGTGCCAACTTCCCCTCCCCTGCCACTGTATTGTGTCACTGCTACTAATCCTTCAGGTGGATTAGAGTTGAACAGGAACACCAAGAATATCTGTTCTATTTGCAGTTTATCTGAAAGGAGGCTGTACTTCCTGTATCTATCAAAGTTGGTAAACTAGAGGCTAAGATGAGGCTTCCTAAACCAGGATAAAGTGAGAAGAGACCAGGCTCATGGACAAGGAGATATTTGCTGCTGATCCTCAAATTTGGTATATCTGGTTAACTTGAGTTAGGATAATTTAGAAGCAATAATTTTAGCCTTGGTGCACAGGGACCATGTTTTTTTGTTCTTTTTTCTTTTGGGGGTGCATAGTCTGTTCTTCAGTATGGTTTCAATACCAACTCCCTGCTAACTTCTGAAGATTACATCTGTGAGAGATGTCCTTGGAAAAGGAGGCGTCAATTATAGATTGTGTCACTTCACTGTCTTGTTATTTTAACTAGTTAGTCTGGATAATATATGGTTTACTTTCCTTAATTTCAGACTCTTGACTGTTGGAGGTGATTTATTTCTTCATTGCAGGTGATTGAAGAGGAGATTCTGAAACCCATGGAAAACAGATTGGTTGGGTATAACTCTAAAAGATGACATGAAAATACTTTTCCGTAGTATTGCCAAACTTCTTCATTCTCTACAATATTCTTGTAGTTTCTTTTTTTCCTTTAACCAGATACTATCACAGGAGTGAGAACTGAATAATTTTAGAAGGCCTTTATCTTTAGCTCTCTTGGCCTCTATATAACAAACAATATCAAAATAATAATATTTCCAGGAGTAACTAAATCCCAGAAATGCAGAAAGGAAACACACCATAACCTGTAGCAGAAGATTATAGTTTATATTAAAGAGGCTGAAGGGTAGTGAATTTTTAAAAATGTTTCTTATTTGCAATGACATTAAATAAAGAGATGAAAATAAATCTTTCATTGTAATCATATCCTCTAAGTTAACAATAGACTAAATATTTATTTAAATAAATAAAGAGAGAATAATTCCTAAGCTCACTGTTTTAAGAAAGAATGAGTCCGATTTTACGAATGCTCTCTATACTCCAGGCCTGAGGAAGGCAAACACAGGGCAGTAACAGGCTATAAAGGATGAAGAGAATTTCCTCAGGTAAATTGAAATAGGGAAGGTCTTTTAGCACACAGCCAGAGCTGAGGCTGGCTCTCCTTGTTTTAAGTTGCTGTTATTTAAACAAAGGCTATAAAAGAACTGTCAGACAGATAAAACATTCTCAGGAAGTAATTTGGAAAAGTAAACACACCAAAAAAGTCAAGGAACAAAGCTTGTAACAATACTCAGGCTATGGTGTACGTAAGTGGCTCTCAATCTGTAGAGTGATTAAGAATCACCAGCATTGTGTGTGAAAATTCAGAACTCCAGGCCACACTGAAAATGTCAGATTGAGAAGACTAGGGTAGCATTTTGGTATCTGTATTGTCAATAAGCAACTCTAGGTAATTTTTATAGAAGTGAAAGTCTAGACACAAGAAATTGAAAAACACTGATCTATAATATCATAAAGAAATAGAGTATTTGGCAGTTATCCAGTTTGCTTTTGTTAATAAAAGCCAATCAAACCCCATAACACAGATTTGAAATTTGGATTCATGCTATGTCGCTGTCTACATTGTTTATTATAGAATAACTATAGCAATAATAAAATGTGATATCATGTCTTCCAAAAATCCTAGTCTAATATGAACTCTGCCTACATTATTAGAAAAATAGACATTTGTAATAAATAGTACCACTGTTACATTCAGAAAATAAAAACCAATGAACTAAGTTCTACTTTGTGAGGAAAAAGAAAAACAAAAATTTACATAATCTACTACACTAGACTTGGAGGCAAGCTACAACAAAAAAATTATTAAGTTTTCAAATAATGCAATACAAGTCAGAAAGAACAGGAAAAAATAGTGAATACATATAAAGGTCAAGGGAAATATCCTTTTGTAGAAATACATGTCGTATATCTTTATTCCTTGAACAGAAGCAAAACCTAAGGCAATATTAACTTGTCTGTTTTCAGAATGATGATTTGCAAATATTTGCTTTTATCTGATAACTTCATCAATATATTTATTAGTATTTAGGGAATTAAGCTTTGACAAGATACAGAATAAGTGAAAAAATATGCCTATTGTAAAAACATCTGGAAGCTTCCACTGATATTTAGTTATGTGCTTTCCAAAATCAGGAATATGAACATGTTAGAAAGAAATATTGTCTGCTGATAAGAAACCCATTCCTTGTTTTAGGTGAACCCAAAGTATATTACTCGTGAAATATATGATGCCAAAAGAAAAATATTATAAAGTCAAACATTACATTCAGGCAGGAAAAATATTTAAATAATATAAATTATATCAAATCATCCTGGTATTTGCTAAAATCCCTAACATGTAGTGTAGAGAAATATTGAGTCACTGAGTCATTTAGTCTGAGTGAAGCAATACAATGTCAAAAATATAGCTGCAAATTAAACCTGTAAATTTTTTTGTTTGTGCTAAAATATATACTCACATGACAAAACTATTTTTTAGCTAAGGTTTTTCCCTGGTAAATACTGTTCTTTACCATTACTTTCTAAAATATCTAAAAATAATCAGCATTTTTGTAAGCCCTTGATGGAAGAAACAAATAACCCTGAAATATGACTTGATTAAATAAAATATTCAGAAACCTCAGGACATTTTCTTCTCTTGTCTCATCTATTACTAGGTTTATTAAAGAGTCTTGGGAGTTTCAATTTATTGGCTTGAAATGTAGGCTTCAGACTTTGCAGAATGATTTGTGAATATGCCTGTTAAAGGCTGTAATCATTCCTATCATATACAGGCCCTTTAAATTGAATTCCTTAGAGAAATACGGAAAGAAATTCCAAAAGGGATTAATATTATTAAGAACTTCTGAACACCAAAAAGGATGTGTGTAGGATGCATATTTTATTTAAAATTCTTAATTAAAAATTATTAATGTAGTCTGGACACAGTGGCTCACACCTGAAATCCCATCACTTTGGGAGCCCATGGTGGGAGGCTCGCTTGATCCCAGGAGTTTGAGATCAGGGCATCATGGTGAAACCCTGTCTTGACAAAAATTACAGAAAATTAGCTCGGTATGGTGGAGCATGCCTGTAATTTCGGCTACTTGGGATGGTGAAGTGAGAGGATTACTTGAGCCCAGTAGGTTAAGGCTGCAGTGAGTTGAGATCACGTCACTGTACTCCATATAGAAATACAGCCTTTAAGGAGGTAATTAAGATTACTCATAATATAATAATCAAAACAGCATGGTACTGGTAGAGAAACAGACACACAGATCAATGGAACAGAATAGAGAAACCAAAAGTAAAGTCACAACCGACAACCAACTGATATTCGACAAAGACAACAAAAATATGCAACAGGGAAATGACTCCCTGTTCAATAAATGATGCTGAGAAAATTGGCTAGCCATATGCTGAAGAATGAAACTGAACTCCTACCTCTCACTATATTAAAAAACTAACTCAAGATGTATTAAAGACTTAAATGTAAGACCTGAAACTAGAAATTCTACAAGAAAACCTAGGAAAAGCTTTTCTACAAATTGGCTTAGACAAAGCGTTTTTAACAAAGACCAAAGGCAAATTCAACAAAAACAAAACAGACAAATAGGACTTAAACTAAAGAGCTCTGCACAGTAAAAGTAAAAAATTAATAAAGAGACAACTTATAGAATGGGAGAAAATATTTGCAAACTATATATCCCACAAAGGTCTAATATCCAGAATTTATAAGGAAATTAAATCTACAAGAAAAAAGTGAATAACTAACTCCATTAAAAAATGGCCGAAGGACATGAACAGACACTTCTCAAAGAAGACATACAAACATCCAACAAACACGTGAAAAAATACTCAACATCACTAATTATTAGAGAGATACAAATCAAAACCACAATGAGATCTCATCTGACACTAGTCAGAATGACTATTACTAAAAAGTCAACAAATAACAGACCTCAGTGAGGATGTGAAGGAAAGGGAATGCTTATATATTGTTGATGGGAATGCAAATTAGTTCAATTCCTATAGAAAATAATATGGAGATTTCTCAAAGAACTAAAAATAGAACTACCATTTCATCCAGCAATCTCATTACTGGGTGTATATCCAAAGGAAAAGAAATTGTCTCATCAAAAAACACCTGCACTCTTATGTTCACTGCAGTATGTTCACAATAGCAAAGTCATGGAAACAAGTTAAGTGCCCATCAGTAATAGTGGGTTGGGCTGGATAAAGAAAATGTTATACATACATACATACACATATATATAATTTTCATATATATATTGTAACACACACACACACACACACACACACACACACACACCCCACAAAATACTATGCAGCCATGAAAAAGAATGAAATTATGTCCTTTGAAGCAACATGGATGGAGCTGGAGGCCATTATCCTAAGTGAAATAATTCAGAAACAGAAAATCAAATATTGCATATTCACACTTAAAAGTGGGAGCTAAACAGTGGGTACACATGGACATAAAGATGAAAATAATAGATACCAGGAACTCCAAAAAAGGAGTAAGAATGGGGGAGCTGAGGGTTGAAAACCTATCTATTGGGTACTCTGTTCGTTATTTGGGTAATGGATTCACTAGAAGGCCAAACCCCAGCATTATATAATGAATACGCTCATGGAGCAAACCTGTACATGTATCCCCAGAAATTATAGTAATTTTGAAAAATGAGGTCATAACGGTGTGGCTCCAATCCAGTAGGACTTGTGTCTTTTAAAAAAGGGAAGCGACAGCACAGACGTGCATACACAGAGGAAAGGTCATATGAGAAAACAGTGAGAAGGCAGCTGTCTGCAAGCCACGGAGAGAGGTCTCAGAAACCAAACCTGCCAGCACCTTAATCCTGGACTTCCACCCTCCAGATCTGTAAGAATATAAAATATTTGTTTTTTAAGCAATCCAGTCTGTGGTATTTTCTTAGGCAGCCCTAAAAAATAATATAATTATATGATGTATAAAATATGTATAGACATGTATGTGAGCTATGAAGCATAACAACAAAGGCTTACAAACCCATACTAATTCTAATCTCAAACTCCTTGCCCCAGAAGTAATTATTATCCTAATTATTTTTCTAGGAAAATACTGTCTTTTCTTACATAATGTGGTTCAAAAGTAATGTTTTTAATAGTTTATATACACAACGATTTCATATAAAAGTCAACAAAGACTTCTCTAAATTATCTGTACATAGGAACCAACAATTCTCCCCAAACTAATTTATAAAATCCAAGTTGGACTGTATTTTTCAATTGCATTCTCCTAAATTTTATATTCATTATTCCTTTGCTGTGAAAAAAATTTTTTACCACGGATTTAGGTATCATGAAATATTATCTTTTGTTCCTTTGCTCAAGCTGTCTTATTCTCCACCAACAGTACACTTTCTTAAATCCTATAGCTTTACAACAAATCTCATTTTCTGGCAGAGCAAATTCCATCTTATTTTCCTCATCTCTTGCCTATTCTGGGCTCTTTGCTTTTTCATATGAAGTTTAGAATCCTCAAAAACCCTGTTAGGATTTTTCACTGGAATCACATTTATTTATGAATTAATTTGGAGAGAATGGACATCTTGATTATATTGGATCTAATATATTCATGTAAACTCCATTTAGATGTTTAATGTTGCTCAAGAAAGCTTATAGGTTTTCACAGAGATCACCTATACTTTTGTTATTTTCATTTCTACGTACTTTATATCTTTGTTACTATAGTAAATTTTTTTTTAACTTTTTTGTATTAGAAATGCAACTTATTTTTGTAAACTGATTTTATAGTCAAATAAATAGTAGCTACTTTCTCCTATTTTTAATAATTATTCCATTTCTAATTATTTATTAAATCTAATAATTTAATTTTCATTTGTCATGAACTTCAGGCAAATGAAGGCAGTTTTATTTCTTTCTTTTCAATGCGCATACTTTGTGTTTCTTTTCTGTTCTTGCTGTGGGAACTGTGACCTCCACTAAAATGTTCAATTGTATTGTTCTATTTTTTTTTTAAATACTTTAAGTTCTGGAGTACACGTGCAGACCGTTATTTCATTGGAAAAAAGGATACTTGCTATATGTTCTTCATAGATATTCTTCATTATGTTATGGACTTCCTTTCTATTCCTATTTCTTTTATTCTTCCCGTGAATGGGTCAGCTGAATTCAAAAAATCTCTTGAGATGATCATGTTTTTTTCTCTATTAATCTGTTAATATGCTAAATAATTTTTCTCCCTAATATCAAACCATACTTGGATCTTTTGAATGTCTTCCTTGGTCATGATGTATTTTCTTTTCTTATACATACATGATTGCATTCAGTTTGCTAATGTTTTGTTTAGGATTTTGTATTAAAGTTCATGAGTGAGAATGCGTTGTACTTTTACTCTATCTTGCTGTCTTTGGCCGATTTGGCTATTAAGGATTTGATATAGATGTACATTACTGAGTTAAGAGACATTCCATCTTTCTCCATTCTCTGGAGGAATGTGTAAGTTTGAAATGACCTTCATTTGAAAGTTCAGAGGTCAGTTATAGCCATGCAGGCCTAGTGCTTTTTAGTTTTTAATGAGTTTTAAATTAAATACTTGATGCTTTAATATTTACAGGACCATTTTAGCTGTCAATATTTTCTTCAGTCACTTTGGGTAAGGTATTATTCTTAGGAATGGGTACATTCATCTTAGATTTCACAATTTATTGGCATATAAAAATATATGCCATGTGTTTACTGGCATAAAGTTTCTTATCTTTTAAATCTGTATGCTTCCTTTTCTTACTCCTTTCACTTATCTCTACCTTTTCTTCTTAATTTTTAACTAATTAAACTTCCACAGGTTTTTCAATTTTATGAGTCTTTCAAAATAACTAATTTCAGATTTTGTGGATGTCGTTGGCTGAGTGTATGTTTTCATTTCATTGATTTCTGCTCTTTATTATCTCATTCTTTTTTTTAAGCTGTTGTTCATTTTCTAACTCAATAAATTGAAAACCTAGGTCATTAATTTGTAGCATTTCTTTTTCTAATGTAAGTGATTAAGACTATATATCTATAAATTTTACATGTTTAGTTTTTGTCCAGTTAAAAGTATTTCTGCTTTGGTTGACAAAGATTTAAATGTTTCCAAATATGTAAAAATTTTTAAATTTATATTTTTGGTATGGATTTTTATCTGTCAGACAATGTGGTTTATGAGACAACAATTTTTTGAAATTTGTTGAGATTTTGTGGTAAAACTATGGCAACTTTTGTAAATGATTAATCACTTAAGAAGAATATATAATCTCTAATTGTTCGGTACACAGTTCAGTACAGACAAATGTATATTAAGATTTATTATAACATTGAATTTGTTATGTTCTTCCTTTAACTTGAATTTTATATATTCAGAAACTATGATGTTAAGTGGATAAAGAGGCTTGTAATTACATTTTTCTAGTGAGTAGTACCTTTCATTATTATATGCTGACCTTCCTTAACTCTAGTCATATTTGTCACATTAAAATCGATGCCTTGTTTTGTTTTGGTTGGTGTTTCCCTGGCATAACTTTTTGCTATCGTTTCATTTTCAATCTTTTCATATTTTTTATGTTGCAGAGTACATTAGCAATTGCTAATGTTCTTAAACTTGTTCCCAGTATCTTACTTGTTTTCTATTTGTGCCACTTCTTCTATGCTTAAAATCCTTCTTGTCTTTAAAAATAGACTTGTAAAATTTGTATTTATTTCTTTGAAACCTATTTCATTTCCTCTCTCTATTGGATTGCAATCCTTTACTGGATTATAATCTCTTAATAAAATTTCCAAATTCCCTTGGAAATTTTACTAGGTATACTAATGGTGCCTGCTGTACTCCCTCCCCTAGCTTTCATGTCGTTTTTGTCTAGCATTTGATTTTTGTCCTTTTTATCAACCTCTGAAACTAGGTAAGATAATAACTATTAGCAGTATTAATAACAGTAATATGGTGTTTTATATAGATTTTATTGGATTTATTCACATTCGCCAATTTTTTCACTCAACATTCCTTCTGGCATCTCAGACTCTCCTTTTGAAATTACTTTTCCTCTTTTTGTCATTTTACTGAATTTTTTCTAATCATTATCGTTTAGAGGTTTCTTTAGTTTAGGTCTTTTGATAGTACACTCTGTTTTGATTATCTTTTTTTCATCCTAGGCTTAAAGTAAAGTTTTGGTAGGCATCTAATCTTAGGTTGACAAGAATTTTCTCTCAATACTTTGAATATTATTCCATTGATTTTTAGCTTCCATTATTGCTGTTGAGAAGTCTGTGGTAAATTTCACTGTTTCTTTTCAGGTTGTGTTTTTTTTCCCTCTTAAGCTGCTTTTACCATTTTTTTTTTTTTTGTCTTTGATGACCTGCAGTTTTACCATACTATCTCAAGGCTATGGATTTCTTTTTATTTCTTGCTTGTTACATATTGTTTTCACTATCTGTACATTCCTGTTCTTTACTGTTTTTGGAAAATTATTAGCCATGAGCTCTTTAAATATTATCTGTATTTCATTTGCTCAATCTTGTCTTTGTGAGTCTTTTACTAGTCTCAGAATTTCACATTTTAGTCTACAAATCTTTACCTTTCGTATATTTCATGTATTTTTCTTTCTATGCTATGCTCTGTGTCATTTTAAAAAATCTCTCTCAATCCACTAGTTGTCTCTTCACCTGTGTCTAAACTGCTGTATAAACCACTCTGTCAATCATGTATCTGTTTCTTCTTAAAGCCCTTATTCCTACTTTTCTATGCTCTGCTATATATCATATGGAGCTAAGAGCTTGCAAAAGCCTGGCTCCTCTGACAAGTTTCCTGTTCAATTCTTCCGAATAAGAGGCCCTGGTGGAAGAGTATAAGGAAAGCGTTGCTTTTCTAGCAGTAGGGATTCTGGAATCCAGGAGGATGAGAAAAGGCAGTAACTTTTTGGTAATTCCAGCCCTAGTTGAAGTGACACTATGGTTGATCCAAAACTAACTACAACAGCATCTCAGTGTATGTAGGTTTGTGGGCTCCAACCAAGGAATGTTAACAGCTTCTTAGCTCTAAATATTACTTCTTTTTCCTTTTTATTTGCTCTGACAGTTCTGTTACTCTTCTAGTTCTTTATAATAGCCTCTGTCACTAGTTCCTTGTATTAAACTTTCTCTGTTAAAAATATCTAGAATAGGCCGGGCACAGTGGCTCATACTGATAATCCCAGCACTTCGGGAGGCCATGGTGGATTCCTTGAGCTCAGGAGTTCAAGACCAGCATGGAATGCTTGAGTTCAGGAGTTCAAGACTGAACCTGAGCTCAGGAGTTCAAGACCAGGAGTTGAAGACCAACATGGTCTCTAACCCATCTCTACCAAAAATACAAAAAGTTGGCCAGGTGTGGTGGCATGTGCCTGTGGTCCCAAGCTACTTGGGAGGCTGACGTGGGAGAATCACTTGAGCCTGGGAGGTGAAGGTTGCAGTAAGCCAAGATCACACCACTGTACTCCAGTCTGGGTGACAAGAGCCAGACCCTGTTTCAAAAAACAAAAGATCTAGAATAGTTTCTGTTTTCCTGACTAGATATTGACTAATACATTTATCCATTAAGGGTTTCTTTTTCATTTCAACAATTACATTTTTAACTTTTGTGAGTTCAGATATGCCTGTTTATGTCTTTAAACATTTTATATTTGCTTCTATGTATTCCGTATCAACTATTTTCAATATCTGTAATCCTTGGGGGTCTAAATCTGTAATTTGTCATTTCTGTTGTCACATGGTGGCTTATTTACTCATATGTTTATTGGCCTCTGATTGTGAACTTACAATTGGTTGACATAACCTGCAAATAAAATAAAAAAAGACAAAAAAACTACCACCTGCAGGCGTCAAGTGAGAATTATTTCTTCCAGCTGTTCCATCATGCTGCTGGCCTACAACTGTCTTTCTAGATCAGGCGTCCCCAAACTACGGCCTGTGGGCTGCATGTGGCCCCCTGAGGCCATTTATCCGGCTCCCCGCTGCACTTCAGGAAGCGGCACCTCTTTCACTGGTGGTCAGCGAGAGGAGCACAGTATGTGGCGGCCCTCCAATGGTCTGAGGGACAGTGAACTGGCCCCCTGTGTAAAAAGTCTGGGGATGCCTGTTCTAGATTAAGTATTGTTATTTTTATTTGTCATGAAGACAACTCTCACCTGCCTTGTATGTTTACTGTCCATGCTTTAATTTTAGTCTAAGGTTTTTTTTTTTTTTTTCTCTTCTCCTACTGTTGAGATTTTACCTATGGAAACCAGAAATGAAATAATATTAAGTTGTATGTAGGATGTGGTTGTTTTATATTAGGGCAACCCTTTAGAGTAACTCATATGTTATACAGCTAGAAATGGATGACTTGATAGTGATTTTCTACTTCTGTGCTATCTGTGTTCAAAATTAGTATTATTATTTTTATAATAAAAATTCTACTTACAAATCAAGCTAGTAATGCAGATCTTAGTAAGACTGTATTATACCATTTTCCTTCCAATTAAATATTTCCTTTAATTTTAACAATAAAGAATAAAGTATAAATGATACCATTTTCTTATGTTTAAATATATTTTCATATGATGTAACTCAGTTTCTCCAAATTATTTTCATTTGGTGCAATAACATAAACTTTAAGTTTATGCCAATGTAAAAATAGAAAGATTCAAGCCACAAGACATTTGTTACTTTCCAAATTGATCAATGGAAATGCAGTAACTATACATCTGTAATTACCTAATCACATATTTGTAAATATGCATTTTTCCTATATATATTATTAAAATATATTTAAGTTATACCAAATTCTAAGTGAATTTTAATTAGAATATGGATACTATGTAAACAAGACAAAGCTAGCCAAATGAATAATTAAAAAAATATTGATTACAATTAATGATTTATTTTAAACCACAAGAAGATAAACATTTTGTATCTTTTTTAATAACAGAAAAGCTGAGTATTTCTAGTGAGAAAAAGTTCTCTCAAACACAGCTGATGAACTATTTATGATACAGCATAAAACCTCAAACTACTCTGACAATAAAAAAACTGAATTATTTACTCTACTTAAAAGCAAGAGGAAAAAATTTAATCATGTCCTCATATTTGCAGAGCTATAATGTATTAGGCAGTAAAAGAAACTCTTAAAACAAGGAAATGAAATATTACTTTTCAGTTTTGGAAAGGCAGGTTCCTAACCTCTTAAAACAGGTTAGTAATTTTGGAGGTTAATGTGAAAAGGTAGCAATATGATTCAGGCCAACTTTGAAATTTATCGGGAAACCAAATGTCATTAAACTGATTTTTTACTATTTAATCTTGGCTTAGAATAGTTAAGGATTAACATATAAAACCATTTTACTCACATACAGTATCATTTTTAAGGAGTGAAAATACATATAAATTAATGAATACTGTAGAATGCATTAAAAGAAAAAGGCAATTCATATGGCTTATCTACAGTTCCCTGCATATACTCTGAATTATGAAAGGAAATACAGGAAGGTTACTGGTTTACAGGCTCAATCCCAAATCTTAGCTACATAATAGCTATTTTCTATAATGGGGGAACACCTTTTCATGTAAAATTAATGCAATAACAAAATGGATGTTTTATTTCATTTGCTCCCATGATAACCTTATGAAATAATGTACTCTCCCAACTCACCAAATTTCTGAAGTACAAAGTTCAGACTCAAAGTATGAACTCACTATCCTCTCTTCTTTACCTTCCTGAAGGTTTCTATTGTTGAGGATACCCTCAAAAAAGAAAGGGGATGCAGAATACTTAGACTGTCCATAAGGGGCAGAGGATAAACAAGAAGTATTGGAGGAAGCAGAGTGAATTACTGAAGGCCTCCACAGTAGAGACAATTTTCAGCCTCCTCTTTAGATTTATATAATTTCTTACATTTTGATGAAAATAATTTAGAGGAAGCAGTGAGAGAGACATAATTACATCAGTGTTCAAACTGTAAGAAACACAGATAAAGTATAATAGTTACACAGGGCATCTATTTGTTTGCTTAGCTGCCCGCTAAGCAAAGGCATAGTGGTCCCTTAGTGGTTCTCAACCAGCAATAATTTAGTACCTATGATGGTTAACATTGAGTGTCAACTTAATTGAATTGAAGGATGCAAAGTTATTTATCTTGGGTGTGCCTGAGGGTGTTCCCAAAGTAGATTAACATTTGAGTCAATGGGCTGGGAAAGACCAGCTTATCCTTAATCTGGGTGGGCACCCTGTAATCAGCTGCCAGCATGGCCAGGATATAAAGCAGGCAGAAAAACATAAAAAGGCTACACTGGCTTAGCCTCTCAGCCTGCATCTTTCTCCCGGGCTGGATGCTTCCTGCTCTTGAACATCAGACTCCCAAGTTCTTCAGCTTTGGGACTCACACTGGCTTCCTTGCTCCTCGGCTTGCAGATGGCCTATTGTGGAACCTTGTGATTGCATGAGTTAACACTACTTAATGAACTTCTATCTATCTATCTATCTGTCTGTCTGTCTGTCTATCTATCTATCTATCTATCTATCTATCTATCTATCTATCTATCTATCTATCCATCTATCCATCCATCCATTCTATTAGTTCTGTCCTTCTAGAGAACCCTGGCCAATACAGTACCCTAATCTAGTATCTGTCAGTGTATGAAGAGAATTTTTTTCTTCATAAATACTAAGTACATTGTATTGAAATATAACCTGAATATTTTTAAAATGTATAAATCATACATGTAGAGCTTGACAAATTTTTACAAAATGAGTGCACCCATGTAATCAGCATCAGGTCAAATAGGATAAAGAACCAGTACCTTGGAAACTTCCCTTAGAACTCCTCGAGGGAAGACAATCTTGATTATCATTTTGAATATGTATGTGTATGCTATTGGTATCTAGTAGGCAGAGGTCAGGGATGCTGCTAAACATCCTACAATGCACAGGAAAGCCCCAATAACAAAGAATCACTCATTTTAAAATGTCAACAGTGCTGAGGATGAAAAATTCTGTATTTCAACCCCACATGTACTTCTCTCTTTCACTCAAGCACGGATGATGATAGAGCAGCTAACATTTGCTGGGAGTGATTTACTGAGAAAATAATGTGGATGATTACTGAAGGCAAAAATAGAAGTAAATGTCCCAGAGAAATATAGTGACCTGTATCTGACCCCTAGAAATTTAAAATAATGCAATGAAGATTTAAGATGAAAATTAATCTAGTTCATGGTATTGGTAGACATCTATTACCTGTGACTGCCCCCAAATTTTGAACACTTTCTCTATATTTTGGTAATTTTCTATGAAACGGCTCCAATCTTCTTAAGGTAGAAATAAGAAAACTAGCATTTCCAGACTGCTAACAGCAAGGCAAGTACCCCAGATCCCAGCAATGAAATCCACAGAACATGATTTGAAATTAGAAGCAAATGACCTGAGGATGCAAATCTTCTTGAGGGATTTGATTTGTTGGAAGAGTCATCAGGTTCCTTGGGGATGAGAGTGGTTTTCAGATGCATGCATTGTAAGGGCTGGGTGCAGTGGATCAAGCTCCTGGAAAGTGCCTGCACCGCATTACCGATTAGACAACTTCAGAGCCAGCTCTCTTGTCTTGCTGATGTCTGTTAGCAACGTCACTGATATCTTTAACAAGTTCCTCTTACTGTTTTACTGGTCAGTGAGGATTATGTGGTTTGCAATAAAGAATACTGATGGGTAGAAAAGTATAAAATGTGAAAAATATTTCTTTCCTAAATTCTTTTGTATAAAGTTACTAAAGATTCAGAAGTTAGGAGGCCTATGATATGCTCTCAGACCATAGTGTTTTGAATCTGGTGCTTATTGTATTTTCACTGATGACTTGTATTACACTCTGGAGATGTGCGTATACACACATAAACATATTTCGTTTGGAATAAGTAAATGGGCCTCGTGTACAACGTACAAAGCTAAGCAAAATTCTGGGTTTGGCAAATTGGCATCTAGTAAGTCACTACAACCCAATCAAACATTTCGGTATATAGGTGAGTACCCCTTATCTGAAATGCTTGGGACAAGAAGAATTTTGGAATATTTGCATTATACTTATCAGTTCAGCATAATCTGAAAATCTGAAATCCAAAATGCTCCAGTGAGCATTTCCTTTGAGCCTTATTTTGGTGCTCTGTTTCCAATTTTGGGGCATTCTGGGTTTTTGGGTTATGGATGCTCAACCTGTATTATGTTACTACTGATATCAGGTAAGCCTTTATTCATCACCAAAAGAAACACACTGAATAAGGAGAGAGGACAGAGGAAAGAAACAAAGTCAATTAAATTATTACGAATAATTCTAATCAACAAACATTTTAAAAGCACTGTAGTCACCTGATCACTGAGAGTAGCTTATTTGGTTTTTGTTTTCATTAACAGTCTTCTAATAAATGTTTCTCATCTCGAGAGTCTCTAAAAGAGGTAATTTGCATATAGAGAGAAGGTTGTTATTTTAAAATTGAGATTAAATTCATAAATATTTATACTATATATGTACTATTAATTTGAAATTTTGAAAATCTTACAGGCTCTAAAATTACATGCTCTAGAAAGCCTTATGGTTTATCTATTATTGAATGAATAATGTACATAATATATGATAAGTGAAAGCTAAAATGGTATTTGCAAAACTTGTCCTTCCAATAACAAATATAGAAGAACATGTTTGTATTTTTCCCTACAATAAAACAAAACAGCAAGGGTCATTACTGTGTCAGGTCATTATCTGTTTATTTAATATGTAACTCTCATTGTAATGCAATGCTACCACTGAACAAGAGTATTATATTCAGAAGTGATGGGAATCTACCAAAATCACGAGTGGAAATAAAATTTAAATAAATAAAGTCTTATCAAAGATTTCCTTCTGTTCTCTGAAAGCTTTGAATATTGAAACCTATTCAAAAATAGGCCTTCTTGCTCTCCTGTGGTAAAATAGAACTGACTTTTCATTTTTCATTAAAATCTATTTATTCACCAAAGTTAAAATTAAATTTTGTATCCATATCAAAACATAATTCTTTAACGAAAGGTAAAGACAATTATCAATAGCTAATCTATGTGTTTATTATAGCATGTAAGCAAAAGAAAAGATGTAGGTTTTTATTATATACTACATAGAGCTAATCAGAATAATTGCTCAAAGGCTAAATTACTATTCCTCAATTGCCTTGCTAGCAGAATTGGTAGAAAATCAGAGGAAGAGTTATAGAAAATAACAATGACTGCCCAACGTCCCAGGTTCAAGTAGAAGTTACTTTCCATTAAGTCATTTTTTTCATGATATTTAACTATCAAACACTTTTAATTTGTTGAGTCCACTATACTGTCTTCCACTTACTTCACTTATACTCACATTCTCTTTGCTAACCTTTCTCACTTCTTGTCTTTCACCGTAATTCAATATTCATACTTTTTGTTATATTTGGCAATTTCCCTATTTGTTCAAGGCCATTTCTCCAAATTCACCATTACTATCTTTCTCAAACAACACATCATAATGCTTTTCCTACTAGTGAGGGCGCGTGGTGTAACCATGAATTTACCATCCTTTATACAAGGATGAATCTCATGATCTAACAATCATTAGTAGGCCACGAATTTTAGTTGTGTTTCTAGTAGTAGAGCATGGATTTTCATTCATAAACCCATATTCTTTTCCCTGTATCCCTCTGAAAAGGTCCCTCTGAAAGGGTATGACTAGACTGTGTGGCTTGAATTGCTGTATACCAACTAACAATAAAGAACCCAACAATCAGAAGAAATAACACAAATATTTTCTTAGAAAAAAATCTTTATTATTACTATCTTAGATCTCTAATGTAAATGGTAAGACTGTATTTGCTGTTAACACTTAGCATATCCTAGACATTGAATATATTGGTAGTGTTATTAAGACTACTGTTTAAACAAAATGATTTGTATCCAAAATTCATTTCTATTTTTCTACTCATAACTTCAGTAATCAAAATCACTGACTTTCATAACTACCCCATATGGGTTAGTGGCTCTTACTACATACCTCCACAGAGTGTTCTGCTTGCTTTTATCCTATTTATTATATTACCTTATCATGGTCCAGTTTGCTTGTTTTAAACAAGTTAAGAATGGGGACTGTGTCTTCTATGTCTATAGCTTTAGTTCAACCATAGTACTTGGTATGTGTGTGTGTATATATATATGACATAAGCTCAATGAATTAATAAATCTAAGCCAAAGCAAAGTTTTCAATAATGTATTCAATCACCAATATCAAGGGTGAATTTAATATGTTGATGTTTTAATAGGAAGGTCACAACATGTATAAGAAAATCACAACACTGATGGAGAAAAAAGTATCATTTTAAAATTCCTGATGGATTTATTACTTTGAACTCCTACAAGTTAGAAGTTCAGAACCAAAATGACTCTCATGCTAAGTGTAAAAAGATGATGAAAACCGCCTGATATAATAAACAGGCCTTGACTTGAAATGCTGTGCCCTTCTTTTCCACTCTAAGTTATTAATTTCTTACTAAAAGATCACACAGTTTAGGGATGCTTTAGCAAAGTCTAGAAAATCTTGGAAGTTCTGGAATTAACCTAGTATTTATAGCCTAGTTTCCTAGAGTGTTCTTTTTCTCCATCTGTTGGTTGTTGATACAGCGTAACTTTATATTCAGATTGCAGAAACACAGCAAGAAAGAGTTTCTCTCTCTTTTTTTTTTAATATGTTACAATAAGAATTCTGGCTTCATATCTTGGTGTGAGACAGTTATTCTCTTGCTAAAAAACATCTAATTGGGGGGAAGAAAAGTAGGTCAATACTGATGCTGAATTCTTTCTGTTGTAAATAAGAGCTCCAAGATTTAATCCTATAAAATCATTTACATGATGACACATGACCATTTTCTCAAAGAAATTATATAGTCATTAAAAGGGCAAGAGTCTTAGCATGTTTTATTCAGTACATTTTGAATGTAGACTTTACAATTTTTGATGGAATTAAAAAAAAAACTTAGGAACAGCAGAAAATAAAAATAATTTGTTGAAATGCTTATACATATCTCTTTCCTTAGAAAGCTACTAAATTTTCCATGAGAAGACAATGTTTTCTCTCTTAACAATTATTATGTTAAGAATAATAATATTCCTTCTTAATCAGAGACATCAAAACCATATTAAAATCCCACTTCAAGTATACTCATATATTCGCAAATACTTGGTTCCTAGTTTATCCCTCATCTATGTTTTGGCTTTGGTTTAGACTCTTAGATTAAAAAAATTAAAGCAGGTAATATCTGAATCTGTAACAGTCTTTTTCTCCTCATTTTCTATTAAATAGCAAATACCTTTAAAAAAAATTAGGTTGTCAGCAGGCATGGTGGCTCATGCCTGTAATCCCAGTAATCTGGGAGGCCGAGGCAGGCAGATCCCTTGTGCTCAGCAGCTTGAGACCAGCCTAGGCAACACAGTGAAATCCTGTCTTTACCAAAAATAGGTAAACTTAGCCAAGCGTAGTGGTGCACATCCATGATCCCAGCTACTGGGAAGGCTGAGGCAGGAGGATCACCTGAGCCCAGTGGGTAGAGGTTGCAGTGAGCTGAGATCTCACCACTGAACTCCAGCATGAGTGAGTCAGATTCTGTCTCCGAATAAATAAATAAATAGGCTATTGTGCAATTTAGTCACCTGCATTTTACTTTGAATTTACTAACTCTCATTATCAAAAAACAATCAAACAGTAATATTTAACTTCTGAATAGAAAGGTATAATACCACATTTCTGGAAAGACAGACTAGATAGCTCACCAGTACAATGAAGGCAGAATTTTCATTAAAGTAAGAAAATATAATGTAAATAGATTGTGCTAGTTTTTAAAAACTGTGATGCATGCAAAATATTTAAGATTGAGAATATTTTGATAACTGTCCCATTTAAAAAATACAAACAGCTGGGCATGGTGGCTTACATCTGTAATCCCAGCACTTTGGGAGGCTGAGACGGGCAGATCACAAGGTCAAGAGATCGAGACCATCCTGGCCAACATGGTGAAACCCCATCTCTACTAAAAATACAAAAATTAGCCTGGTGTGGTGTTGCATGCCTGTGGTCCCAGGTACTCGGGAGGTTAGGCAGAAGAATCGCTTGAACCCAGGAAGTGGAGGTTGCAGTGAGCCTAGATTGCGCCACTGCACTCCAGCCTGGCGACAGAGCAAGACTCCGTCTCAGAAATAAATAAATAAATAAATAAATAAATAAATAAATAAATAAATACAAACATATTATGGTAATTTATGATACCACGCAAGTATCAACAACTAGGCAATTTCTTGTACAAAGTCTTTTTTAACAAAATATGTTTCTCAATTTAATATGTAATTTATCACTTCTATAAAGTGATGACAATAATTTAGTATAGAATATAGAGGAAGAAAAATGTTCCTGGATGTAGCTTTTGTTACACTTCAATTAGCCAGGTAAAGTGGGGAATAAAGAATGAGTAAAATGTATGGTAGGTGGGATGGGACTGGAAGAGAATGGATATAGTAGTTTTATGTGTTTTGAAATAGCTATTTATTATACATCCTCTAAGTGTATTCACTTAAAATATTAATATCCTAAATTCAAATGGTATACTTAACATAAAGAATTTAACATGGCTCACAAGTAATACTCTAACCTACCTTTTCTTGAGGGAGGCAGATTAGTCACTGTAATTTTGCTTCATAAGTTTATTTATTTGAACACAGTAAGGGGTAAATTTCTAAGGTCTGGCCTTCCATTATGAATTATTTTCATATATATCTGGAACAATTTGGCCCAGTATAATGAGATAGGCTTTGACTTTCCGTGGGTACATCATGATCAAGGGGGTTACAGCCCAGGGATGCAGGGATGGTTTAACATGTGCAAGTCAATAAATGTGATACATTACATAAACAGAATTAAAAACAAAAACCATATGACCATCTCAATAGATGCAGAAAAAGCATTTGATAAAATCCAGCACCACTTTAGGATAAAAACTCTCAACAAAGTAGGCATAGAAGGGACTTACCTAAAAATAATAAAAACCATATATGACAAACCCATAGCCAACATCACATTGAATGGGGAAAGTTGAAAGCATTCCTCCTTCAAACTCGAACAAGACAACGTGCACACTTTCACCACTTCTATTCAACATAATACTAGGCATTCTAGCCAGAGCAATCAGGAACAGAAAGAAATAAAGTGCATCCGAATTGGAAGACAGGAAGTCAAACTATTGCTTTTCATAGATAATATGATTGCATGCCTAGAAAACCCTAAAAAGACTCATCCAAAAGGCTCCTAGATCTAATAAATTTAGTAAAGCTTCAGGTTACAAACTCAATGTACGCAAATCAGTAGCACTGCTATACATCAACAATGACCATGCTGAGACTCAAGAACTCAATCCTTTTTACAACAGCTGTAAACAAACAAACAAACAAACAAACAAACAAACAAAACCAGCCTAGGAATATACTTAACTAAAGAGGTCGATAAGGACAACTACAAAACACTGCTGAAAGAAATCACAGATGACTCAAACAAATAGAAACACATCCCATGCTCATGGATGGGAAGAATCAAAATTGTGAAAATGACCATACTTCCCAAAGCAAGCTACAGATTCAATGCAATGCCCACCAAAATGCCATCATCATTTTTCACAGAACTAGAAAAAAATAAAATTTGTATTAAACCAACAAAGAGCCCAAATAGCCAAAGTAATACTAAGCAAAAAGAACAAATCTGGAGGCATCATCACATTACCCCACTTCGACATATACTAAAGGCCGTAATTACCAAAACAGCATGGTACTGGTATAAAACGGGCACTTAGACCAATGGAACAGAATAGAGGACCCAGAAATAAAGTCAAATACATACAGCCAACTGATCTTCAACAAAGCATACAAAAACATGTATTGGTGATATTGTTTGGCTGTGTCCCCACCAAATCTCATCTAGAATTGTAGTTCCCATAATTCCCATGTGTTGTGGGAAGGACCAGTGGAAAGTAATTGAATCATGACAGCAGTTAACCCCATCCTGTTCTTGTGACAGTGAGTAAGTTCTCACAAGAGCTGATGGTTTTATAAGGGGCTTTTCCCCCTTTGCTCAGCACTACTCTCTCCTGCCGTCATGTGAAAGACATGTATGCTTCCCCTTCCACCATGATTGTAAGTTTCTGAGGCCTCCCCAGCCCTGTGGAAGTGTGAGTCAATTGAATCTCTTTCCTTTATAAATTACCCAGTCTCAGGTATGTATTTTTTAGCAGCATGAGAATGGACTAATAAATTTGTTGAAAGGATACTCTATTCAATAAATGGTGCTGGGAAAACTGGCAAGCCATATGTAGAAGAATAAAACTCGATCCCCATCTCTCACCTTATAGAGAAATCAACTCAATATGGATCAAAGACTTAAATCTAACAACTGAAATCATAAAAACTGTATAAGATAACATTGGAAAAACCCTTCTGGACATTGGCCTAGGCAAAGAATTTATGACTAAGACCTTAAAAGCAAACACAGCAAAAACAAAAATAAATACATGGGACTTAATTAAACTAAAAAGGTCTGCAAAGTAAAATAAATAATCAGCAGGGCCAACAGACAAGCCACAGAGAGGGGGTGAAATATTTGCTAACTATGCATCTAACAAAGGACTAGTATCCAGAATCTACAAGGAACTCAAATCAGCAACAAAAAGACAAATAATCCCAACCAAAAGTGGGCAAAGGACATGAACAGATATTTCTCAAAAGAAAGCATATAAACAGGCAACAAGTATATGAAAAAATGCTCAACATTGCTAATCATCAGGGGAAATGTATATTTAAATCACAATAAGATATCACCTTACTCTTACAAGAATGGCCACAGTTAGAAAATAAAAAAACAAAACATATTGGTGTCAGTGTGGTGAAAAGCGAACACTTTCACACTGCTGATGGGAATGTAAATTAGCACAACCTCTATGGAAAACAGTATGGAGATTCCTTAAAGAACTAAAAGTAGATCTACCATTTGATCCAGCAATCCCACTGCTAGGTATCTACCCAAAGGAAAAGAAGTCATTACATCAAAAAGACATATAGACATCCATGTTTATAGCAGCACAATTCACAACTACAAAGATTTGGAACCAACCTAAGTGCACACTGATGAGGGGATAAAGTAAATGTGGCATACATACAACATGGAATACTATTCAGCCATGAAAAGGAATGAAATAATGTCTTTTACAGCCAACTTGGAAAGTCATTTCTGAGTGTAGTAACTCAGGAATATAAAACTAAATACTGTATGTTCTCACTTATAAGCGGGAGTTAAGCTGTGAGAACACAAAGATATACAGGGTGATAAAACGGACCCTGGAGACACAGGGTAGGAGACGGATATTAGGGATAAAAACTACATATTGGATACAGTGTACACTGCTCAGGTGATGGTTGTACAAAAATCTGAGAATTTATCACTATAGAATCCATCCATGTAAGGCCAAAATACTTGTATCCCCAAAGCTACTGAAATAAAAACATTATTTATTGAAATTGAATAAAAAATTGAAAAAGTATTTCAATTTCTTATTTCAGTATATATTCAAACATATGGAAAAGCTGCAAGAATAGGCTGAGGAACTCTTGTAACTCTTTAACCAGATTCTTCAACAATTTACATTTTTTCTTTTTAATTTGTCCTCTTAGCATCGATCTGCCTAATTTGTTCTTCTGGAATCTTTGAGAGTAAACTGGAGCAGTGTTTCAATTTACCTCTAACTAATTCATTTCCTTAGAACACGGATATTCTCTTACATAATTACAATGCAACTATTCAATTTAAAAATGTAATGTATTTACTCTACATTGTGTATTCAATTTTTATAATTGTCTCAAATAGTGCCCTTTGTGGGATTTTATAGATTAAAAAAAACCCTAGGCCAGGAATCAATCAATTATCACATAAGGTTTAGTTAAGTGTTTACCATTACTTAGTTTTTCTTTTCTTGACTTTGCACTTTTGAAGAAGGTAGCCCAGTCATTTTGTTAAAAATTTGTGCCTCATGTTAAGTATGCCTGATGTTTCCTCGTAATTCAATATAGGTCATGCATTTTAGTAAAAATATGGCAGAGATGATGCTATGTCCTTCTCCATGCATCATATCAGGACACACATGAAAAGAAAGTTTATTCCAATATTGGTGGTATTAACTATGATCACTTTGTTAATATACTATCTATTGGTTTTTCCACTGTCAAATTACTAGGTTTCCTTTATAATTAAATTTTAAGTATTTTGAAACTAATATAAAATTTTACCCACTAATTTTAGCATCTAATAGAAGGGATAATAGAGTGAGAAAGTTAAGAAAATAACTTTAGAAAGTTATTTTCTAAAGTTATTTTCTTTCTTTCTATTTAGAAAGAAAGTTATTTTCTTAACTTTCTCACTCTATTATCCCTTCTATTAGTTAGCATTCTAATGTAAAAAAGAATTTTTTGTTCTCTCTCATTTACATATTCATTTATATTCGCCTGGACTGACAGATTCTCATTTTATTCAGTATGTTATAATTCATTATTATCATTATTTATTTTAATGCTCAAATTGTCCTACATTTTGCTGCTGACTTTTCAGTTGGAGTCCCTTTACCAAGAATTAGTAAGAGCAGTTTTCAGTTGGAGTCCCTTTAATCAAGAATTAGTAAGAGCAGAATGTAATTATTGTGAAACACATTTTGATGCTCTTTAAAAAATTTTACTTATTTATTTAATACTTTAATTTCTAAGATACATGTGTAGAACATGCTACACAGGTATACACATGCCATGGTGGTTTGCTCCCCATCATTGCCTCATTTACACTGGGTATTTCTTCCAATGCTATCCATCCCATAGACCCCCAGGCCCCGACAAGCCTCAATGTGTGATGTTTCCTTCCCTGTGGCCATGTGTTCTTATTGATCAACTCCCACTTATGAGTGAGAACAGGCAGTGTTTGGTTTTCTGTTCCTGTGTTAGTTTGCTGAGAATGGTTTCCAGTTTCATCCATGTCCCTGCAAAGAACATGAATTCATCCTTTTATATAGTGGAATACTATTCCCTGGTGTCTGTGCACCACATTTTCTTTATCCAGTCTATCACTGATGGGCATTTGGGTTGGTTCCAAGTCTTTGCTATTGTGAACAGTGCTGCACTAAACATACATTTGCATGTGTCTTTAGAGTAGAATGATTTATAATCCTTTGGGTATATGACCCAGTAGTGGGATTGCTGGGTCAAATGGTAGTTCTGGTTCTAAATCCTGGAGGAATAGACACAGTGTCTTCCATAATGGCTGAACAAATTTACACTCCCACCAACAGTGTAAAAGTGTTCCTATTTCTTCACATTCTCTCCAGCATCTGTTGTTTCCTGACTTTTTAATGATCACCATTCTAACTGGCATGAAATGGTATCTCATTGTGGTTTTGATTTGCATTTCTCTATGACCAGTGATGATGAGTTTTTTTTTCATGTTTTTTGACCACATAAATGTCTTCTTTTGAGAAGTGTCTGTTCATATCCTTTGCCCACTTTTTAATCGAGTTGTTTGTGTTTTTCTTGCAAATTTGCTTAAGTTTCTTGTAGATTCTGGATATTAGATCTTTGTCAGATGGATAGATTCCAAAAATTTTCTCCCATTCTGTAGGCTGCCTGTTCACTTCGAAGGTAGTTTCTTTTGCAGTGCTCAACCTCTTTAGTTTAATTAGGTCCCATTTGTCAATTTTGGTTTTTGTTGCAATTGCTTTTCGTGTTTTAGTCATGAAGTCTTTGACCTTGCCTGTCCTGAATGGTATTGCCCAGGTGTTTTTCTAGGGTTTTAATGGTTTTAGGTCTTACACATAAGTCTTTAATTCATCTTGAGTTAATTTTTGTATAAGGTGTAAGGAAGGGGTCCAGTTTCACTTTTCTGCATATGGCTAGCCAGTGTCCCCAACACCATTTATTAATAAGGAATCCTTTACCATTGCTTGTTTTTGTAAGGTTTGTCAAAGATCAGATGGTTGTAGATGTGTGGTATTATTTCTGAGACCTCTGTCCTGTTTCATTGGTCTATATCTCTGTTTTGGTACCAGTATCATGCTGTTTTGGTTACTGCAGTCTTGTAGTATAGTTTGAAGTCATGTAGCGTGATGCCTCCAGCTTTCTCGTTTTTGCTAAGGATTGTCTTGGCCATACGGACTCTTCCTTGGTTTCATATGAAATTTAACATCATTTTTTCTAATTCTGTAAAGAAAGTCAATGGTAGCTTGATGAAGATAGCACTGGATCTATACATTACTTTGGGCAGTATGATCATTTTCACAATATTGATTCTTCCTATCCATGAGCATAGAATGTTTTTCCATCTGTTTTTGTCCTCTCTTATTTCCTTGAGCAGTGGTTTGTAGTTGTCTTGAAGAGGTACTTAACATCCCTTGTAAGTTTTATTTGTAGGTATTTTATTACCTTTGTAGCAATTGTGAATGGGAGTTCACTCATGATATGGCTCTGTTTGTCTATTATTGGTATATAGGAATGCTTGTGATTTCTGCACATTGATTTGCATTCTGAGACTTTGCTGAAGTTGATCATCAGCTTAAGTAGATTTTGGGCTGAGATGGGGTTTTCTAAAATATACAATCATGTCACTTGCAAGCAGATAATTTGACTTCTTCTTTTCATAACTGAATACACTTTATTTCTTTCTCTTGCCTGATCACCCTGGCCAGAACTTCCAATACTATGTTGAATAGGAGTGGTGTAGAGGGCATCCTTGTCTTGTGCCTGTTTTCAAATGGAATGCTTCCAGTTTTTGCCCATTCAGTATGATACTGGTTGTAGGTTTGTCATATAGATCTTATTTTGAGATACATTCCATCAATACCTAGTTTATTGAGAGTTTGTAGCATGAAGGGCTTTTGAATTTTGTTGAAGGCCTTTTCTGCATCTATTAATATAATCATGTGGTTTTTTTCATTGGTTCTATTTATGTGATGGATTACATTTATTGATTTGCATATGTTGAACCAGTCTTGCATCCCTGGTATGAAGCCAACTTGATCATGGTGTATAAGCTTTTTGATGTTCTGCTGGATTCTATTTGCCAGTATTTTATTGAGAATTTTCACAAAGACATTTATCAAGGATATTGGCCTGAAATATTCTTTTTTGGGGGGGTGTGTCTCTGCCAGGTTTTGGTATCAGGATGATACTGGCCTCATAAAATGAGTTAGGAAGGATTTCCTCTTTTTCTATTGTTTGGAATAGTTTCAGAAGGAAAGGTACCAGCCCCTCTTTGTACATCTGGTAGAATTCAGCTGTGAATTTGTCTGGTCCTGGATGTTTTTTGGTTGGTAGGTTATTAATTACCATCTAAATTTTAGAATGTATTATTGCTCTATTCAGGGATTCGACTTCTTCTTAGTCTTGGGAGGGTACCTGTGTCCAGGAATTTATCCATTTCTTCTAGATTTTCTAGTTTATTTGCATAGAGGTGTTTATAGTATTTTCTGATGGTAGTTTGTTTATCTGTGGGATCAGTGGTGATATCCTCTTTATCATTTTTATTGTTTCTATTTGATTTTTTTCTTTTTTCTTTTTTATTAATCTGGCTAGCAGTCTAACTATTTTGTTGATCTTTTCAAAAAACCAGATCCTGGATTCATTGATATTTTTGAAGGATTTTTCATGTCTCTATCTCCTTCAGTTCTGCTCTGATCTTAGTTATTTATTGTCTTCTACTAGCTTTTGAATTTGTTTGCTCTTGCTTCTCTAGTTCTTTTAATTGTGATGTTAGGGTGTCTATTATAGATCTTTCCTGCTTTCTCTTGTGGGCATTTAGTGCTATAAATTTCCCTCTACCCACTGCTTTAAATGTGTCCCATAAATTTTGGTACATTGTGTCTTTGTTCTCATTGGTTCAAAAAATAACTTTACTCTGCCTTAATTTCATTATTTACCCAGTAGTCAGTCGGAAGCATGTTGTTCAGTTTCCATGCAGTTGTGTGGCTTCCTTCCTTCCTTTCTTCCTTCCTTCCTTCCTCTCTCCTTGCCTCCCTCCCTTCTTTCCTCCATCCCTCCTCTTTCTTTCTCTCTCTCCTCCTCTTCTCTCCTCTCCTCCCCTCCCCTCTCCTCCCCTCTCCTCTCCTCTCCTTCCCTCCCCTCCTCTCCTCTTCTCTCTCTCTGTCTCTCTCTGTCTCTCTCTCTCTCTGTCTCTCTGTCTCTCTCTCTCTCTCTTTTGTGCTTCTTGCCCAGGCTAAAGTGCAATGGCAGGGTCTTAGTTCACTGTAACCTCTGCCTCCCAGGTTCAAGTGATTCTTCTGCCTCAGTGTCCTGAGTAGCTGGGATTACAGGCTTGTGCCACCACACCTGCCTAATTTTGTATTTTTAGTAGAGACAGGGTTTCTTCAAGTTGGTCAGTCTGGTTTCAAACTCCCAACCTCAGGTGATTTGACTGCCTCCACCTCCCAGATTGTCAGGATTATATGCATGAGCCATCATGCCCAGACTATGAATGAGTTTCTTAATTCTGATTTTTAATTTGATTGCACTGTGGTCTGAGAGACTGTTAGGATTTCCGTTCTTTTGCATTTGCTGAGGAGTGTTTTACTTCTAATTAGATAGCCAATTTTAGAATAAGCGTGATGTGGTGCTGAGAAGAATGCATAATCTGTTAATTTGGGGTGGAGAGTTCTGTAGATGTCCATTAGGTCCACTTTGTCCAGAGCTGAGTTGAAGTCCTGTATATCCTTGTTTATTTTCTGTCTCGTTGATCTGTCTAATATTGACAGTGGAATGTTAAAGTCTCCCACTATTTTTGTGTGGGAGTCTACACTTCTTTGTAGGTCTCTAAGAACTTGCTTTATGAATCTGGGTGCTCCTGTATTGGGTGCATATGCATTTATGATAGTTTGCTCTTCTTGTTGCAGTGATCCCTTTACCATTCCTTGTCTTTTTGATCTTTGTTGGTTTAAAGTCTGTTTTATCAGAGACTAGGATTGCAACCCCTGCTTTTTTTTTTTTTTTGCCTTCCATTTGCTTCATAAATATTCTTCCATCCCTTTATTTTGGACCTGTGTGTGTCTTTGTACATGAGATGGGTCTCCTGAATACAGCACACTGATGGGTCTTAACTATTCAATTTGCCAGTCTGTGTCTTTTAATTGGGGCATTTAGCCTGTTTACATTTAAGGTGAATATTGTTATGTGTGAATTTGATCCTATCATCATGATGCTAGCTGGTTATTTTGCCTGTTAGTTGATGCAGTTTCTTTATAGTAATGATGGTCTTTATAATTTGGTATGTTTTTGCAGTGGCTAGTGCAGATTTTTCCTTTCCATATTTAGTACTTACTTCAGGAGCTCTTGTAAAGCCAGCCTGCTGGTGACAAAATCTCTCAGCATTTACTGTCCATAAAGAATTTTATTTCTCCTTCACTTATGAAGCTTAGTTTGGCTGGATATGAAATTCTGGGTTGAAAATTCTTTTCTTTAAGAATGTGGAATATGAGCCCCCACTCTCTTCTGGCTTGTAGGGTTTCTGTTGAGAGATCCTCTGCTAGTCTGATGGGCTTCTCTTTGTGGGTAACCTGACCTTTCTCTGGCTGCCCGTAACATTTTTTCCTTCATTTCAACCTTGATGAATCTGTTGATTATGTGTCTTGGGGTTGCTCTTCTGGAGGAGTATCTTTGTGGTGTTCTCCGTATTTCCTGAATTAGCATGTTGGCCTGTCTTGTTCGGTTGGAGAAGTTCTCCTGAATAATATCCTCAAGAGTGTTTTCCTACTTGGTTCCATTATCCCCATCACTTTCAGGTACACCAATCAAAGGTAAATTTGATCTTTTCACAAAGTACCATATTTCTTGGAGGCTTTCTTTGTTCCTTTTCATTCTTTTTTCTCTAATCTTGTCTTCATGCTTTATTTCATTAAGCTGATCTTCAATCTCTGATATCCTTTCTTCTACTTGATCAATTCAGCTATTGATACTTGTGTATGGTTCACAAAGTTCTAGTGTTCTACTTTTCAGCTCCATCAGGTCATTTATCTTCTCCTCTAAACGGGTTATTCTAGTTAGCAATTCATCTAACTTTTTTCAGGGTTCTTAGCTTCCTTGCATTAGGTTAGAACATGCTCTGTTAGCTCAGAGGAGTTTGTTATTACCCACCTTCTGAAGACTACTTCTGTCAGTTTGTCAAATTCATTCTCCATCTTGTTTTGTTCCCTTGCTGGTAAGGAGCTATGATCGTTTGGAGGAGAAGAGGCATTCAGGTTTTTAGAATTTTCAGCCTTTTTGCTCTAGTTCTTCCTCATCTCTGTGGATTTAACTATGTTTGGTCTTTGATGTTGGTGAACTTTGGATGGGGTTTCTCTGTGGACATCCTTTTTGTGGATGTTGATGCTATTACTTTCTGTTTGTTAGTTTTCCTTCTAATGGTCAGGTCCCTCTAGTGCAGATCTGCTGGAGTTTGCTGGAGGTCCACTCCAGACCCTGTTTGTCTAGTATCACCAGCAGAGGATTCTTTTATCACCAAAGAATGCTGTCTGTTCCTTTCTCTGGAAGTTTCATCCCAGAGGGGCACCCACAAGATGCCAGCCAGAGCTCTCCTGTATGAGGTGTCTGTTGACTGCTGCTGGGAGGTATCTCCCAGTCAGGAGGCATGGGAGTCAGAGACCTACTTGAGGAGGCAGCCTGTCCCTTAGTGGAGCTCGAGCACTGTGCTGGGAGATCCACTGCTCTCTTCAGAGCTGGCAGGCAGGAAAGTTTAAGTCTGCTGAAGCTGCACCCATAGCTGCCCCTTCCCTCAGATGCTCTGTCTCACGGAGATGAGAGTTTTATCTATAAGCCCCTCACTGGGGCTGCTCTATTTCTTTCAGAGATGCCGTGCTTAGAGAGGAGGAATCAAGAGAAGGTAGCTACAGTGGCTTTGCCAAGCTGTGGTTTGTTCTGCCCAGATCTAACTTCCAGGGGGCTTTGTTTACACTATGAGGGCAAAATTGCCTACTCAAGCCTCACTAATGGTGGACACCCATCCCTCCACCAAGCCCAAGAGTTCTAGGTTGACCTCAGACTGCTGTGCTATCAGTGAGAATTTCAAGCCAGTGGATCTTAGCTTGCTGGACTCCATGGGGGTGGGACCCACTGAGTTAGACCACTTGGCTCCCTGGCTTCAACCCCCCTTCCAGGGGAATGAGCAGTTTGTCTTGCTGGCATTCAAGATGACACTGGGATGTGAAAAAAGCTCCTGCAGGTAGCTTGGGGTCTGCGCAAATGGCCGCCCAGTTTTGTGCTTGAAACTCAGGTCCTGGTGGTACAGGCACCTGAGGGAATCTCCAGGTTTCCGGGTTGGCAAGACTGTGGGAAAAGCAGAGTATCTGGGCTGGAGTGCACTGTTCCTCATGGCAAATTCCCTCATGGTTTCCCTTGGCTAGGGGAGGGAGTTCCCTGACCCCTTCGCTTTCTGGGTGAGGTGACACCCCACCATGCTTTGGCTCGCCCTCTGTGGGCTGCACCCACTGTCTGACCAGTACCAATGAGATGACCCGAGTACCTCAGTTGGAAATACAGAAATCACCCACCTTTTGCATTGATCTCTCTGGGATTTTGATGCTTTTATTAATGTCTAGTGATTGTCATCCAAACCATGGGATTGGCAACATTCCTATTTCTCTGACTATATAGATAATGTGAGTTCTTCTTGTTTCATAGCTTGGATCTGGGCAATGCTGCAAAAGGCTACATTAGCTAATATTGAACAAATTGTTAAGCCAGTCATTCAATATATACCCTACCTTTTAAAAATGGCTTTGCAACAGATTTTTGTTTGGAAACACTAATGAAACAAGATAGCCCATTTCTCAAACACTTAGGAAACAGGAAAGTCCATTTCCCAAACTGATTACTAAAAAGAATCTGTAAACCCAACATGTTTTTTGTTTTGTTTTGTTTTGTTTTGTTTTCTGAGATGAAGTGCTGCTCTGTCGCCCAGGCTAGAGTGTAGCTGTAGATTTCAGTTCACTGGAACTTCTGCCTCCTAGGTTCAAGAGATTCTCCTGCCTCAGCCTCGCCAGTAGCTAGGATTACAGACATGCACCACCACACCCAACTAATTTTTGTATTTTTGGTAGAGATGGGGTTTCAGCACGTTGGCCAGACTGGCTGGTCTTGAACTCCTAACCTTGTGATCTGCCCTCCTCGACCTTCCAAAGTGCTGAGATTACAGGCATGAGTCACCTGGTTCAGCCCCAACCCAACACATTTTTTCATATTTTTCTTCTCAATAGAAACATGGAAGGAGGAGAGGGAAGGAGTAGGGAGGGGAGGGAAGATTTCTATATTTAGCAGATTATGATAATTCTGAATACGAGGTAAATAATGGTGGGAAAAGTCATAATAAAACTTATCTAGTCTGATCTAAAATTTTAAAATGAATATTGATTATATGTGCATTTTAACTGACATACAGAAACATTACTTTTTGTTTGTGAATATTTTTCAACAATTTTAATGCCAGCTTAAAAAATGATCATACAGACTATCACAAAAATATCAGCAATATTAAATAGTGTGCACCCTGTAATTCCAGCATGTGTTATCAGAATGTTTCTAAGGTTTCACAGTAAATATCAGCAATGCAGCACACTCTACCTCGATTTTCAATATCTAGGTCACATGGACTACTTTGAATACTGTGAATAGGGGAAAAAAAGCAGGAAGATTTTTCTGTGTAGCCACCAGAAAATCATAACAACATGCAAAATATATTTTAAAAAACCCTAGCATATCATGGTTTTAAAAATAATTCCTACATAAAATAGAAAACAATACCCTAAAAAGGAACTTCTCATCTATTATGTAAACCAGATAAAACCTTTGTAGAGTATTATTTACTTAATAAAGTGTCTTTTGCTTTTACTACTCTCTGAGATGTGTGAATGTATGTGCACACTGAATGGTCAGGAGCAGCTAAAAAGAATATATGCTAAAAATAAATGTGTTGTTAATTCAAAAAACATATGCATTTTAGGGAAAATTTAGCAGTAGTTAGC
The DNA here is from genome assembly GCF_048565385.1 of Saimiri boliviensis. Classification (NCBI taxonomy): domain Eukaryota; kingdom Metazoa; phylum Chordata; class Mammalia; order Primates; family Cebidae; genus Saimiri; species Saimiri boliviensis. The sequence continues at coordinate 90,723,365 of NC_133453.1, forward strand.
AGTAATCAGAAACTATAGCTTCAAACTTACAATAAAGGCAAACAGATATTATAATAATTATATTTGAAATTACACTCTTTTTATTCATATGAAAGAGACATGGAAGGTTTATAATACATTTTGATTATGAAAAATGCACACTGCTTTTGCAATTTCTTTCAGCCATAATCATATATAGTTACAGATATTTGAAGCCTGGAATGATCTTTACTATAATTTTATTATTTTCCTTGAAATCTACTGAATTTATTCAGTTATGGATTTAAAATTTCTCTTTGCCCTGTTCCCAAGTTTTAATGTGAAGAAAAGGAAGTAAATATGTCTCTCAGGAAAATGAGAATCCCTAATAATTTATAATAAAACTGCTGCCACATATAACTTTTATGTATATATAGATCTTTTAAAGGGAGATAGAAATGAAAACAATTCTTTAAGTGAATTTTTTTCTTAATCTATTTGAAAAGCAATACGTAAAGAGCAGTCACATACGTCAGCACAACAAGATGGGTAACACTGAAAAAATTAAAAAAAAATTTAAAACTTAAAAACACAAAATTTTTAAGTAAACTAAAATACACTTAAATGACTAGGATTTCTGGAGATTGTGCTTTGACAGAGAGTTTATTCCTATTATCAAAAAAGATCTATAGAACTGGCTATAAACAATTTTTTTTTAATGGCACTAAAGCTTACAAGTGTCTTAAATAAGTATACAAAGGAGCTGCTTAAGACTACAAAGCCGTTCTTAAGACATAAGAAGGTAAGAAAGACACTTTATATGTCACACTCCATTATCTGGCAATAGTGGGCTTTTAAAGTACCAAAATTTTCATATAGTAGGAGGATTTTGATATTAGCGAATTTACTATAGATACGGAGATATTCTAGAAATGGTTTAAAAGTGAGTATGTAGTACAAAGAAAGACCAAATTTAAACATGATACATTTTATCTCATTTTATTCATCATTACTACCCTATGAAATAGTATTTTGATTCTTATCACTGTTAACTTCAAATAAAAGACTACAGTTTTTTTTTTTTTTTTTTTTTTTTTGAGACACATCTTTACTGTCATCAAGGCTGGAGTGCAGTGGTATGATGTTGGCTCACTGTAACCTCCTCCTCTTGGGTTCAAGCGATTCTGGTGCCTCAGCTTCCCAAGTAGTTGGGGTTACAGGCAAGGGGGGTATCACCAAGCTGAGCTACTTTTTGTATTTTTAGTAGAGATGGGGTTTTACCACATTGGCCAGGCTTGTCTTGAACATCTGACCTCAAGTGATCCACCTGCCTCAGCCTTTCAAAGTGCTAGGATTACAGGTGTGAGCCACCACACCCAATTGAAAGACTATAAATTCCTAGAAGTCCAAGACTGGTATCAGGCTAACTTACTCTCTACAAAATAACATTTATATTCAAGGATAAGAGATGAGTTGAAATCAAGTAATAGAAAGCACTGGTAGAGTAGGTAGAGATTAGATTATTTCTGCGATAGTCACTTCAGTTTTGCCCTGGAGAATAAGTTATATTCTGTCTTTTGATTTTTTTTAAGACAGGGTCTCACTCTTGCCACCCAGGCTGGAGTGCAGTGGTGCACTGCTCACTGCAACCTTCATCCACCCACTCCCAACCCCCACCTTAAGCCATCTGCTCACCTCAGCCTCCCGAGTTGCTGAGACCATACTACCCAGTGGTCTGTGCACCACCACACCCAGCTATTTGTTTTGTATTTTTCGCGGGGGTTTTACCTGTTGGCAAGGCTGGTCTTGAACTCTGCAGCCCAGGTAATCCACTTGCCTCAGCCTCCCAAAGTACTGGGATTATAGGTGTGAGCCACTGCACACACCTATTTTGTTTTTTAATTGGAGAAAGTATTGTATTTAACTTATGCCTAGGTGGTGGCCTTCCTTTAACTATTAATATACTTATTTCTTTATATGTAAGATATATTAATTATATCCTTCCTATATTATTTTTATAAATAGCCCTGTTACCTGTATCTTGGGCTGTGTTATAAGCATCATATAATTACGTGCAAAGTAACCTCATCTGCTAGTTTATGCTGCTATAACTCAAACTTTATCAAGAGTGATCTTTGTAAAATGGCATTTGCTCTGGCCATTATTTTTTTGCCTACAAACTTTCAATGACTTCTAGTTAAAGATATCAGGTAGACCACGCATGTTTTTACGTTTTTAAAGACCCAATAAAACAACAATACAGGAATAAAAATAAATAATAGCACAATCGGTGGCAGATAGGCCATTACCAGATGTGAGATTTAAACATATTAATGTGAGCAGGAAAATAGATTAGAAGTGCTGAAGTCGGCACAGGAAACCTCAGCCTAGAGTAGCCAGGACCCAGTGATCTGTAGAACCACAGGGAAGTTCAGGGGCTCTGAGATGCCTGTTAAGAGGGAAAAGGAGAAACAGGGCTGAAAACGGGGAGATTTGCTGAATATCTGTACAATGAACAATGACACACAGAGACCACAGAGAATATGAAAGACCTTTAGGAAATAAAAACATAATTTTATACTTCAACCTTTCCATCAATTTTTGTTTTAAGAGTTGAGAGCTTTGCTGGTAAGTTAAAAAGGAAACAAAGTATGATGCAAAGGAAGAGATTTTAAATGGTCAGCCCATGTGGACCATCATAGAATAATAAAAGTTGCAGAAGGAAAGAACAAGACAAAAAAGGTGGGTGGGGGAAGAATTACTGAGAAAATGATACAAGATAATATTTTAGATATGATGGATACAACTCCTCAGAACAAAGTACCCACTTAAAATTCAAGTACAACACGAATTTTAAAAGGCCTACACCAAGACGTATCAGGAACTGCAAAATACCAAGAGAAAAACAAAAATAAAACCTAAAAGCCAGAAGATAAAAACAGATGACATATAAAAAACAAAAATGAATTTTAGAAGACAGTGGAGCATCACCTTCCAAGTTCACAGAAAAGATTTGTAACCTAGAATCCTAGATAAACTAGAATTAAGATGGCAAACAATTAAAATGGATAGCAGTAATTGCTTCTCCTCACCATAGTCTTTAAAGGAGTGTCTTTTCTACAACTTTTAACATGATGAATTGTTAAGACTATTATAAAAACAGTAAAAGTGGTACAAAATGTCAGTTTTTAAACAGTGTCTCATGTAGAGCAGTTGGCCAAAAATAGCACCTTTTAAATTATTCTTTTCTAATGTGAGTGCATACACCCACTACTTCTCTCCTTTCTCCCCACCCATCAGGCCCTGCATCTTCTAATGTTAGAACCTGGATAATTTGTAAGAATAAAATAAGAAAAATTTCAAACATAAAAATTTAAAAAATTGATTATTCATATACTTGCTCTTAGGAGTTGCTAAGGGATATGCTTAGCACAGCAGAATAAAAATAAATAAATAAATAAATAAAAAGCAAGAGAAAATGTGGATTGAAGTTGCACCATCCAGAAGATCAGGAAAGGGGAGTCCCAGGATGACAGTTGTGTAGCCAGAAGATGTCAAGACTCTGGAAGAGCAATTCCCAAGGAAAAGTGGTGGTGGTGGGGAATGGGTTGGGGGAAAGGAAAGAGAGACACCAGAATGTTTTATAAAATAGAGAGTCAGAAAGAACAGGGAATGTGACAAAGAAAAATAATACAAGAAAAACAAAATGAAATTTAAGAAAACTAAAAAATTGCTTAAGAAAACATCACCAAAGAAGACTACTTGGCACTATCATTAACCATTCATTAAGCTAATCCTTATTTAGTGTCAGCTAGGTATATAGCATTGTTTTAGCTACTAAGAATACAGTAATGACGGAAAAAGTAATGAATTAGAAAATGAATTAAATTAGTTAGACTAGATTCTCTGCCTTCCTGAAGCTTACAACACAGTGGGGGAGAGTGACAGTAGTTTTAAAAATTGAGTAAAATAACATATATAATTTGTATTAACAAGATGAGCTCTGAAAAAAAAATTAGGAAAGCAGAGCAAAAATTACAGGTATGGGGAGTTGCTATTTAAAACAAGTATGGCATGGGGGAGGCCCTACTGAGCAGCTGCCATTATGATCAAGAATTTAAGAAAAGGAGGGATGAAGTGGTCATCTCAGTGAATTTATGTTGCAGTTAGAGGGAACAGCAAATGCAGAAGTTTTTTTCACACAATAATGTAAATGGTTAAGTATGGTTGTTAAATAATAATAATAGACAAACAGCCAAATCATGAATGAACTCCTATTCACAATTACTACAAAGAGAATTAAATACTTAGGAATACAACTTGTAAGGGATGTTAAGAACCTCTTCAAGAAAAACTACAAACCACTGCTCAAGGAAGTGAGAGAGGACACAAATGGAAAAACATTCCATGCTCATAGATAAGAAGAATCAATATAATAAAAATGGCCATACTGCCCAAAGTAATTTGTAGATTCATGCTATTCCTATCAAGCTACCATTGACTTTCTTCACAGAATTAGAAAAACTACTCTACATTTCAGATCAAACCGAAAAAGAGTCCATATAGCCAAGACACTACTTAGCAAAAACAACAAAGCTGGAGGCATCACACTAGCTGGCTTCAAACTACATTACAAGGCTACAGTAACAAAAACAGCTTGGTACTGGTACCAAAACAGATATATAGACAAATAGAACAGAACAGAGACCTCAGAAACAGCATCACAAATCTACAACCATCTGATCTTTGACAAAGTGGCTAAAACAAGCAATGGGGAAAGGATTCCCTATTTAATAAACAGTGCTAGTAAAACTGGCTAGCCATATGCAGAAAACAGAAATTGGACTCCTTCCTTACACATTATATAAAAATTAACTCAAGATGGATAAAGACTTAAATGTAAGACCTAAAACTATAAAAACCCTAGAAGAAAACGAGGGCAATACCATTCAGGACATAGGCATGGGCAAAGACTTCATGACTAAAACACCAAAAGCAATTGCAACAGAAGCAAAAATTGACAAACGGAATCAAATTAAACTAAAGAGCTTCTGCATAGCAAAAGAAACTATCAGTAGAGTGAACAGGCAACATACAGAATGGGAGAAAATTTTTGCAATCTACTCATCTGACAAAGGGCGAATATCTAGAATCTACAAGGAACTTAAACAAATTTACAAGAAAAATACAAACAATCCCATGAAAAAGTGGGCAAAGGATATGAACAGACACTTCTCAAAAGAAGACATTTATGCAGCCAACAAACATATGAAAAAAGATTATCATCATTGGTCATTAGAGAAATGCAAATGAAAACCACAATGAGATACCATTTCATGCCAGTTAGAATGGTGATCATTAAAAAGTCAGGAAACAACAGATGCTGGATATGATGTGGACAAACATTAATGCTTTTACACTGTTGGTGGAAGTGTAAAAATTAGTTAAACCATTGTGGAAGACACTGTGGTGATTCCTCAAGGATCTAGAACCAGAACTACCATTTTACCCGGCAATCCCACTACTGGGTATATACCCAAAGGATTATAAATCATTCTACTCTAAAGACACATGCACATGTATGTTTAGTGAAGCACTGTTCACAATAGCAAAGACTTGGAACCAACCCAAATGCCCATTAATGATAGACTGGATAAAGAAAATGTGGCACATATACACCATAGAATACTATGCAGCCCTAAAAAGGAATGAGTTCATGTTCTTTGCAGGGACATGGATGAAGCTGGAAACTATCGTTCTCAGCAAACTAACATAGAAACAGAACACCAAATACCACGTTCTTGCTTATAAGTAGGAGTTGAACAATGAGAACACATGGACACAGGGAGGAGAACATCATATACCAGGGCCTGTTGGGGGAGTGGGGGTGCAAGGGAAGGAAGGACATTAGGACAGATACCTAACATATGAGGGCTTAAAACCTAGATAGCAGGTTGATAGGTGCAGCGAACCACCATGGCACATGTATACCTATGTAACAAACCTGCACGTTCTGCATATGTATTCCAGAACTTAAAGTAAAACAAAAAACAATTTTTAAAGAAATAACTGGCATTAATTTTAGAAATACAAAACTGAAAGACCTGATAATGAAATTGTGAAAAGAAAAGTTGAAGGAGAAGGTGGGTATACTAATATCCTCATCTGACGAGGGCAATCACAAAGCACTATCTATAGTGAATGGGACAAAAAAGAAAGATATTACAATTATAACAAAGAAACTAAAAACAGAGATAAAACTAAATGGAGGATGGGCACGGTAGCTCATACCTGTAATTCCAGAACTCTGGGAAGCTGAGGTGGGCAGATCACTTAAGGTTAGGAGTTTGAAGCCAGCCTGGACAACATGGTGAAACCCCAGCTCTACAAATACAAAAATTAGCCACACCTGCTGGCACATACCTGTAGTCTCAGGTATTTGGGAGGCTAAGGTGGGAGGATCACTTGAGCTTGGGAGGCAGAGGTTGCAATAAGCCACAATCATGCTTCTACACTTTCACCTGGGCGATAGAGTAAGACTATGTCTCAAAACAACACAACACACTGAATGCTGAATGATGGAGACAGAAAAGCTGGAGACGGGGTAGAGTGAGTGATTGTATAACATCTCCTTTATGTGTTTGTATGTGTATTAATATATGACGTCTAAAAAATGATTAAGAAAAATTTTGAGGCTGGGTGCAGTGGCTCACACCTGTAATCCCAGCACTTTGGAAGGCCAAGGCAGACAGATCAACTGAGGTTGGGAGTTCGAGACCAGCCTCACATACATGGAGAAACCCTATCTCTACTAAAAATACAAAAATAGCCAGGAGTGGTGGTGCATGGTAATCCCAGCTACTTGGGAGGCTGAGGCAGGAGAATTGCTTGAAGCTGGGAGGTGGAGGTTGTGGTGAGCCGAGATTGTACCATTGCACTCCAGTCTGGGCAACAAGAGTGAAACTCCATCTCAAAAAAAAAAAAAAAAAAAAAAAAAAAAAAAATTGACGTGAAAGCAAACTACTTTTACCTGAAAAAATACAGATACGTATCAAAGGAAATATGGAAAGAGAAGTGAGGTTTATATGGGAAAATCTGGGCCAAAGGACCATTTAATTTAACTGTGTGCATGTTTTAATGTCATTTAAACACACATATCTGGTCACATATACACCTTTCAGAGGTTTTTCATCACTCTTAGGATAAAGGTCAGAATCTCAAATATGGCCTTTATAAGAATTGAATTATACTAAATACAAAAAAGTGACAAAAAAGCGTTGTTTATCTCTCATGTGTTAAAAGGAACCTTTAATATACACAAAACCCCCCAGTTTCTGTTTTTAATAAAGTAATATTTTATTGGAAACTATAGCTCTTCTCTATATTATTATATAAATTTCATTTCTCTGCCCTCAGAAGATATCATACTAAATTGTGAATACCATCATGGAATTTTGAAAGTCTTTTGAGTAAAATTTTATATATGCTTTCTCTAGAAACATAACAGTTTTGATTTTTCAAAAAATAGGTAGATTATAAAATTTTACATGTTATTATATGTCATCAACATCTGATTAGCTTTTAAGATGCCATTTCAAAAGAAGGCAATGCCTTATTAAGGTCTTCTGTGGGGTTTGATAGTGCAAATATTCCAAAACTTCCAACAATCTGAAATCTGAAACACTTTTGGATCCGAGTATTCTGCATGAGGGATAGGCAGCCTGTACCACCAAGCAATAAAAAGGAACAAACTACTGATACATTCAGTACCGTGCATGAATCTCCAGAAAATTATGCTGAATGAAAATACTCAATCCCAATAGTCTACATACCATATGATTCTACTTATAAAATATTCTTCAAATGACAACATTATAGGAGTGTAGAATAGATTAGTGAGTGCGAGGGGTTAAAAAACAGGTGGCCGTCACCACCTGGGAAGGGAAATGGGTGTGCTATAAAAGAGCAACACGAGGGATCCTTGTGGTGATGGAAATGTTCGTTATCTTGACTGTATCAATGTCAGTAACTTGGTTGTTATATTGTAGTATAATTTGACAGATGTTACCATTGGGGGAAATTGAGTAAAGGGTATACCAGATGTCTGTATTATTTCCTGCAACTGCATGTGAATGTATAATTATTTCAAAATAAAAAGTTTAATTTGGAAAAAAAGCTGGTACATATTATAAGAATATGAATTGTTCTCCATTGGTGGCAAGGGGGTGAGGTGATGGTAATTCAGGCATTCAAGCAAAGAAGGAGAGATACATGGAGAAGGAGATGGCTTTATCAAGCTACTTTGATATCAAAGCTACTTTTTGTCCAGAGCCTTCCTGTGCTTTGTAAGAGAAAGAAAACTGAGAACTAGTCAAGCAAAGATACATAAATCTTTTCAAGGCCCCACTCATCAGGGTTTGACTCCAATAGTTTTATTCAAGCTCCTATCATTTCTATGGATAACAAACTGGCCAGTACCTAATGACAACTTCAAAAGGAAGGGAGACAGCGTACACAGGGAAGATAGGATCTCTACACTAAACACATAGGTTGTAGAACCAAGAGTTAGAGATTCTACTTTTAGACTTCAATGCCACAGGTCATCTGCTATCTGACATGAAGGGTGGTGGGAAGTAGTGATAAAGGCCCCAGTTCTTAGCTAGCGGAACCTTAGGAGGCACTCTTCATTGAGAAGCAAAACATGTATTGGCAGCAAGTGTGAGATTAGGGTCGAGGGGTTTTTACTTGAAAGGATTTCAGAAATCAGGAATATTTATCTTTTGTCTATTCTTACACCCTTATTCCTTAATAACTTACCAGATTGATGACTCAGCAGTTCTACTCATAGAGAAATAAAAATATATATCGACACTAAAACTTGTACACCAGTGTGTGCAGCATTACTTATAGTAGCCAAAAAGTGGAAACAACCAAATGTCCATCAGCTGATGAATGCATAAATAAAATGTGGTATGTACATACAGTGGAGTATTATTTGGTAATAAAAGGAGATGATATACTGATTCCTGCTACAGTATGGATGAACCTTAAAATCATTACATTAAGTGAAACAGGCCAGTCACAAAAGGCCACATATCTTATGATCACATTTATCTGAAATATCTAGAGGAGGCAAATACACAGAGGCAGTAGATCAGTGGTTGCCTGGGACTGAGGGATTTGTGGAAAGAGTGACTGCTAATGTTTATAGGGTTTATTTTTGGAGTGATGAAAACGCTCTGAAATTAACTGTGATGATGTCTGCACAACTCTGAATTGTAAAAAATAGTAAACTGCATATTTGAAATGAAAAAAGGTCCTTGGATTAAATAGAATACAAAATTTCACATGTTACTATATGTGGTTCATATCTGACTAGTTTTTAAGGTATTAAAAACTAAAAGAAGGCAATACTTTAAGGTCTTCTGTTAAGGTTTGGTATTGAATGTAATAGTTCATCACAGGAAATTGGGAAATATTGCATAATAACTAATGCCAGAAAGAGTTCACAATATTTTCAGTTGTGGTTCTTGTTCAATGAGGAAAGAAACAAAAATAAAGTTAACCTCAACTAAAATAATTGGTGTTGCATATAAAAAGAGATAGAAGAGACTCTTAAATATGATAATCAGTAAGAAATTATATCTCACTATCAACTGAAGCAGACAGAGTTACTGGAGAATAGGGAAAGGATTGCATTTGTCAATCTTAGAAATTAAGCAAAAATGGGAAGTTTTAGCAAGATAGATGTGAAGAAGTAATATACTTTACATCCCAGGTAAGAAAAACGGAAAGGTCTCATAAAGGAAGTTTGTAGCCTGATTTGACTCTAGCTTATCCCCTGGCTTTCTGAGACCACTGCATCCTAAATTTATTTTTGGGCTTATAAAAATTTTTTTGATTTTTCAAGTAAAAGCTGGCTTATAAAAACCATATTGCAAAATTCTGAGTTTACTGAACTATTGTCCACTATCACTGCATTTCCTATCCCCTTTAGTGACCATAAATCCAGTTGCATGAATTATGCAATGTCATCCTTAGGCATTTCTGTTATCAGAATATCTTTTTATAAATGAGTAAAGAAAGCCAGCACTCAGAACACATTGACTGATGCTCTAGGTTTTAATGCTTAGTACAGCTGCTATGTAATGGTGAACATGAATTAAACAAAAATGAAGTCATGAGGGCAGAAGAAAAGATGTTCAGAAATGAATTTGCAAGTTTAGTTCTAAATAGCAACCGCAATTTTAGCTTGAGGCTTTTCTGGGGGATAGCAAATAATGATTTGGTGAGAGTATAGGCCCCAAGCAAGGCCTGAGGACATTGGTGCTCCTAGCTAGTCATTTATCCTCAAAAAACGGTCCTTAGGTTTCCAGGGCATTGTTTGAAATACCAGAAAGAATCAAACTTGTGCCTGTCACTTTATCCCAAGGGCCTTCTCAGGATTCTGAAGCTCTAGTGTTAAGGTAAGTGTTTACCTTAACAAAAGCCTTGGTAGGCTTTTACTGTTACCTTATGTTACTTTTACTGTTTTTGGTTTATATTTTTATTTACCTGCAGAGGAACTACATGTGAAAATTATAACCCTAAAATTACTATTGAAAATTGTGTTCTTATGTTAAGCGTCTATTCAAGGGAAGTAAGATAAGATTTACAAGAATAAATTTTCTCTCTCATTTTTATTAGATTTTTGTGGCAAATTTGTATTTCAGAGAATTCAGACTTACTATATATTGCCAAAAATATTCTTTTAGCCAGATCAATCTAATCATGTAAAACTATAAACCTGTTAGTTTTATAGTGGATAAAACTGTGGATATTTTGAAAACCCTGAAGTCTTGAATTCATGGCTAAGTACATATTTTCATTTACAAGAACCTCAGTTTCTTGCTGTGTTTATATTAATGCTGTTTTCTTCTCCATCGTGAAAATGTTGTGACTTAAGTTATGTGAATGACCCCCACTTTTAAATAACATATTTACCTAATAAATAGTAAAGGGAGGGAATTTAACAAACCAAAACATTTCCTTATCTCACCCAACTTATAGAATAATGATGATGATAGTAATAAAAATAGCAGTGTAGTAGTAATGATCTGATAATATGAAGGAGTATAGGCTTTAAATAGGGTTTACTGTATACCAACACTATTCTGATATATTAATTCATAACTGCATCATTAGCCATTATCTCCATTTCACAAATGAGAAACTGAATCAATAAGAGATTAAATGAGATTAAATAGCAATTGGTAAATCTAGGATAATTTAGAGTAGTGTTTTTAACTACTGACACCTTTTTTTAACCCTTTGAAATATCTTCTCCTATTTTCCTTGATAAAACATAAAATCTAATGATTTATATTTCATTTTTAGAATAAATTAAATATAATAACAAAATAAACCAAAGCAATAATATAGGGCTTGGATGTGTTTTAAGCTACTCCTCCTTCCTCTTGTTTCTAGTTGAGCCTGATTAGTTTGAAATGGTATTAGCTTTGTTCATTCAGAAAATAATTACTGAAGCCCTACTATTTGTCAAACATTATTCCAGGGGCTGTTATATACATTGAAAACAAACCAGTTCTGAACTGTGAGCAAGACAGAAAAACTGAACTACTTTCTGGTGACTTCTAAAGTCTCCTGAAAACATAAAATCCAAGTTCAAATGCAAGAACAAAAACCCACTACAGAGCCATGTGGATATTGCTCACAATGTTGGAATGTCTATGCCAGCAACCCCTTCAGTTAACACAAATAAAAACAACTGAATCTACTTAAATTTAAATTCTTATTAGGATTATTTCTCACTGTCATGTTAGCAATTACTTAGTATGTTTAGATTTGCAAGACTACTCTAAAAAATTTCTTAATTATTTCAAGACACTAAGCCTATAATTTATGTAGCAGCAATTTATTCTGTATGACTTCATTGAATGGCCGCTGTGGAACAAAATCAGCCAGGGCATATAAACCTTTACTTGAAAACACTGGACATAAAAATGCTTCAAAGGTATATTCCAATTTAAAGCAAAATGAAATGTATAAGAGGATCAGCCAAAGTCCAACTAGTTTGAGAAAGAGATAACAAGCGTCAGTTCTTGCAAGAGGGAGGAATTGTCCTTGCAGATTTGTAGTCACTGTTTGGGCAATCTAGACTTTATCAAGAGAGGAGGAGAGGAACAGATAGAGGCTAAAGTTGTGTGCAAAAAGGATTGGGGAGGAATGACCACTGGAGACAAGGACAGGAGAGAGTCACAGTGAAATATGATCAGTCCTTCACAGTCTAATATCACTCCATACAAGGCATTGTGCTATGTGCTGCAGGTATAGTGATAAACAAGGTGGACTCAGTTCCTGATTTCATTAAATACAAAATTATACAATTACTTATTTTATTTCCATAGTACAAGGTGATGGGCTTGCACATATCAGAGATATGACATAATCTGGAAGAATCAGACAAATCTTCCCTCAGGAAGGGGCATTTTCGTTGAAATCTGAGGGATGAGTAGGATTCCACTAGTTAAAGTGGCATTGGAGGGTAGGGTAGACAAGGGCTGCATTAGGATTTCTGTGGGCCCTAGGTATTTCTGCCATCATGGGCCCCTTCCAACAGAAAAAATAAAATGCAAATTATGTTTTGTAACTTATGTGGTATAAAGATGAATATGTTAATATTGTATATTAAAATGTTTTCTTTTACCTAGAAGTCCTTTTCTTTCTTATTTTAAAATACATTTAAACATTTTTGTGGACCCTAGGCACGGTCTTACTGTGCCTTTTGGATTAGCAGGCACAGGAGGTAGGGAAGTTTGGGCCAAGAACATTTTAGATAGGGAGAATGGCATATAGAGAAGTTTCTAGAGGCATACTTGCTCAGGGAATTAAAAGGCTAGAGCAGGGAGTGCAGGAGAATATGGCATAAGGGAAGCTGGTGAGGCATGCCATATTAAAATGATTAATTTCTTACAGAGGCCATTTTAAAATAGTAAATTAAATAACACAAATCTTAGTCAATACTGATTTTCTTTTTTAAAGACAAAGTCTCACTCTGTTGCTCAGGCTGGAATGCAATGGTGCAGCCGTGGCTCACTACAGCCTCAAACTCCTCAGCTCAAGCCATCCTCCTGCCTCAGCTTCCTGAATAGCTAGAATTGCAGGCACACACCACCATGCCCAGTTTTTTTTATTTTTTTTTTCCAGAGACAGGGTCTCACTATGTTGTCCAGGCTTAATGTTGATGTTTGATATAATGTAAGTATATAATAGTGGAAGTTGGTGATTTCTGCCAAACTATGGCAGATGTAAAATGTAGGTTAGGTACAATTCCATCTAAAGTTAGTATATACACTGAAATATTCACAGAGAAACTGATGTAATGCCTGTGGTTTGCTTCAGAATAATACAGGAGATATAAATGAACAAGATTAGCCAAGAATTCTCAATTAATGAAGTCAGATTTGAGGTACATGGGGTTCATTTTATTATTCTGCCAACTCTTCTGCTTCTGACTTTCCATAATAAATAGCTTTTTTAAATAAATAAATAAATAAATAAATAAAACCAAGGTACAAAGAAACATCAAAACCCAGAAGCCATGAAAAAAGATGATAGATTTGAGTTCATAAAAATAATAACCTTATATGACAAAAATAAAGCACACAAAACACTAAAAATAAAAAAGACATAATTGTGATATGTATAATTTACAGATTTAATATTCTTAATAAGATTGTGATACTTATCAATCTAGAAAAAATTCCAAGACACCCACAAGAAAAATTTGGCATGGCTCATGAATGGGATATTCATAAAATAACTTAAAATTCAAATAAAAATACAAAAAGATACTAATTCTTAGTAGTAATCACACAAATGAAAATTAAAATGCCATATACTTTTCTTGTATCAGATTTTGTAAAAACGAAAGTTAATGTCAAATGTTGACAAAACTATACAGAAAGTGACATTATCATTCCCTCAAACACGTTGGTAGAAATGTAAATTGGTAGAACTTTTCCATTTATTTACGATTTTATCTACCAATTCCATTTTTAAGAATATATCATAAGCTAGCATTTTCAAAAGTGTGTAGTGGGATGTTGACAGATGTTATTTGTGTAAGTCTAAACTTAATTTTAAATGTAAATTTGTTAAACATCATTTAAAAAATTTCCCTTTTTAAAGTTTTTTCATTGCTTCTTCTTTTTTTTTTTAGAAAAAAGAGAGATTATTTTTCAGAGCAGTTTTAGTTTCATAGAACAATGGAGTGGAAAGTACAGAGACTACCATTCTATTTTAGCAGATAGTGATGGCTAAACAAGTTTGATTTCTACAAGGTATATGGTACTACTATACACTGGGACATACATCTCTAAGATGGTGAATAAGTCTTTGCTTATGTTATATGTCATGGAACCCTTTCATCAGAGAAAATATTTAGGTACTAAGGTTCTATAAAACTTTTAGAAATTATCTTGGCCGGGCGTGGTGGCTCAAGCCTGTAATCACAGCACTTTGGGAGGCTGAGGTGGGTGGATCACGGGATCAAGAGATCGAGACCATCCTGGTCAACATGGTGAAACCCCGTCTCTACTAAAAATACAAAAAATTGGCTGGGCATGGTGGCGCATGCTTGTAATCCCAGCTACTCAGGAGGCTGAGGCAGGAGAATTGCCTGAACCCAGGAGGCGGAGGTTGCGGTGAGCCGAGATCGCGCCATTGCACTCCAGCCTGGGTAACAAGAGTGAAACTCCGTCTCAAAAAAAAAAAAAAAAAAAAAATTATCTTAAAAAATCATCAGATATGAGTACACACATGTACTTGAGAGGATGTTCACTAAAGTCATGTTTACCACAGACAAAAATTGGAAAACATTCTAAATATTTAATGAAAGGATGGTGGTTACATGGTTCATGTTATAACCTTTAACTGGAATTTAAGGTGGATGACATTTAGTAACATAAAAATTGCTGCAGTAGGATGATATGATTCTATATCTTGAAAACACTAAAGACTCCATCTAAAAGCTCCTGGAAATGATAAATGACTTAAGCAACATTTCAGTATACAAAAATCAGTAGCGTTTCTGTGTACCAATAATGTTCAAGCTGAAAGTCAAATAAAGAACATAAACCAATTAACAATAGTCAAACACACACCATGCACAAAACTGGGAATATATCTAACCAAGGAGGTGAAAGATGTCTATAAGGAGAACTGCAAAACAGTGCTAGAAATCATAGACGATGCAAACAAATGAAAAAACATTACATGCTCATGGATTGGAAAAATCAATATTGTTAAAAGGGCCAAACTGCCAAAAGTAATCTACAGATTAAATGCTATTGCTATCAAAATACCAATGTCATTTTTCGCAGAACTGGGAAAAAACTCTTCTAAAATTCATATGGAAATGAAAAAGAGACTGAATAGCCAAAGCAAATCCTAAGCAAAAAGAACAAAGCTGGAAGCATCACAGTACCCAACTTCAAACTAAACCATAAGGCTTCTGTAACCAAAACAGCAAGTTACTGGTACAAAAACAGGTGCATAGACCAGTGGAACAGAATAGAGAACCCAGAAATAAAGTCATGCACCTATAGCCATCTAATCTTTGACAAAGTTGACAAAATTAAGCAATGGGGTAAGGATACCCTATTCAATAAATGGTGATGGAACAGCTTACTAGTCACATGCAGAAGAAATAAACTGGACCATTACCTTTCACCATATACAAAAATTAACTAAAAATTGATTAAATATTTAAATGTAAGAACTCAAAATATAAGAATGGTAGAAGAAAACCCAGGAAACAACATTCTGGACGTGGGCCTTAGAAAAGAATTTATGACTAAGTTCTCAAAAGCAATTGCAACAAAAACAAAAACTGGCCATTGGGACCTAGCTAAACTAAATAGCTCTGCACAGTGAAAGAAATTATCAACAGAATAAATGGAAAATCCACAGAATTGGTGAAGATATTTGCAAACTGTGTAACCAACAATTGTCTTATATATCCAGAATCTATAAGGAACTTAAACAATTGAACAAGCAAAAAACTAACAGCCCAATTTAAAAATGGGCAACATACGTGAACAGACACTTTTCAAAAGAAGATATACAAAAGGCCAACAAACAAATGAAAAAGTGTTGATCATCAGTAATTATCAGAAAAATGCAAGTCAAAACCATAATGAGGTACCTTCTCACACCAGTCAGAATGGCTATTTTTAAAAAGTCAAAAAACAACAGATGTTGGTGAGGCTGTGGAGATAAGGGAACACCTCTATACTGTTGGTGGGAATGTAAAGTAGTTCAGCCACTGTGGAAAGCAGTTTGGAGATTTCTTAAAGAACTTAAAGAAGAATTACCATTCAATTCAGTAATCACATTACTCGGTACATATCCAAAAGCAAACAAATTCTTCTACCAAAAAGACACATGCATTCACAATATTAAGCACTATCACTATTCTTAATAGTAAAGTCATGGAATCTATGTAGGTGCCCCTCAATGGTGGACTGGATAAAGAAAATGTGGTACATATACACCATGGAGTATCATGCAGTCATAAAAAAAGAATGAACTAATGTTCTCTGCAGTAACATGGATGCAGCTGGAGGCCATTATCCTAAGTGAATTAACACAGGTAAGAGAAAACCAAATATCACATGTTCTCACATAGTAGTGGGAACTAAACGTCAGGTACTCATGGCCATAAAGATAGCAACAATAGACAATACTACTAGAGGAGAAAGCGTGGAAGGGGCAGCAAGGGCTGAAAAACTGACTGCTAGGCACTATGCTCAGTACCTGGATGAGGAAATCATTTATACCACAAACTTCAGCATCAAGCAATATACCCAAGTAACAAATCTGTACATGTACCCCCTGAATCTAAAATAAAAGTTGAAAGAGAAAAAAAAAATAAAAAATTTTAAAAAGCTACAATAAACTGCTAAGTAAAAGAAGCAGGGTAGGGAAAGACCATTTAAGCCCTATGGTGTCTAGTAATAATTATTGTAACTATATAAATGCACATATTATACATATATAGATACATAAAATTAAATACAGAAAGCTATAACAAAACATTAAGAATAGTTACCTCAAGGTGGTAGGGTAATTCTATTTTTCTTTATTATCTTTTTTTAAGAAAACCAGTAAACATGTATTAACTTTCCAGCAGAAATATTTTTTAGAGGCAACTTGTTTAAGCATCCTCACTTTGGAGAAATAAAGGATTTTAATCTATAGATGTCAGAGACATTCCATATTTCTATAAAAATTAAGTCTGCAGACAAAAACTACAGTTGTATGAAGAATCTATGAAGAGAAACCATGATGCCTACCTTCTGCACAGAAGTGAAGAAAACATAACAAGTGTTGTGTGTGACTCAGCAGCGTAATGGAGGCAGTTAATTTCCAGATGCTCTATGCCTTTGCGAGTCCCTATAAGGGAGTAGTTCTTCTCTCTGGAAAGAAATAACATGGGTACACACATTTATTTAAAGGCTGGTTTTCAAAATCATTAATAGTATTGTTGGCATTTTTTCACTTCCAAACATAAATGAGTTGTTGCCAAAGAACTAGAGAGGATCAAGGTATTAGTATCTTCATCTTTCAGAAATAGCATGCTTAAGTGCCAGAAATAATTAAAGAAAATGTTATATGCTTTATTTTAATCTGTTGAATAACATAATCAGAAGAAATGTATTTAATAAATTAAAAATTATTGATAAAAATAGTAGTGTAATTTTGTATATCTATCTACCAGACAGTGCTAAATCCTTTATGTTTCATTTAATCCTCTCAACATCTTTTTTAGTTGATATTTATTCAATAATATTTACTAAGCATTTGCTCTATGCCAGGTACTGTGGGAAGCACTGGATATATAATGGTGATAACTACCATGATACAAGATAGCTATTAACATTCCCACCTTAAAGTGAGGTAATTGAGGCTCTGGGATTTGATATTAAATAGCCTAACTTCAAACTTACTCTTTCTATTATAGCCCAATTAAAAGGAGTTTGCGAGTCTTATCACCACCACCACTAAAAACAAAAACAATAAACCCCAAACTTTTTAAGTTAAAATGGAGAAAATACCAAAAAAAACCCCAACATCTCATCTAAATGTAGTATAAAATACATATAAAATATTTGTATATAACCTTTATAATTTGCAATATCACTTACTTTAATCCTCACTCAGTCTCATGATACAGGTGTTAGTATTACCATTTTGTAGATGAGAACACTGGCTTAGAAATGTTAAACTTAAATCTAGATCTGCCTAATTCTAATGCTTATAAACCTCAAAAAGAACAATAAAAAAAAAAAAACCTTACATTAAAATGGAGAAAGCAACAAAGAAGAAAAACAACTCATTTAAGCAGCCTACGGTATGCACACACACAAAACACACACAGGATCACACACCTGTATGGATTGTGGTATTGACATTCAAACACCCATCACTATCTGGTAAAATAGTATTGGGGTGGGAGGAGGATGACAGGGGAAAGCAACTATCTAGGAAGGAGAAGCTGAATGAAAATCATCCTCAAACACAGATTGTAGCTATATAGGCTGCTTACTTTCGAGTGGGGTCTCACAGAAAAATAGCGGAAAATATTACCACTCACTTGCTTATGACCTTAGAAAAGTTACTTTACTTCTCTGGAACACAGTTTCCTATCTGTAAATGAGGATAATAACAGTATCTAACTAATAGAGGTGTTATAAAGATTAACATTCACGTATCACCTAAAGTATCATTTTCAATAGTAAATGCTGTATATATGTGTGTGTATGTGTGGTTTAAAATAAATATCTGAGTGGGGTTAATTGTATTAATAGATCTCCTTCATGGAGCATATTACTGGTAGTTACATTTTATGTCTGTTAACATCTCAAGTAATCCTCACTTTAACCCTATGAGGCAGATATTATTATCAGCTGGCTTTTAGCTTTACTTAAAGGCAGAAACTCGATTTTATCAACTTCCCCAATCATTAGAGACTCATCAGCTTAAAAGGGAAAATTTTGTTGTTCCAAAATGATAAATGAATGAATTGGATAAAACACTATTTATTCATATCAAATCTCTCTTAACTACCAAACCACTAAGAAATTATTTCATTACTATAAAATTAAAACATGGAGAATTGAAGACTCAAATTAGAGCTTCCATTAGCCATAGCAGTCTGTTTCTCTACTGTGTTAAAAATTTCCTCTTATATGATATGATACCTTGAGAAGGCACACCATCACCAATGTGGTATTTTTGCCAACAATATTTAACCTAGATCTAACAATAAAAAAATTTCAGAAATAGCTAAACTAAAGTGACATCTTGCAAACAACTGGCCCAGGCTAATAAAAAATGCCAGTGAGATTAGAGCCTGAAGGCTAGAACTTTATGTCCCACCAGGGATGGGCAAGTAATTTGTTTACCTTCTGGCATGAAGGTATTGGGAAGCTTCACAGAGATTTGAAATTTCACTTGAGAGACCTGGCTTGTCCTAAAGACTGTTAGTTCATGGAAGATATTAGAGTTTTTAGGCAGAATGGAAGGAGTTGCTACGAATAAACAATGAGAAAATAAAGGATTCTGAAGGAGGAGAGGTATCCAAATCAGGGTTTAGATGTGGTGAGTAGAACTGATACAGAGAAATGAGGGAAGTAGAAAAAAAATCTGAACCCTGGGAATTATACAGCCCCTGGGAAATACACACCAGGTATGGTTATGCACAAGACGATCTGCTGATATGAGGAGGAAATATCAGTACTTACCTGTAATATTTATATAAATTAACACTAATACCTCTAAAATATATTTTTACTGAGGATAGACAATAAATTTTAAAACTTATTTATTTATTTATTTATTTATTTATTTTAATATAGAGTATGTGACCAAAATGTTTGGTGATCATTGTTCTCAGGAACAAAAGAAAGACTTTCAGGTGCTGGCATGTACTAGGACATTTGTCCCTGCTCTTAGGGGTGAAGGAGACTGTGCAGTGCTTGGACGGTCTTCTGTGGAGGGGTCAGAGTGGACTGTGTGTTGTGCTGTTGTTAATTGGGAGGTATGATGTGTTCTGAAGCACATGTGAAAGTAAGGGATGAACTTACTGAGATTCATCAAACTCTGCTCCATGTTCTTGCTTATTTATACAGAAATAAATGATACTTTGAGAAGAAATGTGGAAAATATACTCAGAGATGATGAAAATTCCTGGGTAAGAAACTTGAAGGACCTGGGGGCAAAGGGGGGCCACTCACTTTGGGGACTTGGGGGCCACTCACTTTGGCCCATATAAGTAAAGAGAGCTGGGAAAGGGGAAGGAACAGCCTACAATGTCCTTTTTGTGAAAAAAATTAGATTTTTCTAGATCATATATTTGAGATGGTAGTGAGGAATATATTTCATCCAAAGGAAGACATGGCAGAAAAGGGGATGGAAGCACCTCTGCCTTCAGAATCCTATGTATGTCCAGTGCCAAGAGTGAGCTTGAGATTTTAACACAGTCATCACAGAGACCTGATAGGCACGAGGCATCTGTCCTCCTTCACACTGTGGTGTCTATATCCAACCTGTGACTGTCTCCTGTCCCCATTATCCCCAAGTTTAGGTCCTCTCTATGTTGTCATGAGTGCCTCCTCAAAAGTCCTCACTGGGTCCTATCTGTGGAATAGGACAATTGGCATACTTTGGCCAGCCCAAATTTGAATGTCTTTAGGCAGAACTCATACAATTCAGTTTGCCACAGGTCTGTCATTTCACATTGTATGTTTGTGTTTGTTTTCTGCCTGTCTTTTAAAGCTTTTGAATTCTCAAACACAGGATGAAGTCCAGATTCACTGGCCCAGCACTAAAGGCCTGCTCCTGTGTGTTTCTCCTGACTTATATTTCATGGTAATATCCTCACAGGTGACTGCAGTTTTCTAAACTGTGTGCTTTTCAAAAACATAAAAAGTAATAGATATATTTTGCTCATATGATGATCTCTGCTTTCTCTTTTTTGTCTGCTTATCTTTCGAGTTAGCTGAAATGTCATCTCCCCACTGACATGTCTTTCCTGAATCTTTGAGGGAGGAGAGATGTCTTCCTCTTTTGTGCTCATTCTTCACTTTATACAGCCTTTATTGTAGAATTTATAACATTTTACTGATTATTATGTACAAATACCCAGAACATAACACCATGCCTGCTATTTCATAGGTGGCCAATAAATGTTTTTGAATGAGTTAACAAAAATGTCAACAACATGACACAAAAGGCTGGATTTTTTTTTCTTTTTTTTTTTAGATAAAAGGAGATTAAGCAGATATAACAACTAAATGCAATGTATGAACCTTGGCTGGACCTTAGATCAGGAGGAAAAAGACAGCTATAATTAATACACAACTGGGAAATTTTAAATATTGATTTAAAGACTCTATTAAAAACACACTTAAAACTATCTTAGGGAGTTTATTCCTTTAGATAAAATTATTCATTCATGCATTTGTAATCGTAATATATTAAATACCTATTCAGTGTGATAAGTCTGCAGATAAAAATTCCTGCAAGTAACAGAACCTAAAATACAGCCTTGGCTTGGCCAAGAGGGTCAGGTGAAGGGTAATAAGGACCCTTCTATCTCCGTCTGGCAAGTTAGCAAAATAAAGTATCATCTGTTACATTTCGGGACTCAGACCATCTGCCTACTGAAGTATTTTCCCTTCTAATGGAAGGGAAAAATTCAGACTGTTGGAGCATGTTGGCTGCTTTATGCAGCCTTCAGTAAAGTCCTACAAGAAAGAATGGAAGGTCAGAAAGCAGTGAAGGAGAAAAAAGATGTCTTTGCCAATAAAGCTACTTTTTATCTGTGGCTGAGAATAGGAGATCTGGACATTCGAAAGAGTGTAGAAGCAAAATTACAAATGCTTTATAATTATCTTGTATCTATTTTTTGAATAGGTTATTCACATGACATAGAATTGGAAAGATATAAAAAGGGAGTAAAAACATCTCTCTCCTAGTCTTGTCCCCTAGCCATCTGTTTTTTTCACTCCCTAGAGGCAACCCCCATTAGCACTTTCATATGTCCTTCCAGAGATGTTCAATGCATTGCCATACTACACACACATTTCCACAAATGAAGCAGGTTATGCTCTATACCTTGCTTTCCTCATGTAAGATGTTGCATCAACTGATAGTATCAGTACATACAAGGCTGCCTTATCATTTTAGGAGCATCATTGTATAAAATTTACATGATAAAAACCATGGTGTAGACAAGAATGCAAGAGGATATAAACATATTCTTTTATATAAAGACTGTACCACTAAAAACATGGAGTACACAAGAATGCAAGAGAATATAACAGATGCTTTCCCATACAAACAAATAAGGAAGGCACTGGCTACTAGGCAGGAAAGAGTTTGGAGGGCCTGTGATTCAGGTATCTGAGTATTGAGTATCAAAAACAAAGGCTAAGAAAGGTAGATGGGAAGATTTGCCTGAAGACACTTTGAATCCTAAACATTCCAGTATATTGTGACAAAGCATGTGAAAAGTTATTAAAGTTTCTGTCATGAGAGTCTTAGCAAAAGTGGCGAAGACTAAGTTGCAAGACCTAAAGAAGACTGGGATTTGAAGGGTAAGGAATTCATGGTTCTTGCAATTAGAAATTACAGCAAGTACATGGCAGTGGATCCAGGGTATGAAGTCCAGAGGCTAAGCAAATGGAACTAACATAAGTAGATGCTGGCACATGGTACCAAAAGGCCAGTGGCCAAGCAGTTACTCAGCAGAGGCCAGCAAGGACAGAAAAGAGTATGCAAACCCATACATATTGATGATGCCTCGTGATATGTCAGTCTCCCTCAGGAACTTGAGGAAGAGTAAAAGGAAAGAAGTCAAGTATGGTGGCTCACGTCTGTAATCCCAGCACTTTGGGAGGCTAAGGTGGAAGAACTGCTTGAGCCCAGGAGCTCAATACCATCTCTACCAAAGATACAAAAATTAGCTGCACATGGTGGTGCACGCCTGTAGTCCCAGCTACGCAGGAGGCTGACATGGGAGGTTGGTTTGAGCCTAAGAGGCAGAGGTTGCAGTGTGCTAAGATTGCACCATTGTACTCCAGTCTGGGCACCAGAGCCAGACCCTGTCTCAAAAGAAAAGAAAGAAAACAAGAGTAGAAGGGACGGAAGTAAGAGAGAGGGGTAGAATCTTAGTTTAAAGCTGAAATTAATTTTAATTCAGATATGACCAAGTAACTTCAAATTTGTCTGTGGAAATGTTATTGACAAAGGTACCAAGAAAAGACATTGACATCAATCAATTTTTTGATATAGGCAAACAATGTTTTACACATTTAAGATCAATAACTACAAAACTTAAACTTACATAGCCAGTGCTCAGCAGTGTTACAAGCATTCAGTGACATAGGTGTAAGAAAACAGAATGGTGTGATTTTCTGATTACAATTTCTGATAGTAACCTTTCTTTGACTTTTTCCCAAGTTTTGGGACCTTTACTGCAATCCCATATACAGAAGCCACAGATTCCATCTTACCTTACACAGACTCACTTCCAAAGAGCATTAACTTTGAAATAAGTGAATCTTGAATTCAAATTCGACTTTTTGTTATGCACTAGTTGTATGAATCTGGGGAAATAACTTCTCTGAATCTCTGAGTCTTCATCCATAAAATATAGAAGTCAAAAATCATTTCATATATGTATTATGTAAGATAATAAAGTATACAATACAATAAAAAAATCACATCTGGTTCACGGTTGGTGGACCTATCTCCTTTCTCTAAAGTTTATTTATTTATTTATTTATTTATATTATTACTATTTTTTAAGACAGGGTCTCACTCTGTCACCTAGGCTGGAGAGCAGTGGTGCAATCATGGCTCACTGCAACTTTGGCCTCTGGGCTCAAGTGATCCTCCCACCTCAGTCTCCTAAGCAGCTGTGACCACAGGTGACAGCCACATGCCCAGCTAATTTTATTTTTAGTAGAGAAGAGGGCTTGCTATATTGCCCAAGCTGGTCTCAAACTCCTGGGTTCAAGTCATCCTCCTGCCTCCACTTCCTAAAGTGCTGGGATTACAGGTGTGAGCTACCATGCTCAGCCTTTCTT
The DNA here is from genome assembly GCF_048565385.1 of Saimiri boliviensis. Taxonomy (NCBI): domain Eukaryota; kingdom Metazoa; phylum Chordata; class Mammalia; order Primates; family Cebidae; genus Saimiri; species Saimiri boliviensis. The sequence continues at coordinate 90,747,481 of NC_133453.1, forward strand.
TAAAGTTTAAACTGTGTTGCTTAGCTTTTTAATTAATTAGTTAATTTTTAGAGACAGGTTCTCACTCTGTCACCTAGGCTGGAGTGTAGTGGTATGATCTCAGCTCACTGCAATCTCTGCCTCCCAGGCTTAAGCCATCCTCCCACTTAAGCCTCCTGAGTAGCTGGCACTACAGGCATGTGCCACTATGCCTAGCTAATTTTTGTGTTTTTTGTAGAGATGGGGTCTCACTTTGTTTCCCAGGCTGGTCTCAAACTTCTGAACTCAAGTGATCCACCCACCTTGGCCTATCAAAGTGCTAGGTTTACAGGCATGAGCCTCTGTGCCTGGTCAGCTGACTAGCTTTTGATTTGGAATATTTGATCATCTCATCATATGTCCTGACTAAAACAGATTCAACTCTGTAATATATGACTCCCAGTTATTTTTCCCAGGTTTATTGAGTAATAAACATTCTTATATTCAGTGAAAGAAACATAATATAAGCATTTAAATATAAAAAGCATTTAAATATAAAATATATGATACATAAACAAAAATCTCCTCCAGTCTTACTCTGAGACTGAGGACAAGAGTTGGATACATAATTTCCTCCTTTCCCCAAATAGATATTGTCATTTTTAAAGATATTTGCCTCACACGTGTATACCTGTGTAACAAACCTGTACATTCTACACATGTACCCCAGAACTTAAAGTATAATTTTAAAAAAGATATTTGCTTGGAAAAAATTTTTGCAGTCTACCCATATGACAAAGGGCTGATATTCAGAATTTACAAAGAACTAGAACAGATTTACAAGAAAAAAACAAACAAGCCCATTCAAAAGTGGGGGAAGAATATGAACAGACACTTTACAAAAGAAGACATACATGAGGCCAGCAAACATATGAAAAGATGCTCATGATCACTAGTCATTAGAGAAATGCAAATCAAAACTACATTGAGATACCATCTCACACCAGTTAGAATGGTGATCATTAAAAAATCTGGAGACAACAGATGCTGGAGAGGATGTGGAGAAATAGGAACACTTTTACACTGTTGGTGGGAATGTAAATTAATTCAACCATTGTGGAAGACAGTGTGACGATTCCTCAAGGACCTAAAAATAGAAATTCTATTTGACCCGGCAATCCCATTACTGGGTATATATCCAAAGTATTATAAATCATTCTACTATAAGGACACATGTACACGAATGTTCATTGCAGCACTGTTTACAATAGCAAAGACCTGGAACCAACCCAAATGCCCATCGATGATAGACTGGAAAGGGAAAATGTGGCACATATACACCATGGAATATTATGCAGCCATCAAAAACAATGAGTTCGTGTCCTTTGTAGGGACATGGATGAACCTGGAAACCATCATTCCCGGCAAACTGACACAAGAGCAGAAAATCAAACACCACATGTTCTCACTCACAGGTGGGTGTTGAACAATGAGAACACATGGACACAGGGAGGGGAGCATCACACACTGGGGTCTGTTGGGGGGAAATAGGGAAGGGACAGTGTGGGGTGGGGAGTTGGGGAGAGACAGCATGGGGAGAAATGGCAGATATAGGTGAAGGGGAGGAAGGCAGCAAATCACACTGCTATGTGTGTACCTATGCAACAATCTTGCATGTTCTTCACATGTACCCCAAAACCTAAAATGCAATTAAAAAAAGATATTTGCCTCAAATCCAACAAATGTTAAAAAGAAAAAACTTCATAGCAGATAATAAAAATCAACAGTATTCATTATTCATTAAAGATGGTAGACTGAACATATACACTTAACTCTATCACTTTCCAAAGCCAAACTAAAATACAATTTTATGTTAAATATTTTATAAAAAGCAAAAACAAGGCTGGGTACAATGTCTCATGTCTGTAATCCCAGTGCATTGGGAAGTCAAGCCAGGAGGATCACTTGAGGCCAGGAGCTTGAGGCTAGCCTGAGCAACACAGCAAGAACTTGCCTCTATAAAATATTTTTTAAAGTAGCCAGGCTTAGTGGCACACACCTGTAGTCCCAACTAGTTGGAGGGCTGAGGCAGGAGGATTGCTTGAGCCAAGAGTTCCATGTTGTAATGAGCTATATTAGCACCACTGCACTCCAGCCTGGCAACAGAATGAGACCCTGTCTCTTAAAAAAAAGCAAAATAAATAAGGAAAAGGGGAATGAGACGTAAGTGACAGTAACCACAATTTGGAAGCTACAAAGCAAGACTGTTGCTAACTGACTTAGCAGAACTAAGCAAGCTGGTTCCTAAACCAGCAGTTGGTAACAATAACCTAGGAAGCAATTCTATACTACTGTTTCCAAAAGACTTAGGAATTGGTGACAGCCAGTGCTTATGGAAGTGAGATAAAGGTCAGACTATGAATAAACTTGGTTAGAAATTTATTTAAGAATTAGATACTTTATTTAGGGGAAGAAATTAATAGGTGGCAAAAATAAATAAATAAGAAACTAAAAACAAAAGAATTAGACACTTTCTAATTAGCTGCCACCATTCACAACTGGCCAAGTACTGTTGCCTCTCTCATCCTAACAGAAGACTAAAAATTCACTCTTTGGAGTGAGTAAAATAGAAGGTTCTTGAACTGGGGATTTTTTTATTTGTTTTTGAGATGGGGTCTTGCTCTGTTGTCCAGGCTAGAATGCAGTGGTGTGATCTCAGCTCACTGTACGCTCTGTCTCCTGGGCTCAAGTGATCCTCCTGTCTCAGAATCCCAAGTAGCTGGGACCAAAGGCATGCACCACTATACCTGGCTAATTTTTGTATTTTTGTATTTTTTCAGTAGAGATGGGGTTTCACTATGTTGGCTGGGCTGCTCTTGAACTCTTGACCTCAAGTGATCCACCTGTCTCGGCCTCCCAAAGTGCTGGGATTACATGTATAAGCCACGGTGCCCAGCGTTGAACTGGGGAATTTTGAAGGGCAAGGTACTCTACTGAAAAGAGAAAAACTGAATGAAATTTTATTTGCTGAATATTGAGACTCTAAGTCCACTTCTAATTGGTTCACACAATGCTGGTAGCCCATCTTGTAGCCTCTAGATAGGAAAGTGGAAGAAGATTCTTCTCTGGTGAATCTAACTGGCCAAAAAGAAAGATAAGATGTTCAATGAAACAATATTAGGGATTTCTGGATAAAACAGCAGTCAGCTCTAGGAAATTCATAGCCATTAAGCCCCAATTACACGTTATCAAGGTATCCACTTCCTTACTACCTTAACTATTCAGCCAAGGACCACTAGACTTCCGAGGAAAGCCCTTAACAGGAAAAATGAGGGCTAAAACGAACAGAAAATAATACTCCTTAGGGACATAAGATTTCAAAAACAAAAAAAGTTTCTATGATATAAGAGAAGAACTACATCCATGAAACAAGGACAGATGGTCTAAACAAAACAAAAGAACATTCAGGGAACAAGAAAATACTGCTGAGAAACAAAATAATGATAGACATGAAGACCTCAATAGAAAAGTCAGAAGATCTCCCAGCAAGTAAAGACACTAAGAAAACAAACATAGGAGAGAAAGGACATGAAAATTAGAAAATCAGTCTGGGAGGTTCAACATCCAAATAACAGAAAGAGAGAACCAAGAAAATTAAAAAAAAAAAAATCAAAAAAAAATTTTATAAAAGTTTTTCTCCTCTAAAGAAGATGAATTTTCAGATTAAAAGGGCTCACTGAGTACCTCACTAAATGAATGAAAATAGTCTCCAAAAAAGCATATCCTAATAAAATTTCAGATCTCTGATAGAAATAGAAAATCTTAATAGCTTCTAGAAAGGAAAAATAGATAAAACAGAAATCAGGATATCTTTCAACTTTTCAACACTGGAAGCTAAAAGATAATGAAGGGAAGTCATAAAAATTCAGAGAGAAAATGAACTCCAAACCATTCTTTTTTTTTTTAAATGAAATGCCATCTTTAATAAGCATTTTGGTGCCTAACAATTTAGACTACATTAGTAATTAACTGATCTATAAAAGCATTTAACATATGATACTGTCCTATAAGAGCCAAACAGAATTCTATACTCAGCCACAATATCAATCAAATGTCAGTCAAGAACAAAGACATCTTCAGACAGGCAAGATCAACTCAAGAAGAAAAGACATGAAAACTGGGAGATCCATGCCAAAACAGGGACAAAAAGAAGCCTCCAGTTGATAGTGAAAAGGGATCTGTACCATGTGGGACACTGTTTGCAGCCAAATCAGAAATAAGTACATGGATAGTCAAGCAAATGACAAGACAATTATTAATCTTAGGAAAAGCAGAGTTAGATCCAGGACATGGTTCAGCCATGAACTGAGTTTATATCATCATAATAACATGTGTAATTGAATATAAAACTTACCAAAATCATTATATAACGATATAGAAATAAAGGTGTGCTTGTGGCAGTGGGGTAGGAGACAAAAAAGAGATCTAAGTCTATAGCTTCCATAGTAAGGATTTAGTAGATGATCTGTGAAACTGAAAAAAAAAATTAAGAAGTAGAATATAAGCATGTGATTTAGAGATATTCTGTTTTATAATTACCAAAAGACACAGTTAAAAAAGAATTCCATCTGGGGATTGGAAAATGATGGAAGGAAGTTTAGAGCAGGGTAGTCTTGTAGGACTAACTAACTTTTAACATAATTTGGATGTGCACTTTGATAATTTTTTTAAAAAGCACAAAATTAATCTTAATAATCTGTGGAAATTTAGTAGGCATTTATAATTTTTTTTTTTTTTTTTTTTTTTTTTTGAGAGGAGTCTTGTTCTTGTCACCCAGGCTGGAGTGCAATGGCATGATCTCAATTCATTGCAACCTCCACCTCCCGGGTTCAAACTATGATTCTGCCTCAGCCTCTCAAGTAGCTGGGATTACAGGCGCCTGCCACCACACCCAGCTAATTTTTTATTTTTAGTAGAGACGGGGTTTATCCATGTTAGCCAGGCTGGTCTCGAACTCCTGACCTCGTGATCCACCCACCTCAGCCTCCCAAAGTGCTGGGATTACAGGCCTAAGCCACCGCACCTTGCTGGCATTTATAAATTCTTTAGTGTGCTGCATATGAATTGCTGTGTCATACAACTTTATAGGAGAAATTTCTAGAAAACAGGTATTGCACCAGACGAGTATCTGCCATAGAAGTCAGCATATGGCAGATATGTAAACATCACTACTTTACTTGGTAACCATGACAAAAACAGGCACTACTGTGAGTAGGAGCATAGGTTCTAGACTAGATTCAAATCCTGGCTCTATTTCTAATTATATAATCTTGGATAAGATATTAAACCTCCTTTTGCTTAAGCTCCCTTAACTGTAAAATCTTCATTTCATGGGAATGTGATGATTGTTAAGTGATATATGAACAGTAATTAGCAAAATATCTGAGACATAGTAAGTAGCTGATACTTGTTAGTGATTTTTATTCAGTATTCAAAATTCCTAACTTTTGATCATAAGGATCATGTCCACTGCACCTCTTCCTACTCCCACACAGTGTAGGGACAACAAAATGTCCCTACACTGATCCTGGGACATTTTGTTTCCCACAAATGCCTTGTTCAACCACCCCCCATAGATCAAACTCACTTATCACCCTAAAGACAATCATGCCTGATTAACTACAAAACATAGGCTAGAAATAGACATCATATCTGAAACCACATCTCTTTTCTTTTCCATTCTTCTTTTTCCTTTAAGGCAGTCTAGAGCAGGATTTGTAATGAGAAGACCTAGGTTTGAGTAGGTCATTTAGCCTGAGTATCCATTTTCTCATCTGTAAAGTGGAGATGATTGCATCTGCTGGAGTAGATGTTTGCTGTTTGACTTCCCACCATTCTTTCTTGCTACTTCTGGTAGCCATCTATGGATTTGCCTTTGGAAATCTTACCCCAGCTCTAGAGGTGTGTCTAGCTGCCAAAGTCAATCAGTATATCCTTCTCTCTCTCTCTGTCTACAGTGATGGGGCACTTAGCCAAATCAGGGCCAGTGATGCTCAAAACTGTCAGGGTTACCAAGACTGGAGTTAACAATGCAGCTAATCCAGAGAGAAAGAGCTGGGAGCCTCACATTAGCCTAGATAGGCTCATATTCCACCCTATCTTCATCTTGAATATGAATGTATACATTTTCTTAATTTAAAATATCCAATTAAAAATTTTAAAATGTGTGTCTGTGTGTGTGTGCGCGCACGCGTGTGTGTATTATGTGGCGAGAGGGCTTAAGGCAGTGTGTGGGGGGCGGGGGAGTGTTCTTACCTATAACCAAAGGAGTCTTAACTCTTGGCTACTTTGTAGGTATTATCTCCAATGTTTCTGGGATTAACTGTGATCATAAATATAAAAATATTTGGTAAACTTAAAGCAGCATGCAAATGGTAACTGTTGTTATAATATTAACATAATTTTTTAATAAAACAAGCCTGATGTCTTCACAAAGCAAGGTATGCCTTGTAACAGTTATAAATAATTTTTATAAAAACCAAAGCACCCTGTTAAAAGTTTGGACATGTTGGATATTATCTGTGAATATATATTTTGTATAAAATATAAGAATGTGCAGTTGCTGCTCAAATCATTCCAGATTATGCCTCTGACAGTAGGTCATTTGCCTTTCTTATACATCACACATAAGAGGTTAACCTAGTACTTGCAAATCTCTATTTTTATGCTGTGATATTTATGCTCCATGAACCTACTTAAACTTTTATGAAAACATGTAATCTATACTAATTACTTAATTTTTACCAGGCTTAATTAGTACAGTCTGGAGAAGTATAATTGTTTTATTGTTTATAAATAAAACATTAATTAAGGGGAAATTGGAAAAAGGTAGAGAGTCCATATTTTTAAAAAGCTAATTTATACAAAAATCAGCCGGGCATGTGGCACACACCGCAATCCCAACTACTTGGAAGGCTGAGGCAGTAGAGTCTCTTGAACCTGGGAGGCAGAGGCTGCAGTGAGGCAAGATAGAGCCACGGTACTCTAGGCCTGGGCAACAGAGTAAGACTCTGTCTCAAAAAAAAAAAAAAAAAAAAAATTTTTTTAAAATCTGATTTCATAAACTTGTAAAATAAAATGCTTTGAAGTCAGAATAAAAATTGGAAGTAAATGGATATTCTAAATGAGTTCACAGGCTTTTAAAAAGCAGTTGTTTTCTTAAACATATCTATTTATGTCCATAGGATTAATTTGACTGGCACTTCTTTTCTTTCTTGCCAAAGGTGAGATAAACTTCAGCTCAACTACTGTTTGATTTCTCAGAAGCTGAGCAAGTGAAGTTGAAATAAATGCTGTTTTACAGTATTTGCTTCATCTGTTACATCCTTGGTTTTATCTCTAGGTTAGGCTCTTTGAGGTAAAGGGTCAGATAATCAGCTAATGAGGCTTTTTGTCTTCCCCTCTATTATCATTATCTAATGACAGTGAATGTAATAATGTGAAAATCATCATGAGCATGAATGTATACATTTTCTCAATTAAAAATATCCAAATAAAAATTTAAAAATTGAGCCATGACTTTTTTAAAAGTGAGAAAATAATGAAACAAGAATGATGTGCTTGAGTTCAAGATAAAGATGCCCTATTGTTTCTGATCTAAAAAAGTATACATATCCTTTGACCCACTAAACCTAGTTTTAGATGACATTTAGTTGGACCAAGAATTCTGATGAAACTAAAATGTGTATTCAAAATAGTGTGGAACAAAAAGAATCCCATAAATATTTTGTGCAAAGGCAATGCCCATGGAATAAGTCTACAGTTTCCAAACTGCTACTGAGAAAGTCAAATAATTATCCAGGTATATAAGGTTTGCGTGTTGTCTCCTTCCCTCAATTACATTTTAAAGTAGGAAAAAGTAGGAGTCTGAATATGAAAATAGATTAAACTGCAGATTAAGATCAAATTTCAAAAAAATGAGCAACTCCTAGAAACTAATGAAATTTGTTTATTTTACGAATGAGTGTAACTTTTTATCAAGATAGAATTGTTTTCATTAAAGAAATATATGAAAATGGTTAAGTAAAATCAAATGGTTCCAAAAGTCTTACAGTGAAAACAACAGTCCTGCCAGTTGTTCTTTCCAGAGGCAAGCACTTTTCATTTTCTTAGTTTTTCCTTGTGGTAGTTACCTTCATTGGTTTTTTTCAAATGATTATTTTTTTCAGTTTTTCAAGTGAATGTATATATTAATACATGTAGTTTAAAAAAGCCTCTTCAGTTTATAATGCATCCTAACACTCCCCTGCTCCTATCCCTCCTAATTCTCCAGAGCAATGACTTTTAACTCTTAGCAATGCCTTCTATTTTTTCCTCACATAACTACTTAGTCATTTCTTGGTTATTTTATACATTATATAGTGATTTCTTGATATGACAGATGAGGATTAGCTCTTACAGCATCACTGTCTTCGCTTTTCCTCCCATATTGTTTCCAGGGTAGTTACCAGATTTAGGGGCTAAACAGTCATCACATCATTATGATTATCTACATATTGCTCATGGTTGAGAAAAACAGCATATTATGTTCTTACTTCCTATCCTGTACTTTTTCTGCCCTAGAATTAATGATTGCCTAACCAACCCTTCCTCCTTGTTTTTTCACCTTTGCTTTATCTTCAATGAACTTCTTTCCAAATGTCCCACATCTGGCAATAACCTATTGTTATTTTTAAGAGAGGGGATCTCACTATGGTGGCCAGGCTGGTCTAGAACTCTTGGGCTCAAGCCATCCTCTTCCATAGCCTCTTGAGTAGCTGGGACTACAGGCATGGGCCATTCCACTCAGTTAACCTATTAATATTTTTACTGTTTTTTTTTTTTTTTTTTTTTTTTTTTTTTTAAAGCTAGCTCCATAGCTGGAATATTGCCCGTGTTGGATCCTTTTGCTGTTTAAGCGCAGTTGAATAACTTTCTTTTTAGAATTCTGAAGGCATGGTTCCATTGTTTTCAGATTCTTTTTTGAGACAGGGTCTCTTCTGTCACCCAGACTGGAGTGCAGTGGCACAAACATCTCTACTCACTGTAGCTCTGAACTTATGGACTCAACTGATCCTTTCATCTCAGCCCTCTGATTAGATGGGACTACAGGTGTGTGCCACAATGCCCAGCTAACTTTCGTATTTTTTGTAGAGATAGGGCTTCACCATATTGAAACCAATAAAATTTAACAAACATTTATTGAGTGTATTCCAGGTAACTAAAGTAGTGCTAGGTACAATAGGAAACAGAACAATGAATAATACACAGGTCAGGTCCTTAAGGCACTTATAAGCTGTGGAATAGTAAGTTATGTACAATAAGAATGACAACGTTCTACTTCAGAACTGAACATTATAAATGAAGCCAAAAGTTATATAAGCCATTTTACATTCAAATACTTTAGTCCATATTTGCTCGGGTCAATCTGATTACCATCAGTCTTGTATGCCTTTATAAATACGTATCACATTGCACTCTAGAAATTTGCTCATGTATCTGCCTTCTCAGCTAGCCTGTGAGCTTATCCACAGTGAGGATGTACTAGAGCCCATAGTATGGAGTCTAGCATAGAGTACATGAACAATAATTGAATGAATCAATAAAGCAGATTGTTAGATGTGTTATCAGTGAAATAAATGCAAAGTGAGAATGAGAAAACCAAACAAGGAATAGGTTAATTCCCATTAGAGAGCTTGGAGAAAGGAGCAAAAAGAGAGTGGCATTTTAAAAATATTGAGGCTGGGTGTGGCAGCTCATACCCACCACTCTGGGAGGCCAAGGCAGGAGGGTTGCTTTAGATCAGGAGTTCAAGACCAGCCTGGGTAACATAGTGAGATTTCATCTCTTAAAAAGAGTTGGGATTGGCTGGGCACAGTGGCCAACGCCTGTAATCCCAGCACTCTGGGAGGCTGAGGTGGGCAAATCAGGAGGTCAAGAGATGGAGATCATCCTGGCCAACATGGTGAAACCCCGTCTCTACTAAAAATACAAAAATTAGCTGGGCATGGTGGCGCATGCCTGTAGTCCCAGCTACTCGGGAAGCTGAGGCAGGAGAATTGCTTGAACCAGGGAGGTGGACGTTGCAGTGAGCTGATTGCGCCACTGCACTCCAGCCTGGCACCTGGCAACAGAGTGAAACTGCCTAAAAAATTAAAAAAAAAAAAAAAAGAAAGAAAAAGAAAAAAAAAGAGTTGGAATTTTAATATATAGAAATAGAGGAAAGAGAGAGTAGGCAGATGGAATGGGAAAGATTTGCAAAGGCAAATCTTTCACAAAGGTGAAAAAGTACTGGGAATGCTTTAAAAATACTTATAATCCAGTACTTTTAGAATTCCAGGCTTTTGTGATTGATTTATAGATGTATTAGTGATATCTTGGGGTTAGTCTAGATGTTTCTCCTAGACAAGTTAGTAGGGATCTGAACGGATCTGCTTTCCCAGACCTGCACAAGTAGGGGACAAATACAGCTACCACAGAAATGGCCCTTGGGAACCTATCCACATGACAGGACACAATGCAAATGTCTATAACAAGCTTCTTCAATGCATGGCCTGCAGGCTGCATGAGGCTCAGGATGGCTTTGAATGCAGCCCAACACAAATTCATAAACTTTCTTAAAATTTTATAAGATATTTTTGGCAATTTTTTTTTTTAGTTCATCGGCTATCATTAGTATTAGTGTAGTTTATGTGTGGCCCAAGACAATTCTTCTTCTTCCAGTGTGACCCAGGGAAACCAAAGAGATTAGACACCCTTGGTCTATAATAATTTGGAATAATGGGACTGTTTACTAAGTTATATTTCATTGAACAATATACTTAGAGAAATGCAATACATGCTTGCAGAATGCAGTTCAATCCAGTATATTTTACCAAATTAATTTGACCACAGAACTCCTTTGCTATGAAATTCCTATTAGCATTTTGGTTTGAAATTTTTTTTTAGTTTCCCTACATTTAAAATGTAAGGTATCAAAAAGAGACAAAAAATACAAAGGAACAATGAAATGAAAAGTTACTTCTCTGAAAAGACAAACAAAACTGATAAACCACTAGGCAGTCTAAGAAAAGAGAGAAAATCCAAATAAACACAATTAGAAATGAAAAAGGAGATACTAAAACTGATACCACAGAAATACAAAAGATTATCAGATTATTATGAACAACTATATGCTCACAAACTAGAAAACTTAGAGGAATGGATATATTCCTAGAAACATACAACCTCCTGAGGTTGAACCAGGAAGAAATGGAGCCCTTGAACAGACTAACAATGAACAGCAAGATTAAGACAGTAAATTTAAAAATGTCCCAACAGGGCTGGGGGTGGTGGCACAAGCCTGTAGTCTCAGTATTTTGGGAGGCCAAGGCAGGTGAAATGCTTAAGCCCAGGAGTTCAATGCTTAAGGCCAGCTTGGGCAATATGGTGAAACTCTGTCTCTACAAAAAATACAAAAATTAGCTGGGCATGGTGGTGCATGCACATGTAATCCCAGCAACTTGGGAGGGTGAGATGGGAGGATAACCTGATCCTGGGGGTGTTGAGGCTGCAGTGAACCATAACTCAGGCTGTCTCTCCAGCCTGAGTGACAGAGTGAGACCCTGTCAAAAACAAAAACAAAAACAAAAACAAACAAACAACAACAACAACAACAAAAATTCCCAACAAAATGAAAGTGTAGGACTAGATGAAAATCAAGGAAGGTGTAATTCTATCTAACTCATTCTATGAGGTCTGTATGGCACCAAAACCAGACAAAGATACAACAACAACAACAAAACTATAGACTAATATTCCTGATGAAGATAGATGCAAAAATCTTCCACAAAATACTAGCAAACAGAATTCCAACAGCACATCAAAAACATAATACACAATGATCAGGTAGGATTTATGCAAAGATGATTAGATATACACAAATCAATAAATGTGATACATCATAAAACAGAATTAAGTACAAAAATCATATGATCATCTCAACAGATGCAGAAAAAGCATCCAATAAAATTCAGCATCCCTTCATGATAAAAATCCTCAACAAACTAGGCATAGAAGGAACATAATTCAAAATAACCAAGGCCATATAAGACAATCCCACAGCCAACATCATACTTGGCGGGGAAAAGTTGAAAGAACTGCCTCTAAGAACTGGAACAAGATAACAATGCCCACATTCACCATTCTTATTCCACATAGTACTGGAAGTCCTTGCCAGAGCAAACAGGCAAGAGAAAAAAATAAAAGGCATCTGAATTGGAAAACAGAAAGTCAGATTATCCCTGTTCACTGATGATATGATCTTGTATCTAGAAAATTTTAAAGACTCCACCAAAAACCTCTCAGTTTTGATAAATTAATCAAGTAAAGTTTTCAGGATACAAAATTACCATACAGAAATCAGTAGCATTTCTATATGCCAATAATGACATAGTGAAGGACCAAATAAAGAAGGCAATCCCATTTACAATAGCTACAAAAAACCCACCCTGAAACCTAGAAATATATTTAACCAAGGTGAGATATCTCTATAAAAAGAACTGCAAAAACTGATGAAAAAATTGTTGGTGACAAAAACAAATGGAAAAACATCCTTTGCTCATGGATTGGAAGAATCAGTATTGTTAAAATGACTTAAAAGCAATCTAAAGATTCAACGCAATCTCTATCAAATGAGCAGCACCATTTTTCAGAGTTAGAAAAAAAATCCTAAAATTAATATATGTCTTTTAAGACCCACATTAATGAAATCAATTGTATGCAAAAAGAATGAAGCTGGAGACGTTACATGACCTGACTCCAGTTTACACTACAAGGCTACAGCAACCAAAATAGCATGGTACTGGTATAGAAATAGACACAAAGATCAATGGATCAGAATAAAGAACTCAGAAATAAAGCCATATACATACAGCCAACTTATCTCCAACGAAGTCAACAAAAATATACAGTGAGAGGCTGGGTGCGGTGGCTCACGCCTGTAATTCCAGCACTTTGGGAGGCCGAGGCTGGCAGATCACTTGAGGCCAGGAGTTTGAGACCAGCCTAGCCAGCACAGTGAAACCCTGTCTCTATCAAGAATACAAGAATTAGCCAGGTGTGGTGGTGCATGCCTGTAATCCCGGCTACTTGGTTGGCTGAGGCATGAGAATCCCTTGAACCCAAAAGGCAGAGGTTGCAGTGAGCTGAAATTACGCCACTGCACTCCAGCCTGGGACAGAGTGAACTTCTGTCTCAAGAAAAAAACCAACACACATTGGAGAAAGCACAGCCTATTCAATAAGTGCTACTGAGAAAACTGGATAGCCATATGCAGAAGAATGAAACCAGATCCATACCTATCACCATATACATAAATTAACTCAAGATGGATTAAATACCTAAATGTAAGATCTAGAACTATAAAATCCTAAAATAAAGCCTAGGAAATCTCTTCTGAACATTGACCTAGACAAAGAATTTATGGTAAGTTTCAAAGACAAATTCCAGAAAAACAAAAACAGACATATAGGACTAAATTAAACTAAAAAGATTCTGCACAGCAAAAGAAACAACAGAGTAAACAGACAATCTACAGTATGGGAAAAAAGTTTGTAAACAATCATCCAAAAAAGGGCTAATACCCAGAATCTACAAGGAACTCAAACAACTCAACAAGAAAAAAAAAATAACCCCATTAAAAACTGGGCAAAGTACATGAGTAGACATTATTCAAAAGAAGACATGTAAGTAGCTAACAAACGTATGAAAAAATCCTAACATCTCTAATCGTCAGAGAATTAAAACCACAATGAGATACCATCTTACACCAGTCAGAAGAGGTATTATTAAAAAGTGAAAAACCACAGATGTTGGAGAGGATGTGGATAATAGAAAATGCTTATGCACTATTGGTAGGAGTATAAATTAGTATAACATTTATGGAAAATAGTACAGAGATTTCTTCAAGAACTAGAAATAGAACTACAATTCGATCCAGCAATCCCATTACTGAGTATATACCTAAAGGGAAAGAAATCATTATACCAAAAAGACACCTGCAGTCATGTTCATTGCAGCACTATTCATAATAACAAAGATGTGGAATCAACTTAAATATCCATCAACAGAGGACTGGATAAAGAATATGTGATATATATATGCCATGGAAATACTACTCAGCCATAAAAAAGAATGAATTGTGTCTTTTGCAGCAACATGGGTGAAACTGGAGGTCACTATGCTAAGTGAAATAACTCAGAAAGAGAAAATTAAATACTGCATGTTTTCACACAAGCAAGGACTAAATGATGGGAGCACCTGGACATATAGTGTGGAATAACAGACATTAGCAACTACAAAAGGTGAGAGGGTGGGAAGCGGTGAGGATGGAAAAATTACCTATTGGGTACATTGTTCATTATTCGGGTGACAAGTATAATACAAGCCTAGACTTTAACCACTACACAATACCTGCATGTAAAATTCTGCACTTATACCCACTAAATATACAAAAATTAAAAGAAAAAAAATTTAAAGAATTACTTTTGGCCTCATCTATTACTTCAGAGGATATAAACATAGTTCTTTAGATATGGTTAATTTGAATAATTTTTATACTAAACTTCAGGGATAATATTTAGTCTCTCTCTCTCTCTCTCTCTCTTTTTTTTTTTAGCATGGTTTAAGTTGTGAAGAAAATTGTCTATGTTTTCAAAGGTGTACCCTGACGCTTTTCTCATTAAGTGAAGATGTACAACTGTAGATCCATCTAAATGCTTTTAAGACCTCAAAACAAAAAATAACAAAGCATAAGCTCACAAAAACTGACGTGTTTTGGAAGATTAATCAACTTAATCTTACTTCTGCATATTCTTGTCTTTTCCTATTACTAAACACTCTAATGTAAAATAAGCTTCTATCTTATATGTACAATTTTCTTCCTTTTTCCTTTAAAATATCTTTATTATTAGCTATCAACATCATGTTTTTCTATTTGTTCATCCATTCATTTATTATTATAACAAGTATTTATTGAATATCAACTATGAACCAAGTACTATGCTAGATTCTGGGTTAATTTTTTTTAAGAAATATGATGATTTTATTCAAGAAATATAAGGTATCACTACACTTTAACTTAAATCTTGAGTCACTGAATGTGTCTATTTCAAGCATTATAATGTTAGATTACTGGTGGGAACAACTCCTAGATGGTCACTAATTTGGTAGCAAACTGAGGATATGAGATGGCATATAATAAATAAAAAACTATAAATACATGTTTACTTTCATCTGATATAAGCAAATGTAATCTATGTGCTTCTCTGCATGGTGAACTCTTCCTTAAAAAATTTACAAGACCTACTCATACAAATATCAAGAATGTAGCCTATTATATAATAACTATTAAGTAAGTTTTACAGGAATTCAGACTCCTAATTGGAGTAGTCAGAAAAATCTAGTGATGTGATTTGGATTTGTATCCCCACCGAAATCCCATGTCAAATTGTAATCCCCAGTATTGACAGAGGGCCCTGGTGGAAGGTGACTGGATCATGTGGGTAGATTTTCCCCTGGCTGTTCTTATAATAAGGAGTTCTCATGAGATCTGGTTGTTTAAAAGTATGTAGCACCAAGCCCTTTGCTCTCTTCCTCCTACTCTGGCAATGTAAGATGTGCTTGCTTCCCCTTCACCTTCCACAATGATTTTAAGTTTCCTGAGACTTCCCCAGCCATACTTCCTCTATAGCCTATGAAACTGTGAGTCAATTAAACCACTTTTCTTTATAAAGTACAGGCAGTTCTTTATAGGCACGTGAATACAAGTAGTGTTAAAATTAGTCTTAAAGAGTAGCACTTTAGTAGATAGAAGTAGAGAGGGAAGGTATTCTAAGCAGGGAGAAAGAACAAAAGCAAAGATATATGGGTGGTATACAGTATAAGACATCTTTAGAATGTAGTGCCTGGTACATGGTGGGCATGTTGTAAATAATTGTGGATGGGTAGATGGATGGATTTAGCAGAGGATTAATGCAGGGAAACAGCAATATCTAAGATGGGAAGGTTGGATTGGGGCCATATAATTGAGGGTCTTAAATATGAAGGAAAGTCACCTAAAATGTATTCTATATACTTGGGCTCTTCAAACTTCTATGTAAAATAAGCTTCTATCTTCCATGTACAATTTTCCTTCTTTTTCATTTTAAAATATTTTTATTATTAGCTATCAATATCATGTTTTTATATTTGTTCATCCATTCATTTATTATTATAACAAGTATTTATTGAATATCAACCATGAACCAAGTACTATGTTAGATTCTGGGTTAAATTTTTTAAAGAAATATGATATACCTCATGGTCCACTGGAAGGTTCAGGATAAACATAAAGCATCTTCCTCACTCTTCAATTTTACTTGAACATTTTAAGAACTAAGTGAAGCAATTTTAGTGATACCTAAATTTTAGTGATACCTAATTTAAAACTTTTTTGTATTAAAACAAACAGATGTATTTTGGAGTGAAATGTAAAATGTGTGAATTTTTAATGTAAAACAAGAGACTTCAAGGAAATACTGAGCTTGTGGTGAGGTGCTTTCAGCCATGCTACCTTTGTTTACACCCTTTTCTGGCAGTGGCTATGTGAGACCATAGAGAGATTTGAGCAAGGTAGTAACAAGATTAAAGTGATGATTTACTTATACTAATGTAGCAGCAGGATGCAGGTTGGTCTAGAATATGAAGATGAGCAATCAGTAACCTAGCTAAAGAACTATGGGAAAAGTTCCTTTGACCATATTTTAGCCAAGCTCCTCTGAATCCTCTTTTTAACTAGGCTCCAATCTTGGGCTCTGTTCTTAGTCTACCTCTTCTCATAAAAAGAAAAGAAAAGAAAAAATAAAGATGATGACTAGCTTTGTTTAATATCTCATGAAATATTCATGGACAATACAAGCATAGTTTTACAATTAAGTGAATCGAATTGAATTTTAGGCATATATATATGTATATGTATATATATGTGTGTGTATATATATATACATATATGCCTAAAAACAGTTGCCAAAATCTTTTTGGTAACTTGAAACCTTAGAGTTATGCTATGTTGAGTAAGAGATAGTTACTGAATATGTAAATAATTTCTAAGAAAGATAAAACTACTGAAACAGGCCGGGCATGGTGGCTAATGCCTGTAATCCCAGCACTTTGGGAAGCCAAGGCAGGTGGATCAACAGAGACCAGGAGTTTGACCAGCCTGACCGACATGGTGAAACCCTGACTCTACTAAAAATATAGAAAATTAGCGGGGCAT
The DNA here is from genome assembly GCF_048565385.1 of Saimiri boliviensis. Lineage (NCBI taxonomy): Eukaryota > Metazoa > Chordata > Mammalia > Primates > Cebidae > Saimiri > Saimiri boliviensis. Next base: position 90,764,771 of record NC_133453.1, read on the forward strand.
GGTGGTGCTGCCTGTAATCTCACCTTCTCAGGGGTCTGAGACAGAAGAATCCCTTGAATGTGGGAGGTGGAGGTTGTGGTGAGCTGAGATGGTGCCACTGCACTTCAGCCTGGGTGACAGAGTGAGACTCTGTCTCAAAAAACAAACAAACAAACAAAAAAAAACCCCAAACTACTGAAAATTAATTAGTGAACATAAGTTTAAATTTGTAAACTTTTGGCATCTTGTTTTCATACAATATAAAGAAGTTAAATATATCTGGTCTGTTAAAAAAAATTTCCTTCTGCCACATGAAAAACTATGCTATGAAAAAGTGTATGTCTCTAAGTATTGTGAGATGGTATGTTTATAAAATGCTGATCTATGACAGACAGTTCACAGTTTTCTACTTCCTAGTTTTCTCTACAAGAAAAAGACTACTGATGGCTAAAACACACAATCAGGGTGGTTGGCAGGATGGCTGAATAGGAACAGCTCCAGTCTGCAGCTCTCAGCAAGAACAATGCAGGAGGCAGGTGGTTTCTGCATTTCCAACTAAGTATCCTGCTCGTCTCATTGGGACTGGTCAGACAGTGGGTGCAGCTCACGGAGGGCAAGCCAAAGCAGAGTAGGGCAGTGCCTCGCCCAGGAAGCACAGTCGGGGAACTCTCTCCTCTAGCCAAGGGAATCCCTGTGGGACTGTGCCCTGAGGATCACTTTGGCCCAGATAGTACACTTCTCCCACAGTCTTTGCAACCTGCAGACCAGGAGATACCTGCAGGTGCCTAAACCACCAGGGCCCAAGTTTCAAGCACAAAACTGGGCGGCTGTTTGGGCAGACACCGAGTTATCTGCAGGAGATTTTTTTTCATACCCCAGTGGCACCTGGAACACCAGCAAGATAGAACCGTTCACTCTCCTGGAAAGGGGGCTGAAGCCAGGGAGCCAAGTGGACTAGCTCAGTGGTTCTCACCCCCATGGAGCCCAGGCAGCTAAGATCCACTGGCTTGAAACTCTAGCTGCCTGCACTGCAGTCTGAAGTAGACCTGGAACGCTCGAGCTTGTGTGCAGGAGGAGTGTCAGCCATTACTGAGGCTTGAATAGGCAATTTTCCCCTCACAGTGTAAAAAAAGCCCCCTGGATGTTCGAACTGGGAGAAGCCCACCACAGCTTGGCAAAGCCCCTGCAGCCAGACTGCCTCTCTAGATTCCTCCTCTCTGGCAGGTCATCTCTGCCAAAAAAAGACGGCAGTCCCAGGCAGGGGCTTATAGAAAAAAACCACAATCTCCTAATAAAAGAGCACCCAGGGAAAGGGGCAGCTGTGGGCGCAGTTTCAGCAGACTTAAATGTTCCTGCCTGCTGGCTCTGAAGAGAGCAGATCTTCCAGCACAGTGCCTGAGCTCTGCTAAGAGACAAACTGCCTCCTCAAGTGAGTTCCCGAGCCCTGTGCCTTCTGACAGGGAGAAACCTCTCAGTAGAAGTCAACAGAGACCTCATACAGGAGACCTGTGGTTAATATCTGGTGGGTGCCCCTATAGGATAAAGCTTGCAGAGGAAGGAACAGGCAGTAATCTTTGCCATTTTGCAGGTTCTGCTGGTGATACCCAGGCAAACAGGGTCTAGAGTGGACCTCCAGCAAACTCCAGCAGACCTGCAGCAGAGGGGTCTGACCATTAGAAGGAAAACTAACAAACAGAAAGGAGCAGCAGCAACAACAAAAAGGACATCCACACAGAAACCCTATCTAAAGGTCACCGGCATCCAAGACCAAAGGTAGATAAATCCATGAAGATGAGGAAAAACCAGTGCAAAAAGGCTGAAAACTCCCCAAACCAGAACACCTCTTCTCCTCCAAAGGATCACAACTCATGCCAGCAAGGGAACAAAATGGGGCAGAGAATGAGTTTGAAGAATTGACAGAAATAGGCTTCAGAAGGTGGGTAATAACAAACTCCTCCAAGCTAAAGGAGCATGCTCTAACCCAATACAAGGAAGCTAAGAACCTTGAAAAAGCGTTAGAGAAATTGCTAACTAGGATAACCAGTTTAGAGAAGAACATAAATGACCAGATTGAGCTGAAAAACACAGCACAAGAACTTTGTGAACCATGCACCAAGTATCAATACCTGAACTGATCAAGTGGAAGAAAGGATATCAGAGATTGAAGATCAACTTAATGAAATAAAGCGTGAAGACAAGATTAGAGAAAAATGAATGAAAAGAAACAAAGAAAGCCTCCAAGAAATATGGGACTATGTGAAAAGACCAAACCTACATTTGTTTGGTATACTTCAAATTGATGGGGAGAATGGAACCAAGTTGGAAAACACTCTTCAGGATATTATCCGGGAGAACTTCTCCAACCTAGCAAGACAGTCTAACATTCAAATTCAGGAAATACAGAGAACACCACAAAAATACTCCTCAGAAAGAGCAACACCAAGACACATAATCATCAGATTCACCAAGGTTGAAATAAAGGAAAAGATGTTAAGGACAGCCAGAAAGAAAAGTTGGGTTACCCACAAAGATAAGCCAATTGGACTAATAGTGGATCTCTATGCAGAAACCCTAAAAGCCAAAAGAGAATGGGGGCCAATATTCCACATTCATGAAGAAAAGGATTTTCAACCCAAAATTTTATATGCAGCCAATTTAAGCTTCATAAGCAAAGGAGAAATAAAATCCTTTATAGACAAGCAAATGCTGAGAGATTTTGTCACCATCAGACCTGCCTTACAAGAGCTCCTGAAGGAAGCACTAAATATGGAAAGGAAAAACAGGTACCAGCCTCTGCAAAAACATACCAAATTGTAAAGTCCATTGACATTGTGAAGAAACTGCATCAAATAATGAGCACAATAACCAGCTATCATCATAATGATACGATAAATTCACACATAACAATATTAACCATAAACGTAAACAGCCTAAATGCCTCATTTGAAAGACACAGACTGGCAAATTGGATAGAGTCAAGACCATTGGTGTGCTGTATTCAGGCAACCCATCTCCCTTACAAAGACACAAATAGGTTCAAAATAAAGGGATGGAGGAGTATTTACTAAGCAAATGAAAAGAAAAGAAAAAGCAGGGGTTGCAATCCTAGTCTCTGATAAAATGGACTTTAAACCAACAAAGATCAAAAAAGACAATAAAGGGTATTACATAATGGTAAAGGGATCAATGCAACAAGAAGAGCTAACTATCCTGAATATATACGCACCCAATATGGGAGCACTCAGATTCATAAAGAAAGTTCTTAGAGACCTACAAAGATACTTAGACTCTCACACAATAATAGTGGGAGACTTTAACATCCCACTGTCAATACTAGACAGATCAATGAGACAGAAAATTAACAAGGATATTCAGGACTTGAACTCAGCTCTGGACTAAGTAGAACTAATAGATATCTACAGAACTCTCCATCCCAAATCAACAGAATATACATTCTCCTCAGCACCACACCACATTTATTCTAAAATTGATCACATAATTGGAAGTAAAACACTCCTCAGCAAATGCAAAAGAACGGAAATCATAACAAACAGTCTCTCAGACCACAGTGCAATCAAATTAAAACTTAGGATTAAGATACTTACTCAAAACCACACAACTACATGGAAACTGAACAACCTGTTCCTAAATGACTGCTGGATAAATAATGAAATGAAGGCAGAAATAAAGATGTTCTTTGAAACCAACGAGAACAAAGACACAAGGTATCAGAATCTCTGGGACACATTTAAAGCAGTGTCTAGAGGGAAATTTATAGCACTAAATGCCCACAAGTAAAAGCAGGAAAGATCTAAAATCTAAACCCTAACATCACAATGCAAAGAACTAGAAGAGCAAGAACAAACAAATCCAAAAGCTAGCAGAAGATAAGAAATAACTAAGATCAGAGCAGAACTGAAGGAGATAGAGACAGGAAAAAATCTTAAAAAAAATCAATGAATCTAGGGCTGGTTTTTTGAAAATATCAACAAAATAGATAGACTGATAGTGAACGGAACAGATGCAATAAAAAATAATAAAGGGGAGATCACCACTGATCCCACAGAAATACAAACTACCATCAGAGAATACTATAAACACCCCTATGCAAATAAACTAGAAAATCTAGAAGAAATGGATATATTTCTTGGACACCTACAACCTCCCAAGGCTAAACGAGGAAGAAGTCAAATCCCTGAATAGATCAATAACAAGGTCTGAAATCAAGGCAGTAATTGATAGCCTATCAACCAAAAAATGTCCAGGACCAGATGGGTACACAGCCAAATTCTACCAGAGGTACAAAGAGGAGCTGGTACCATTTCTTCTTAAACTATTTCAAACAATAAAAAAGAGGGAATCTGCCCTAACTTGTTTTATGAGGCCAACATCATCCTGATACCAAAACCTGGTAGAGGCACAACTAAAAAAGAAAATTTCAGGCCAATATCCCTGACGAACATCCTTGCAAAAATCCTCAATAAAATACTGGTAAACCAAATTCAACAGCACATCAAAAAGCTTATCCATCGCAATGAAGTCAACTTCATTACTGAGATGCAAGGCTGGTTCAACATATGCAAATTAATAAACGTAATCTATCACATAAACACAACCAAAGACAAAAACCACATGATTATCTCAATAGATGCAGAGAAGGCCTTCAACAAAATTAAACACCGCTTTATGCCTAAAAACTCTCAATAAACTAGGTATTGATGGAATGTATCTCAAAACAATAAGAGCTATTTATGACAAGCCCACAGCCAATATCATACTGAATGGGCAAAAACTGGAAGCACTCCCTTTGAAAACTGGCACAAGACAAAGATTCCCTCTCTTGCCAATCCTATGCAACATAGTATTGGAAGTTCCGGGTATTCAATTAGGAAAAGAGAAAGTCAAATTGTCTCTAATTGCAGATAACACGATGGCATATTTAGAAGATCCCATTATCACAGCCCAAAATCTCCTTCAGCTGATAAGCAACTTCAGCAAAGTCTCTGGATATTAAATCAATGTGCAAAAATCACAAGCATTCCTATATACCAATAACAGACTTAAAGAGAGCCAAATCAAGAACAAACTGCCATTCACAGTTGCTACAAAGAGAAATAAAAGACCTAGGAATACAACTAACAAGGAACATAAAGGACCTCTTCAAGGAGAACGACAAACCACTGCTCAAGGAAATAAGAGAGGACACAAACAAATGGAAAAACATTCCACACTCATGGTTAGGAAGAATCAATATCATGATAATGGCCATACTGCCCAAAGTAATTTACAGATTCAACGCTATCCCCATCAAGCTACCACTGACTTTCTTCACAGAATTGAAAAAAAAAAAACCAAAACAACAACAACAACAAAAAACCTTAAATTTCATATGGAACCAGAAAACAGCCCACATAGCCAGGACAAATCTAAGCAAAAAACAAAACAAACAAACAAACAAAAAACCAAAAAACAAAACAAAACAAAAACAAAGCTGGAGGCATCACACTACGTGCCTTCAAACTATGCTACAGGCTGCAGTAATCAAAACAGCATGGTACTGGTACCAAAACAGAGATATAGACCAAAGAAACAGAACAGAGGCCTCAGAAATAATGCCACACATCTAAAATCATCTGATCTTGGACAAACCTGACAAAAACAAGCAATGGAGAAAGGATTTCCTATTTAATAAATGGTGCTGGGAAAACTGGCTAGCCATATGCAGAAAATTGAAACTTGATCCCTACCTTACACCTTATACAAAAATTAACTCCAGATGGATTAAAGATTTAAACGTAAGACCTAACACCATAAAAACCTTAGAAGAAAAACTAGGTAATACCATTCAGGACATAGGCATAGGCAAGGACTTCATGACTAAAACACCAAAAGCAATGGCAACAAAAGCCAAAATAGACAGATGGGATCTAATTAAACTTAAGAGCTTCTGCAGAGCAAAAGAACTATCATCAGAGTGAACAAGCAATCTACAGAATGAAAGAAAATTTTTGCAATCTACCCATCTGACAAAGGGCTAACATCCAGAATCTACAAAGTACTTAAACAAATTTATAAGAAAAAAATAAATAACCCCATCAAAAAGTGAGTGAAAGATATGAACAGACACTTCTCAAAAGGAAACATTTATGAAGCCAACAAACAAATGAAAAAAAGCTTATCATCACTGGTCATTAGAGAAATGTACATCAAAACCCAAATGAGATACCATCTGATGCCAGTTAGAATGGTGATCCTTAAAAAATCTGGAGACAACAGATGCTGGAGAAGATTTGGAGAAATAGGGATACTTTACGCTTGCTGGGAGCATAAATTAGTTCAACAATTGTGGAAGACAGTGTGGTGACTCCTGAAGGATCTAGAACCAGAAATACCATTTGACCCAGCAATCCCATTACTGGGTATATACACAAAGGATTATAAATCATTCTATTATAAAGACACATGCACATGTATGTTTCTTGTGGCATTGTTCACAATAGCAAAGACTTGGAACCAACTCAAATACCCATCAGTGATAGACTGGATAAAGAAAATGTGGCATATATACGTCATGGAGTACTATGCAGCCATAAAAAGGATGAGTTCATGTGCTTTGCAGGAACATAGATGAAGCTGGAAACCAGCATTCTCAGCAAACAAACAAGAACAGAAAACCAAACACCACATGTTCTCACTCATAAGTGGGAGCTGAACAATGGGAACACATTGCCACAGTGAGGGGAACATCACACACCAGGGCCTGTCGGGGTTTGAGGGGCTAGGAAAGGGATAGCATTGGGAGAAATACCTAATGTAGATGACAGAGTGATGAATGTAACGGACCACCATGGCATGTGTATAACTATGTAGAAAACCTGTACATTCTGCACATGTACCCCAGAACTTAAAGTATAGTAATAATAATAATAAAAAAAGAGCTCATAATTTACTGATGAAAAGCTAGAATTGGGTTTTGTCTTTGTTAAAAGAATACAGTTTTCTATTACTTAAAAAACTAAAGTCTTAGCAAATTTAAAATACCTAAGGTTTGTTTCTTACAACTATATAAATTTCTGTATTTGTCTGTAAAACCTTATTTAATTACTTTGGTAAAATAAATAAGTATTGTTTCACAGTGACCTGTGATCCCATTTAATCAAATGCTTCAACTTTTAACATTTTTGACAAAGTTCCCAAAATCAAATCCTAAATGCTCTAATCTTGTAGAAAGACAGATGTTACACTAAGTAGGTGTATTTGACATGTTAAATCACATGAGAAGCACTGTTAAGTAAATGTGATGTTTAAGCTTATTTATTTTCTATTGCTATGAGTATATGTCATTGATAGAAGCATTTCAGAAATTGTATAAAGTTCATGGGTCTTTGTCAATACCCTCTTAGTCCGGTTATTATTGTTGTGTGTCACAGAAACAACCAAATTCTGTTTTCAAATAAATTCTTATCAGATCCTTAGAAGCTGATTGGTTCAGAAAACTACTAATTCAAGATCTAGCGGAATAAAAATTAATTACGTGAGAGTGAATGAACTAATTTTTATGAGTTTTTGTTTGAAACATTGCTGGTTCTTTATTGTTTTGTTTTCCATATTTAAAGAAACCTTTTTCTGTTAAACTATCTATAACTCACAGCAATGTTATAGATTATACCTTTATGTTAAACAAAATGAAACGTTTTGTTTTCTCCCTGCCTAATCTCTCCAAAACATGGATACCATTATAGAGTAGTATTATTTTTATGGCACTATAGTTCCTTGTATAAATTCAATAAGAATGTGTTTTTATTATAGGAGGACCAAATTGGAAACATTGATCATATTACCAAGGCTTTGACTGGAATGGCATATTTAAGAATGAAGTACACAGAATCAGATATGACCAAACAGATTTAAGAAAGTAGAGTCAACTTTATAACTCAATGCTCACAAAGCCCTCTTGAGATACCAGCCTGGTACCTGGCTTACAGGGTTCCCAATGTTACAATTGAATCAACTGAATACAGAAAGTCTCTTCCTGGCAGGCCCAGGAACCTCAGGATATCTTGGTGACCCAAAGAAGAGAGGAATTCACCAAAATCTGTAGGTATTATAGGTGGCGAAGGCTGGTGGTAAGTTACTGGCTTGACATCCTAGCCTGGGTTTTAAAAGTTTAATCTGACATTCCTTATGAAAGGTTCACACAAAGCAAATTTTAAAAGGGCTGTGTGATCAATGACCATGCTTGTTATGCTTTTTGAAAGAATCAGGCCAAATCTAATGACACCAGATTTATTTTGTAATGAAAAATTAAAATGGGGGGGGAGATTGTAAAAAGTTTTGTTTTGATGGAAAACTAAAATGTACCTGTTATTAGATTCTAGCTCTGTTCATTGCCTTTTAGGTTTTGTTATATACTTGTAAACTGGACTGAATCCAGAATTCTTCTAGTTTCCTTTGATATCTGGCTACAACTGTCCAAACTAATATTCTAATTTTTCTCCCATCCTTTTGCTTTGGCATCACTAAGAACTAAAACTGCCATTTTCTCAAAAGATCTGCAAGCTGAAGCTGGACAACTTGACATGAACCTCAAACAAACTACATAACAGTTGTGTGCAGGTGACCATCATGCCTGCTGCTGTTTGGGCCCCTCATAAAGTTCACCTGATGTCATCACTGAACACATTCAAACTGCAAACCAGGAAATTTGTGGGGTTGCTTCTGTCACCTTGAGTGGACATTTTAAAGATGCTTTGAGCCCAATATCCAGAAATCTTCTTGACTGGCTGCCCTCTGGACACAGAAACTGGGTTTGTAGACATTAATCTTGGTTTTTCTTTTTCTATTTCATAGAAATGCCCCTCATTAAATGCCTGATTGTTCATACCATCCAGCAGATATCCTCTACAAAACGAGAAATGGACTTTCATTATTCACAGAAAATTGACTCTTCTTTCCTTTCAACAAGATGGAGGATCGACAAAAACTCTCTCTGACTAAACATTAGTCAGGCTCCTCTGAATCCTCCTCTTAACAAGGCCTCAATCTTGGGCTCCATCCTTAGTCTAGTGACTCTGTTTAGTCCACTGTAAGCAAGCATCCTGCTGGATCAGTTTAGCAAAAATCTCCCATCCTTGACATCTTATCAAATGGCTTGCCTTTTAAAATAATCCTGTCAAGTCGGTTTAGCCAGAATTCCCCTTACCGCTGTTTCCTTTCAGTAATTTTCCATCCACTGACCCCCACTCAGCTCCTTGATCATAGACACCCACTGCCCTTATTGGAGTTAGAGTTGGGCCCCATCTCTCTCTGCCACTGCAGTCCCCAGTGCATTAGTCACTTGAACAAAGTCTTCCTTATTATCTTATCAAATGTCATGCATATTATTTTTCTTTAATGTAGTCCAGAATGGTAGCTATTAGAATGAAAAGAAGCTTGAAAAGCTTTATTAACGATGGTATTTCAACTAATTTTGCAACCCACAATGTACTGGAATTGATTCAGTGGTACTAGATTTTTTTTATATTGAAAAACGTTTGCTGCTGGTTAAGTACTGACTCTTGTGCCAGAAGGCTTGGAATTAAATTTTGGCTCAAGTGAAACTTTTGTGCAAATTGCTTAACTGTTGTGTGCCTCCATTTCCTCACCTATGTGTTAATGTTAACATTAACTATTTAATTGGATTTCTTTGAGAAATAAATGAATTAATATATGTAAAACACTTAAAGCAGTGCCTATGTACAGTAAATACTATTTAAGGCTAGCTGCTATTATTATTATTACTACTTATACTGACTCTCATCTTTCCTGAGATTTCAGACTCCTAGGAATCAGGGAGATCTGGAGTGTGGCTGTATGGCTGTGGAAAATCTCTGAACCCTGGAATATCAGCTGAGATATTAATGAGGGCATTATAGGTTGGCTCAGTTCATCAACCTTATTAGGCTTTGAGGTCATTTGTGCTCTATTATCCCTTCATTATTTTATAGGTTTCTTTTGAGCTTGATAATCTCTATTAAAAATGTCCACATCAAGTGTTTCTGACATCTAATAAAATGAGATTTATTTGATGAAAGTAAATATTTTCTGTTACAAATAATTTTTGATAACAAAAAAGAAAAAATGGTATTCAAATCTATTCAGAGTGAGCAAACTGTATCTGCAACATGATGTATGTTGTGATATATTACAATCCACTGGTAGGTTTGATTAGGTTGAACCACATGAAATTGCCCAGAGTCAATCATTTTTGACTCACAAAAATGACAGATCTTTTTAAATTGTTAAACCTAATATTTCCTGAAATTTACTTTAGATAAAGAACATGTGCTTTTATTTTTTCTTAATCATATTCTACATTTTTCTTTTTCTGTCAGTTAAAATAACTAAGAAATGATGTGGATAGATTGAGGCCAAAAATAGCAAACAAAATCATTCTTAAATGAAATAACACTTTGGAACTGGAAAACTCCCCTTTGTCTTTGTTTAACCTCTAATTCTTCCTCTTGCTCCCTGCTGTGCTATTGTGGTAAGCCCGCTGGCCTGACATGTAACCATACAGACTTTTCCCTACCAACTATGCATATATTAGCAACCAAATGCTGTGGTTTTGTTTAGAATATTGCTTTTTTAGTATGCTTATAAAGATTTTCTGTCAATGCAAACTTATTCTTCAGAAGCTTAAAGGGCTTGACTATACTAATTAATGAAACACCAAATTGTTTGATTTACTACTGAATGCCTTTTGTAATGATTTGCTGGATTTACTAAAATTCAGAAGATTACATTTATTAAAAACCGATAGCAGCTCCAATTATTTTGCTGGCCATTTGCAATCCAGCCATCTGTAATCATAATTTCACTTTATGAGACCAACTAAAAATACAAATATCTTAAAATTTTATTTTTGAATAGCTCTTCAAATAAAGATATATGATATGTATAGTGTATATAATATGATATAATAAAACATAAATATTTTAGTGTGGCATATCATTTTACTTTTCATTTTAGTTTGAAAAGAGTAAGATGAAAGCAACCATGCTTTCAAAATAAAACAGAAGCCTGGGCAAGAAAGAGAGACCCTATCTCTAAAAAAATTAAAGAAGATTAGCCAGGTAGGGTGGTGCATTGTAGTCCCAGCTACTTGGGGGACTGAGGTGGATCACTTGAGCCCAAGGGGTTGAGGCTGGAGGGAGCTATGACAGCGCCACTGCAATCTAGCTTGGGTGACAGAGTAAGACTATGTCTCCAGAAAACTGCAAAAAACAAATAGGCAGAAACCCCAAACAGAATTGCCTTAACTATTTGGATAGAAAAATAATCCAAATCTAAGTTATACATTTACATGAAATAAAATGGACTTGATAAAAGTTTAAGTCTCTTTAGCAGAACATTGACTGAAAAAGTTAAGTCTCTATTAGCAAGAGCTATTAATAACAGCAAGAGCATGGAGAAAATATTGCTCTAGCCTGTTCTGTGTCTTAGGTAGCTTTAAAGGTTAAAATAAAAGGCTTTTGATGGGGAAGGAAAGTCTTCATTCCAGATTGCTCTAAAAGGAAAAAGTTAGCATTAATAGAAGGATATGGTCTGGAAGCAGTGATCACTTGGAACAATAGAGAACTTCTTAACACTATGAGCAAATCACAAATCCAACCAAAATCACCAGTTTTTCCCACCTCCAATCTATTCTTTATGCCCACAGCAAGAGGATTTTTTTTTTCAAAATATGAATCTGAGCATAATATCTGTCAGTTTTAAAGACTCAATAGCTTTACGTTATTCTTGAACTTAAAAATATCTTCACATGATCTTATACAGCTAGTATTGTTACAGTAGGTAGATAGACATAAGCAAGGCAGGACAGGGCCCCCTACTCCAACCAAGAATGTCAGACAACCATCAGGTGATGGTCTGGTGGATGGTCTGTTGCGCTAAAATTATAATTGGTCACAGCTGGTGCTGGGGAAAGGCAGTCTCCCAAAAGACAGAATCACTTGAATCTGGTGATCACCAGCTTCCTGATAAGATTTCAGGAGTTAGGCAAGTGGGCTCAAGCATGTACACTAAGAGGCAAAATGGCATAGTTTAACTGGTATATAACCTCCTAAGAACACTTGACTGGAAAGGAAAGAATGGCTCAAGCGAGCATGTGCACAACTCCAGTAGATACATTATGCATACAGCCTCTCCCAAGTGCTGGCAGGTCGCTACTCATGAGGACAGCCCACCCCAAGGGAAGAATCAGGGAAAAAGGAATGTAATTCCCACAGAAACATGCCAATAGTCAAAGGTCAAACCATGCACTGATCTGTCAAATCACCTGTTTGGCCCTCTTCCAAGTGTACTTTCCTTCCTGCTCTAAAGATTTTAATAAACTTTCATTCCTGCTCTAAAACTTGCCTCAGTCTCTCACTCTGCTCTTATGCCCCTTGTTGAATTCTTTCTTCTGAGGAGGCAAGAATTGAGGTTGTTGCAAACTCATACGATTCACCACTGCTAACAGTAGGATCCAGTTACTTAATTCCTCTAACAACTTTCTATCCATTGACACTCTTCACCAGTTACTTTACTTCATCTTCCATATTGTCCCTTTAGTTTGAAGAGTATCTTTTATGTTCCTCCCTGGTACCTTCTAACTTCCTTCCAGCTACATAGGCTCCTGCTATGCTTTCCTGCCTAGAATGTGGTTTTTTCCTTCTTGACTCAGTTAACTGATATTCTATCGGCAATTAACTATAAGATATTGTGGTTTATTGCTATATTGGCTTATGAATGAAGTGCTATGGGGGTACAGATGTGTCCCTCCATCTTAGTTATCAGCAATAGAAACGAACTTGTAATTTCAGCAGAAAATACATTTATTAAAGGGTAGGGAGCAGCTTACAGAATTCTTCAGGAGGCTATAGAACCAGCTTTGGAAGTTACTTAACCAGGAAAGGAGCGTGCAGCATGCAATGCTACTGTCTGGAAGTTGCAGGATGGATGTTGCCACTATAATAACTTTTCTGTTATATTTGGAAACTGGAAGTAGCTGCTACTGCTACTTCAGAAATGTAGACTCCAGAAATGGAGTCTGTAGTCTATGATTTTTTTCATGTCTCTAATTTTTGTTTCAAAGTCTGTGGTGAGTATGCCTGATTGGCAGTCGTGTTTATGGACTCATGCCCAATGTGTAAGGGAGCCTGGGAGAGTAAGAGTTGGCATTTTAAGCCTGTAAGATAGAAAATATCTCCGATTCAGAAGGTAGGGTACTCCCTAAACCCAGAAAGAGAGCTCTAATACTAATTAGCCAAGAATAACAAATACCCACTAGCTTAGGAATACAGAGAGAATTGAGAAAAACTTTTCAAGGAAGATAATATTTTAGTTGTGTCTAGTTTTTTTTATTTTTCTTTTTTTTGTTAAGCAACACTTTGTCAAGCAAAGTGAAAGTGAGTGACGATAGGGAGGAGACTGCAGGGTGAGAGAGAATAGCAATGGTTCTTAAGCAGTTTTGGAAGAGCTTTTTAAAAAGCAATCCTCAAGGAAGGGCACAATGGCTCACATCTGTAATCCCAGCACTTTGGGAGGCCGAAGCAGGTAGATCATACGTCAGGAGTTCGAGACCAGCCTGGCCAACATGATGAAACCCCATCTCTACTAAAAATACAAAAAGTTAGCTGGGTGTGGTGGCGGGCGCCTGTCATCTCAGCTACTCAGGAGGCTGAGGCAGGAGAATTGCTTGAACCCAGGAAGTGGAGGTTGCAGTGAGCTGAGATGGTGCCATTGTACTCCTGTTTGGGCAACAAGAACGAAACGCCATTTCAAAATAAATAAATAAATAAAAATCCCCAAATGTAGTCACTTATTCAATAGGTATGGACTAGGTCCCTGATATCTCACATTATCATCAGGATATTCTGTGATAATCATTTGGTTAAGTATCTGTGCAAAAGCACTGACATATAAAGTAGATGGTCTGCTTAAGAGAAAAGTGTGTTTTTGGCCCAGTATAAATGGAGCTCAGGAGATCAGAGATGAGGCAAGAAAGCAAACTATGGGCAAATATAAAAGATTATGACTAACTTCCTGAAGCATTTAATATGTATTCTACAGGCCCTCAGACGTTTTTGAAAATGGAGATAATACGCAATAGAAACTTGTTAACTCTGCATGTGGGTAAAATATAACGTGACGTTTCAGTGAACAAAATAGGAAATGACTGGATATCAGTTATTAAAACAAAACACTATTTTATATATATATATATATATAGTATGAGGTACTTGAAGGCTTAATCAAGCAATAGATCCAGAGATCCAGAAGGTTGGTCCTTCATTTTTCTCAGGTGAATTAGAACAGAGCATTACAGAGCATTAGTAGTCAATGAACATTTGGAGAGGATAGAGAATTGCAGAGCAAAGTAGAATTCCTAAAGTTCCAAACAACTTTAGACAAAAGTTCTTCAAAGAAAGTTCTTTAGGCTGGGCATGGTGGCACATTCCTATAATCCCAGCAATTGTGGAGGCTGAGGCAGGTGGATCACATGAGGCCAGGAGTTTAAGACCAGCTTGACTAACATGGAGAAAGCCTGTCTTTACTAAAAATACAAAAATTAGCTGGGTGTGGTGGTGAAATCCCAGCTAGTTAGAAGCCTAAGGCAGAAGAATCACTTGAACATGAAAGACAGCGGTTGTAGTGAGCCAAGATCATGCCACTGAACTCCAGCCTGGGTGACCGAGCAAGACTATTTTTAAAAAATTTGTTTAAAGGACAGAGCAAAGCCCATCTTCTGCCAGGAAGCTCTGGAAAGAAACTGCTAGAGAATCAATAAAGCCTGGCTTGGCCCGGCATATCCTGGGTTAATGGGGGGGTTCATCTTCTCTTGCATGAAGGAGAAAGTTTCCCCATCCTTGCTTTGTCACACTGGGTTTGGAGGCAGTAGCATGACTACAACTGAGATTGGCTGTAACCCAGAATTGCTTATTCTCTTTCCTTGTATATGACCTACAGAATGTCATGTATATAAACAGGTGTACTTACGTTAGGTTGTGCCTATTCATACATGTTGGCAGTAAGTCTATACATACAATATTGATATATGAGGATGTTGTAATTTATTGACCTGTAGTGTACAAAGTGGTTTATGGCATGATGCTGATTTCTAGAACTATAAGCAATACATTGATAAACTGTAAATCATATAGTAAAAAAGTTCCTTCGAGAAGAAAAGAGAGGTTTATGGGATACTGTCCAAAAGGTAATAGCACAGACTTACTTCTGGAATGGATGAGGAGTGAGGTAATCCCCAGTGAAACAACCATAAATGGTAAAAAATTATAAAAATACAATCATTTAAAAATCTCTGAAAATTGTCTTAAGGGCAGACAGCCAATGAAGAAACATTTATGCAAGATGATTTACTAACTGTTGGGAAGAACAATGAGCGTCACTGGCACCTGAGTCACAACCCACTCCCTTCCTCACTCCCACTAACCAGCTAAGCAGGACACATGTTCCACTTCAGGTAGGTGTGGCCAAGAATATAGAGTTCCCCTTGTCCCTACCTCCCAGCCAAGGGCTCTGATAGTTTCCATGAAGAGGCAAGCCATCAACATTTCTTATGACCCCAGCTATGTATTGCAGATGTAAAATTCCACTCAAGTACAGTTGAGAGGCTAGGGGTTCCCTTTCTGCACCTTTACCCATAGAGAAAAAGTTCTCTTCCAGGTGAGGTAGACTGAGACCACAGTTTAAGGCATTCATGCACCAGGTCACTCTTAGAGCACAGGTTCCATGCTGGGAAAAGATTAGAGCAGGTGTCCCCAAACTATGGCCCGCGGGCCGCATGCGGCCCCCTGAGGCCATTTATCCACCTCCTCCCCCGCCGCACTTCAGGAAGGGGCACCTCTTTCATTGGTGGTCAGTGAGAGGAGAACAGTATGTGGTGGCCCTCCAACGGTCTGAGGGACAGTGAACTGGCCTCCTGTGTTTGGCCTGGCCTCCTGTGTTTGGGGACGTCTGGATTAGAGGTTACTCCTCTGCACATTGCTCTGCTCATAAAACAGGAATGCCACTGTCAGAAAAGTGGGCGGCTGTCCTAACCTTAGCTTCAGACTAGTGGCTCAAAGATTTTAACCAGGGGGAGGAGAATGTCATAAGAACAGAGAACTCCAAAGCTCTCCTCAAGAGAACTGACTTATTGAGAATAGAGTGTGGGAGAGTTCAAGCCTAAGGGTACTCTTGAAACAATGAAGATTTTGATAGTAAGCAAGAAGAGGCCAGTATCTCCATGAGAGAAGTAAGCTACGTGGTAGGTCATCTTGGTGAACAATAGGAAGTGACTGGATATCAGTTATTAAACAAAACAGAAAAACACTCCCAAGAACATGAAGGTTTTTACCAGAGAGAATCAAAGAGACAGCTAAGAACAGTCCACCCGGTGTTAGTACAAACTTCAAAGAATGGCCTCAAAACTAGTTCAGTATAGGAGACAGAATTTAATTAGAAAAGACTGTAGAGCAATTTGTTCCCTGGGGTATTATTGGAAATAATAGAGCATTACCCCCACAATTTGAAGAGCTGAACAGGTAGGTTTGATACCAATGGAAGCAAACAGCATAACAGATCAGGGAAAGAGAAAGTCAAAGGGAGTCCGTCGTAGCTACTGTCATCCCAGGAGGACTATATGCATGGGAAAGGCTGTGCACTCAAGAGTAACATCAGAAGCTTTACACAGGCAGTGAATAGGCTTTGTTAAAGTAGACCAGGGAAGTCACTAAATGAATAAACAGGTCAAAAACAATGACAAGTACTGAGGACTAATATTCAGAATTGCTACAATATACTATCTAGAAATTCCAATTTTCAAAAAATATTATAAGACATGCAAAGAGGCCAGACACAGTAACACATCTGTAATCCCAACACGTTGGGAGGCTGAGGAGGGTAGATCACTTGAAGTCAGGAGTTCCAGACCAGCTTGGCCAACATGGTGAAACCCTGTCTCTACTAAAAATACCAAAATGAAAATAAAAAATTAAAATAATCAGCCAGGTGTTGTGGCAGGTGCCTGTAATCCTGGCTATTTGGGAGGCTGAGGCATCCGGGATGCGGAGGTTGCAGTGAGCTGAGATTGTGCCACTCCCGTCCAGCCTGGGCAACAGAGCAAGACTCTGTCTCAAAAAAAAAAAAAAAAAAAAAAGATAGGCAAAGAAACAAGAAAGTTTAGCTCATAAACAGGAAAAAGAAGTGAAGTGAAACTGCCTGTGAGAGGACCCAGATGCCAGATGTCAGACTAAACAGACCAAAGACTTTAAAGTAGTCATTATACATATAATATATTCGAGCCTGGTGCAGTGGCTCATGCCTGTAATCCCAGCACTTTTGGAGGCCAAGGTGGGTGGATCACCTGAGGCCAGCAGGTCAAGACCAGCCTGGTCAACATGGCGCAACCCCATCTCTACTGAAAATACAAAAATTAGCTGACCGTGGTGGCGGGCACCTATAACTGCAGCTACTCAGGAGGCTGAGGCAGGAGAATTGCTTGAACCCAGAAGGCGGAGGTTGCAGTGAGCCGAGATCATGCCACTGCACTCCAGCTTGGGCATAGAGTGAGACTCATCTCCAAAAAAGAAAAAGAAAAAAAATATATATATATATATATATATAATTCAAAGAACTAAAGCAAACTATGCTTAAAGAATGAAAGTATGATTATAATATTTTAACAGATATACAATATTAATAAAGAGACGGAAATTATGAAAAAATATTGAGCAATGGTGGCCCGGCAGGTTTGGTGTGTGGGTTTGTGGCCCTTGGTTTGCATGTGGGTGGCCTGGCTTCTCTCCTCCCCTGCCTCCATCTGTACCATTAGTGCCAATGCTTCAGCATCAGAGAAAGAGATTGGCTCAGAACAGTTTCCAGTCAATGAGCACTATTTTGGGTTAGTCAATTTTGGGAATACCTTCAATGGACACTTTTGGGTTAGTCGATTTGGGGAATATGTGCATATGTGCAATTTTGGGAATTTAGCTCTTCATGTGCTTTATTTTTGTCATCCATTTCAGGAAAATGTTCTAGCATACAAGACAATCTAGAAAGAAGGAAAATTTTAATGTGCTCAGCAACTTTCTTCCATAGTGTAGCCACACAGAATGAAAAGGTTAAAGTAGTATCTCCTGAGAAGTTCAAAACAAAATTAGAGAAAGAAAATGAGCTTTTCTGCGTGCAACAGGATGCCCATGGATTCTTAAATTACCTACTAAATACAATTGCTGATATTTTACAAGAAGAAAGAAGACAGGATAAACAAAATGATCGCTTACCAAATGGTAATATTGATACTGAAAATAACAACAGCACTCCAGACACAATGTAGGTTCATGAAACTTTTCAGGAACAATTAACTAATAAAATCGGATGTCTTACTTGTGAAACTATAACAGCAAAGATGAAGATTTTAAGGAACTTCCTGTGATGTAGAACACAACGTATCAGTTATTCACTGTTTAAGTGTTTTTAGCAAAACAGAAACTCTATGAAGTGAATACAAACACTACTGTGAAGAGTGTTGTAGCAAACAGGATGCACACAAATGAATGAAAGCTTAAAAACCACCCATGATTCCAGCTCTACATGTGAAAAGATTTAAATGCGTGGATTAACTTCACTGATATACAAAACTTTCTTACTAGGTAGTTTGTCATTTAGAACTTTGTCTGTGTAACACTTCAGATAATGCAACCAATCCAGACAGAATGCAGGGCCTTGCTGGTGTTATGATTCACTGTGGAAGTGGTCACAGGTGAGGCCATTATATTGCAATAGTTAAGAAATCAAGATTTCTGCTTGTCGTTTGATGACACTGTAGAAAAAAACAATAAATTGCGCAAGTTACTCAAGAATTCTATGGATTGAAATCAGATATCTCAAAGAACTCAGAGTCTGGTTACATTCTGGTCTGTTAGTCTCAGAACTGAGTGGGGACTATGAGGAGTACATGCTTTCTGCCTTATTTCTTTTCTGGTTATTTTGGAGAGAATCAATCACTAATTTCTCAAGAAAATAGAAATGAGAAATAAAAATCCACTAACACTCTTCACACACAATAAAGCAAAGCCTATGTATTTTTAAAAAAGAGCCAAGTGGAAATTCTGAATGGAAATACATAATATAATGAAATAAGACATTCATTAGAGGGACTCACATAGACTTCAGTTGGCAGAATAAAGAATGAGTGAACATGATGATAGATTGATAGATATTATATATAAAAGAATGAAGAAAAAATAATGTAGTAAACAGAATAGAGCCTCAGAGAAATGTGGGACACCACTAAACACAGCAGCATATGCATAAGAGAAGTACCAGAAGGGATGAAAGAAAGAAACAAAAATGATATTCAAAAAAATAATGGCTGGAAGCTGGAAACTTCCAAAACTTGATGAAAATTCATTAACTGATCTATTAAAGAAGCTCAACAAATTCCAAGTAGGATGAGGACAGAGAGAATTATACTCAGACACGTCAAAGTGAAAATGTTCAAGGGAGAGAAAATCCCAAATGCAGTGAGAAAAATAATTCGTCATGTATGAGGGAAGCTCAGAAAGATCAGTGGCTGACTTCTCATCAGAAACAATGAAGACTAGAAGGCAGTGGGATGATATAAACAAAGTGCTGACAAGAAAAAAAAAACAACTTGTTACTTAAAAATCTTAATTCTGGGCTGGACGTGGTGGCTTACGCCTGTAATTCCAGCACTTTGGGAGGCCAAGATGTGCGGATCACTGGAGGCCAGGAGATTCAGACCAGCTTCGGCAACATAATGAGACCCTGTCCCTACTAAAGATGCAAAAAAATTATCTGGGCATGGTGACATGTGGCTGTAATGCCAGCTACTCAGGAGGCTGAGGCACGAGAATCCCTTGAACCCAGGAGGTAGAGGTTGCAGCGAGCCAAGATTGCACCGCTGTACTCCAGCTTCGGCAATGGAGCCAGCTCTATTTCCAAAAAACAAACAAACAAACAAACAAAAAAAACTTTATTTGGGCAAAACTCTATTTTAAAAATGAAAGTGAAACAAGTATGTTCCCAAATAAACTGAAACTGAGAAAATTTATTGGTAACACAAGTAATACTAAAGAAACTTCTTCAAGAACCTAGTTGATAATTGGACATCCAGAAAACAAAAAGGGGCAGAAATAAAAGTAATTATAAATGATACAATGAATGCATAGTGCTTCTCCTTTTTTTCCTTAATTGAGTGAAAAAGAAATTGTACAAAACAATATTGTAGGATAAAGTACTGTTGGGCCTATCACATATAGAAATATATCTGGCAATAACAACGTATAGGAGCACAGAATAAGCATGTGACAAAATCTAACATCTCTTCATGTTAAAAATATTCAACAAACAAGAAGTAGAAGGGCACTTCCTCAACCATTAAAGGGCATTTATGAAAAATCCACAGTTCGTATCACACTTAATCATGAATGAATGCATGTTCTCCACCCCCCCAATAAGAAACAAAAAATGTCTAGTCTTGCCACTTTTATCCAACATTATAGTGCAAGATCTATCCAAGGAAATGAAACAAGAAAATGAAATAAAAGGCACCCAGATTGGAAAAGACTAAGATACAGGTAAGACTATATCTATTAAGATGTTTTCATAGGTACATAGTAGGTATATGTATTTATGGGGTACATGGGACGTTTTGATACAGGTATGCAATATGAAATACGCACATCATAGAGACTGACTGGGGTATCCCTCCCCTCAAGCATTTATCCTTGGAGATGTAAACAATTACATTCAAGTTATTTTAAAATACACAATTAATTTATTAGTAACTATAGTCACTTTACTACTGTGCTATCACAATAGTAGATTTTATTTATTCTTCATGGTTTTTTTGTACCTATTAGCCATCCCCACCTCCCCCTAAGCCCCTGTACTAGTCTTCTCGGCCTCTGGCAACCATAGCCTCATAGCTGGGACTATGGACATATGCCACCATGCCTGGCTAATTTTTTTTTTTTTTTTTTTTTTTTTTTGAGGCAAGGTTTCACTGTGTTGCCCAGGCTGGTCTCGAATTCCTGGGCTCAGGCGATCTGCCTGATTTGGGCCTCTCAAAGTGTTGGGATTAGAGGTCTGAACCACACTGCACCCAGCCAATTTCATTTCATTCCACAAATGAGTGACAGCATGAATTATTTGTGCCCGGCTTATTTCACTTAGCATAACAATCCCCAGTTCCATCTGTGTTGTTGCAAACGATTGGATCCTATTATTTTTTATGGTTCAAGAGTACTCCACTGTGTATATGTACCACATTTTCTATATCTGCTGATTAACAGTTAGCTTGCTTCTGAATCTCTAGCTATTGTAAACAGTACTGCAACAAACATGGGAGTGCAAAGATATCTCTTCAATATGCTGATATCCTTTCTTTTGGGTATATACTCAGCAGAGGTATTGCACTCCCACCAACATTGTAGGAGGGCTCTCTCTTCTCCACATCCTTGCTAGCATTTGTTATTGCCTATCTTTTGGATATAGGCCACTTTAATTGGGGTGAGAGGATATCTCATTGTAGTCTTGATTTGCGTTTCTGATGATTAATGATTGAGCGCCCTTTCATACCTGTTTGCTATTTGCATGTCTTCTTTTGAGAAACGTCTATTCAAATCTTTTGCTCATTTTTAAACTGGATTGTCAGATTTTTTTTTCCTGTAAAATTGTTTGAGCCCCTTACATATTCTGGTTATTAATCCCTTGTCAGATAGGTAGTTCGCAAATAGTTCCTCCCACTCCGTTTGTTGTCCCTTCACTTTCTTAATTGTTTCCTTTCTTGTGCAGAAGTTTTTTAACTTGGTGTGATCCCATTTGTCTATTTTTACTTTGGCTGCCTGTGCTCATGGAGTGTTGAGATATATTTGCCCAGATCATTGTCCTGGAGAGCTGCCCCAATGTTTTCTTGCAGTAACTTCATAGTTTGAGGTCTTAGATGTAAGTCTTTAATGTATTTTGATTTGATTTTTGTACATGGTGAGAGATAGGGGTCTAGTTTCATTATTTTGCATATGAATATTGAGTTTTCCCAGCACTAATCATTGAAAGCATATCTCTTCCCCCAGTATATGCTTCTGGCACTTTTGTCAAATATGAGTTCACTCTAGGTATGTGGATTTGTTTCTAGGTTCTCAATTCTGTTCCAATGGTCTATGTGTCTGTTTTTATGCCAGACTCTATGTATGTAAAACATACAGTCATTAGTACCATGCTGTTTTAGGTTGCTGTAATTCTGTAAAACATCAGTCATTAGTACCACACTGTTTTGGGTTGCTATAATTCTGCAGCATATTTGAAGTCAGGTAATGTGATTCCTCCAGTTTTGTTCTTCTGCTTAGAACAGCTTTGGTTATTTTGGACATTTTGTGATTCCATATAAATTTTATGATTGTTTCTTCCATTTCTGTGAAGAATATCATTGGTATTTTAATAGGCATTACACTGATTTTATATCTAAGAAAGCCAAAGGAATTTTCTAAAAAATCTACAAAAATTAACAAATGCAGCAAGATTGCAGGATACAAGATCAATATGCCAAAATCAATCATCTTCTTTTGTCATTGACTCAATGTAAAAAAAATCAGTTATTTTCTCCAAACTGGCAATGAATGGTCTGAAATGAAATAATAAGACAATTCCACCTAAAATTGCACTAAAAATTAAAATATTTGTGAATAAATTTAACAAAGGAAGATTAAACATACACTTTAAAAACTACAAAATATCAGTGAAAGAAACTAAAGAAGACTTAAATGAATACAAAGATATCTCATGTTCATGGATCTGAACTCTAGTATTGTTAGACAATAAGATTCTCCAAATTGATTTACTGGTTAAATGTAATCTCTATCAAAATACCAGCTGGCTTTGTTGCAAAAATTGGTAAGTTGATCTTAAAATTCACATGGAAATCGATGGAACATAGAATAGCTTGAACACACCATTTTAAAAAACAAGAAGAAATTTGGAGGACTCTTACTTCCTTATTTCAAATTTATCCAAGCTACAGTAATTAAGATAGTTTGGTACCTACAAAAAGATAGACACATACAGATAAGTGGAATAGACATGACAGATAAATAAGAGCATGTATTGATGAAGATGAGTAGAAACTGTACCCCTCATACACTCTTGGTAGGACTGTAAATGGTGCAGCTGTAAACTGAAAACAGCCTGACAGTCTCTCAAATGTTAAACATAAAGTTAATATATGACTCAGTAATTCTATGCCTACTTATTTAACAAAGACCAATGAAAACATATATGCACATAAAAACTTGTACACAAATATTTATAGTATTATTATTCATAATAGCTACAAAGTAGAAACAACTCAAATATTCATCAACTGATGAATAAAATAAAATGTGGTATATTCATAACTGCAATATTATTTGGTAATAGAAATGAAAAAAGTACTGATACATTCTATAATATTGATGAACATTAAAAATACTGTACTAAAAGAAGAAAATGAAGAGAAAATAATGAGAGGGGAAGAGTCTGCAGTTGTCACACTGAAAACATACAGTCATGAGACTTAGTATTGATAAGTCGAGAGAGGGTCAGTTAAGGTATGAAGAGACTGATGATTTGTATTGAGGCCTGTTTCATTTAGAAGGAGAGTCATGGCAGTGCAATGGTGAATTTGATCAGTTGCTCAGTACTTTAAACTGCTCTAGTTTTTCTTTTTTATTCTGAAGTTCTTAAAACCTGTTAAAAGGCAGGGATCTCATTCTTAAGAAATATGTCTTTCCCAAGAGACCGATTTGAGTGTTTATTGTTTCTTAGATTTAAAAAAAGCAGCTTACTTTTGCATTCATTTAAAAAGTAATACATGATTTCTGGGTGTGGTGACTCATACCTACAATCCCAGGATTTTGGGAGACTAAGGTAGGCAGAGTACCTGACGTCAGGCATTTGAGACCTGCTTGGCCAAAATGATGAAACTCCGTCTCTACTAAAAATACAAAAAAATTAGCTGGGCATGGTGGTGGGCACCTGTAATCCCAACTACTGAGGAGGCTCAGGCAGAATTGCTTGAGTTTGGGAGGTAGAGGTTGTAGTGAGCTGAAATCATGCTACTGCACTCAAGCCTGGGTGACAGAATGAGATGCTGTCTCAAAAAAAAAAAAAGTAATACACGATTTTTATAGGATTATTAGAGAATATATATAAGTGTAAGAGCAAAAACAGTCCTATTACTCAAAATCAAATAACTATTAAACTGTCAATACTTTTGTATATCTTTTTCAGACTTTTTTCTCTTTCATTTTTTGCAAAGGAGTACCAATACTAAATTTTGTACATTTTAAAAAAGAAAATCCACATTTAAGCAAATTATTTGAAAACATTATGTATAATAACATCACATTATTGCATTGTAATTTGTCCATTACCATTCGCTATTATCATTTAGGTTGTTTCCAAATTTAGTTATTATAAATAATGTTGCAAAGTTTCCTGTGGATAATGGTTTTTCTATGCTTCCTTAGAATGGATTTTTAGAAACTGGGATAAATGATAATAATATCTTTAGGTATGGCATACATACATAGATGAATTGTTTTCTAAGAGTTGCGCTAATTTATACCTACCCACAGTATAAGAAAATACCTATTTCTGGACATTTTCGCAAACATGTCATCTTACCCTCACGACCACTATTGTTTTAGTGAGTCTTTAGAACATGAGTCTAAAATTACACTCATAACCTATATTGAAAGAAGAACTCATTATAAGTTTCATGAAAGGATAAATTAATATTTGCTATGAAGGCTGTGAATAGTTGTATGAGATAAAGGCACTACACATTAAATAGGAGTAAAGTTAATTTTTCTTACTCTGGAAAAGAATGGGTTTGTATCAGCTTAAGTCAAATCAAAAAACTATTTTGGCCATTTCTACTATTAGTAAGGCACTGTAATTAATTTAAGAAAGTATGAAGGATTATAAGAAGCTTATAGTTTGTTTGGGAAGCTGTAAGCATGAAAGTAGTTCAATAACCATATGAGATTTAAATAAATAGTTTCAGAAAACAGCAGAAGAGTTGTTCATGGTCTGCACAAAATTATTTGTCAAATATATAATACAGAAAAATGAAGCCTCTGGAAATTCAGATGAGAGAGAGATCACTTCAGGTTAGGATAAGACTTATTAATTACAGAACTTACTAAATATATAGAAAACCTAGAAAAGTCTTGGTCTTTCCATTATTTAAAAGTCTTTGAACTATAAGCATCAGTATTTTAAAAATTCTGTTTATCGTTTATCACATTTAATCATTTAATTTTTAGATTATTGGTTTTTTCTTTTTAGTATTTCTACTTCAAGACTAATTTCTAATAAATTATCTTGTGATAGATTATACTAAACACATCCCTGCATTGAGTAGTTAAGTGCAACCATGGTTCACCAAGTCCGATCATCAGGGCTTTTTTCCCTGGGTATGTATTTGTTCTTGGAGCATCTATTATAATATAATGGTGAATCAGTTGGTGCTAGGTTCTGTTGTTTCATATGTATGACATTAAAAAAAATCTTTCTTGGATAGTAGAATATTATTCGTGCTAAAGAAATGTCACTATCAATGCTGGCAGCCCACTTTAGTCAATGCTATGAATGAATTTCCATTTTATTACTGTAAATAAATCACTTTTTTAAAGGTCTGAAGTTGATACACACACACACAAACATAAAACACACTTTTATGGTGCTTAAAAAATGTCATAGTTGATGAATTATTTGAGATGAGAAAGCACTTATAATAAACTTGAAAAGCTTCAGAATCTGCTATCCACAAATTGACCATTTGTGCTATAGAGTGAATGTGCCCTCCAAAGTTCTTGTGTTGCAAACGTAATCCCCAGTGCAACAATGCAGAGAAGTAAGAGTTTCAAGAAGTGATTGGGTTATGAGGGCTCTGCCCTCATCAATGAATTCATGTTGTTATCATAGGAGTGGGTTCATTACTGTGAGAGTGAGTTTGTTATAAAAGTGAGCTTCCTCTATCTTACACACATGCTCTATTGCTCTTCTGCTTTTGGCCATTGGGATGATATGGCAAGTAGATCCTCACCAGATGTAGGCCCCTTGACCTTGGACTTCCCAGTCTCCAGGACGGTGAGAAATACAAATTTTTCTTTATAAATTATGCAATCTGTGATATTCTGTTATAGAAACACAAAATGGACTAAGAAAATTCCCATATTCAGAAGACTAAATGCAAAATAGGAGAGTTCTCAACACATGAATATACATTACCCAATCAAAAGTTCTAACAGCATAAAATACTGACTGATACATGCATCACTCACTAATTGGGCCCTTCTCAAATATCCTTCACTACTCAACGTTAAAGAGCCTGTCCTTACTCTTCATGACAAAAGTCTTGTTGGTCAGTATTTCTCCAATCATTGGATGGTGCAAACATATCTGTTCTTTTGGGATGCTATCCATGCCTATAAAAAATATGCAAATTTACTCAAAGTCAATATTGGGATAGATGTGGGATTTCATGGAGCTAATTAAATATTTGAACACTACTCAAATCATAAATAAAGCCAGTAAGACCAGTTAAACTCAAATCACAAATAAAGCTAGTAAAACCAGTTAAAAAGTGAATTAAAGAAAATAACCAAGAATCATAATGCAATGGGTGTCTGAAAGGAGAAAAATATAAACATTAAAGATTGGAGACACCTTTCAAAAGACTAAGAAACACTCTGAAAATTTTTGCAAAAAAAAAAAAGAATCTCTTTAAAGCCATAATGGAAAGTTAAACAATAAAGGTACGGTGTCATATTGCATTATCATCAACTTTGTTAAAAATTACAAAAATGAAAATAAAAATGTCATTCATCCTTTGCTGCTCTTCATTATTCCCAGAGTTAAAATTATAACTTGCATTTAAATAGCCTTCAGTTTAATATTTTTCATAATTAAGTCCCACTAAACTTACCACTACTATTTACCATAAATCTTTGGTTCCTTTACCATAAATCTTTGGTTCCTATTTCATTTAGATGCCTTGTCCAGGCACCAATTATTTGTAAATAACAACAACAGTAATAAAGGACAAGTCACAAAAATAATTTTTCTTCTTAAAAATGAGTACAACCAGATTAAATGAATTCCTTTTTAAATGAGGCAAACCTTAATTAATTCTGCTCATAAACAAAGCATTCATAGCTCTGGTAGAGTGTTAACAAAGAAAGCAATGTCCATTATCTGCAATCTTTATTTATACCATGATAGATTTCAATGCAGAGAGTGTAGGGAGTAGGGTGAGCAAGTGATTACAGCTCACCTAAATAAACAGGGGTCTGCAAAGTCTGGAAAATTAAAATCAATGAGAAATTATAGTATGGTAAGTCAGCTCGTCAGCTCAGGGATCGAAATGCAGAAGAAATACGATCATTACTCTGATGAACCTTGGCTCAACATTTCTCAGCAACTAAAGTTTTTAAAAGATATATTAAAAATCAAATGGCATACATGAATATGAAATAATCAATATATCAGATAATAAAAAGCAATAATCATTCAGAAAGTAATAAAAATTAGTGATAGTTTCCCAAAATTGTAAGAAAATATGCTCATGTATAGAGCAGAAAATCAACACCGCATGTTCTCACTCACAGGCGGGTGTTGAACAATGAGAACACATGGACACAGGGAGGGGAGCACTACACACTGGGGTCCATTGGGGGGAAATGGGGGAGGGATGGGGGGGTGGGGAGGTGGGAAGAGATAGCATGGAGAGAAATGACAGATACAGGTGAGGGGAAGGAAGGCAGCAAACCACACTGCCATGTGTGTACCTACGCAACAATGTTGCATGTTCTTCACATGTACCCCAAAACCTAAAATGCAATTTAAAAAAAAGAAAATATGCTCATGTATTAAAAGGGGAAAAAAAGCTTTAAGTTCAATAATCCAACTACTAAATCAAATGGCAGATTTCATGTCTGTAAGAATACTTGAGTCATAATAACTGTAAATTCTTTGATTGAAATATTATTGCTAAATATTATATGGATATCTGAAAATACTGATAATAAAAAGAAGTGTTTGTTGCTGTTAAAACTTATTAAGAGTACATGACCCAGAAAACAGTTGTGATGTGATAATATGGGTATATTATTCTCAGATATTCTCATTATTCAAGAAGATCCAAAGATCTGGATTTTAATGTAATATTTCTTAACTTTGAAAGATTTTGTGAGGCCAATGATACAAGCCTGTTGGATGAATCTGGCCCATAAGCAAGAGATTTTTAAATCTAATATTTTGGTTATATTTGGCTAATTTATATCTACAATAAAGAAAGTAGATGTTTCAGTTTAGCTCAATTTTCTCATGGCAATTCTATTAATATTATTCTTTCTTTTAGTAAGTTTACAAAATTCAAAATGATAAGTTCTTAATCAGCTTTCACTTCTAAATGTTTTGATATTAGGTAGGAGGCAGATGAGAAAAAAGAGGTTGTATGTGCACTGGAACTTGTGAACAAGAACAGCTACCATGCCAAAGGTATATAATGTTACTGACATGACTTTCTACTCTCTTTTAGTTATCCTTCAGTTTTTCAGAAAGAGTGCTGTAAACTAAGCTGTCTCTTTGTTTGAGGAGCAGATGGGGAAAGCAGCTACTTTAAAATGTGATTAAAATATGGGCCTCTGTTTAGTATTTTTCTTTTTAAGCTTAAGATTTGAGGCTTAAGCATCTTTAATCAAGGGAAGAAGGACCAGACAGCTGCTGTGGCCCTAGTCTGCTGCTATGGTTCTGCACGGGGAAGGCTATAACAGGCAGCAAACACATAACCAACTCTATCATTTGCCAAGGCTGTGAGGAAAAAGTCTTTCATCTATTGTCAGGGAGATGGCAGTGTGGGTATACGACCCTTATGGAGAGCAACTAGCCAATATCTATCCAAATTAAAAATACATTTACTATTTTGTATTCTGATTATGGAGTAGTTACACAAATCTATGTATATATTAAAATTGGTAGAACACCACATCAAAAAAAAAGAAAAAGTCATTTTACAATCTGATGATTTGTGGTCATTTTTTGGTTAATAATCCCAGCACCTTAAAGGTGGCAATGCAGACAAGACCCATCCATGATCTCACCTAATTTTATAATTCCTCTATTGAGATAGGGACCAGACTCCACTTCTGATAGAAGTTGATACCAAGGCTCCATGAAAGGGGAGGTAAGTTGCCCAAAGTCATGCACCAAGAGACGGATGAAACTCAGATCAAATCCAAGTCTGCCTGCACAACACGGCCACCAGGTCCCTTCCCTGATGCCCTCATTATCTGTTGTTTTGAGGTGATTGAAACAACAGAAAATTCTTAAAAAAATGCACTCACTCTTTGACTCAGCAATCATACTTTTGGCAATGTATCTTAGAGACATCCTGTATATATACAAAATGACAATATTTAAGGTCACTTATGATGCTAGTGTTTATATCAGCAAAAGATTGAAAAAAAGTGTTCCTTTATGAGGGAGTGATTAAATAAGCAATGGCATATACTTCTAATGAAATAAGATGCAGCTCTAAAGAGGAATGAAGAAGCTCTGTATGTGTGGAGATTTAGTCCCCCAAACTCCAATATAAATTATTCAACAACAAAAAAAAGCAAGGGCAAAATAGTATATATAGTATGCCACTATTTGTGTAAGAAAGGGGAAAATACATCTGTATCTATATTATCATATTTCTGTTTCTATAAACAAACAGCAGAAGAGTACAAAAGAAACCAGTGATAGTGGGGAACAGAAGTGGGTGCTGGTAGGGGCAGACAGGAACAGGGTAAAAACAGAATACTCAGTGTATACCTTTAAATATTGTTTAGATTTTTTGAATCAAATGTGGCAAGTTAGGAAGATAGGTAAGAAAGAAAGGGGTTAAAAGGCAGCTGAGTTAGGCTGTGTTTGTGTGCTAACTTTTTTCTGGCTCCCCAAAGCAGCAATTTTACTTTAACTTTTCTACTGCTCTAGCAAGCACAGGCATGGTCCATTTAGAGTATCTTTGGCTACATTTGCATGTGAAGGAGGAGGAGAAAACTGCACTGGGGACTTCAGTAGATAACACATTTCTTGTGACTTAAAATAGGGCCATCAGTGAAGGATAAACGGCTTAGTTCTTAGAGTTGGTGGGCATATTCCACTAATAGTATGTAATAATTTTATCTGAATAGGAAAGGAAATGCCTGCTCTACTTACCTCACCTCTAAAATTAGGTTTCCCATTTCTGCTTTGAATTGCTGAGAGCTAAATATTGTATGCTGTGGCTGAAAGAGCAAAAGATTCTAATATTTTGGTCTTAGCAGTTAAAGGTGTCAAATACAAATACCAGATAATGTGTGTCTGCTTCACTCCCATCCCCTAAGAATCATTATTTGTAAAACTGTCGCTGAGAATTTTTCTTTTACTACAGAAAGTGCAGGCTGGATTGGAGATCCAACCACTTTCCAGGCTCAGGTTTACCTACATTCCATATGACTATGTAAATATGGAAGAAAGCTGCTATAACAAAGACATGCACTCATGGCTTACATATCTAGCAATTTACAGTTTATAGATTGCATTCTCATACCTTATTGCATTTAAGCTTTACAAACCCTCTGATATGTAGATGTTACCATCTCTGTTTTATAAATGAAGAAACTGCCATCCAATAAGGTGAGGTGACTGGATAATGGAAGAGGCCAGACTTGAACCTAGATGTTCGATTTTGAGGCCAAATGATTTTTCAGTACTATACAGCTTTATATAATTATTAATGCCTGGCATAAAAATACACCGACTAATATAGAGATAACTAATAATTGCATCTGATTGGGGGGCTAAGTCTTAAAAGTCAATCAATGTGGAAAAAATATCCAGTCAAAATTACTTTTGAGGATCATTTAAATGACCCAGAAAGTACAGAAATAGAGTGTGGGGGAGGTTTAACAACCTTGATAATATTTCATTTAAAATTAAAAATTAATATATCATATATAGTAAGATACATCTCTAAAATATATTATGCTGCATGTATTTTACAAAAGAGAATGGCTGTATGTGAATTTATACATTAAACATGTATATAATGCAATTTCACTGTAAAAATAATGGCTAACATTCATTGAGAGTTCACAATGCTATGGTAATTATTTTATACATACACACATTATATATACATTATATATAATATATATACATAATTTTTTAACCTTGAACAACATGAGTTTTTGAAATTTCATTTAATCCTTTAAAGATATCTGTGAAGTAGATATGTCATAAATACAGATGATGAAACAAAGGTTTTGAAAGGATGAGTCATGCAGGAAGCAAATGTCAATGCCATGATTTGAATCCATCCAATTTGAGTCTAGAAGTCATGCCCCCAGAACATGAATTGATATTCTTATTCTTGTTTTGCTGTAGCATATCTATGCATTAAACAAAGAAATAGAACGAATCATATATATGCCAAAGATGATGGGTTTGACAAGATTTGTATCCTAATTTCCAAATACGTAAGTGCAAACTGTTTTGACAGGATCCTGGTCAAGATGATACTGGCAATAGACATTTTAGAGGTTTTTCTGTTTGAAACAGTACTCAACAATTACAGATAAAGTATAAGCTACATTACTGACAAAGCATAGCAGAATAAAGTGTAAGAGATATGGTAAAGAAAAAAAATCAAGTTACTGCTGTACTAAAAATAAAAGTCACTGTGTAGCAGAACACAAGTAGTATGCAAGGCTGACATTATAAAATAATTAAGCTCTAGGTCTGGTAGCAGTCAGATGCACCAAGGGTTAATATTGCATGTTAGTGGAGATTAAAAAGAACCACCTGGCAAAAGACTTTACCAAGTCTCAGTGCATAAAAATGGCACTACGATGTGATTCCCCAAACTGTGAAAAGAAGCTGAAAAAAGCTTTTGGGGATAAACCATTATATGAAATCAGGAAGACAGAGGAGGCAGACAAATCCTAGCTTCTAAAACTTAAGCCAACCCACCCACTGACTCAGTGATTGGAATAAACAGAAGGAGATAGAGACAGAGAGAAAAAAAAGTCACCATCAAGATGAACCTGCAAACCGATTTCCAAAGCACTCGAGGAAACTAAAGCTAAGAAAGTCAACAAACACAATTGAAAGAGCATGAATTGTTTTTAAAAATGCGAGGAAATATATTTATAGAACAATCAGAAAACATTATAAAAATAAGAGTTGAAGATTCATACAGAAGGAATAAATATCTTAAAAAATAAATTTTGAAACAAAATCAAAAGAAAATATAAGAATTGATATATACAAAAAGTATGACAAAAATTCTTGGAAATTGAAATTTATTATTTGAAAAAGAAAATCCTAGTAGACAGGATATATCAGAAAAGGATATAGTAGAAAAGTCACTTCGTAAACTGAAAAACAGGATTGAGCAATTCACTGAGAATGTGATACAGAGATACAGAGAGATGAAAATGAAAACATGTTAAAAGTTGTGGAGGATACAGGCCTTAACATAGAGCAAATTTTAGAAATAGAATACAGAAGGCATGGCAGACAAGAATGTTGGCATGGCAGACAGGAATGTTTGCATAGATAATGTCTAAAATATTCCCAGTACTAAAGATCAGTACAACATCTTAGATTAAAAGCATCATTATCATCAAATCCAGAGAAGATAAAATCCATAAAAATAAATCCACGTCTCAAGTCACCATAGAACAAGTACATAATCAAAGTTAATAAGAAGTCTTAATGCTGTCAGAGAGAAAAATATGATTTTTAAGGTAGCAATAGTTAAATGGTAGATTTATTATCTCTCAAAAGACGCTTAAAGATATTAGAGTCTGATCGTCAAACTGCTGAGGGAAAAATAACTGTAGCCTAAATACTTAAAACTAGCTAAATTACCATTAGGCAGTGAGGCCAAAATAAAGATATTTTCAAAAGTACAAAAATGAGTTTACCTGCTGCATGTGCTTGCTGAAATAACTACTTTTCACAGCAAGAAGACGGCTTTAGACCAGGGGTGGTGGCTCATGCCTGTAAACCCAGCACTTTGGGAGGCTGAGATGAGTGGATCATTTGAGGGCAGGAGTTCGAGGCCAGCCTGGGCAATATGGCAAAACTCCTCTCTACCAAAAATACAAAAATAAGCTGGGCATGGGGGCGCGCACCTGAGGTCTCAGCTACTCAGGAGGCTGAGGTAGAAGGATCGCTTGAGCCTGGGTGATTAAGGCTGCAGTGAGCTGTGATCCTGCCACTGCACTTCAGCCTGGGTGACAGAGTGAGATACCCAACTTAAGAAAAATGAAAAAAAAAAAAAAAAGCAAAGAAAAAGAAAACTGAACATTGAGGGAAGGTAAGAGACATAAGAAGTAACTGTGAGGATGGAAATCAAACTACTGTCCCTTTTAAAATAAAATTGGCAAAATACAAGGGTGAATTAAATTCTAGAAAAAACTGTAAAGAAAGATAGCAGATAAAATGTTCAAGGACTGTTTAACTATAGGATACACTAAATGATTTCAGACTGTGAGAAAAATAATACAGCTCACATGTATATTAAAATGTATGGTTATTTTTTTTTGTTTCTTCTTTTTTTGGTTGTTTCTTTGGAGTTAGTTTTTTAAAGAATAGAAATACAAACCTATAGCTTCCAAACCAGGAAATGAGAAAAAAGAAAAAAGCAGAAATAGCTAAAAGAAATATCAGTTCAACAGATGGTATGAAAGAAGGAAAAAAAGTGAAGAAAAATTTAAAAAAACCACAATAAAATGGTTAAAATGAGCCCAAAGCCAGGTGTGAGTATGTGCCTCTAGTCCCAGCTACTTGGGAGGTTGAGGCAGGAGGATCACTTGAGTCCATGAAGTTTGAAGCTGCAGTGCACTGTGAGTGCGCCAGTGAATAGCTGCTGTACTCCAACTGTCCAACACAGAGAAATCTCACCTCTTAAAAAGAAAAGAGTCCAAATGTATAACTACAATAAATTAACTTCTTAAAGGAAAAATACTATCAGAATGGAATTAGAAAAATAAATCCAGCTTTATGATGTTCAGATGAGACACATCTAGGCCTCAATGAAAATAAAGAAGAATGGGAATGATATTCCAGGCAAATATTAGCCAAAAGAAAAGTAGCAAAGCAATACTGTGATAGTGGATTGCGAGTGTCATCTTGACTGGATGAAGGGATACTCAGACAGCTGGTAAAGCATTAATTACTCTCAGTGTTTCAGTAGGCACTGTGCCTGACCTTTTTCTGTTGAAAGAGAAGCTTAGATGGTTTTGCTTTGTTTTTATTTTTTACAGAGACAGGATCTTGCTTGTTGCCCATGCTGTAGTGCAGTTGTGCAATCACAGCTCACTGCACCCTTGAATTTCTGTGCTTAAGCGATCCTCCTGTCTTGACCCTCCAAGTAGCTATGACTATATAGGCTCATGCCACTACACTCAGATAGCTTTTTTTACTTTTTAGAAATGGGATCTCACTATGTTGTCCATGTTTGTTAACTCCTGACTTCATGTGATCCTCCCAACTTGCCTCCCAGTGTTGGAATTACAGGTGTGAGCGACTGTACCTTGATGGCTTCACTTTTGATTGGAATGACTAGGCTGTCCCAGTGTGTCTGTGATAGTATTCCCAGAGGAGACTGGCATGTGAGTTGGTGAAGTGAGTTGAAAAGATCCACCCTCAATGTGGGTGGGCACCATCCAATCGCTTGGGGACCAGAAGGTACAAAAAAGTGCAGGAAGGGCAATTTTTCACCACTCCTCTCCCAGAGTCACGATACCCTTCTCCTGCCTTTGGACTTCAGAACTCCAGGTTCTCCAACTTTTGAACTCCAGGACTGACACCAGTGACCTACTGGGCTCTCAGGCCTTCAGCCTTAGATTGAGAATTACACGATCAGCTTCTTTGGTTCTGAGGCCTTCATACCTGGACAGAGTTAGATCAACTTTCCTGGTTCTCTAGCTTGCAGTCTATCATGGGACTTCTCTGCCTCCATTATCAAGTGAGCTAATTCCCCTAATAAATCCCTTTTCGCATACCTCTAGATATATCCTACTAGTTCTCTCTGGGGAACCCTGACTAAAACAAATAATTAAACAAAATAGAATTTAGGGCAAATAAATAAGCATTAAATGAGAATAAAGTGGCATTAAAAATGTATGAAGATTTTTTAAATGATGGCCTTAATATACTTAAAAGCATACAAATTACCAAAAGAAATGGAAAAATCCACAGACACAGTGAGAGATTTTCGAATATACATACACAACTCTATCAAAATGTGATGATTATATGGATAAAAATTAGTAAAAATAGATTTGACCAACACAATCAACAAGCCTATCAGGTATATGTACCTGTACTAAAAAATAGAGAATTCCTTTAAAACACACACACAGACCATTCATGAAAACAGATCAAACACTAAACCTCACAATAAGCCCAAATAAGTGCCAAAGAATCAGAATCATATAAACCAGACTTCTGATCATAATAACATAATAACAATAAGGATGAACCTCAAGTACATTATATTAAGTGAAAGAAGATAGAAAAAAAGGATACATATGGTATAATTATGTTAATACATCAGTCTGGAAAAAGCAAAACTACAGGGACAGAAAACAAATCATTGGTTTCCAAGGGCTGAAGTTGGGAGAGGAGTTTATTACAAAGGGACCCAAGAAAATTTTCATGGGTGATGGAGGTTCTATATGTTGACTATGGTGGTGGTTAAACGAATGTGTACAATATGCCAAAACTCAGAACTATATACTAAGAAGGCGATTTGACTTTATGCAAATTATATCTCAATTAACCTGATATTAAAAACTGTTCAATTAGTTAAAACAATAAAAAGCACTGCCTCAATGCATTTATTAAATTAGGAAAACAAAGATCAAAAGCTAATCAATTATGTCTCAATCAAATAAGTGAGAAAAGAAATAATGGTAAATATAAGAAAGAAGAAAGAGGGAAAAAACAATGATATAGACCAATCTCTAGCAGGACTGATGATGAAAATGAAACAGGCACAAATAAAAGGCATTATGAATGAAATACAGATAAAGTAGACACAAAAAACTACATTGCTTGAGTAAACACAGGGAAAGTAGAGACAAAAAATTACATTGCTTGAGGCCAGGAGTTCAAGGTACCAGCCTGGGCAGCATAGTGAGACCCTGTCTCCAAAAAAAAAAAAAGTTACAGAATATTAAAAACAACATTAGGACTTATTTGACAGCTTGGATGAACTGAACAATTTTTACATATATTTATATTTGTTTATAATATATATTAGCCACATACTTAAGGTTGTGTTTTCTCTGTTAAAATTTAAGTAAAGGAATGAGTTCTATGATATGCTTCCTAGTGTTATACTAAGACCAAATTTTATGATCTGATCTATTATTTGTCCTAAACTCTCAACAGGAATGTTTCCCCTATCACCCAAATATTATTCATATTTTTAGACTCAAGGCTTTGAACTATCCATAAGTTCTTACCATGTCTCACAAATGCTCTTTACTTGCCTTACCTTAATAATTATTGTTCATTGAACTAGATCTTACACTTCGAATTCTCAACTGGATTTAACCTAACGCTCTATAAATACTGTGGACAACTGAAAATTGCCCCTTAAGAGTGATGTTGAAGAAAGGGAGATACAATTGTTCTCCAAAGGCATAGAGCCAAAAGTAACTGAGTATACCAAAATGAGAGAAAATACAAACTTTCTCTTCTTCTTTTGGTTTAAAATTTTTAAATAAGAACCAATGGAATTTTTACCTAAAATTCTGATATCCTGATACTGCTCTTTAAAGGTAATAAAGAAAAGTCATCATACATATTTAAAAAAGGCACATTCTAAGGAGTCATATCAAATATTTCTTTGTGAAACAGATTTATGTCAAGAAAGAGCAAATTACTTCAAAAAATCTCTTAATGATAACTAAGGGCAATGTATAATTCTCAGGTGGAACCCAGATTGGAAAAAAAATTGCTATCAAAAGACATTAATGAAATAATTGGAAAAATTTAAACATGGACTATATTGATATTGTATCAATATTAAATTTTCTGAATTTCACAACTATTTTAAATCATGTAAATGAATGGCCTAGTTCAGAGGTACATGCTTAAGTATTTAAGTAAAAGTTTATAAGGTTTGCAATTTACTCTTCAATGGTTTAGCAAAATAAGTGATGTGTGTATATATGTATGATAAGAGATAAACTAAATACGGCAAATGGTAATTGATGAATCTAAATTAAAAGTAATAATATTAATTATAGTACCCTCACAAATAGTCTATAGCTTTGCCACTTTTCAAAATAAAGTTCTATTTTTATTTTTTATATTTAGATAGGGTCTCACTCTATCACTTAGGCTGGAGTGCAGTGACATGATCATAGCTTACTCTAGCCTCCAACTCCTAAGCTCAGGCCTTCCTCTCACTAGAACTACAGGCATGCACCACTACATGTGGCTAACTTTTTGGGGTTTTTTTTGGTAAAGACAGGGTCTTGCTTTGGTGTCTAGGCTAGTCTCAAACTCCTGGCAACAAGTGACCCCCCTGTCTTGGATTCCCAAAGTGATGGGAATACAGACGCGAGCTACCATGCTCAGCCAAGGTTTAAAAAATAGTCTAAACAGAAATATAAATATCCAAAAATGTTTCAAATTAAAACATATTTTCAATAAAATATGAGAAAACCTTAGAAACTGTGAAAAATATAAAATCAGAAAATATTACTTTCAAATAAAAATTAACAAATTTGTAACAAGCAATAAATGCTGTAAGCAGCAACTATGTGATTGTAGAAGACTATTTTGAGAAATTATCCTAGAACTCATATTAAAATAATAAAGAAAAAAGGGCAAGAAAAAAAGTGATTTCCAGGCTGTGATGGTTAACTTTATACATCAACTTAGCTAGGCTGTGGTATACAGTTCCTGGCTCAAGCACCAGTTTAGATGTTGCTGTGAAGGTAAATTTTAGATGTGATTAAAGTTTAGATCAGTATACTTTGAGTAAAGCATATTACTCCCATAAAGTGGATAAGCCTCATCCAATCACTTGAAAGTCTTTAGAGAAAAGAGTGAGGTCTCCTGTGAAGAAATTCTCCGTAGACTGCTTTGGGTTACAAGACTTCAATATCCCTTTCTGGCCGGGTGCTGTGGCTCACGCCTGTAATCTCAGCACTTTGGGAGGCCAAGGAGGGCAGATCACCTGAAGTCGGGAGTTTGAGACCAGCCTGACCAACATGGAGGAATCTCGTCTCTACTAAAAATACAAAATTAGCTGAGTTTGGTGGTACATGCCTATAATTCCAGTTACTCAGGAGGCTGAGGCAGGAGAATCGTTTGAACCCAGGAGGTGGCGGTTGCAGTGAGCCAAGATCACACCATTGTATTCCAGCCTGGGCAACAAGAGTGAAATTCCATCACACACACACACACACACACACACACACACACACACACAAATCCCCTCTTGCAGAAATTTCCAGCCTGCTGGTCTGCTCTATAGGTAACACTTGCCCACCTCACAATCACATGAGACAAGTCTTTAAAATAAATCTCTCTCTATATACACATCTCACTACTTCTGTTTCTATAGAGAACTCTGATTAATAAAGAGACAAATCCAGGAGTCCAATAATAAAAATGTGAATAGGTGAGAAGATGATGGAAGGGAAGCAATAATCAAAGAAATAATACTGGGAATCTTCCTGAAATAAAGAAAAATATAAATTTTCATACTCAAAGGGTGTAGTCAAATGCAGTCAAAAAAGACTTACAACTAGAATAATCTAGTGATGCTTAGGAATTTAAAGAATAAAGGAAAACAAAATTCTTATATGAGCTGCATAAGAAAACACATCATCTAAAACAAAAAATAATCAGATCAACATTAGACTTCTCTTACACAGCCATATCTAAGAAAACAGGCTGCATGTGGTGGCTTATGCCTGCAATTCCAGTTACTTTCGGAGGCCAAGGCAAGCAGATCACCTGAGGTCAGGAGTTTGAGACCAGCCTGGGCAAGATGGTGAAACCCCGTCTCTACGAAAAATACAAAAATTAGCCAGGTGTGGTGGCAGGTGCTTGTAATCCCACTACTGGGGAGGCTGAGGCAGGAGAACTGCTTGAACCCGGGATGTGGAGGGTGCAGTGAGCTGATATCGTGCCATTGAACTCCAGCCTCAGCAACAAAAGTGAAACTCTGTCTCAAAATAAATAAATAAACACATTCAATTAATTTTTAAGTGTAAAAGGTTTTTACAACAGAATTCTAAACCCAGCCTAGCTTTATCATCCATTTCCAAAGACACTATTTCACAGTCATGCAAGAACCCAGAAATTCTGACCATCCTTCTTAAAAAAATTAGGACTTTAGGAAATGCAAAATGTTTTGACTATGAATGAGTATTAGCAACAAAATCAGTAACATTTTGGGTTATTCCTAAATTTAAATAATCATTTAACAAAATTTACATAGTGTAAAAAAAAGCAACACTAAAGTTAAAGGTCGAGATTATTTCAACAAAAAAAGTATGTGTGTAGTAGTGTGTGGGGAGGGGGTGAGGATAAGAATAGGAGAAAGTAAAATCATGTTAAATGTCTCATTGTACACACGGGAAAGATTAGAAAATTTTACTGATGATAATGAAGAGAAATGAAGCACTAGTAAAATAAGAATACGACATAAAACTTCCAAATGAGAACTAGAATAAAAAAAAATATTAAGAAAAACCTGATGGGTATAGCAGAACAAAGGAAGGGAAAAAAAAGCAACGAAGTATTACGTAGCATTGATAAGTATAAATGATGAAAGTGGACTTCTCATATCAATAAGGGACACAGGCAAATCCAAGCATTCTCACTTACCAGTACATGTATTGTTATTGCCCAACTAGGTTCTTCCCTGTTGCCCAAAAATGCCAATATAATGAGAACAGCAGAAATGTTGCAGCAGAGACAGAGTTCAATTATTACAAGGCAGTCTGGTGGCAGGACAGGAGGTATTTCTCAAGTCTGCCTCCTGGGAGAAATTGGTGGCTAGGGTTTTTCAAGGAATTTAGTGGGTAGAAGGCTAGAGAATGTGGAATGCTGATTGGTTTGACTGGGGATGAAATCATAGGGGGTCAAAGCTGTCATCTGGCACTGTCTCTATTCCTGAGGGTGGGGGCATCACAACCTGCTGAGTCAGTTTCTTGGTATGGGTTACTACTGGTCAGGGTGGTCCCAGCTTGCCCATCAGAATGCAAGGTCTGAAAAATACCTCAAACACCAGTCTTAAGTTTTACCATAATGATGTTATATATAGGAGCAACTGGGGAGTTATGAATCTTGTGACTTCTGGCTACATGACCCTTGAACCATAATTTTAACTGTGTGGCCAATTTGTTCATGTTACAAATGCAGTTTCAATCCCCAAGCAAGGTGGAGGTTAGCTTCAGGGAGGAACTGTTAGTCATCTTTGTTTTAAAGTTAAACTTTAAATTCCTCCCATCATTAGTGTGACTGATGCACAAGATGCAACCTTACAAGATGCCTTTGCATCTTGTGAGGTTGGAAGCATGATGGAGTCACCTCTGTCAGATTTCTCTGACTCTCATGATTTTTGCAAAGGTAATTTCAGTAGAAGATGAGATAATAGACAAGAGAAATGTTTTCTTAAAGAAGTGTAAAAAATAGCATAAAATGAGAACAAATACATTTTTTTTTCTCACAATAACAGTGAGATCATTCTGTTCTTTGTCTAGAAATACATGACTTTTAGCCTTGTCTAGAAAACAAAATGTAATTTTACATTGCTTAAAATACTTACATCTTAGCAATTTCTAGGCAAAGGTTAAAATTAAAAGAAAATACAAAGATATGTAAAGATATATCAGGTAAATGCAAACATAAAAAGCACAGACAATAAAAAAGTAAAAATAGAAAAATGAACTTATATCAAACTAAAAAGCACTTCTGTACAGCAAAAGAAACAATCAATAAAGAGACAACCTATAGAGCGGAAGAAAATATATGTAAACCATATAATTGATAAGGAGTTAATATCTAAAATATATACCGAACACAAACAACTCAATAAGAGGCAAACAAATAACTCAATAAAAAAGTGTGCACAGGACCTGAATAGACACTTTTCTAAAGAAGACATACAACGGTGAATAGGTATATCGAAAAATGCTCAACATCACTAATCATTGAGAAAATGCAAATTAAAGCCACAATGAAGTATCACTGTACACTTGCTAGAATAGCTATTACAAAAAAAGAAAGATAAGTATTGGCAAGGATGTGGAGAAATGAGAACCCTTGTACACTGTAAGTAGGAATGTGAATTAATACAGTCATTATGGAAAATAGTATGGAAGTTCTTCAAAAAACTTAAAAACAGAACTAGCACATGATCCCACTAGTGGGTATTATTCAGAGGAAATGAAATGAGTCTTTCAAAGATATATCTGCATTCACTGTAGCATTATACAACTAATAGCAAAGACATGGAATCAATCTCAGTGTCCATCAACAGATGAATAGGTAAAGAAAATGTGCTGTATCAACAAATAAGACAATACTACTCAGCCTTAACGAAGGAAATACTGTTATTTGTGAAAACATGGATGAACCTGGAGGACTTATGCTTAGTGAAATAAGCTAGGCACAAAAAGACAAATACTGCATTATCTTATTAACATGTGGAATCTAAAAAAGTCAAACTCATAGATGCAGAGAATAGAATGTGGTTACCACAGAAAGGAGGGGAGGAGG
Organism: Saimiri boliviensis; assembly: GCF_048565385.1. Classification (NCBI taxonomy): domain Eukaryota; kingdom Metazoa; phylum Chordata; class Mammalia; order Primates; family Cebidae; genus Saimiri; species Saimiri boliviensis. The sequence goes on from NC_133453.1 coordinate 90,806,636, forward strand.
AGATGGGGAGATGCTGGTCAACAGGTACAGAATTTCAGCTGGACAGGAGAAATAAGTTCAAGGTATCGATTTTATAATACGGCAACTGTGGTTAATACAAATGTATTGTGTACTTGACAATTACTGAGTAGATATTAAGTGTTCTCTCACAAAAAATGGTAAAAATATGCTAATTAGCTTGATTTAGCCACTTCACAATGTAGACATATTTCAGAACCTCATGTTTACACAATAAATACATACAATTTTTCTTTGTCAATTAAAAAAGTAGGAATAACAAGAAGCAGAGTGGAAACTAGCATCCCAACGAAAATTAAAGCAAAATGTATTATATAGACAAAATGAATTATTTTAAACTGATTATAAAGTATAGACCCATAATAAGATATGTACTTTATGAACTTTATACTAGAAATAATATAGGGCTGAAATATGAAACAAAAGCTATTTGAAATTCAAGGAGAGCACAAAAAGATGCAAATAATTGTTTTGGGAAAATAGCTTCTTTCAAAAAGTCATTTACAAATCAAACATTCAAAAGTAAATTAAGAATTAATCAATATAACAGGTGTACCTAACCGTGTATATAACAGAGAACATAATTCTCTTCAAATGCCCACAGAATGTTTACCAATATTGATTGCATTCTGTAATACAAAGAAAATATCACTGAACTTCAAAAATTAAAAATTTTATAGGCCAGCCACTAATTATAGGATAATAAAACTAGAAACAACTGACTAAAGATAAAGAGCATAAATAAAATTACCTAGAGCCTAAACATCATTCTCCAAAGAGGAAACTGAAACATCAGTTACAGACTCCACATCTTAACAATAAAAATAAAGGCAGCAAAAGCTTTTAAGATAGGTCTTTGTTATGGGAGTGAGATACGAGATATGAGGCTGAGCTCATATTCCTATATTTTCTGTCTTCAGGTCTCCTTAAAATACTAGCAAATAAATAAATTTTTAAAGAGAAAAAAGGAAAAGGAATAAAGGGCTATCTGTCAGTGGAAAAGGGAATTGAACAATTTCAGAAAGAAGGAAATCAGAAGGAGTGGTGAGTGATAAAGAAGATCAGTAGAGGAAGGGATGAAAGGTGAGGAGGAGGGGAACCTGCTGTAGGAATCCTAGACAGGCAGGGAAATTGGATACACAAAATACAACAAACTTTAGTAGAGAACTGTGAGGCTGAAAACAAAAGAAATAATTGAAAATCAGAAGACAAAGTTGTGGGGCTAAGCATGGTGGCTCACACCTGTAATGCCAGCACTTTGAAAGGCCAAGGCAGGAGGATTATTTGAGGCCAGGAATTTGAGACCAGCCTGGGCAATATAGCAAGACTCCACCTCTACAAAAAATGAAAAAAATGAGCTGTGTGTGGTGGTGTGCACCTATGGTCCCAGCTGTATTTAGCTGAGGTGGAAGGATCACTTGGGTGAGGAACTTCAAGTCTGCAATGAACTATGATTGCACCACTGCACTCCAGCCTGGGCAACAGAGCAAGATCCTATCTCAAAAAAGAAAAAAGAAGACAAAATGTGAATTTCCCAACTACTACTTGTCACCCCAAAATGTACAGCAAATAGGCAACTTCCACCCTTATTCCAAACAAAAGTAATGGATCCTGGCCAGGCCCGGTGGCTCATGCCTGTAATCTCAGCACTTTGGGAGGCCAATGAGGGAGGATCACTTGAGGTGAGGAGTTCGAAACCAGCCTGGCCACCATGATGAAACCTGGTCTCTACTAAAAACACAAAACTTAGCTGGGTGAGGTGGTGCGCATCTGTAATCTCAGCTATTCGGGAGGCTGAGGCAGGAGAATCATTTGAACCCTGGAGGTGGAGGTTGCAGTGAGCTGATATTGAGACACTGAATTCCAGTCTGGGCAACAGAGTTAGACTCTGTGACAAAAAAAAAAGAAAAAAAAAAAAAAAAGAGAGAGAGAGAGAAAGAAAAAGAAAAGAAGTAATGGAGGTTTCTTCTCCAAAATATTGAACACAATTTTGCTGAGAACCAGGACAGCTAGAATAAGAGGCAATGCTCTCCATCAGAGACATCAGCATTTTGATATTCAGGGGTTGCAAACTATAAGGCTAACATCATGTATACCTCTTCCAAGACAAACCAGCCACTACACTAGTCTGTTCATGCACATAGAAATCAGAGCTTTTCTATTACTTTAATTAAAAAGTAAACAGGTGTCAGACATGTGAATAACATCCATGAAGAGATGTGAAGAGAAAAAGAAAGACAACAAATGGGAACGGGATATTAACCACTGAGAAAAGGGAGAATATTTATAAAACATAAAAATAACTTGGAAAAATTTCTGATACACTGCATCCATAAACAAGAGGAGGATATCTTAAAGGAAAAATAAGTGTGAAATATGAAAGAGGTCTTGGAAATTAAATATATGATTGCTAAATTCAATAGGTGATTTGGAAAAATAAGTTGAGAAAAATCTTCAGTAAGTAGAATATAAAGCACTAGGTGGGTAAAGTATGAGAAAGTTAAGAGTTACAGAAGCTTGATTCTAAAGGGTTGACATTCAACTAAAAGGAATCCCAGAATGAGAATACATAGGGAAATACAGAGGGAAAAATAATCATAGATATAATAGAAGATAATGTTTTGGAGATAAAAAAGGGTATAAGACTTAAGACTGAAAGTCCTTGTATTCCAAGTATACTACATTTTAAGGAACTAAAAAAACTCACAACTAGGTATATCTTATAAAATTTTGGACTAGATAAGGAGATCTTAAAGGCTTCCGGAAAGAAACAAGTCACATATCAATCGTGATCAATATCACTGTAGGAAATGAAACAATGTCTTAAAAGTTGTGAGAAATATGATTTGGAACTCATATATAGTAAAAGCAGTTCTCAAACATAAAAGTAAAATAAAAACTTTTTAGAAATACAAAGACTTAAAAGTTTATCTCCTATATATCCTTTAATACATGTATTGAAGAAATCAATAATAAATTACAGGCTATTTAGGATTGATCTGAGAAGAAAACTTGGAGCTTTAAACCTATTTATTAAAAAATAAATAAAGTTTGAAATATATAAACCAAGCACTGAATTCAAGAAAACTGAAAAGAAGAAAAATATAAACCTGAAGAAATAGAAAAAGATAAGAGATGAAACAAAATCAAGAAAGGTAGACTTGGATAATCACAACAAAACTGCTCCCTTATAAAGACCAATACAACAGATGGTTGTAGTGATACTTCAATACTCTCAATGATCTTAGAAAAAGAAGGAAAGTCTTTAATTTCATTAATCAAACTAGTACATGACAATGACAAGACAAAATAAAACCTAAAACCTAATCTCGCTTATTTATTCATTCAGTAAATATTTACTGAGTGTCTATTCTATGCCAGGCATTGTATCAGGTATGAAGTATACATAAAAAAAAAAATAGAAATCACCACTCACCTCTATAGAGATTAGATTTTAAAAATAAACAGACCAAATACATGATGAAATAGAGTTTAAATGAAGAATATGAAATGTCTATGTTGGGAAATTTAATAAATTATTAAAATAATAAGTTAAAAAACAAAAACCAAATGACTATCACTATAAATGACTCAAGTTATTTGATGATGTTCAATATCCAATTCTATTTAAAATATTCCTAGCAAATTAAAAACTGTACATGGTACATTTATTTAACATTATTCTGTAAGAATTAGCCAACACAACCAGATAAGAACATGATATATATAAATAATGGCAAAGATTTAGAATTACCATTAACTACTACTAACAAAATAATCAACATAAAAAAACCTGTCTATCAACTAAATCAATAAAATGGTTCAGAAAGATGAGCTGTTAAAAAATAAATATACAATAAAAATAAAAAGGAGAGCTTCATATAAATAGTAAAATAACGTAAAGTATAACAAAGAAAACAGAAGGGGATGCTGTGGTTCAAGCCTGTAATCCCAGAAATTTGGGAGGCCTAGGTGGGGTAATCGCTTGAGATTAGGAATTCAAGGCAAGCCTAGGGGCAGTTTAGGGAGATCCGGCCGTACCAAAACCAAACCAAACCAAACCAAACCAACAAACAAACAGAAGGAAGGGAGCATTCATCCCAGCGGATTCCAGCCCTTTGTAAGGCCAAGGCGGGCAGATCCCTTGAGCCTCAGAGTTTGTGATCAGCCTAGGCAATATGGTGAAATTGCAGCTCGACAAAAAACACAAAAATTAGCTAGAATTGGTGGTGCATGCCTGTGGTCCCAGCTACTCAGGAGACTGGGTGGGAGAATTGATTAAGCCTGGAAGGCAGAGGTCAAAGTGAGATAAGGTCACACCACTGCACTACAGCCTGGGTGAAAAAGTGAGAACCTGCCTCAAAAAAAAAAAAAAAAAAAAAAAAAAAGAGAGAGAGAAAGAGAGAGAGAGAAGAAAAAAATAGTTCACAATAGCAACACAAAATATATAGACCTGGAATAAATAAAACAAAAGCTGTATTATAAGAATCAATGGGAATAGGATGGAGTGATGGGTTCTTCTGCAGGATAGGTAATTGATATGGAAAAAATAAAACTAGATACCTACCCCAAGTCATACATAAAACAAACCCAGGTAGATTAAAGACCAACACATAAAAGCAAAGAAGCATAAAAATTTACAAAGTTAAAGAACACTATATACTATTAAAAAATAACGTATATTGAGTAAAATTATAAGAATAGCCATTCATATGAACATATTGATTTCAGAATAATGGTTATCTCTGGAGAGGGAGGGGAGAAGGAATGGAGATGGGCTTCACCTTTGTCAGTAATATATTATTTCTTTTAAAAAATGTGAGAGAAATTAGAATTAATGTGATGTGATTTGATTAAAAATTACTAATGTCATTATTTCCTGTACTTTTTAATAAGTTCAAAATACTTCATAGGGAAAAGTAAAATTAGAAAAATGTAAACATCTTTAATCCTTTTGATCTTCATTTGGGCTGACACTAGACTGTGAGATTAGTACTAATTTTATCCCAATTGTCACAATTCTGTTGAACAATTCATCTTTTTTTCTCTATTGTAATTTGAAATACCATCTAAAACAAACTGCAAATTCCTCTATACCCAGGTCTATTTCTGTCTTTTCTATTCTTTTTTTTTTTTTAATCTGTCTATTGCAGTCTCAAAAAGCCTTATAATACATTTTTAAATGGATAGATGTCAAAGCCTGCATTACTCTTCTCTCTACTCACACCCTTCATCACCTCCAAAATCAACATTAGCCTGGTACCTCCTGCATGTTTTTTGTTCTTTATGGCATTCAGAGTAAATGTTAGAAGATCATCAATGATTCCTGATGAAGCTTTGTTTCATTCTCTGCTGTATCCCAATAGCCACCATAGAGTGTGACATACAGTGATTACTGAATAAGTATCTGTTCCTCTGCTTTTCTTTTAATCAACAAAACACCTGAAAACCTAGGATTATATTATATTTACAGATTAATGTGAAAGAAATTTGCATTTTTTTGTGTTAGTCTTACCAACATATATCTATTTGTTTAAATGTCTCTCAGCAAAGTTTTATAGTTTTCTTCAGATAAATTGTTTATAAAGTGTTTGCTAGATCTCTTCTTGTTATTTTCCAGTTTTTGTTATTATTACTGGTAACCTTTTTATTTTTATTAATTGATTATTGATAGGAAAGTGACTATTTTACAAGTTGATTTTTACCACAGCATAGTTGCAGACATTTTCTATTAATTCTATATAGGTAATAGCAACACGTGCAAATAATGACAGTTACTTCTTGCTAGTCAATTTTATATTTTTCTTCTTTCTCTTTTCCTTGCTGCATTGGGTAGAACTTCTAGTATAATGTTTAAAAGTTTGTGTGGTAACAGGTAAACTTTTCTTTCATACTTTAAAGTGGCATGCTTGCTATTTTGAAAATGTTTTGCTTCTTATTTTTTGTAAATACCTTTTTATCATATTAATAAATTATTCTTCTATTTCTAACGTGCTAGGAGTTTTTCTTATGATTATTGTTCATTGTTATTGAATGTTTTTAATGTATCTGTTGGGATGGCCATATGGTTTTTCTCCTTTAATTTATTCAATGTTATAGATTACACTGATTTTTAAAAAATTGAACCATTTTTGAATTCTTCAGATAAAGCCTATGTGGTCAGGAAATACGAACACAAACAACTCACTTTGATTTATCAACATTTTATTTAGGGTTTCTGCATCAAAGTTGCCATGTGAGACTGTCCTATAATTTTTCTTTCTTGTATGATCTTTGCCTGATTTAGATATTAAAATCAAAAGAGAAGCCTTTCCTATTTTCTTGAAACACTTCTCTCCCTTCCTAATCTAAGTTGCCATTTGAATTATCCTCTTAATCATCCCTTTCTTTTCAAATTTATTTAAGCATTTATTTTTTTTCTTTCCTGAACTTTGTTCTTTCTCCCCAGTCTGCCACCTCACCTCCCTAGAATGTAAGCTCCACGAAAGCAAGCTGCTTATCTCTCTCCAGAAATGAGGTTTGTGTCAAGCATATAGCAGAGTCTCAAAAATACTTGGTGAACAAATAAAAGAAATGAAATCTGACTTTTCATCCATCAAATTAGCAATACAAAAACTTGTCATACCCATATTGCAAAATGTACATTATATGCATATATTAATATAATGTTTTGAAAAAGTAAATTGAAGATAAGAACTAAAAGCCTTTCAAATGTGTTATATTTTGATGAAGAAAGTGCATTTCTAGCGATTTGTTTTTCTGAAGTAATTCAATAATTTAAAAAGGGTATGAAAAATATTTTTTATCAAACATTGTTTATGACAAAAAACTGTAAATAATCTAACTGTTCAATAATCTGTGATTTTTGAACAAATTATGATACATCCATAGAATAGAATAGTATGCACTTCTAAAACTGCCATAGAAAGATGTTTAGAATACATTGTGAATTTTAAAAAGACAGTCCTAATATAATATGTACTATCATCCTATTTTGGCTAAAGAGTTCATTTCAATGTATTGAAAAAAGCCTGGAAGAATATATACAAAAATGTTGCTGTTGTTTTCATCAGGTACTGGGATTTTAAAAGGTTTTTCTTTTCTTTTCTCTTTACTTATATTTTTCTTCCTTTATACCATGAAACATTATGTTTGAGGAAGCAAAACATAAATTAAAAAACAAAAGAACTCAAATACCACGTTGTTACCAATTTAATGAGAAATCTCTGGCATTGGGAAGCAATCATTAAACGTGTGTGTGTGTGTGTGTGTGTGTGTGTGTGTGTGTGTGTGTGTGTCTGTGTGTACATGCACACATATGTGTAAATGACATCTGTTGATGGCTACCCAGTGTCTGAACACATTTCTTATTTTGGGAAATCTCAAAAATATTGGAGTCTGGGATAGTCCCTTTCCTAGTTCCTTGCTTATTGATCATCTGTTATGTGACCTTTGTTAACCAAACTAATGCTCCAGCCAGGACTTTGAATTTTGTGAGAGTGAGGCAGAGATGTAGAAAACCATCAGAGATTACTCATGGAAGTTATGGTCACACTGAAACAGCCAACTTCAATGAGTGGCCAAAGGCAGCAGAACCCAATGGCATGTTAAAGACTCTCCAGGGGAAGCTGTTTCAGCAGCAGCTTTCAAAGCAGAATTTCCTATGGTATGATATTGGCAGAGTTTTACCTTTCTTCCTTTCTACTAGTTTCTTAAGTCTAGTTCTCCAGCACCCCTACAGATTCTGTGGCTCTATGATGTTACCAAATATTCCTTTTCTGATTTAGACAAAGCTGGCTTCTATTGTTTAAAACTAAGAATTCTGATTGGTACAATGCCTAGCAAGTATCACGGATCATATTTTTGTATTTCAGAAATTGCCACCATTTTTCTAGGTAGTTCAAAAGCATACTAGAAAGAGAATGCGCTTTGAAGACAGACTGATCAGGTTTGAATATCGGCTACTATAATAACTAGTTGTGTGTGACCTTTGACAACAGACTTAACCTCCCTCAGTCTTAATTTCTTCATCTGTAAATTATGATAATTATTTCTTGTTCTTCTTCTTCTTATTTAGTAGAGGTGAGGTCTCACTATACAGCTAAGTTGGTTTCAAACTCCTGGACTTAAGCAGTCGTACCACATAGACCTCCCAAAGTGATGGGATTACAGGTATGAGCTATCCCACTGAGCCTGTAAATTATTTTTGAGGATCTGACAACATTAAAATTTTGCAGCTTTCACATTTATCTCAAATTCTCAAATTTCCTTTGGTATTTCCACATTTACATGTGCACTTTGAAATGATGTATACACTTCCATTATCTTGAACACTACTTATCAATACTGTTTCTACCTCACTAGGCTACGAAACTCGTTAAAAATAAATGCAAATGTCTGCTTTCTTCAATACTATATATAGGTTACTGGAGTACTGCTGGAGAAATGAGAAGTAACTCATATAAAGCCAGTATACCTTTTAGCCAGACTCATAATCCTATGTTCAGATAAAAACAAACAAAACAGGAGCCTTTATGTAAAAAGCACTGAGAAATGAAAAAGAACTTAAATCATTACTGAACTCTCACGAAGCCATACTAATGGAGGATTTCATTGCTAATGCACACTATAAGATAATTAGATTCTTTTGTCTTCTCCCTAAATTGTGCAGCAGGGAAGCTATCCCAGCATCTTATTTCATACCTCCAAAAATCTTCCTCAAATTCTCTCTAACCTCCACCTAATATGACTTTTCCCACCAATACATCCACTTCTCCAGTCTTTCATGACTGATTGATTATATTCTCCCTCGAACTTCCTAATGTAAGTGATTCTAGCTTTACTGGCTTCTTTCAAGTTTCCTCCCTTGCCAATACACAAAACAGCACCAAAAACTGGCCTGAATTTGAATAGTTAACAGGGAAAGACTTACAAACTTTTAAGAATTAATAGTCTCTTATCTGCTCCCACACCTTACAAGAAGTTTTCTCCTCTCTTCATCTCCCTCCCTGTCTCTACCTCCACTGCACACACCACAACATGATATATTTTGATCTAAAAACTCCATTGTGTCTTTAAAAATGCTTGGCAACCTACATTTCCCTGATTAGTCCTTTTCTCTATTTATCAACCCAGATATTTCTCCTGAGCAAAGTTCACAAATTCTACAGCCTTCTGGACATCTTCATATGAGCACCCTATGGTCATTTTAAACATGAATTTACAGAGAATAAAAAACTCATCAACTTTTCTCTTAAATTGTCTCTTTCTTGTATTATCCACCCAAATGTCAACTTTTCACATAGTCCAACAAGGAGTGATTCCTGACCTTCTCCTTTGAATCACACTCAGTGTTCATAAACCAGGAAGTCCTGACTGTTTGATTTGCTAAATATCTGTTGCATGATATTTAGATCATGAGCCGAGATCAGACTAGCATCCATGCTTTCCTCTATTTGGTCTTCCCACCTCCAGATCAGTCTCATCCAAGTCCAGTGTTTCTACTATAGTCAAAACAATCTATCTAAAATGCCAATGTCTTTCTGTTACTTAACTACATGGGTTCTCCATTCTGACTGCTGAGTTTTCAACCAGACTTAATGATCAATTAGGAGGAAGAGAGACTGTATGCTATAGTTGTTAAGCACATAGACACTACAATCTGTCTGCCTTGGTTCAAATACCAGCATTGCCTTTGCATATATACGACCTTGGTATATGACCTTGGACTAATTACTTAACCCTACAGGGCTCAATTTTTTTCCCTCTTTCTATTTATTTCCACAGGGCTCAACTGTTGGTGTTTTTTTTTTTTTTTTTCTGAAATGACAAAAGTATCTATGTTATAGGGTGGCTGTGAGAGTTAGATGAATAATATAAAGCTCTTATAAAGTGAGAGCAATATAAATGTTTGCTATTATTTTATAGCCTAACATAGAATGTATAGCCTCTCTGTACTTTAGTCTCTTCTTCTTCCACAAATAGGAATGATATGGATGACATAAATTTTTTTGACGTTAGATGATAAAAGAGATTCATGTTATATGTCATCCTCTAGTAAACATTCCGTAAGCTCCAATTTCCCCAGTGCAGGAATAAATGTACAGGTACACCTTGTTTTTTTGCTCTTCACAGATACTGTGTTTTTTACTAGTGGAAGATCTGCGACAACCCTGCATTGAGCAAGGTTGATGCCATTTTTCCCACAGCATGTGCTCACTTCATGTCTCTGTGTCACATTTTGGTAATTCTTGCAAGAGTCCAAACTCTTTATTATTATATCTAATACAGTGATCTGTGATCAGTGATCTTGGATGTTTCCACGTAACTGTTTTGGGTTGCCACAACACATGTCCATATAAAAAGACAAATTCAAAAGATAAATGTTCTGTGTTCTGACTACCCCAGAATCTGGCTGTTCCCCCATCTCTCTCCCTCTCCCCTAGGACACAACAAAATTCAAATTAGGCCAAGTAATAACCCTTCAGTGGCCTTTAAGTGTTCAGGTGAAAGGAAGAAAATCAAGTCGCAATTCAAATCAAAAAGTAGAAATAATTAAGCTTAGTAAGGAAGACATGTCAAAAACCAAGATAGGCTGACAGCTTGGCTTCTTGTGCTGAACAGTTAGCCAAATTGTGAATGTAAAGGAAAAGTTAATGAAGCAAATTAAAAGTGCTACTCCAGTTAATTTTCCTTAAACCAAAGTGTAATCCAGAGCAAAGCCCTAACTCTTATCAATTCTGTGAAGGCTGAGAGAGGTGAGGAAGCTGCAGAAGAAAAGTATGACCCTAGCAAAGCAAGTTGGTTCATGAGGTTTAAGAAAATAAGCCATCTCCATAACACAGAAGTGCAAAGTGAAGCAGTAGGTTCTCATGGAGAAGCTGCAGCAAGTTATCCAGAAGCTCTAGCTAAGATCATTGATGAAGGTGGGTACACTAAACAACAGATTTTCGTGTAGATGAAACAGTCATCTATCTTCCTATTAGAAGATGCCATCTAGGACTTTCACAGCTAGAGGAGAAGTCAATGTTCAACTTCAAAGCTGCAAAGGACACACTGATTCTCTTGTTAGAGGCTAATGCAGTTGGGGATTTTAGGTTGAAGCCAATGGTCATTTACCATTCCCAGAATCCTAGGGCCCTTAAGAATGATGCTAAATCTACTCTGCCTGTGCTCTATAAATGGAATAACAAAGCCTAGAGGACAGCACATTTGTTTGCAGCATGATTTGCTGACTATTTTAAGCTCACGGTTGAGAAACCTACTGCTCAGAAAAAAATACTCCTTTCAAAATATTACTGATCATTGACAGTGCACCTAGTCATACAAGGGCTGCAATGGAGATGTACAAAGAGATTAGTGTTGTTTCCTTGCCTTCCATCACATCCATTCTGTAGCCTATGGATCAAGTCTTTCACCTGGAAAATCCATCAACTTTAAAGTCTTCTTAAATTAAGAAATACATTTTGTAAGGCTATACCTTCCATACACAGTGTTTCCTTGATGCATCTAGGCAAAGTACATGGAAAACCTTCAGGAAAGGATTTACCATTCTAGGTGCCATTAGAAATATTCATTCCCTCTGACCTCAGTAGAGCAGCCTCTGCTTGCTGGTGCCCATCACATATCAGCCAGAGATACAGCAATCCCTTGTTTATCCCAGCTTGGCTTTTGGTCTGTGCCCACACCTCCTTCATATGTGGAAAATATAGAGGCAGGAGCAAAGAATATTCTTGATTGATGAGAAGAGGTCACAATATCAACATTTACCAGAATTTGGAAACAGTGAATTCCAATCCTCATGGACGACTTTGATGGGTTCAAGACTTCACTGGAGGAAGTATCACAGATGTTGTGGAAAGAGCAAAAGACCTATAATTAGAAGTGGAACCTGCAGATGTGACTGAATTGCTGCAATGTCATGACAAAACTTAAACAGATGAGCAGTTGCATCTTATGGCTGAATAAAGTAAGTGGCTTCTAGAGGAGGAATCTACTCCTGAAGATTGTTGAAATGACAAAAAAATATTTAGAATATTACAGAAACTTAGTAGATAAAGCAGCAGCAGGGTTTGAGAGAATTGATTCTAATTTTTAAAGTAGTTCTACTGTGAGTAAACTACTATCAAACAGCATTGTATGCTAAAGAAATCTTATATGAAAGGAAGAGTTGATCAGTGTGGCAAACTTCATTGTCTTATTTTAAAGAATTGCCACAGAAAACCCAACATTCAGTAACCACTATCCTGACCAGTCAGCAGATGTTGACATTAAGGCTAGATCCTTCACCAGCAAAAAGATTATTACTTGCTGAAGGCTCAGGTGATCATTAACTTTTTGTTGTTGTTTTTGTTGTTAGCAATAAACTATTTTTAAATCAAGGTATTTCCATAGCTGTGAGGGAAATAGTTGTGCTTTAGTCAGGAGTAGGCTGAGGTGGCCTTCTGGTGCAGCATGACTCAGTGGGTTTGAAGTGCAAGCACACAACCTTGTACATTATGTAACCACACCACGTGAGAAGCATTAGATGATGACCTATGAGAGCTCATGCTTAGCCACTATTGTCTGTAAAAGGTATAATTATTACCCTGCTAATGCTGCACATATGGCTCATTCGCATCCAGAGAGAGTAAAGCCATGTTGAAACTTTCTATGATTTCTTGAGTGTTTTTCCATCTACCACCCACTCACCCACCAACTCCTCTTGGACCTCAGTTAGAACCTAACAATTGGCATCACAAACAGGATCCTGAGGTGAGTGAGCCTTTGGTTCCTACTGATTTTGGGTCAGCCATGTGGCCACAACATGGGTTGTGGTACCCAGTGGCAGATGTGCCGGTTGGATGGGCTCTGATGGAAACCTGGACGGAGGTAGGTGGGTCCCTAACAAGCATGAAGAAGATGCTGAAGCAGCTGGAAGCACAGAGCACTGATGAATGAGTCTTTGCTGGTAGAGTTGGATGGGCATTTTTGACTGCGCTACGAGAACTACACATCCAGTCCCCAAGAGATGCAGCATACCAGCTGCAGGTGAGCAAGCAGTTGGCACAAGAGCAAGATGACCACACCCTTATTGAGTGGCTATGGGCAGCCATACAGACTGTATGGAATGATGCCATTGAAATGCCTGAAACTGAGTAAATGGCAGTCATATGCTGATTTGGTGCAAATCATCTGGGAGATGGGTATGTGGCAGGCTGCATTTGACCTGAATACCCAGAGGCCAGATGATGAACATTTCATCTCCACATGAGGAGTCTCATGTTGGGTTCTGCACCCCTGAATGCCTTTGGCTCCCCAGCAGCTGTCCCCACCCTGTATGTAGGGTGACAAATACATGAAGTGATCACTGCTATGGCAGTTCTGGGGGAAGCAGAAGGCCATTGGCAGGATTGAGGGGTCTGTGCCATAAAGAAGGGGAAGATGCCCCGCCCATGGGGGCCCCTCATGAGAGAAAAGGAGGCCCCAATGAGTGACATGCTCGTGGATGTGGATAGATTTTATTTGGCTGGGGTTGACCAAGAGAAAATCAATAAGCATCCCAATGAAGTACTCTTAACTTTGCGGTAACTGTTGTCTCGGAGCAGTAATTCCAGAAAATGCCCAAAGGGGAGAAGGACATTGCTGTGCCACCCAGTCCCACCTGGGTGCTTTAGCTCAAAGACTACTTGCTGCAGCAAGGTGGAAATGTATAGCCATTTCTGCCTGATTAAGGAACTGGCCAAGATGCCCAGTTTAGGGGGGACACCAGATGACCAGAGGCCACACGTGGAATTAGCAATCCACTGGCCCCCACCAATGTACAGTGGGTGCGGTGCTGGCACTGGTGGATACTGGTGCAGATTACAGCCTTCTTTATGGGAACCTAAATAAGTTTCTGACCAAATCTGCTTACTTTGATGGTTATGAAAGCCAGTCAGTGAAAGTGAAATCTGTATTTCTGCACCTTGGCATCAGTCATTTGGCTCCCTGTTAATATACTGTTTATGTTCTCCCATACCTGAATATATTCTGGGGCTGGACATTTTACATGGCCTGGCATTACAAACCACAGCCAGGGAATTCAGACTTCGAGTGCATATGGTGAGGCTGGTGCTGCATGGACATACGTATCACCAGCCTCAGGTTTTGCCACAATCCTGACGGGTTACTTCCACTCATCAATACTGCTTGCTGGGTGGATATACAGAGATAACTGAGACAATTAAAAAGCTGGAAGAGGTGAAGAACATATGTGACACCCATAGCCTCCACAATTCTCCAGTGTGGCCAGTTAGAAAGCCTGATAGAAGCTGGCGGATGATGGTGGACTATTGGGAACTGAATAAAGTAACACCCCCTTTGCATGCAGCTGTATCATCAATCATGGATTTGATGGGCCATTAGATGATAGAAGTGGGACAGTACCACTACGTAGTGGACTTGGCCAATGCATTTTTCTCCATCGATATTCTGACTCCAGAGAGTCAGAAACAGTTTGCCTTCACATGGGATGGGCAACCAAGAACTTTTACAGTGTTGCTGCAGGGCTATGTGCATAGCCCCACCATATTTCATGGTCTAGTTGCCACAGATTTAGCTGCCAGGCAATGCCAAAAGGGGACCACCTATTCCATTATACTGATGGTATGTTAACCTCTGATTCTCTTTCAGATTGAGAAGTGGTGGCAACCCTCTTGTGGCAAACATTTAGCAGCATGCAAATGGGCTGTCAACAAATCCAAGGTTCAAGGGCCTGGATCATTTGTAAAATTTTTGGGAGTTATCTGGTCAGGTAAGCCAAAGGCCATCCCAGGGGTTATCATTGAAAAGATTCAGGCATATCCTCAGCCTACCACAGTGAAGCAGCTGCAAACTTTAGTGGGCCTCTTCTTATATTGGTGGGCATTTATGCCCCCTTCAGCCAAATGATTAAACTGTTGCATCAGTTAACAAACAAGGGAGCTACTTGGAATTGGAATAATGCAGCTGAGGCTGTTTTCCTGGTAGCCAACTGGGCTATTTAGTAGGCACAAGCCCTATGAGTAGTTGACCAGTGGTGCCTATTTGAGCTAGATGTGCATGTGACCACAGATGGTTTTGGTTGGGGCCTGTGGCAGCACACAGCGCTTGAGAACACCAATAGGCTTTTGGTCCCAACTATGGAAGGGAGCTGAGCTCTGGCATTCCTTGATAGAGAAACAGGTAGCAGTTACATATGCCACCCTTCAGGCTTGTGAGACTGTGACAGGACATGCTGCAGTCATCATGCAGATGACTTATCCAAGAGCAGGATGGGTGCGTTCATGGGTAGTGACTCCCTGGACTGGGATGGTGCAGACATCCACTTTGGCAAAGTGGCACCTACTTGGAGCAATGGAGTATGCTAGTCCAAGTTCCTTAGCAGCAGACCTGCAAGAAGTCTTGGCACCTATAGTCCTAATGCAAGATAAGGTCATGGGACCTAAGGCCATGGGGCCTGAGGTACCCCTAGGCCCTGAGTCTTCACCATTTAAGGGAGGGTGTCCCCCCATTCCCAATGGGGCATGGTACACAGATGGGTCTAGCCAAGGTGATACAGCTGCTTGGACCGCTTTTACAGTCCAACCTAGTACTGACACCATATGGTTTGAAACTGGGTGTGGACAAAGTCGCCAATGGGCTGACCTTAGAGCAGAACGAATGGTGATGGCCAATGAGGTAACACTGACGGTAATCTGTAGTGATAGCTGGGTGATCTATTATTGCTCAACTTTGCGGAAAATACAGAAATTGCTGGTCAGTCACTGACCCATTTGGGGTCAATCCACGTGGCAAGACCTCTAGGAAATGAGTCATCAGAAACAGGTAACTATTTATCATGTGTCAGGCCGTATGTCTTTGGCCACCCCCAGCAATGATAAGGCAGATGCCTTGGCCAAGGTCCAATGGTTAGCGTTGGCACCTACATGAGATGTGGACTTATGCCTATGACAGGAACTGGGACATGCAGGGGGTAAATGGATGCAACAGGTCAATAAGCGTTGGGGTCTGTCCCTGCTCACGCAAGACATTTGGGAGGCTTGTTAGAAATGAGCGGCATGTGCTCTAAATGGAGGGAGCTGCCCAGTGTTACACAACAAGTAACGACAGGGCGAGTGCCCTTGGTCAGGTGGCAAGTAGACTACATCAGGCTGCTGCCAAAGTCGCAAGGGTATAGGCATGCACTAACAGATGCGGACATGGCCACAGGTCTGTTATTCGCCTACCTGTGGCTTACCCTTGCAGGGTGGCCGATCAACAGAATACCATCTGAGCCTGGCAATATTTATGTGCTCGACCTGTATGGTTGCCCTCTGGCCATTGACACTGATAGGGAACACATTTCACTGAACCACGCGTATAACAATGGGTGCAACAAATGAACAGAAAGTGGGGATTCCATGTGCCATACAACCTTCAAGCTGCAAGTATGATTGAGCAATATAACTGGCCCTTGAAGAATGGGTTATGCTTGCATGTCACAGCCCTGTCTTTGTGGGGCTGGAGTTCCAGGCTGAACCTGGTGCTTCAAACCTCAAATGAACAGTCATGGAAAGGCAGCCCGGCTCCGGTGGAGGAGCCGCCCCCATTCAGTTGCAGATACATACTAACGATTACTTCCTCCAAGCAGGTATGGGGATGAATGGTACCTGTTGTTACCTCCCCTAATGTTCCTGAAGGCAGGGAAACAGAAAGGCTGTGGCCATGGACCCTCCAAGCCCCGCACTGCCAGTGGTTGGCCATTTTAGCTCCCTGCAGGAAGGGCCTACAGTATGACTTGCATGTTACTCCTTGGGTATTCAATACACGGCCCCTGCGTTTGACTGCTCATAGGGGAATGGCCAAGGAAAGAACCCTCCTCTGTGAGACATATGCACTGTCTGTGTGGCTTATTATGAGCTCCCCTGTGACTTTGTCACGGATACAGAACCCAAACGAACCATGGGGAGCTGAGATGGTATGATACTGTCACCAAGGGAAGAAGCCCTTGGCAGCTGCATTGTTATCCAGGGATGAAGAGTTAGCCTCTATTTTCCCTGAGGGACGTGATCTACCTTTGTTAGTACCTGTGCCTGCCCTGTCATTTTGTCCATAGGTTAACATGCTCCAATTGCACTGTGGACTGGGCCCACAACTACACAGAGATGACCAATGTTTCCAACTGTTGGTTCTGCACTGCCTTTCCACCAGCAGCTAAAGAGGGCTTGCCTTGGCACATGCATTCAGCATCTGCAGAGAACTGGACATGGCTGGATACTTGGAATCCCATGGTCAATGCCCAAAATGTGATGCAGCAAGCTTTGGACAGAGGATGCTGCAAGACCCATAGCACACCTGCCCCCTGGCTGGCCCATAGTGTTTATGATGGGTGAAGGTGGCTAGCGGAATAACATGCAGTACACCCAGCCCAGGTACCACAGTGCATAGCGCAACACTGGGGTAACATGTTGTGGGATGGGTATCCGTCATAGCCTGTGTAAACATAATACATGTTATCACATTGAACGTATGGTGGAACAAGTGGCCCCACCATCATTGGGCCCTGATTGATTTTGTGCCCTACTGGGAGTTTATGGGTCTGTGGGGACACAGGGTGGCCTTACCTATCAACAGACAGGACTGGACGTTGTACCTGGGAGTGGCCTTATGTACCTGCCCCTGTTCTCCCCACATTGCCCAGATGCCCACATAGCTGGGAGGTGCTACGCTCTCAGTTTTTGTGAGTGTGACAAGCCCCCTGGTGATTCTACCCCTTGGCAATGACTATTCCTGGAATGGGTGTCATAATTGTAGAAGCACAAATTACTACCCTTGTACAGCACACTGCTAGGGTTCTGAATTACACCAAGTAGCCCTCCTCGTGTTAATGGATGAGGTTGATCAGATCAGAAAGGTGGTCCTGCAAAATCAAATGGCCTTACACATAGTAATTGCTGCCCAAAGAGGTACTTGTGCCCTTTTAGGAACACAATGTTGTACCTTTATCCCTGACAATCAGCAGAACATAACAACAGCCCTGCAAGGGGTCTCACAGGAGATTAAGGTGGTCAAGAGCCTTACTGACAACCCCCTGCAGAGATGGTGGGCATCCCTAGGCTCTGGCCTACACTGGGCCCTAATGGTCATAAGTAGCACAGCTGGGATCCTAGTAGTGAGCTGTTGCTCTCTGCATTGTTGTGGGTTATGGATTCAGGGCTCTGCCCTATGGGCAAATGTCCCTGCCCAGAGGATGCCCTTGGTCTAAGGGGTGGAGAGTAAGGGAAATGGCTGCACTTTTGTCAGGAATAGGCTGGGGTAGCTGGAAGGTGCAGCATGACTCAGCAGGTTTGGAGTGCAGGCACACAACCCTGCACATTATGTAACGATGTCACATGAATCACATTAGGTGATCACCCACATGAGTTTGTGCTTGGCTTGGAGCCATTATTGTCTGTAAAAGGTATAATTACCCTGTTAATGCTATACGTATGGCTTGCTCATGCTCAGAGAGAGAATAAAGCCATGTTGAAACTGTCTGTGATTCTGAGTGTTTTCCAGCTACCTGCTACTCACTCACCGACCCTCCTCGGACCTCAGTTAGAACCTGACAATAGATTTTAAAGATATAATGTGATTGCATACTTAATAAACTACAGTATAGTATAAAGGTAACTTTTATATACATTGGGAAAACAAAACAAATCCTATGGCTCACTTTATTACAACACTTGTTTCGCCGGGGTGGTCTCAAACTGAGCCTGCAGTATCTCTGAGGTATGCCTATAAATGCCCCCAATTGCAACCAATATGAACTACATATCATAGCATTTCTCATATGTAGTTACAACTGACTGCATCTCTGTCTCCATCAACACACATGATGTTTTTGGATTGTAAGAGCTATGTATTTCCCCAGCAGTTTTCCTATTGTACATTACAGTGAAATTTTATTGTGCAAATAAATGAAAGTCTAAACATAAAGGACTTATCTCAATGCCTAGAAAAGAATAGGTAGTCAATATATTTCAATTCTCGACATCAATTTTCTCACTCTCTGGTGGGGATGATGGTGTTACAATCTCCTAGTAGAGTTCCCTCTGCTTTTTATTTTGACCTTTAGCATGAAGTACCAGGCCATTAGGTGAGCCTTTTTACCTAGATCTAAGCCAATTTTTACTTCTGAGTTTCAGAACTCAAATCCCCATAAGCTCCTCACAATAAGATATTAAATTTCTATTTCCATTCCTGGGCCTTCTTTTAAAGGCTGAACACTAGAGAAAGTTGTCTGTAACAATAGTTCAAGATACATTCTTCAGACACCACAATGCTATCATGACATGGGTAAATGCAATTCTTCCAATAAACATCATCATGGCTAGAGATTTGTTAAGTTTAAAATATTTTCCAGGCTGGGCACAGTGGCTCAGGCCTTCAGTCCAGTACTTTGGGAGGCTAGGCAGGCAAATCACTTGAGCTCAGGAGTCTGAGACCAGCCTTGCCAACATGGTGAGACACTGTCTCTACAAAAAATACAAATAATTACCTGGATATCATGGTGCATGCCTGTAGTCCCAGCTATGTGGGAGGCTGAGGTAAGATGATTACCCTAGCCTGAGAGATTGAGGCTGCAGTGAGCCATGATTGTACCACTGTACCCTGGCCTGGGAGACAGAGAGAGACTCTGTTTTGGGGGAGGGGGGGGGGAAATAGTTGAAGATCCACTAATTCCCAGAGGTTTTCCATAAAGATATCTGGTATCTGGTATTTCCCACCTATTCATAACTAGAATATGAGTCTGTATGTTTCAGTATTTCTTTTTTTATTCTTTGAGACAGGGGTCTTGCTCTTTTGCCCAGGCTGGAGTGCAGTGGCATGATCTGGGTTCACTGCAACCGTAACTTCTCTGGGATCAGGTGATCCTCCCATCTCAGCCTCCTCAGTAGATGGGACTACAGGTGCACACTGCCATACCTGGCTTTTTTTTTTTTTTTTTTTTTCTAGATAGGGTGGTGTCTAGCTATGTTCAGGCTGGTCTTGAACTCCTGGGCTCAAGCAACTGGCACACCTCACTCACCCAAAGTTTTGGGATTACAGGCATGAGCCACCATGACCAGTGTTTCTTAATAAGGACATTTCAGATATTCTGGACACCAAAGTCTTTGTTATATGGAACTATCCTCTGTTCCACTGGAGATTTTTTACATTCCTGGATCCTCCTTGTAGCTCGCTCTCTCTCCAATCACTGTGGCAGCCAACAATGCCTCTACACATTTCTAAACTGTTTCTGGCAGGAGTGAGGTGCGGGAAAACAAAATTTACCATACTTGGCTGAGAATCACTTTCAGTTAGATTATTCATATAACTTCTAAAATATACTCATTTGTCTAATACAATTATTATTTTGCTGCTGATGTCTCACTCATGATAGCAAGGCAGGAAAGTTGTGAAGACTACTTCTCCTCTCAAAAAGACCTGTCTTTTTGCATATACAGCAGTCAAATTTTAGAAAAGTCAACAATTGTATTAATTGTTGACCATAGGTATATTTGCTAAATGTTATCTTTGAACCACTTTCACACATACTAAAATTTAAGCTAAACATGCAGAATTTGGAACACCTTAAAACAGGTGTCCCCAAACTTTTTACACAGGGGGCCAGTTCACTGTCCCTCAGACCATTGGAGGGCCGCCACATACTGTGCTCCTCTCACTGACCACCAATGAAAGAGGTGTCTCTTCCTGAAGTGCGGTGGGGGGCCGGATAAATGGCCTCAGGGGGCCGCATGCAGCCCGTGGGCTGTAGTTTGGGGATGCCTGCCTTAAAATATGAAAGAATGATTTTGAAAAATAACAACTCTTCAAGAACTATGACCAAGAGGTATTTTAAATTGAATAGGAATTATGTAAAATGTATACTTTGAATAAATTTATGTTAGCCATTTTACTTTGGCTTACTAGGTATAGGTGACTGAGAACTTTATTTTTAATATTATGAATGGGTATTAAATACTTTCAAATACTTTTTTCTCATTGTAAACCAAATTAGGAAAATGAAGACCAATCATGTTGTATTTTGATGGTAGAATGGTAAGTCACAGGCAAGCCCATAATACATGGGAATTTTTGCCTTTCTTATTATGACATTTAACCTCACTGCAACAGGAAAAAAAATCAGTGAAATAAATGATTCAAGTACATCAAGTAATAAGGGCTTCTGAAGTACAGTATTTCTTTAGTCGAATGGAAATGTAAGCAGTCCTTATTTAGACTAAAGATATAACCTTTTTTTGTTATCAAATAACTGCTCTGAGAGACTTCTTGCACTGTTCTGAAGATGTCAAGCACTCCTGCCTTCCCTCTTTGTACCCTTTTGCCTAAAACCCTTTCTTATTTTTAAAGATGTTTATTAAGCGTTTTTTAGTACTTATAGCACTATACTATGCACTCTGGATTTTGTCAGGGTGAAAAGCAAAAACAGCAAAAATAGCAAAAAAAAAAAAAAAAAAAGACACATTTAAAAAAACCCCACTATTTTAAAAATAGTTTATTTTCCAGATAGCAAAATAAAGTTTTAAAAAGAACTAGAAGAAACAGGCATGCATGCTGCAAGTGATAAAGTGGCAAAGTAGGGTGGTAGAAAGAACACTAAACTTGAGCTAGAAAACTTGGGATCAGGCTCCTCTGAGTTAAATTGGGCAAGGCACTTACATTTACTTTTTTTTCTTTGAAGTCTCAGCTTTCTTTTTTGTGAAATAAGAATAATAACATTTCTCTTAGAGTTGTTTTGAGAATTAACAAGCTAGCTCTCTGAAAGCACCACCATAGTATAATGACTGGCACACAAAACTAGCCACTCATTGAATGTTTCTTTTCCATAAAGTCTGGAAATGAAAAACAAGGTGGGATTACTATCTGGTGAGGTTTTTCATCATGTTCCTTTAATTGGTCTAAATATCATAACCTATATGAAGAAAAAGCCCTGAGCTTCAAGAGCAGAAACACCCTAGTTGTCTTCAATTAAACCTGTTTCCACCAATTAATTCTCCACTTTCAGTACTATTCTGTGGGGCCCAGTGATGAAAAAGGTTCAGGGGTACAAGTGCAGGTTTGTTACACAGGTAAATTTGTATCTCAGGGGTTTATTGAACAGATAGACTACTGTGTCATCCAGGTACTAAGGTTAGTACCCAGGAGTTATTTTTTCTGATCCTCTCCCTCATCCCAACCTCCACCATCAAGTAGGCTCCAGTATATGTTTTTACCCTCTTTGGGTCCATGAGTTCTCATCATTTAGTGCCTACTTATAAGTGAGAACATGTGGCATTTGGTTTTCTGTCCATACATTAGTTTGCTAAGGATAACGGCCTCCAGTTCCATCCATGTTCCCACAAAAGACATGATCTTGTTTGAAAAAGTTGTATCTTATAGCTAGATATTAATTGTAGTAGCATAATGAGAACATATACTTTAATGTATTAGGAAGATAAGTGGGTCTACAACGGTGGTTATGAGAGGTAGAGCCAAAAACAGAAGACAAGCATAATAAGAAAGTTGCTAAAATAAGAAGTTAAAGATCTGAGTTTCCAATTGTGGCACTATTTACATTTCACATAGTATGTTGCTCTGGAGGGCTATCCTGTGCACTGTAGGATGTGAAGCAGCATACCTGGCCTGCGATCATACCCCACCCATAAAGGCAATTGAGAATGTCTCCAGATACTGTCAAATGTTCCTTTAGGGAGCAAGATTCCCCTGGATGAAAACCACTGATTTAGGTGGTAATAGAAGGTAGGAGTAAAAAGAGTGAGGTAAGTAAGAATAGTGCCACAAAAATTCACAGTTAAAAAGAGGCACAATTTTAAAAAGCTTATCAATGCAAAAATGATATATATTTATGTAAATCATGTCAGGGGAAAACTGTCAGGAGTAATTCTCCAGTATATAATGCAGCATCTACCTGATACTATACAAGAAGAATGAATGCAATGTAATGAACTGTGTCAAAGGTCAGAAGCTGAGAGAAGGAAAAAATGAATTGTATGCGGACAGAGTATGGAAGTGAGTAAGAGCAGGAATAACTTTTTCAGTATACTGATTTTAATTTTCCTTTTAATTATTTTTCAGAAATTCATGGCAGTAGATTTTGCTCCCTTTATGAGTAAGCAGGTGGTCAAACATGGTTAATGGAAAGCAAAGTCAGAATAAGACATAAAAAGTCTTTGCCAAATTTCCAATTTTATCTTTTTTATATTAATTTGTAATAATTATTTTTCAGTTGGATGTATTGTGACTGTTTTCTCTAATTTGCAACTTGTCTTTTCATTCTTTTTAAGGTGACTCTTGATGGAAAGAGTATCACAATTGTAATGCAATACAATTAAAAAATCTTTTCCTTAATGGCTTTTTCATCTTTTCATCTACTTCGAAAATATTCTCCCAAAATTTTTATAGTTTTATTTTTCATAGTTGAGTTTCTACTCTACCTAGAGCTGATATTTACATATGACATAAAGTAGGAGTCAAATTTCATTTTCCCCCTAACAAATAATCAATGATCCCAGTATCAGTTATTGAAAAGTCAACCTTATCTAATGCCAGCTCTTTCAACAGACGTATTCATAGATGTATCTAAGCAATCTATTTTGTTCCACTGGTCAACTGTGTATCTTTCACTAGTATAACACTCTACTAATCACTAAAGTGTTATATTAAATCTTCATATAAAGTGTTATATTAAATCTTCATATAAGTAAAGTCTCCCTACTTTACTCTTCCTCAAGAATGTCATATCACTATCTTTACTCTCTTATTTCTTTATTAAGCACACTTATTTTATATTCTTCCGGTAATTTAAAATATATAAATATGTTTATGAGTCTGCTTCTTTAAAATATAGTTTCTGACATTCATTCATGATGCCTTGGTTTATAATTTTTGATAGTAAATTCATATTTTGGGGTAATTTTACCTGTGGAAATTTTGGGGGTCCTGTATTGAAGGTAGATTGCTTCGGTGAGAATTTATGTTTGCTTCTACTGGCTACTTGGAAGACAATAAGCTTGGGACTATCTTAAATTCTTGGCTTTAATTTAAAAAAAATTTTTTTTTGGTACCGCTTATGTAGTATAGCAAACCCACAATACAAGCTTGATATTCAAATGATCAAAGAGATATTCCATTTCTATGCTCAATGTCAAGGTTTAAACTAACCAATTTTCCTTGCAGTGCCATGGAAAATTATAGCTGATTTTATTAGGTATCCTTTCAATAAAGATGTAGATATTTGGAAGTCCATAAGTGGACCTTAAGTACAGACTCTCTACCTTGGATGTGTCCAGGATTTTGACTGTCTCCTGTTCTTCTTTCAATAGGAGGTCATGAAAACAAAACTGTAACCCAGAATTTACCAGGTTCAGCAAATATCCTTAAGGCTTACCTCACTGGACACTACTTTTATGTAGGGTTTGTGTTTGTTTTAGTCTCTTACTATTTGCCATCTTTCCAGTTCATAGTTGCATATAAACACTATTTTTATGTTTCACATCATTTTTAGTTGTTTACCATGAGATGTCAGGGTACCTAAGTTCACCATAGTAACAGGACATAAAGTTTAAATTTTATTTTTTTCCTCTCAGCTTTATCTTTTACCTTA
The DNA here is from genome assembly GCF_048565385.1 of Saimiri boliviensis. Taxonomy (NCBI): domain Eukaryota; kingdom Metazoa; phylum Chordata; class Mammalia; order Primates; family Cebidae; genus Saimiri; species Saimiri boliviensis. The sequence goes on from NC_133453.1 coordinate 90,831,285, forward strand.
TTTCTTTTAGAATGCCTTTAATCCTTTTTCTTTCTGATTGCAAAAAAGTAACAAATATTTACTTTGAAAAAAATTCAAATGGTATGGAAGTATAAAAGTAAAAAACATAGTTCCCTTCCCACCTCCATATAACCCCAAGATACTGCTAACAGTTGGCTCTTGTATAATATTTATAATTTTATAAATTATTAGGTTCAGTGAACTTACCACTGTTTACTACCACTCAATATGCTGTAGAAGCTTAAATGTAGAATGCCCCTATGTAGCTGTCATGCTACTTAATCAATATCTGAATTGGCTTTGGGCTACCATTTTCTCTGGCTATTTGCTGAAAACCCATGGTAACTTATTTAAAAGATGGCCTGATTAAAATACTCCTTCTACCATAAAGGTTACTTAATGTGAAAAAAATTGCCAATGTTTGCTTTAAAGCTTGTCTACTTTATTCAAAAATGGCTCACATGTGGTTTCTGGTACACTTTTGGAAACAAGGACAGATAATCTTTAAGAACTAAAATTAATTTCTGACAGAGATTGGTCATAGAGTCTGCAAGAAAATCTGCAAAATTTATTCAAGAAACTAACTAAATAAAAAGTAACATTTATGTCAACCATGATTTAAAAAAATAGTGATAGAGGTAGGAAAAGAAATAAGTGGAAGACATTTTTGTCTAAATTATAAAAAGCTGATAACAGAATGAGAGAAAAATTATAGGCAATAAAGAAAAGCCTTATGAGAAAGGAAATAGTATAGTATGCTATTTGGTGTTGCAGTGAATAACATTTACATAACATTAATAAGGTAAACACTTGTTTTTGGTTTAACTATATTTGAGGGATGGGATGACAAAGAGGTATGAGGTGATAGAAGTATTCTAAGTCATCTCACATGATAACAGACAAATAATTTATAACTTCTACAAAGAATGTCTAATATTGGCAAACCTAGAGATAGAGGGGGGAGAAACATATTTAGAAACAGGTGCCTGAAAACTAGCAAACAAGTTTTCTTTTGAGACAGAGTCTCACTCTGTTGCCCAGGCTGGAGTATAATTGTGTGATCTCAGCTTACTGCAACCTTCGCCCCCAGAGTTCAAGTGCTTCTCCTGCCTCAGCCTCCTGAGTAGCTGGGATTATAGGCACGTGCCACTGTACCTGGCTAATTTTTGTATTTTTAGTAAAGGTGGGGTTTCACCATCTTGGCCAGGCTGGTCTTGAACTCCTGACCTCATGATCCACCTGTCTCGGCCTCCTAAAGTGCTGGGATTACAGGTGTGAGCTACCACGCCCGGCCAGTAGTGAACAAGTAAAAGCAGTTATCTCTAGATGAATTCCAAGGGAGGGGGCACTCAATACTATTTAACATGCACACATAATACATGAATAAAAATTTTTAAAGGAGAAAAGAGTAAAGCCATAACAGAGAATCTAAGGTTGCCTATGCCTTTTCACTCTACTCTGTGTTTTAGCACCCAAGTAAGGTAATGTGATGCAATGAGTGCTGGATTCCGATACATACAAATCCCAATCTGAATTCTGGCTCACTAACCGACTAACTTGAAAGTCTTTGGGTAAATCAGTTAATGTTTTTTAGAGTATATTCCTTTATATAGAATCTGGAAATAATGATTTCTATCAAGCAGATTTATTTAGGGGCCTAAGTATAATCTATATGTAGCATAGGGCCTTAAAAATGCTCAATTAACAGGATTTTCTGTCATTAACCATTATCTCTCTTCTTGCCAATAGTAACTATACAAACCGTCATGTATATTATGATTTTGTTTTCATTCTGAAATCTGAATCACATAACAATCAGTTGAATGTTATCATCTATACTTTACAGTTGAGCAAAAAGATTAAGAAAACTTGCCTAAATTCTCCTATTAGTAGGAAATTAAATTAGCAATAAAACTGTATATTCTTAGTTACTTACTGTCTCATGTAAGCAAACAGGAAAGCACAGAAAATAAGAAGTGATAGTCTATTCTGCTTAGTAGAATGTTTTCACCAATAAAGTTAGCTATAAGGTGATTAATGGTGGGGGAAATAGAGGAAAATTTCCAAACAGAAAATAACTCTGAACTTAAGTACCAGCCCAAAGCCCAAGGCTCATTTTCTTTCTTCCTTCCTTTCTTTCTTCCTTCCTTTTTCCTGTCCTGTCCTGTCCTGTTCTCCCTCCCTCCCTCCCTCCCTCCTTCCCTCCTTTCATTCCTTCCTTCCTGTCTTACTGTGTCACCCAGGATGGAGTGCAGTGGCACAATCACAGCTCACTGTAGCCTCAACCTCCAGGGTTCAACCATCTTCCCACTACAGCCTCCTGAGTAGCTGGGACCACAGGCACAAGTCGGCATGTACCATCACACTCAGCTAATAAATTTTTTTTTTTTTTGTAGAGACAGGGTCTCACTATGTTTTCCAGGCTGGTTTTGAACCCTAGGCTCAAGCCATCCTCCTGCCTTGGCCTTCCAAATGGCCAGGATTACAAGTGTGAGCCACAGTGCCCAACTTTAAAATTTTGCTAACAAGTTAGATTCAATTATGATCATGTGTCTTCCTTACCTAACTCTGTCATTCATTTGTACCTATGCTCTCATAATTTTGCAAGGCTCTAAAATTTGTCTTTCTGTTAAGATGACAAGGGAGAACAATTACATATAACTTCCAGGAATGTGGGCTTGAATGTAGTAACTTTTCACATTTGGTATCTGGCCTGGTTATGATTCATGAGTTGTAGGATAAAAATCTCACGTCTAATTCCTGTGACAACTACTCCCTAAATCTCAAGCACAACTGTTTAGGGCACTATGAACCATCTGTGAACCAGCTCTGATGGGTCAGACCTGCAAATCCAGGTCCATTAAAAATGAAACAGAAAATGTAGATTTTTGAGAGCAGAAACTTCGTCAGCCTTGTTCACTGCTGTGTCACCAGTGCCTACTACAATGCCTGGCAAACAGCACTCAGTAAATATTTGGCAAATGAATAAATTTTTAAAAAGTAAATACTAATTCCTAAGTACTTATTTGAGTTTTCAGTCTACAAAGACAAAATGATCAAGTACAAAGTAAAATAATGAATTAATTTTATAGCTCACGACATATTTCCTTAATTTAAAAAAGTCACATACTATAGATTGAATGGAGTGCTACCCATTAGAAATAAAAATTCTCATTCTTATACACATGCAAAGCCAATGTTATGGTTTAACTATTGTCTCATAATGTAGTACTTTTACCCATTCTTTATTAGTAAAAATAATAGTAACTGTAACAGTGCTTTCTAACCTAAACTCTTATAGCCACTATAAAAATATAAGCTTTAGGCCGGGCGCAGTGGCTCACGCCTGTAATCCCAGCACTTTGGGAGGCCGAGGTGGGTGGATCACGAGGTCAAGAGATCGAGACCAACCTGGTCAACATGGTGAAACCCCGTCTCTACTAAAATACAAAAAATTAGCTGGGCATGGTGGTGCGTGCCTGTAATCCCAGCTACTCAGGAGGCTGAGGCAGGAGAATTGCCTGAACCCAGGAGGTGGAGGTTGCGGTGAGCCGAGATCGCGCCATTGCACTCCAGCCTGGGTAACAAGAGTGAAACTCCGTCTCAAAAAAAAAAAGTAAGAAAAAAAAAAGAAAAAAAAAATATAAGCTTTATATACATTACCTCATTCATTCTTTGTAACAAACTTATAAAATATTATCACCACACTTTACAGATGGAGAAATTGGAGTTCAAAGAAATAATTTGCCTATTTTATTCCACAAAATGGTGAAAGCTAGATAAAATCAGTTTAACTCTAAAATACCTTGTTTTCCGGCAGAGACAGTAAACACACATACACAGACTCACACTACATCTAGCACGCTATCTGAACCCAGGCACTAGAGAATATTTGCTCATTCTTTCAACATTTTTGAACACCTATTATGTTCCAGGCACTATGCTAGGCTCCCTTAAAGATCACTTTTAATTCTGAAATACAAATAAAAAATGGAACCTGCTGAGATTCTTCTCCAGAATCAGTGCTGAGAAGTAGTCGGAAAATTTCTTTACTCTCTATTTATATATGTGTGATATGTGTGCTTTTGTTTGTCCTACTAAACTATACACTTCTTTGAGGCAGGGTGAGATCAGATTCATCTTTTTGGGTGCCTGAAAATGGCCCAGCCCAGTGCTTTGCTCATAACCAGTTTTCAATATACACTGCTAAAATAAAAATATACATACATAAATTGTACTAATTTTCCTTGGCTGAGAAAAAATTTAAACAAAAATGTTATCTTCCAATTTTTTGTCAATTACAACTTAAAAAAAACCCCTCATATAAATGTCAGAACAAGATAGCTTTATTATTTTAAATATTTTACTTTATTGGTAAGGTTTAATAAGATTGTTAAATTTTAATGGAAATATAAGATAAACAGAATATTCTACGTAAACAGGCTTTGTTTGCTTTTAATATACTATAACCTTAGGCAATATTGTTTTTTATAATATGGCTTTTCCCTACAATCCATATTAGCACATGTGATTCCACAAGGATAAAAATATTCCATTTAAAAAAGTATAATAATAATTTTTCTATTTTTTATCAGAGCTATTATGATTACAGAAATACCTAAATACTTGATTCTGTAAGAATTATATATAAAAAAAGAAACTACATCCTGACAGGAATTATTTTATTTCCTCACCTGACACTATACTTTGCTTCTTAGTCTAGATAAAAATAAAATCAATTTGAAAGGACAGATTTTAATCTCAGATGTTACTGAGCATTTTTTTTTTATTAGTGGAAAAAGATATGTAGCAATTCATGCTACGAATTAGAGATCAGAATCTGGCCCTAAGTTTACATGATTGATGGGCTTCTATCTGAACAGGCGTAAATGTGAATGGCAACTGTAATAATGCTTACAGAGAGAGTTAATGCAACCTCAACCAGTTTTCCCTGTTGTCTTCAGCGTAACATTACTTCCACTACAGCAAAATGTTTTTGAAACTCACAAATTTAAAAATCCTATGCACTGCTTAAAAATGACACAAAACAATCTATACACACACATTCAAAACATGATTCTAATAGGCAGGACAGACTACTTAAGTTAAATACTCATTGCAAAAACCCTTCAATAACCAGTTTCTAAAATTACGTGTTTAGCAAGGGCACAAATCATTCATTTTTTAGTCATAAGGAAACTCTGAAGATAGAATAGCTCATTATATAGTAGCAGATTTTTTAATACATTCTTTTCTGCTCACATGGACACATGATATTTATTTCACTGGGCCTGATTTCTCACTGGAAATTCCATCTGTCTCTAAAATCAGAAACTTCCTTAGACTCATTCTTCTTTGATAGAAAGGAAATACTACAGTAATATCTTCTGGCAACCTGAGGGTGGGCTGGCTTTAAGTGTACCCAGAAGAGAAAAAGGACACAGCTGGGAACAATGGCCATGCAAGCCTTGCTGTTATTAACCCCTGTTTTTCAATTTATCCTCTGAATTACAGTTAATTCTTCTTAGATGGAATAATATAGAAATGAACTTCTGGTAGGCATAAACTTACCTTACATATTTAATATAATTAATCTGTACTTCTGGTATCTAGCAGTAAGATCTTAAGTAATTCAGTCCATATAGTAATAGCTGATCAATCTCAAGAGAAAAATTATGGTAATAAAGGGAAGTAGTATTTACAAGTGTCAATTTTTAGGTTCCATGTCACATATTTTACATATGTTTTCACATTTAATATTCTAAAGCAACTCTTTGAGATACCTATGATCATTTCCACTTTACATATAGGTACACTAAAGATCAGAAATTTGAAGTAACACAGTAATACATAGCAGAACCAGGAATTAAGCCTAGGTCAAAGTGACTATACTAATGATGAAATGAAATAATAAAGTGAAGAGGTAAATATGAAAGTAAAAAGACCCAGTAATTCAAATTCAAGTAATGGTAAAGTAACTTAAATCACAATAGCTCTCCCACTGAATAATAAATGTAAACTGTGATAAAAAATACTACAGCCAATAAATAAAACACAATTATGTGAAGACATACTAGAGAGTGACCAAATGTAGGCAGAAATAGAAAGAGTGAGGATTTGATCCTTGAAAGAGGATAACATCACTGGGTAAGGTCTACATTTATATGGCTCTCCTGAGGTACAAGGGTGTATGAGCAAGTAGAACTTAAGCAGAAGGCCACAGTCTTACCTGCTTGAGGTATCAGAGGTCAGAATTCAGGGCTGAGAGAATGGCTGAAAATCATGGGTGGGGGAGGGGGGTTCCAGAAAGGAGGAAAACACAGAGGGGGAGTTATAATATTTATCAATTCCCACCTAGGCTGGCACCTAAAATGTACACGCATGGGAAAGACTCCAAAAAACTCAATGGAAAATAACAGCTGGAAAGAGAAAATAAGGATTTCTCCTACTGCCCATTACATGAGACAAAGAGTTTCATGTTTGAATCCCATCAAGCAAAAGCAGATTGGTAACACCTCAGGTTTTCCACAGAAATCCACAAAGGACCACATTCTAGGAGTAAATATTATAGCCCTATACACTAAGGAAGTTGCCAAACCAGAATAGATCCACCATCTAACAAAACATCAAACCAAGCCTTCACTAGATAGCTGAGCAGCTACTGATTTAGCTGTTAGAAAAAAGGTCAATACTCTTCGGAAGAAGATAATAGAATGTAGAGTCTCTACCGTGTTTCGTCTATATCTAATATACAATAAAAAATTTCTTAGAAATATAAAGAAACAGAAAAATATAAACCAAAGTCCATAGAAAAGGCAGCCCATAGAATAGACTCAGAGATGATTCATACATGTACTTAACGGCAGCCATTACCAAGTACGTAAAGCAGAAGATCATCAGAATAAATGCCCAGATAGCATTTCAGCAGAGAAATAAAACCAATAAAAAATAACCAAGTACACCTAAAAATAAATAAAATTTTACATTATGTATATTTTACCATAATAATTTTTTTCAAAAGTATCAAATGCAAATTATGAAACTAAAAAGTATAGTATCAAAATGAAAAATTCACTGGACGGGCTTAACAGCACACTGGAGATGGCAGAGAAACCAGCCAGTGAACTTGAAGAAACAGAAATTTCTAAAGAATAGTTAGTTCTATGTAAGTTGTATTACATAGAATATCTGTGACAACTGCCTGAATACTATATGGGACATGACCAAAAAGAAGATGTAATTCTAAAAATGTAATAATGATTAGAAAGACTTCACTAGAATAAGCTTTACTAGAATAAGCAGGCGAATTAATGTTAACAATTCATAATGAGGTTGGGTGTGGTGGCTCCTGCTTATAATCCCAGCATTTTGGGTGGCTAAAATGGGAGGACTGCTTGAACCCAGGAGTTCCAGACCAGCCTGGGCAACATGGCAAGACTCTGTTTCTACAAAAGATCAAAAAATTAGCTGGGCTTGGTGGTGTGCAGCTGTGGTCCCGGCTACTCAGGAAGCTGACATGGGAGGACTGCTTGAAGCCAGGAGGCTGAGGCTGCAATGAGCCACATTCATGCCACTGCACTCCAGCCTGGGCTATAATGCAAGACCCTATCTCACACACACAAAAAGAATATATATATCTCAAAAAACACAGAGACTCTATCTTAAAAGGAAAGAATATGTGTGTGTGTGTAAATTAAAAAAAACTTGTTCATTTTGAAATGTCAACAATGTTTCTTAATTTTGTAGCCATAATAATAAAAGGTGGCCCTGGTTTAAACAAATATGGCAAAGGAAATCTTACCTAAGTTCATTTACAAAGTATAACTATTAGTATGATTATAAATATAAATGCTATACCATCTCTAAAGTCATAGGGCATTTCATTTGTTGATGCATGTAGTAGGTATCCTGTGATCTTGAATCTGTACACCTATTGTTTGAACTCTGAAGTCAAGTAAACAAACAAGCAAAATGATAGCTATTGCTTCAAATTTTAACAAATAAAGCTAGAGAGCTGATGGAAAAATAAATGATCAAGGAACTGTCAATGTCCAGGAAACAGTGGTGTAAAATACTACTAGGCAAAACATGTAGATCTAGTCATAGATCATGTCTTGTCACAAGTGAAATAACCTCATTTCACAGGTTGAACAGAAGAAATTTGTTTTCGGAATTCATTTTCTAATTTCTATTCATACATGTATATGAATATATATGATATGTATATCATGTATATATATATATATATATATATATATATATATATATATATATGAGAGTTATGGGTTGAATTATGTTCCCCCAAAAGATATGTTCAAGTCCTAACCTTTAGTACCTATGAGTGCGAACTTACTTGAAAATATAGTCTTTATAGATGTAATTAAGATGAGGTGGTACTGAATTAGTGTAGGCCTGAATCCAATCCTTATAAGAGCAGAAGAGATACAGACACACAGGGAGAATGCCACGTGGTAATGAACACAGAGATTATAAGCCGTGAAATGCCAAAAACTGCTGGCAACACCAGAGCCAAGCAAAAGGAACAAATTCTCCCCACCAGGCTTCAAAAAGCAAGGCTCTGCCAACAACTTAGTTTTTGGACTTCTAGCCTCCAGAACTGTGAGAGAATAAACCTTTGTTATTTTAAGCCACACAATTTATGGTAATTTGTTATAGCAGACCTAGAAAAATTAATAGAACAAAATTGTCTGTTTATTTTTATTTTTCTAGTGGAAATATTGAATCAGTTTTTCAGACCACATAAACATCCGATCAATGTGTACATAAAAGAGATTTAATCCCAAGAAGATTCCTCAAATCACTCTGTCTTATAAATGGAATATTTCTCCAAATAATAGTGGTTGACTTAAAGTTTTAGAACAGTCCATGCATACCCTACATTTTTAAACAAAATTTGGAATGTACATAGTTTCTGTGAAACTCAGGTTAATAACTCTTGGTATAATGTTTTCTAATGTGGTTTCTGGATAAATTACATTTTCATATTTTTAAACATAAACTTTAAACTGCTTGTTTGGACACTTCAATGTGAACAAAATTTACCAGTGGTGAAACAAATATAATGAAGTAAAACAAGTTTGGCATAAATAGAATGTGCAAATTCATTATTCTTTTTTAAGAGTTGAGCTTGCTATGAAGAAACCTGTTTTCAATTATTTTTATTGAATTACATGTTAGGCAATGCTAAGAACCTAAGCTTATTGCTTATTTTATCTATTCCATTTAATCCTGACAGTTATATTATTATTAGCACTCAAATTGTAGAGATATACGAATTGGGGGTGAAAGAAAATCAATAATTTGCCCGTGGTCACACAGCTGGTAGAATGCATAGTTGTGGTTAATCAATCATCCTTAATCAGTTCTGTGAATTTGTGTCCTTATATGTAGGGATACCTCATTTTATTGTGTTTTGCTTTATTGTGCTTCACAAATTGAATGTTTGTGGCAATGCTGCATTGAGCAAGTCCATCGGTGCTGTTTTTACCCACAGCATGTGCTCACTTCATAACTCTGAGTCACATTTTGGTAACTGTCACAATATTTCAATTTTTTTCATTATGGTATCTGTTACGGTGATCTGTGATCAGTGATCTTGGATGGATCTACTGTAATTGTTTTGGGGTGCCACAAACTGCTGCAATATAAGAATGCAAGCTTAACTGATAAATGTTGGGTGTTCTGAATACTCTTCTGCCTGGCTGCTTTCCCATCTCTCTCCCTCTCTTTGGGCCTCCCTATTCCCCAAAATACAATATTGAAAGTGGGCTAAGTAATAACCTATAATTGTCTCTAAGTGTTCACATAAAAGGAAGAGTCACATGTCTCTCACTGCAAATCAAAGCCTAGAAATAATAAAGCATAGTAAGGAAGACGTCAAAAGCCAAGACACGCCGAAAGCCAGGCCTCTTGTGCCCAATAGTTAGCCAAATTATGAATGCAAAGGAAAAGTTCTTGAAGCAAATTAAAAGTGCTACTCCAGTGAATACACAAGTGATAAGAAAGAAAAACAGCCTTGTTGCTGATACAGACCAAATTTTAGTGCTCTGGATAGATCAAACCAGCCACAACATTTCTTTAAGCCAAAGCTGAATCCATAGAAAGGCCCTAACTCTCTTCAGTTCTATGAAGGCTGAGAGAGGTGAGGAAGCTGCAGAAGAAAAGTTTGATACTAGCAGAGCCAGTTGATTCATGAGGTTTAAGGAAAGAAGCTGTCTACATAACACAGAAGTGCAAAGTGAAGTAGCAAGTACTGATGGAGAAGCTGCAGCAAGTTATCTAGAAACTCTAGCTAAGGTCATTGATGAAGGTGGCTATGCTAAACAACAGATTTTCAGTGTAGATAAAACAACCTTCTATTGGAAGAAGATGCCACCTAGAATTTTCATAACTAGAGAAAAAAGTCAGTGTCCAACTTCAAAACTTCACAGGACCCACTGATTCTCTTGTTAGAGACTAATGCAGTTGGTGACTTTAGGTTCAAGTCAATGTTCATTAACCATTCAAATAATTCCAGGGCTCTTAAGAATTATGCTAAATCTACTCTGCCTGTGCTCTATAAATTAAACAACAAAGCCTAGAGGACAGCACATCTGTTTGCAGCATACTTCCCTATTACAAGCTTGCTGTTGAGATGTACTGCTCAGAAAAAAATACTCCTCTTGAAAAATTACTTCTCACTTACAGTATACCTAGACATACACGAGCTGTGATGAAGGTATGCAAGGAGATTCATGCTGTTTTTATGCTTGTTAACATAGCATTCCTTCTGTAGTCCATGAATCAACTCTTCTAATTTGCAAAGTCCATTGACTTTCAAGTCTACTTAAAAAATATATTTTGTAAAGTTATATCTGCCATAGATAGTGAATCCTCTGACAGACCTGGTCAAAGTAAATCGAAAACCAATTTACTTTGTCAAGTCAAGTCAATCAATGTGGTAATACCCACTGCTGACTTACTTTAATAAATTGCCACAGACATCCCAACCTTCAGCCATAATAAAAGGTCATGCCTGGATGTTGATGGTTGCTGACTGGTCACCATGACTCTGACTAGTCAGCAACCACCAACACACAGGCAAGACCCTTCACTATTAAAAGGAGGCCAGGATGATGGTTTATGCCTGTAATCCTAGCATTTTGGGAGGCAACGGTAGGCAGATCGCTTGAGCCTAGGGGTTTAAGACCAGCCTGGGCGACATGGCAAAACCCTGTCTCTACAAAAAATATAAAAATTAGCCTGGTGTGATGATGCATACCTGTATTCCCAGCTACTTGGGAGGCTGAGGTGGGAGAATCACTTGAGCCCAGGAAGTTGAGGCAGCAGTGAGCCAAGAATGTACCACTGCACTCCAGCATGGAAGAGAGAATGAGACCTTGTCCCTCCAAGTCCTGAAAGAACCTCCCTTTTTCTTAGCAAACTATTTTAAAATTAAGGTATATGCATTGTTTTTTAAAGACATAATGCAATTACATACTGAATAGGTTAAAGTATAGTGCAAAGATAACTTGCACATGTACTGGGAAAAAAATGTATGGCTTGCGTTATTGTGATAGTCTGGAACCATACTTAACAATATCTCTGAGGTATGCCTGTAGCATTCTTATAAATCATACTTATGTTCAACTGTCTTTCTAACCTCTAAAAGTTTTTACCAGTATAACTTTCCCTAAAAACATGGAAAATAAAAATGAAATAGCATTTTGGATTAGTATGATAAATATCTGTGGCTTATTAATTACGTGGTCACAAATAAAATAAAATTAATAAAGAACAAAGAGCTTGATTCTTAATAAAGCTATCTTCCACCAGTATATTCTACTGGTTAAAGAAAGCTGCAGCTCAAAATAAGATATATGTGGATGAGTTAGAAAAGTATATGTAAGAAAAAGAAATTTGATAGTATAGTCAGTCTTCTCTATCTACAGGTTTTGTATCTAAAAATTCAAGCAATCTTGGACCAAATATATTCAGATAAAAGACCTTAAAAATAACATGACAACAATAAAAAATAATCAGAGTAAAAAAATAAAGTATAACAACTATTTACGTATTAGGTAGCATAAGTAATATCAAGATGATTTAAAGTATAAGGAGTATATACGTGAGTTATGTGCAAATACTGCAACATTTCATATAAGGGACTTGAACATCCCTGGATTTTGGTATTCATAAGGGGTTCTGGAATCAATCCCCTGCAGATACCTAGGGACAAAAGTAGGCTGCTTATGAGGAAGCATGGTTTATGGGAATATTTCTACTAATTAAACAATGGTCAATTTTTAGTAGTTTTTAAAAATACTTAAGTGGATTATACCAAACTAAGACAATATTTAAATAATATTTAAAATGCAATTCTAGGAAAGTAAGTTTTAGAAACAGTTAATAAAAGTGCACACAGGGTTATAAGAAAGAATTTTCTGCTTCTGAGGGCTGTTATACTAAATTGACTTGCTGAAGGAAGCAGTGGAATCTGTTTCTTTGAAGATTCTTACAAACAGAAGGCATACATTATCAGCAGTTCAGAAAGGTTTAGGTGCATCTCTGCCAGAAAACAGCCAGTGGATATAACCACTTCATGGTTCCATAAACTCTGGTGACTGCATAATAATACTATTGTTATAATTGTGAGGCAAGGGCAACACAGCTGCTTTTTCTTTGGCGATCAGGATTTGCTGTCCAAAAAGTTGCAGAATAAATTGAATGTAATTAGATGAAATTTTCCCCAACGGAAAAGCAAGAATTAATTTTGACTCTAGTTACTGAAAGAAAACTCAGAATCTCTACACTGGGCTTTTTAAACATTTATCATCTCCTTTATTTATAGAAAGCATTCCTCTTATGTGAAATTTAAAAAGCAGACACGTTTTTATGGATGACCTTAGGCCAATAAGTTGAATTAACACTAAATAAAAAATTCTAAGCATATATATATAGTTTCCTCACATAAAATCCCCTAAAGGTGACATTTTAGTGAATTCAACTTAAATTTTTAAAAGTTTATATTTTCATTTAACTTTATTTTCATCTACTTAGGTCTTTACTTTTCATGAATGTAGAAAAGAAGGCAGATTCCTTAAACACTTAAAATATATGGTCAACTTCTTTCCAAGTGAGCTTTTCTTTTAAAGGTAATATAAGTAATTTGAAATTTGAAGGTGGCATTGTGGTCCACAATCCTTGCCCAACTGCTCTTTCAGGAGCAATAGGAGTTGTCATAGAATTAACTAAAAGTTCAAGCAAATGTTTTGATGCAGAATTCTCACAAAATATAAAGCTGTAAGAGTTGTAAAAGGATGGCTTCCCAAGATTTTGGAGAACTTTAGATTAGTTGTTAAAGAAAAGAAAGGAAAAATGCTGGAATACCTTTAACTACATAAAATTCATAAATAGTAGGACTAACTCTAAAATAAATAGAAAATAATTCTAATTTCCAATTTTATTTAGTATTTACAGTTATATAGGTATCCAAGACAGATATAAAAAAGCCCTGTTTTCAAGTATAGGTACTTAATTTCTGTTATTTAAGTCCTTGTTCTGTATTTAGGGATTTAAGATAGCTTTATTCTATCTGTTATGTTACTCTAGAGGTAAGGGCAAATGCATCTTAAGGTAATTTCTGACATGCAATAGTGTTAAAAGAGAAAGAGAAAAGAAAAGAAAGAGCTATGCACATAAAAATTTCGATGGTAAATAATACTTCCCATTTTCAATTAAAACCCAATATAATTCTATTTGTTTCTACATAATTAATAACAGAAAACTCATAGTAGAAATATTTCATTGCTTGCCTCCAAAAAATTGTTGACATCCTCTGTTGCCATCTGTCATGGTGGTCATTCCTCTGTGTTTGATGGAACTAGAGAAGTATTAGGGCTCTATGGATTGATGAAGAAAAATAGTCTGTGCTCTTGATTTCTGGTATTTATCTCCTTGGTCCTGTTAAAAAGGATACCAGGGTGAATTTACCAATTTTGAACGCATCCAGTTATTCTATATTCTTTTACATTCATATTAAGGAAGTTCTGAAATTTTTATGCAGTCTCATTTAGAATCACAGAATTTTAGAATCTAACAGAAAGGACTTGCTAACTTTAAGACCGAAGATTCAAAAAGAGCTCTATCAATCAGGTAATTCAATCTACTTTACAGTACAGAAAACCAAAATCAAAAGAGGTTAAATAAACAATGTTACAGTTAGTTAGGGGCAGAGCTGCCATGGGAAAACAGTTTTTTTTACCCCAAGTTTGGGAGCTCTTTCCCCTAGAAGGGGCTCTTTCTCTCTCTGAGAAAAAAGAGGATAGACAGGCAAGAATACTATAATGATCAAGCTGATTTCTTAGCCCTAATACATAAAGAAAAATCTAGAACAAAAACAGAAAAGCATGAGAACATAATATTTAGATTATTTATTCATAGCACATCATTTGCTCAACAGATACCTAAAAGATATTATTTTGTTAAAATATAATTAGGACATTATTTTATTAAAAAGTATACAGTATTGGCAACATAGTGAGACTATGTCTCTACAAGAAAAAAAAGTCAGACATGGTGTTGTATGCCTGTAGTCCAGCTACTCAGCAGGCTCAACCTGGAGGATCACTTGAGCCCAGGAGGTCAAGGCTGCAATGCACTACAATCATGGCATTGCACTCCAACTAGGTAACAGCAAGACCCTTTCTTGAAGAAAAAAAAAAAAGTATCTTTATGACCATACATCATTAAATTTCTGAGTTTCACCCATTGTCATGATCACTTATCTTTTCCAATCCTCACCACCGTAACCGTGTACTATCCACATAACAAAAGAGTCATTTTTAAAAATTATCTGCAGAGCAACAGAATGACATTTTAAAAAATAAAAATGAATTTAAGACTCCCTTGTTCAAAATCCCCCAAAGACCTTCCACAACATCTAAGGTGAGGACTTGGATCCTGGTTACCCTTTCTGAAAGACTATCTGATCACTCTTTCTCTTGTGTGGTATTCTATAGCCTTAGTGGCCTTCATGTTCTACTTTAAACATGCTAAACACACTCCTGATTTAAGTCTGACCTTGGTCTTCTCCCAGATTGGAATGTCTCTTTAGATAATCACATGACTGTTCCCACTGACTAAAACACTCTTTTTCCTTGAGCACTCCTGGAATGTTTCTGGAATATACTCAAATATCACTTTCCAAAGAGGTTTCTCTCACCATTCTAGCTAAAAAACCTCTCCCTCCAACTTTTACCCCCTTTACCATTGGCCCTCATTCTCTAAATACATACCTGCTTCATTTCCATTCACGGTATTTATGATTCCCAGATACTATGCAGCCCCACAATCCCTGTGAAGCCAGATGTCTTTTGGAATTAAGCAGTTTTGGTATTTTTAAGGTAATAAAGTACATGTCCTATAATTATGCAACATTTCCTTACCCTCTCCCCTGTTGTCCAAGAGGTCTGGGAAAGCACCCTGAAGTCAAATATGTTAATAGCCTTGCAGAAAAATATATGTTCATTATAAGTGAGATTTTTTTAAAAGACTATAACTAGGGGTAGAGCAAGACGGCAGAATAGAAATCTCCACTGATTGTCCCCCCAAGCAAGGACACCAATTCAACAACTATCTACACACACAGAAAAGCACCTTCATAAGACCCAAAAATCAGGTAAGCACCACAGTACCTGGCTTTAACTTCATATCATTAAATGAGGTACTAAACAGGTAGGAAAAACAGTCTTAAATAGCTCATGCCACCTCTCCCACAGCAGCAGAGGCATGGTGTGGAGGGTGTTTGGGTGCTGAAGAGAGGGAGATTGTAGCATTTATGAGGCACTGAGCTCAGTGCTTCCCTATTATAACAGAAAACAAATGTAGACCAAACGCAGCTGATGTCCACCCACAAAGAGAGCGTTTTAACCAGGCCTGCTGAGCCAGAAGGGAATTGCCAATCCCAGTGGTTCAAACATCAGTTCCTGCAAATCTCACCAGTGCCGGCTAAAGTGCTCTGGGACCCAAAATAAACCGGAAGGGCAGGCTAGGCCACAAGGACCACAATTTCAAGGCAAGTGCTAGTGTTGAACTTGGGCCAGAAACAGTGGACTGGGGGGGGGGGCATGCGACTTACTGAGACACCGCCAGTCAAGGTAAGGAAAGGAGTGCTGGTATCACTTCCTGCTAACATCAGGCTGTACAGCTGGTGGATCCAAAAGCCCATTCACTCCACTTGAGGAGAGAAGGAAGAGTAAAGAGGACTCTGTCTGGCAACTTGAATACCAGCTCAGCCACAACATGGTAGGGCACCAGTCAGAGTTATGAAGCCCCCTTTCCAGACCCTGCCACTGAATCACATTTCTAGTTACACCCTGGCCAGAAGGCAACCTGCAGCCTTGAAGAGAAAAACCCAGTGCTAGCATTCATCACCTGTTAACTGAAGAGACCTTGGACCCTCAATAACCAGCAGTGATACCCAGGTACTACACTGAGGGCCTTGAGTGAGACTCTGAGACTTGCTGGCTTCAGGTGAAACTAAGCACATTCCTAGCTCTGGCGGGTACAGGGTGAGACTCCTTTTACTTGAGAAAATCAAAGGGAAAAGCAAAGAGAACTTTGTCTTGCACCTTAGGTACCAGCTCAGTCACAAGGGTTAGAGCACCAAGCAGGTTCTTGGGGTCTCAGGTTCCAGGACTTGGCTATTGAATGATATTTCTGGACTTGCCTTGGGTCAGAGGAGAGCCCACTCCCCTAAAGTGTGAGTCTCAGGCCAGGCAGCATTAAACACAAGCTGACTGAAGAACCCCTGGGCCTTAAGGGAACATCAGCGGTACAGTACTCCCCATGGAGATGTGGTGGTGGTAGCCACAGGGTGAGGCTCCTCTTCCTTTAAAAAGGTAAGGCAAGAGTGTGGAGCACTAAATCTTGTAAGTTCAGTGCCAGCTCAGTTGCAGTACGATAGAACACCAGGTAGACCTCTAAGATTTTTTACTCTAGTCCCTGGCTCCTGGATGGCACCTCTGGACACGCCCAGGGTCTAGGGGAACCTGCCACTCTGAAGAAAAGGATACAGACATGGCTGGCTTTGTCATCTGCTGATTGCAGAGCCCCAAAGACTTGAGTAAACATAGGCTGAAGCTACAGCAAGCCTCAGGTGAGACCCAGTATTATGCTGGCTTCAGGTTTGGCCCAATACAGTCCTAGTAGTGATGGTCACAGAGGTGCTTATGTCACAATATTCCCAGCTCCAGATGGCCAAGAATATAGAGAGACACAGAGAGAGGGATAAGGGCAGATAGATTCCATTCATTTGGAGAATGTGAAGAAAGAAGGCAAGAGTCTATGCTTAGTAATCCAGAGAATCCTTCTGGATCTTGTTCAGGGCCATCAAAGCAGTACCATTATGAGTCTGCAAAAACTATAGCATTATCAGGCTTGGGGTGCCCCTAAAGTAGATATAGCTTAGATCACAACATTTAGATTACAACAATAAAGTCCTTTTGAATATCTGGAAAGCCTTCCCAAGAAGGAAAGCTACAAATAAGTCTAGACGGTGAAGACTACAATAAATACCTTACCCTTAAATGCCCAGACATCAA
Organism: Saimiri boliviensis; assembly: GCF_048565385.1. Lineage (NCBI taxonomy): Eukaryota > Metazoa > Chordata > Mammalia > Primates > Cebidae > Saimiri > Saimiri boliviensis. Next base: position 90,848,888 of record NC_133453.1, read on the forward strand.
AGAACATCTACTGGCATCAACATCATCCAGGAAAACATTACCTCACCAAATGAAATAAATAAGGCACCAAGGACCAATCCTGGAGAAACAGAGATATGTGACTTTTTAGACAGAAAATTCAAAATAGCTACATTGATGAAAGTCAAAGAAATTCAAGACAACAGAGAGAAGTAATTCAGAATTCTATCCAATTAATTTAACAAAGAAATGGAAAGAATTAAAAAGAATCAATCAGAAACTCTGGAGCTGAAAATGCAATTGCTATACTGAAAAATGCATCAAAGTCCTTTAATAGAAGACTTGATCAAGTGGAATAGAGAATTAGTGAGCTTGAAGATAGGCCATTTGAAACACACAGAAAAGACGATGATGAAGCAGCAGCAGCAGCAGCAGCAGCAGGAGGAGGAGGAGGAGGAGGAGAAAAACAATGAAGCGAAAAAGGCTAGAAAATAGCCTCAAAAGGGAACATGTAAGAGTTATTGACCTTAAAGAAAAGGCAGAGGGAGATATAGGGGCAGAAAGTTTACTCAAATAAATAATAACAGAGAACTTCTGAAACCTATAAAAGATATCAATATCCAAGTACAAGAAGCTTATAGAACACCATGCAGAATTAACTGGAAGACTACGCCAAGCATTTAATAATCAAACTCCCAAAGGTCAAGGATAAGGAAAGGATCCTAAGCAGCAAGAAAAAAAGAAATAATATACAATGGAGCTCCAATACGTCTGACAGCAAAATTTTCAGTGCAAACCTCACAGGCCAGGAGAGAATGGCATGACATATTTAAAGTGCTGAAGGAAAAAATCTTTTACACTAGAATTGTATATTTGGTGAAAATATCCTTCAAACATGAATAAGAAATATAGGCTTTCCAAGACAAACAAAAATTGAGGGATTTTATCAACACCAGACTTTTCTGCAAGAAATGCTAAAGAGTACTTAGATCAGAAAGAAAAGGACATTAATAAGCAATAAATCATCTGAAAGTGCAAAACTCATCGACAATAGCAAGTACTTTGGAAAACATAGAATATTATAACACTGTAACTGTGGTATGTAGACTACTCCTATCTTAAATAGAAAGACTAAACAATGAACCAATAAAAAATAACCATAACAAGTTTTAAAGACAAAGACAATATAATAAAATACACACTGGGGTCTGTTGGGGCCTAGGGGGCTACGAGAGGGATAGTAGGGGGTGGGAGGATTGGGGAGGAATAACATTGGGAGAAATACCTAACATAGGTGATGGAGGGAATGGATGCAGCAAACCACCATGGCATGCGTATATCTATGTAACAATCCTGCATGATATGTACATGTATGCCAGAACTTTAGAAAAAAAAAAAAAAAAAAAAAAAAAGAAAACAATAAAAGTCAAAAAACAGGGGGATAAAGTTAAGGCATAGAGTTTTTGTTAGTTTTCTTTTTGTTTGTTTGTTTATGCAAACAGTGTTAAGTTGTTATCGGCTTAAAATAATGGGTTATAAGATAGTACTTGCAAACCTCATGGTAACTTCAAACCCCAAACATACAACACAACTAATACATAAAACATAAAAAGTAAGAGGCAAGAAAATCACCTTCACTAAAGGGAAGACAGGAAGGTAAGAAAGACAATCACAAAATAACCAGAAAACAAATAACAAAATGGCAGGAGTAAGTCCTTGCTTACCAATTAAGACACTGAACGTAAGTCGACTCACTTCTTCAATGAAAAGACATTGAGTTGCTGAATGGATTAAAAAAAGAAAAAAGACACAGTGATCTGTTGCCTTCAAGAAATACACTTTACATATAAATACACATATAGACTAAAATTAGTGGGATGGAAAAAATATTCCATGCAAATAGAAACCAAAAAAGCAGGAGTACTCATACTTTTATCAGACAAAATAGATTTCTAGTCAAAAACTACAAGAGAGTAAATATAAAAAAAGTCACTGTATTATGATAAAGGGGTCAATTCAGCAAAAAACAAAACAAAATAAATTTAAGTACATATGCACCCAACACTGAAGCACCCAGATTTATAAAGTGAATATTATTAAAGAGAGAGATAAGCCCCAATACAATAATAGCTAGAAGCTTTATCCCCACACTTTCAGCATCAGACAGATTGTCCAGATGGAAAATCAACAAAGCAATATTGGACAATCTACACTAGAGTCCAAACAGACCTAATAGATATTTACAGAACACTTCATCCAATGGCTGCAGAATACACGTTTTTTTTTTTTTTACCTCAGCACATGGATGATTCTCAAGGGAAGATCCTGAGAAACCCGTCTCAAGGGAAGGCTTTAGGTCACAAAACAAATCTTCAAACATTTAAAAAACTGAAATAATGTCAAGCATCTTCTCTGACCAAAATGGAATAAAACTAGTATTCAATAACAAGAGTAGTTTTGGAAACTATATAAATACATGGAAATTAAACAATATGCTCCTGAATGACCAGTGAGTCAATGAAGAAATTAAAAAGGAAATTGAAACATTTATTAAAACAAATAATAATGGAAAGACAATAAGCAAAACCTATGAAATACAGCAAAAGTAGTACTCAGAGGAAGGTTAATATAAGTGCCTATATCAAAAAAGAAGAAAAATTCAAATAAACAAACTAAAGATGCATCTTTAAAAACTAGAAAAGCAAGACCAAACCAAACCCAAAATAAGTAAAGGAAAGAAATAACAAAGATTGGAGCAGAAATAAATAAAATTGAAACAAAGAAAACAAATTAGTTTTTTGAAAAGTTAAGCAAAATTAACAAACTTTTGGCCAGAATAGGAAAAAAAAGAGAGAGGATCCATTTAAATAAAATCAGAGATGATGATGGAGACATTACTAATGATACCACAGAAATTCAAATGGTCATTAATCGCTGCTATGACCAACCATATGCCAATAAATTGGAAAATCTAGAAGAAATGGAAAAAGTCCTAGAAAAATACGACCAACCAAGATTAAACCATTAAGAAATGCAAAACCTGAACAAACCAGTAACAAGTAATGAGACTGAAGCTGTACTAAAAAGACCCAGTAAAGAAAAGCCCAGAAACTGATGGCTTCACTGGTGAATTCTACTAATTATTCAAAAAATGAATACCAGTAACTACTCAAACTACTATAAAAAAACAAAAAAGGAAATACTTCCAAACTCATTCTATGAGTCCAGTATTATCTTTATACTAAAAATAGACAAATACACATCCAATAAAGGAAACTACAAGTCAACTTTCTGATGAATATTGATGCACAAATCCTCAACAAAATACTAGCAAACCAAATTCAATAGTACATTAGAAAGATTATCCATCATAAACAGGTGGAATTTATCCTGGGATACAAGGACGGCTCAACATATGCAAATTAATCAATATGATATATCATATCAACAGAATAAAGGACAAAAACCAGGATCACTTCAATTGAAGGTGAAAAAGCATTTGATAAATTTCAACATCCCTTTAGGATAAATCTCTTAGAAACTGGATATAGAATACACATTAACCTCATAAAAACTACATACGACAGACTCGGAGCTAGCGTCATATTAAATGTGGAAAATTGAAAGCCTTTTTTATAAGATCTGGAAGACGAAAAGGATGTCCACTTTTACCACTGTTATTCAACATAGTACTGGAAGTTCTAGGTAGAAAAATCAGACAAAAATAAATAAATAAATAAATAAAGGGCATCTAAATTGGAAGGAATGAAGTCAAGTTATTCTTGTTTGCAGATGACATAATATTACATTTGAAAAAACTTAAAAGATTCCACACATACGCATACACACATACACACACACACACACACACACACACACACACAACCTATTCAAACTGATAAACAAATTTAGTAAAGTTGCAGGATATAAAATCCACGTAAAAAGCAGCAGTTCTATATGCAACAGTGAATAATCTTAAAAACAAATTAAGAAAAGGAACACTATCTACAGTAGTCACAGATACATACCTAGGAATTAATTTAATGAAAGAAGTGAAAGATCTCTATGATGACAATTATAAAATACTCATGAAAGAAATTGAAGAAGACACACACACACACACACACACACACACACACACACACACACAAAATACCAGAAAGATACTCCATGTCCATGGATTGGAAGAATCAACATTATTAAAATATCCATACTAACCAACGCGATTTACAGATTCAGTGCTATCCCTATAAAAAATATCAATGAGATTCTTCAAACACACACATAAAAATGTCGTAAAATTTATATGGAACCACAAAAAAACTCAAAATAGCCAAAGCTATTCTAAGCAAAAAGAACAAAACTGAGGAAATCTCATTACCTGACTTCAAATTATACTACACAGCTATAGTAACTAAAACAGCACGGTACTGGCATAAAAACACACATATAGACCAATGGAACACAATAGAGAACCCCAAAACAAATCCACACACCTATGGTAAACTCATTTTCATTAAGTGTCAAGAACATACACTGGGGAAAAGATAGTCTCTTCAATAGATGGTGCTGGTGAAAGTGAAAGCAGAGAATGAAATTAGATCATTATTTCAAGCCATATAGAAAAATCAAATAGAAATACATTAAAGACTTAAATCTGAGACCTCAAACTATGAAACTATTGCAAGAAAACACTGGGGAAAATCTCGAAGACATTGGTCTGAACAAAAATTTATTGAGTAATATTTTACAAGCACAGGCAATCAAAACAAAAATAGACAGATAGGATCATATCAAGTTAAGAAGTTTCTGTACAGCAAAGGAAAGAAGAAAGTGAAGAGACAACACACAGAATCAGGGAAAATATTTGCAAACTACCCATCTGACAAGAGATTAATAACCAGAATATACAAGGAGCTCAACTCAATAGGAAAAAAATCTAATGATCTAATTAAAAGATGGGCAAAAAATTTGAGTAGAAATTTCTCAAAACAAGCCATGTAAATGGCATACAGGTATATGAAAAAGTGCTCAACATCACTGATAATAAGAGAAAAGCAAATTCGAACTACAATAAGATATCACCTTACCTGAGTTAAAATGGCTTTTAGCCAAAACAAAGGCAGTAACAAATGCTGGCAAGGATGTGTAGAAAAGGGAACCCCCTTACACTGTTGGTAGGAATGTAAATCAGTACAAGCGCTATGTAGAACCATTTAGAGGTTCCTCAAAAAACTAAAAATAGAGCTACCATATGACTTAGTAATCTTACTGCTGCATATATACCCAAAAGAAAGGAAATCAGCATATCTAAAAGATATCTGCATCCCATGTTTATTGCAGCATTGTTCCAAATAGCCCAAATTTGGAAGGAACAATAAGTGTCCATCAACAGATGAATAAAAGAGAGTGTGGAGGACTGTCACCAAGAACGCTGAATAGGAAGAGCTCTGGAGCGCAGTTCCCAGTAAGAGCGACGCAGAAGGCAAGTGATCTCCACATTTCCAACGGAGGTACCAGGTTCATCTCAATGGGACTAGTTGGACAGTGGGTGTAGTCCAAGGAGAACAAACTGAGGCAGGGCGGGGCGCTGCCTCACCCAGGAAGTGCAACTGGCTGGAGGACTCTCCTTCTACCCAACGGAGGCCAACAGGAACTTTTGTCCTGGAGTCCCCTCCGGCACTCCAGTTAGATACTGTGCTTCTCCCATGGTATTTACAACTCACAGACCAGGAGATGCCCGCTGGGCCGACAAATGCCATGAGCTACCAGCACAGGTCTGAGCAGCTGTTCTGGCCAGCGATGTGGGTTGTCAGTGCAAATCTGGGCAGCCGTTTTGGCTGGTGCCTGGAGCGCCTGCAAGACAGAGCTTCCCACTCCCCAGAAAGAGAGGGAGCTGAAGGCAGGGAGCCAAGTGATACAGCCTGGTGGGTCCCACCTCTCACAAAGACCAGCAAACTGAAACCCTCTGGCTTGAGAGTTTGCAGCCAGCACATCAGTTTGAGCTTGATGCAGGACAATCAAGCTCAGAGTGGGGAAGGGCGTCCACCATTGCCGAGGTGGTTCTAACCTTACTTGTGTAAATAAAAGCCAGGGGAAGTTTACACAGCAGCTAGACTAGTGTGTGGCAGCTCAGCAGTCCCTCTGCAGGCAGACTGTGACTAGACTCCCTCTTTGCTGGGTGGGACATCTCTGAAAACCAGACAGCAGCATGTCAGGGACTTATAAATAAGACCCCACCTTCCTGGGACAGAGCACGTGGGAACAGGGGTGATTGTGAGTTCTGCTGCAGCAGACTTAAATGTACCTGTCCAGCAGCTGTAAAGGGAGCAACGGAGCTCCCAGCATAGCACTTGAGCTCCGATAAGGGATAGACTACCTCTTCAAGTGGCTCCCTGACTCCCACATAACCAAAAAGACGTCTTGTATAGGAGAGCTCTGGGTGACATCTAGCGGGTACCCTTCTGGGACAAAGCTACCGGAGGAAAGAACAGGCAGCAATCCTTGCTGTTCTGCAGCCCCTGCAGGTGATACCCAAGAAAGCAAGGTCTGGAGTGGACCTCCAGCAGTCCTACAGCAGAGGGGCCTAACTGTTAGAACAAAAATGAAAGAAGTTAAAGAAATAGCTTCAACATCAAAAGAACGGATGTCCACTCATAGACTCCGTCTGAAATCACCAACTTCAAAGACAAAAGATAGATAAATCCACAAAGATGAAAAGAAACCAGTGCAAAAAGGATGAAATCACCAAAAACCAGAAAGTCGCTCCTCCTCCAAAGGATCACAACTCCTCACCAGCAAGGGAAAAAAACAGGATGGAGAATGATTTTGATGAATTGACAGAAGCAGGCTTCAGAAGGTGGGTAATAACAAACTTCTCTGAACTAGAGGAACATGTTCTAAACCAGGCGTCCCCAAACTTTTTACACAGCAGGACAGTTCACTGTCCCTCAGACCGTTGGAGGGCCGCCACATATTGTGCTCCTTTCACTGACCACCAATGAAAGAGATGTCCCTTCCTGAAGTGTAGTGGGGGGCTGGATAAATGGCCTCAGAGGGCCGCAGTTTGGGGATGCCTGTTCTAAACCAATGCAAAGTATTAAAAACCTTGAAAAAAGGTTAGACAAAATACTAACTAGATTAACCAGCTTAGAGAAGAACAAAAACAACTTGATGGAGCTGAAAACCACAGTATGAGAACTTTGCAAAGCATACACAAGTTTCAATAGCTGAAATGATCCAGCAGACAAAAGGATATCAGAGACTGAAGATCAACTCAATAAAACAAAATGAGAGAGTGCAACGGAAACTCATAAAGCTCCAACTCCCTGGGACAGAGACAGACAACAGGTGGATAAACCCACAAAAATGGGAAGAAACCAGCGCAAAAAGGATGAAAACTCCCGAAACCAGAACACCTCTCCTCCTAAAAGAGATCACAACTCCTCACCAGCAAGGGAACCAGACCGGATGGATAAGGAGGGTGATGAAATGAAAGAATCAGACTTCAGAAGGTGGGTAGTAAGAAACTACAGTGAGCTAAAAGAACATGTTCTAATTGAACGCAAAGAACAAAGGAACCTTGAAAAAAGATTGGACGAACTGCTGACGAGAATGGACAGCATAGAGAGGAGTATAAGTGAATTGATGGAGCTGAAAAACGCAACACGAGAACTTCGTGAAGCATGCACAAGCTTCAACAGCCGATTTGACCAAGCAGAAGAAAGGATATCAGAGGTCGAAGATCAACTCAATGAAATAAAAAGAGAAGGCAAGAACAGAGAAAAAAGCACAAAAAGGAATGAACAAAATCTTCAAGAAATGTGGGACTATGTGAAAAGACCTAATCTACGTCTGATAGGTGTACCTGAATGTGATGAAGAGAATGAATCCAAGCTGGAAATACTCTTCAGGATATTATCCAGGAAAACTTCCCCAACCTAGCAAGGCAGACCAATATTCAAATCCAGGAAATACAGAGAACACCACAAAGATATTCCTCAAGAAGAGCAACCCCAAGGCACATAATCGTCAGATTCACCAGGGTTGAAATGAAAGAGAAAATGCTAAGGGCAGCCAGAGAGAAAGGTCGGGTTACCCACAAAGGGAAGCCCATTAGACTCACAGCAGATCTCTCAGCAGAAACCCTACAAGCCAGAAGAGATTGGGGGCCAATATTCAACATCCTTAAAGAAAAGAACTTTCAACCCAGAATCTCCTATCCAGCCAAACTAAGCTTCATAAGTGAAGGAAAAATAAAATCCTTTGTGAACAAGCAAGCACTCAGAGATTTCATCACCACCAAACCTGCTCTACAAGAACTCCTGAAAGAGGCTCTACACATATAAAGGAACAACCAGTACCAGCCACTCCAAAAACACACCAAATGGTAAAAGAGCATCAACACAATCAAGAAGCTGCATCAACTAACCAACAAAACAGCCAGGTAGCATCAAAATGACAGTATCAAATTCACACATAACAATACTATCCCTAAATGTCAATGGACTAAATGCCTCAATCAAAAGACACAGACTGGCAAATTGGATAAAAAGCCAAAACCCATCAGTGTGCTGTATCCAGGAAACCCATCTTACATGCAAGGATACACAAAGGCTCAAAATAAAGGGATGGAGGAAGATCTATCAAGCAAATGGAGAGCAAAAAAAGGCAGGAGTTGCAATTCTCATCTCTGATAAAATAGACTTTAAAGCAGCAAAGATCAAAAGAGACAAAGAAGGACATTATAATGGTAAAAGGATCACTGCAACAAGAAGAGCTAACGATACTAAATATATACGCACCCAATACAGGAGCACCCAGATACATAAGGCAAGTTCTTAATGACTTACAAAGAGACTTAGACTCCCACACAATAATAGTGGGAGACTTTAACACCCCATTGTCAATATTAGACAGATCATCCAGACAGAAAATCAACAAGGATATCCAGGACCTGAATACAGACCTGGAACAAGCAAACCTAATAGACATTTACAGAACTCTCCACCCCAAATCCACAGAATATACATTTTTCTCAGCACCACATCACACCTACTCTAAAATTGACCACATAATTGGCAATAAATCACTCCTCAGCAAACGCAAAAGAACAGAAATCATAACAAACAGTCTCTCAGACCACAGTGCAATCGAGTTAGAACTCAGAATGCAGAAACTAACTCAGAACCGCACAGCTTCATGGAAACTGAACAACTTGCTCTTGAATGTTGACTGGATAAACAACGAAATGAAGGCAGAAATAAAGATGTTCTTCGAAACCAATGAGAACGAAGACACAACATACCAGAATCTCTGGGACACATTTAAAGCAGTCTCTAGAGGAAAATATATAGCAATGAGTGCCCACATGAGAAGAAAGGAGAGATCGAAAATTGACACCCTATCATCAAAATTGAAAGAGCTATAGGAGCAAGATCAAAAAAACTCAAAACCTAGCAGAGGACAGGAGATAACTAAGATCAGAGTAGAACTGAAGGAAATAGAGACACAAAAAACTCTTCAAAAAATCAATAAATACAGGAGCTGGTTTTTTGAAAAGATCAACAAAATAGACAGACCACTAGCCAGATTAATAAAAAAGAAAAGAGAGAATAACCAAATTGATGCAATAAAAAACGATAAAGGGGATATCACCACAGATTCCACAGAAATCCAAACCATCATCAGAGATTATTACAAACAACTCTATGCACATAAACTAGTAAACCTGGAAGAAATGGATAAATTCCTGGACACCTGCATCCTCCCAAGCCTAAACCTGGAAGAAGACGAAACCCTGAATAGACCAATAACATGGTCTGAAGTCGAGGCAGCAATAAAGAGCCTACCACCCAAAAAAAGCCCAGGTCCAGATGGGTTCACAGCTGAATTCTACCAGACATACAAAGAGGAGCTGATACCATTCCTTCTGAAACTATTCCAGACAATCCAAAAAGAGGGAATCCTTCCCAAATCATTTTACGAGACAAACATCATCCTGATACCAAAACCCGGCAGAGACTCAACAAGAAAAGAAAATTTCAGGCCAATATCCATGATGAACATAGATGCAAAAATCTTCAATAAAATATTGGCAAACCGATTGCAACAGCATATCAAAAAGCTCATCCACCATGATCAAGTAGGATTCATCCCGGGGATGCAAGGCTGGTTCAACATACACAAGTCCATAAACGTAATTCACCACATAAACAGAACCAAAGACAAAAACCACATGATTATCTCAATTGATGCAGAGAAGGCTTTTGACAAAATTCAACAACCCTTTATGCTAAAAACCCTCAATAATCTAGGTATTGATGGAACGTATCTCAAAACAATAAAAGCTACTTATGACAAACCAACAGCCAATATCATACTGAATGGGCAAAAACTGGAAGCATTCCCTTTGAAATCTGGCACTAGACAAGGATGCCCTCTCTCACCACTCCTATTCAATATAGTACTGGAAGTTCTAGCCAGAGCAATCAGGCAAGAAAAAGAAATAAAGGGTATCCAAATTGGAAAGGAGGAAATCAAATTTTCTCTATTTGCAGATGACATGATTGTACATCTGGAAGACCCCATCATCTCAGCCCAAAATCTCCTGAAACTGATAAACAACTTCAGCAAAGTCTCAGGATACAAAATCAACGTGCAAAAATCACAAGCATTCCTATACACCAGTAATAGACTTCAAGAGAGCCAAATCAAGAACGAACTGCCATTCACAATTGCTACAAAGAGAATAAAGTACCTAGGAACACAACTAACAAGGAACGTAAAAGACTTCTTCAAGGAGAACTACAAGCCATTGCTCAACGAAATAAGAGAGGATACAAACAGATGGAGAAACATTCCATGTTCATGGTTAGGAAGAATCAACATCGTGAAAATGGCCATACTGCCCAAAGTAATTTACAGATTCAACGCTATTCCCATCAAGCTACCAATGACCTTCTTCACAGAACTGGAAAAAAACACCTTAAACTTCATATGGAACCAAAAGAGAGCCCGCATAGCCAAGTCAATTCTAAGCAAAAAGAACAAAGCAGGAGGCATCACACTACCGGACTTCAAACTATACTACAAGGCTACAGTAATCAAAACAGTGTGGTACTGGTACCAAAACAGAGATATAGACCAATGGAACAGAACAGAGGCTTCAGAGGAAATACAACATACCCACAACCATCTGATCTTCGACAAACCTGACAAAAACAAGCAATGGGGAAAGGACTCCCTGTTTAATAAATGGTGTTGGGAAAACTGGCTAGCCATGTGCAGAAACCAGAAACAGGACCCCTTCCTGACACCTTACACCAAAATTAACTCCAGATGGATTAAAGACTTAAACATCAGACCTAATACCATAAAAACCTTAGAAGAAAATCTAGGCAAAACCATTCAGGACATAGGTGTAGGCAAGGACTTCATGACCAAAATGCCAAAAGCAATGGCAACAAAAGCCAAAATAGACAAATGGGACCTAATCAAACTCCACAGCTTCTGCACGGCAAAAGAAACAGTCAGTAGAGTGAATCGGCAACCAACAGAATGGGAAAAAATTTTTGCAGCCTACCCATCTGACAAGGGGCTGATATCCAGAATTTACAAAGAACTAAAGCAGATCTACAAGAAAAAAACAAACAAGCCCATTCAAAAATGGGCGAAGGATATGAACAGATACTTTACAAAAGAAGACATACAGGAGGCCAACAAACATATGAAAAAATGCTCATCACTGGTCATCAGAGAAATGCAAATCAAAACCACATTGAGATACCATCTCACACCAGTTAGAATGGCGATCATTAAAAAATCGGGAAACAACAGATGCTGGAGAGGATGTAGAGAAATAGGAACACTTTTACACTGTTGGTGGGAATGTAAATTAATTCAACCATTGTGGAAGACAGTGTGGCGATTCCTCAAGGACCTAAAAATAGAAATCCCATTTGACCCAGCAATCCCATTACTGGGTATATATCCAAAGGATTATAAATCGTTCTACTACAAGGACACGTGCACACGAATGTTCATTGCAGCACTGTTTACAATAGCAAAGACCTGGAACCAACCCAAATGCCCAACGATGATAGACTGGATAGGGAAAATGTGGTACATATACACCATGGAATATTATGCAGCCATCAAAAACGATGAGTTCACGTCCTTTGTAGGGACATGGATGAACCTCGAAACCATCATTCTTAGCAAACTGACACAAGAGCAGAAAATCAAACACCGTATATTCTTACTCATAGGTGGGTGTTGAACAATGAGAACACATGGACACAGGGAGGGGAGCACTACACACTGGGGTCCGTTGGGGGGAAATGGGGGAGGGGCGGGGGGTGGGGAGGTGGGAAGAGATAGCATGGGGAGAAATGACAGATACAGGTGAGGGGATGGAAGGCAGCAAACCACACTGCCATGTGTGTACCTATGCAACAATCTTGCATGTTCATCACATGTACCCCAAAACCTAAAACGCAATAAAAAAAAGAAAAAAAAAAAAGAAAAAAAAATTATAATATATCATATAATTCAAAATCATCAAAAGAGAAGATTTAAATGTTCTCAGCACAAAAAATAAGTATGGGAGATGGTAGATATGTTAACTAGCATGACATAATCCACAATGCATGTACACATACATATTATGTATTTATATATAAACATCTCATTGTATTTGTGTAATTTGTGTATTAGTATATTTGTATGTGCACATGTAAAAATACACAATGATTATTTGTTAATGAAATATAAAATAAAATAAATCTAATTGCTCAAAAAAAAAAAAAAACAAACAAACAAAATGAGAAGGCAAGATTAGAGAAAAAAGTGTCAAAAGAAATGAACAAAGACTCCAAGTAATATGGGATTATGTGAAAAGACCTAATCTATATTTGAATGTGATGGAGAGAATGAATCCAAGCTGGAAAACACTCTTTGAGATATTATCCAGGAGAACTTCTCCAACCTAGCAAGGCAGGCCAACATTCAAATCCAGTAAATAAAGAGAACACCACAAAGATATTCCTCAAGAAGAGCAACCCCAAGGCATATAATCATCAGATTCACTGGGGTTGAAATGAAGGAAAAAATGCTAAGGGCAGAGAGAAAGGTCGGGTTAACCACAAAGGGAAGCCCATCAGACTTACAGCGGATCTCTCAGCAGAAACACTATAAGCCAGAATAGAGTGGGGGCCAATATTTAACATCTTTAAAGAAAAGAATTTTGAACCCAGAATTTCATATCGAGCCAAACTAAGCTTCGTAAGTGAAGGAGAAATAAAATCCTTTATGGACAAGCAATTGCTGAGAGATTTCAACACCACCAGGCCTATCTTACAAGACCTCCTGAAGGAAGCACTAAACATGGAAAGAAACAACCAGTACCAGCCACTGCAAAAATGTACCAAATGGTAAAGACCATCAACACAATGAAGAAACTGTGTCAACTAATGAACAAAACAAACAGCTAGTATCAAAATGGCAGGATCAAATTCAGACATAATTATATTAACCTTAGGTATACATGGCCTAAATGCCCCAATCAAAAGACACAGACTGGGAAATTGAATAAAAAGTCAAGACCCATTGGAGTACTTTATTCAGGAGATCCATCTGACATGCAAAGACATATATAGACTCAAAATAAAGGGATAGAAGAAGATTTACCAAGCAAATGGAGAGCAAAAAACAAACAAAAAAACACAGGGGTTGCAATCCTAGTCTCTGATAAAACAGACTTTAAGCCAACAAAGATCAAAAGAGACAAAGAAGAGCATTACATAATGGTAAAAGGATCAATGCAACAAGAAGAGCTAACTCTCCTAAATATATATGAACCCAATACAGGAGCACCCAGATACATAAAGCAAGTTCTTAATGACCTACAAAGAGACTAAGACTTCTGCACAATAACAGTGGGAGACTTTAACACTCCACTTTCAATATTAGACAGATCAACGAGACAGAAAACAAGGAAATCCAGGACTTGAATGCAAATCTGGACCAAGCAGACCTAATAGACGTCTACAGAACTCTACACCCCAAATCCACAGAATATACATTCTTCTCAGCACCAGATCACACTTACTTTAAAATTGACCATGTAATTGTAAGTAAATCCCTCCTCAGCAAATGCAAAAGAATGGAAATTGTAACAAGCAGTCTCTCAGACCACAGTGCAATCAAATTAGAACTCAAGATTTAAAAACTCACTCAAAACCACACAACTATATGGAAACTGAGCAACCTGCTCCTGAAAGACAACTGGATAAACATGAAATGCAGGTAGAAATAAAAATGTTCTTCAAAACCAATGAGAATGAAGATACAACGTACCAGAATCTCTGAGACACATTTAAAGGAGTGGGAGATGCCCATATGAGAAGTGAGGAAATATGTAAAATCAATACCGTATTGTCAAAATTGAAAGAGCTAGAGGAGCAAGATCAAACAAATTCAAAAGCTAGCAGAAGACAAGAAAAAACTAAGATCAGAACAGGACTGAAGGAGATAGAGACACGAAAAACTGTACAAGAAATCAGTAAATCCAGGAGCTGGTGTTTGGAAAAGATTAACAAAACAGACAGACCACTAGCCAGACTAATAAAAAAGAAAAGAGAGATTAAATAGATGCAATAAAAAAATGATAAAGGGGGTTTCACCACCAATTCCAAGGGAATACAACTACCATCAGAGATCACTACAAATAATTCTATGCACATAAACCAGTAAATCTGGAAGAAATGGATAAATTTCTGGACACTTACACCCAGCCAAGACTAAACCAGTAAGAAGTTGAATCCCTGAATAGACCAATAACAAGGTCTGAAGTTGAAGCAGCAATTAATAGCCTACCAACCAAAAAATGTCCAGATCCAGAGGGGTTCACAGCCAGGTTCTACCAGACGTACAAAGAGGAGTTGGTACCATTCCTTCTGAAACTATTTCAAACAATAGAAAAAGAGGGAATCCTTGATAACTCATTTTATGAGACCAACATTATCCTGATACCAAAACTTAGCAGAGACACAACTAAAAAAGAAAACTTCAGCCCAACATCCATGATGAACATAGATGCAAAACTTCAATAAAATACTGGCAAACTGAATGCAACAGCATATCATAAAGCTTATCCATCACGATCAAGTAGGTTTCATCCCAGGAACGCAAGGCTGGTTTAACATACACAAATCACATAAACAGAACCAAAGGCAAAAACCACATGATCATCTCAATAGATGCAGAGAAGGCCTTCAACAAAATTCAAAAGCCCTTTATGCTAAAAACATGCAATAAACTAAGTATTGATGAAACCTATCTCAAAATAATAAAGCTATTTATGAGAAACCCACAGCCAATATCATACTGAAAGAGTAAAAACTGGAAGGATTCCCTTTGGTAACTGGCACCAGATAAGGGTGCCCTCTCTTCCCATTCCTATTCAGCATAGTATTGGAAGTTCTAGCCAGAGCAATCAGGCAAGAAAAAGAAATAAAGGGTATTCAATTATGAAAGGAGGAGTCAAATTGTCTCTATTTGCAGACAACATGATTGTATTTTTAGAAGACCCCATCATCTCAGCCCAAAATCTCCTTAGGATAAGCAACTTCAGCAAAGTTGCATGATATAAAATCAATGTGTAAAAATCACAAGCATTCCTACACACCAGTAACAGACAGAGAGCCAAATCATGAGTGAACTCCTATTCACAACTGTTACAAAGAGAATAAAATACCTAGGAATACAACTAACAAAGGATGTGAAGGACCTCTTCAAGGAGAACTACAAACTACTGCTCAAGGAAATGAGAGGACACAAACAGATGGAGAAACATTCTATGCTTACGGTTAGGAAGAATCAATATCATGAAAATGGCCGTACTGCCCCAAATAATTTATAGATTCAATGCTATTCCCATCAAGCTACCACTGATTTTCTTCACAGAACTGGAAAAAACCACCTTAAACTTCATATGGAACAACAACAACAACAAAAGCCCATGTAGCCAAGACAATCCTAAGCAAAAAGAAGAAAGCTGGAGGCATCACACTACCTGACTTCAAACAACACTACAAGGTTACAGTTATCAAAACAGCATGGTACTGGTACCAAAACATATATATAGACCAATGGAACAAAACAGAGGCCTCAGAAGTAACATCACATATCTCCAACCATCTGATCTTTGACAAATCTGACAAAAAAAAGCAATGGGGAAAGAATTCCGTTTCATAAATGGTGTTGGGAAAACTGGCTAGCCATGTGCAGAAAGCTGAAACTGAACCCCTTCCTTACACCTTACATAAAAATTAAGTCTAGATGGGTTAAAGATTAAAACATAAGACCTAACACCATAAAAACCCCAGAAGAAAACCTAGGCAACACCATTCAGGACATAGGCATAGGTAAAGACTTCATGACTAAAACAGCAACAGCATTGGCAACAAAAGCCAAAATAGACAAATGGGACCTAATTAAACTTAAGAGCTTCTGCACAGCAAATGAAACAATCATTAAAGTAATCTGGCAACCAAGAGAATGGGAAAAAAATGTTTGCAACCTATCCATCTGACAAAGGGCTAATATCCAGAATCTACAAAGAAGTAAGGCAGATTTACAAGAAAAAAAAAAACATTCAACAGTGGGCGAAGGATATGAACAGACACTTTTCAAAAGAGGACATTTATGAGGCCAAAAAACATATGAAAAAATGCTCATCATCACATGGTTATTAGAGAAATGCAAATCAAAACTACATTGAGATACCATCTCACACCAGTTAGAATGGCAATCATTAAAAAATCTGGAGACAACAGATGCTGGAGAGGATGTGGAGAAATAGGAACACTTTTACACTGTTGGTGGGAGTGTAAATTAGTTCAACCATTGTGGAAGACAGTGTGCTGATTCCTCAAGGATCTGGAACTAGAAATACCATTTGACCCAGCAATCCCATTACTGGGTATATATACAAAGGATTATAAATAATTATATTATAAAGACACATGCACACATATTTTCATTTTGGCACTGTTTACAATAGCAAAGACCTGGAACCAACCCAAATGCCCATCAATGATAGACTGGAAAAAGAAAATGTGGCACATATACACCATGGAATACTATGCAGCATAAAAAACAATGAGTTCATGTCCTTTTCAGGGACATGGATGAATCTGGAAACCATCATTCTCAGCAAACTGACATAAGAACAGAAAACCAAACACCTCATGTTCTCACTCATAGCGGGGTATTGAACAATAAGAACATACGAATACAGGAAGGGGAGCATCACACACTGGGGTCTGTTGGGAGATGGGGAGCTAGGGAAGGGACAGTGGGAGGCAGCGAGGTTGGGGAGGGATAAAATTGGGAGACATACCTGATGTAGGTGACTAGGGGGATGGAGGCAGCAGACCACCATGGCATGTGTGTAGCTATGTGACAATTTTGCAAGTTCTGCAATTGTACCCCAGAACTTAAAGTATAATAATAATAATAATAATAATAATAATAAAGAGTGTGGTACCAATACACAATAAAGTACTATTCAACCATAAAAAAAATAAGATGCTGTCATTTGCAACAACATGAATGGGACTGGAGGTCATTATGCTGAGTGAAATAAGCCAGAAACAGAAAGACAACGCAGGTTTTTGCTTATTTGTAAGATCTAAAAAACAAAACTATTGAACTCATGTAAACAGAGTAGAAGAATGGTTACCAGATGTTGGAAAAGGTAGTTGGAGGGTGGGGGTTAGGTGGGGATGGTTAATGGATACAAAAACACTCAGAAAGACTGAATTAAGACTTAGTATTTGACAGTACAACAGGGTAACTAGTTGATAGTAATTTAATTGTACATTTAAAAATAACTAAAAATTATTATAAGATGTCCTAGAAAAAAACCTAAAGTATAATTGGACTGTTTGTAACACAAAAGATAAATGCTTGAGGTGATGAATACCCCATTTTACATGATGTGATTGTTATATGTTACATGCCTGTATCAAAACATTTCATATACTCTACATATATACATATACACATATATACACACAAAAATTAAAATAAAAAAGACTATTCTCATATTAGCTGTACTACTAAATGAGTCTGATGCACGTTTTACCACTAATCAAGTTGTCAAAATTTCCAGTTTTCCAAGCTTTTTGATTTTAGAATTGCAGATAAGGGATTGCAGAAAATACTACATATTAATTTGTTAATTGCTTGTCTCTCTAACATAATGCATGTTCACAAGAACAAAGAGTTGTTTCGTTTTTCCTGTGTGGTCCAGTGTCCTACAGATAATAATGACTGAATAAATATTAGTTAAGTGGACAAATGAAGGCCTCTGTAAGAATTGGCATTGTGTTATTTTTACATTTTAAGTAAATCCTGCCCTACAGTCATCTCTCAATTGAAGCAATAGTTGAACTTTAAAAATATTATTAATATTATTTCTTCTTTTAAGGCTCATTGAAAGGCAGAAGGATTGAAAAAAATACGACAAGAAGTGTTTATATAAACTACAGGAAACAGCACCTGGTCTGTGTGATCCAGTGAGAAGAGTTCTCAAGCAGAGTTCTAGAGATATAGGTTGGTTTCCTCCCTTTTCTTTTTCTATTTACTACTTCCTTATTTATTTCTCATCTATCCTCCATTTATCCAGTTCTTTCTCTTTGACTTAATTATGTCACCATTTTGGCTAGATTTATTATCAGTCAAACGAGTGGATAAAACTTGGTGATCATTAGCTGTTCTCTGATATTACTAACAGTAAATAATTTTGATAATAACCAATTTGACTCTCCTAGAACTTGGCTCACAATAGCTTTTCAATGAAATTTAGGCATGTTGGTTTGTTTGAATGTTATTATAGCTTTGTAGTATAATTTGAAGTTAGGTAATATGATTTCCCCAGTTTTGTTATTTTTGCTTAGGATACCAAAAAGTGTCACTTAGTGAAACATTTGCCAAATATATATTTTATGTTACAGTTATACAATACTGAATTTTTGCGTGTTTCTGTATGCCTAATAGCAAACATTTATTGAACATTTTCTATGCACCAGAAACTATTCTAAACTTTTTACATACATTAATCTTACAAGTCTCTATTAGTCATGTGCTGTATAATGTTAATTTGGTCAACTATGGACTGCATATATGACAGTGATCCCATAAGCTTATAATGAAGTTGAAAAATTTCTATTGTTTAGTATTTACTACCCTCTTTGTTATAGTAGAATGTACTCCTACTTATTTAAAAGGGGAGAGATAGCATGGGGAGAAATGCCAGATACAGGCAATAGGGAGGAAGGCAGCAAATCACACTGCTATGTGTGTACCTATGCAACAATCTTGCATGTTCTTCACATGTACTCCAAAATCTAAAATGCAATTAAAAAAAAAAAAGAGCAACTGTAAAACAGCCTCAGGCAGATCCTTCAGGAGGTATTTCAGAAGAAGGCATTGTTATCACAGCAGATGACAGCTCCATGTGGGTTACTGTCCCCGAAACCCTTCCAGTGAGATAAGATATGGAGGTGAAAGAAAGTGATATTGATGATCCTGACCCTGCATAAGCCTAGCCTAATGTATATGTTTGTGTCTTAGTTTTTAACACAAAAGTAAAAAGTAAAAAAAAAAAAAAAAAAAAAAAAAAATTAACAGAAACAAGCTTCAGCATAAGGATAAATAGAAAATACTTTTGTACAGCTGTACAACATGATGTTTTGTGTTTTAAGCCAAGTGTCATCATAAAGGCATAAAGAAGCTAAAAAATTTTAAAAGTTTATAAAGTAAAAGTTACAGTAAGCCAAGGTTAATTTATTATTGTAGAAAAACACTTTAAAAATGAATTTAGTGTAGCCTAAGTCTATGGTATTTATAGTCTCAAGTAGCATACAGTGATGTCCTAGGCCTTCACATTCACAAACCACTTACTCACTGACTCATCCAGAGCAACTTCCAGCCCTGTAAGCTCCATTAATGGTAAATGCTCTATATAGATGTACCAGTTATCTTTTATATCTTACTTTTACTGTACCTTTTTTGTTTAGATACACAAATATCTAAAGTATTCACTACAGCAATATGCTGTACAGGTTTGTAACCTAGGAGCAATAGGCTATACCCCATAGGCTAAGTGTGTAGTAGGCTATACCATCTAGATTTGTGTAGGTACACTCTATAATGTTCACACAATGAGGAAATTGCCTTAGAATACAGAAAGTATTGCTGTCATTAAGTGATGATGCATGACTGTATTACCCCCTGTGGTAGATTAGATTGATGTCTCTGTTGCACTACCACACCTCTATAGAAAGTATGCACCTCTTCAGAAGAATAGCTTTTGATTAATAATAATAAAAAAATACAGAAAGTGTGCACCTCTCTGTGCTTTTGATGTTGGGCTTGGCTATGTAACTTCTCTTAGCTAACTGAATAATAGCAGACATCACCTAAGTAGAACTTTGAAATATGCCTGTGCAGTTTAGCCTGTCCCTTGCAATCCTGCCATGCATAGTGAGAAAAAAATTCCTCAGGTATCTGTTGATCCAAGGAAGATGAGATATGTAATGCAAACCTAGACCTATTCTCTATCAAGAACCAAGTCCAGCTGAGCCCAGCCTGGATGAGACCTATCCAGCTTGCACACAGACTTCTGTGGAAGAACTAAATGCTTATTGTGGTACGCCAGGGAGTTGTGTTTTTTTTTGTATTGTGGCAACTTCCTTCTGTTTTTACAGGTAATGAAAATGAGGGACAGAGTTTGAGAAACTTGCACAAACTTTGCACAGCTTAGTTAAATGGTAGTTATCAAGCCATGCAACTCTGGTCAAGGACTTATATAACTCTTACGTTCCATTCTATGTTGCCACTATACTATACTGGCTATATTGCATGATATTAAGTTTTGTATTAATATGCTAGTGGGTGATCTGGCACATATTAAAATTCATAATTTTGTCTATATTGTCTATATACATGTCAATGGACTAAGTTGTCTTGCAATTTGGGGTAAAGTGTTTTTTTATCTTGAGAAATCAATAATATAAAATAAATGCACTGCTTTCTGGAGTCAGATTAATAAGACTAATTATAGACAGCTCTTGGGGTAGTTTCCCAGCTCATTCTCATACCAAATAATGGCCCTTACTGCTAACGAATCTACTACAGATTGTACGCTATGGCTCTGGCTGACCTTGAGGGATGCATCTATACTCTAAGCTGAATTAGCAAGGTTTTTCCTCTAATATTTTCAAATTTGGACCCATGACTGGGCACTTCTATCATTGGCTCTACTCTAGAGAAAACTACTGTCCCCAGAGCTAACTTTGTTCTCTTCCTTTCCGCCTATCAGTTGCATTAGAAACTCCAGTATTTTCCCAGAAAATATCCTTTTTTGTACAAGCTTGCCAAAATTTGTTTTTCTTCTTGTAATCCTAAGAAATTTAACCAAAACAAGTAAAAAAAAAAATCCATTCATCTTTCTGTTACAATTTAAAAGTGCAGAGGGAGGATTTCCTAAAGAAAAGACCAAATAAATCCTGCATATGTTTTATATCCTATCAAAGTAATTTTGCAATTTATAGTTACGGACAATGTGTCTGCTGATATTCGTTAAAAATTCTTTCATATTTGCAAAAACCAAGGTCTGGCTGGGCATGGTGGCTTATGCTGGTAATTCTGGCACTTTGGGAGGCTAAGGCAGGAAAATCGCTTGAAGCCAGGAGTTCAAGATCAGCGCCATAGCAAGACTTTGTTTCTACTAAAACAAAAATAATAATAAAAATTAGCTGGGCATGATGCTGCACAGCTGTATTCCTAGCTACTTGGGAGGCTGAGGTGGAAGGATCACCTGAGGCCTGGAGTTTGAGGCTGCAGTGAGGTATGACCATGCCTGGGTGGCAGACTAAGACATTGTCTCAAAATAACCCCACAACCTGGCCACGCAAAATAAACAGAATCCATGAGCCCGCAAGCAGTCTGTGGATAAACTATAGATCAGTAAAACTGAATAAAGTAGATACCCTTTGTAATCACATATATTTTATTTTATGCATTAAAACATTTTATTTCTATTGAGCTTTGTTTACTCATTTTGATAATGCAAGGCAAGTGAACATATGGGATTATTTATATCACTGATTTACTCAGAAGTGCTGAAATATATTCTAGACACTATTTTGGGTGCTGGCAATATAGCAGGGACAAAATAGACAGTTTTTGCCCTCACAGAGTAGTGATAAAAAAGAGTATGTAGAATATAAAATTTCACAGTACTCTTAGTAATGAACCTGGTAGAAGTACCACAGTAAGGAGATTAGAGTAGCTTAAAATGTGAGAGTAAGAAACACAAAACACTTAGAGGAAATTAACATGCAATCCTTAATCTATATCTAGTTTTAAGTGATAAATTAACATATGAAGAGAACCCTGCCATAGTCATGAGCGATAATAAACTACAACTACTAACTACACAATGACAATAAAGGTAAATAGCAATGCTAATTTACCTTACCAGTAATTTCACATGTGCTATTACAACTTCTTAATATTCTGTCAGGATGAGCAGGTGAGAAAATGGAGCCTTAGAGGGTCACAAAACTTGACCATTTTGATTAGTGTTAGAACCAGGGATACAGCCTGGTTTTCACATCTCTCGGTTTCATTTCCATTATACCACATTACGTCATCACCACCAAAGACAAGTTTCGCAGCAGACAGTATTGACATTTCTTTTTATTTACTTCCATGATCTACTTGTGACATGAGGCAGAGAAGCAACATAACAGGGGTCATATAGGAGTTACTGGTAACAAATTGAACACTTTTGGTTATTAGGCATAAGCTCAGACCAGCAAGAACTTTGAGGTGTATGATAGATATGATACTGAGGAAATTTAAGAATGAATTTGAAAAGTAGATTTTTCCAACCAATGAATTTAACCATTTAGTGCAGAAGTTGGCACACTTGAGCCCATGGAGTAAGTCCAATCTACTACCTGTTTTTATATTGCCCGTGCGAATGGTTTTTACATTTTTAAATGGTTCAAAAAATGTCAAAAGAAGAAAAACATTTGACAGCAAAAAGTTACATAAAATTCGAATTTCCATGTCTATAAATAAAGTTGAAACGCAGCCATGCTTATTTATGTATTGCCTATGGCTGCTTTCACACTGCAAAAGCAAAGTTGAGTAGCTTCACAAAGAACTGACTCTCAAGTCCTCAAATACTACCATCTGGCCCTTTGCAGAAAAACTCTGTTGGTCTCTCATATAGAAGGTCATAACAGAGTTATGTTATTAACATAACAGAGTTAATGTTAAAGGCAGTAATAACATCTGTTTAACTTACGAGTAAATGCTTAGTTATTTTAGTATTTCTTCCCTTTAAAATGGAATGATTTGAAAGCATCTGAGGCATATGAATGAATATCCTAGAGGCCTAAGAAGCATGTTCACATCTTAGCCACTCAGTCAGCTGATCGCTTGGATGACCTCTAGACACCACGGTATTTTTTATTAACATACAGGTTTAAATTATTTAACTCTCAGTCTGACATTTTAAAATTTACTGCCTCATAGATTGCTGGCTAAAGGCAGAACAAAAAACAGTTGGTGACATACAATTATTGAGAAGCATAAACATTCTTTGATGTCAATAAATTTGCCTCAAGACGACCATCACCATATCCAAATGTTGTATTTATGTAGTTAAAAGAAGTATGTCTCAAATACTTTAAAAGTCTGTGTTAAAAGAAATATGGTGATGATCAAATCCAACTTTTTATTATTTAGAAATTAAAATCAGTTGATTTAGAAAGCATAAAACATAAAAAAACTAAAATGTAACATCATAAACACGGTTTTGCATCTACTTTTGATGTGGCAACTTAAATTTACTTTTCAATATCCACCTAAATACTAGTTTGGCTTCAAAGTCAAACACTGTTTAAGTATCATCTCACCTTTACAGTTACTGTTGGGAAGTCCTATTCCCTGCTCCCTGCTCCACACATAATTTAAAGTAAAATAAAGGCAGATCATTTACTAAAAGTGAAAACATGTTAATGCCTTTATTAGGCATATTAGTTTATATTTAAAATAAATTTAATGATATAATTTTTAACAATATAGTTTCTGAAATTTTGTAACTCAAAAACAGTGACATCCTTTTTTGAAAATCATAAGGTTTACCTGCTAAGAAACATTGAGAAACACTATACTAAAGAAGAGGAAAAAAATTAAGTGATAATATTATTCATCCCACTTGTTTATCATTATTTTTTCAGCAAATGGATGAGTACAAAATCTGTGCCAGCCACTATGGAAGAAGGCCAAGAGATGACAGTTCCTGCTTTCAAAGAGCCTACTGGCTTGTGGCTGGAAGGAGACAAGTATTGATAAGTTCTCTGATACATGTAAAGTAAGCTACTCTGTCATCATGTAGAATAAAGACGAACTCAGTTTCTGGTGGTGGGAACAGAAAGGAAAGAACAAATGGGAGCTATTAATAAGGTAGAACACACTGGGCATCCTGACCAATTAGATGAGGGAAGAAAGATAAAGAATTAAAATTGTTCTCAATGAGATGCCTTATATTTAGAGATATAAGGAGAAGAGAGTCTAGTGAATATTTACCTAGAAAAAAAGGATATGTTAAAATTCTTCGTCTACAGAGGACCAAATCCTCTTCCTTAACTTCAAGTTATTATACAAAATTCCGCATCCAAAACCTTTGGGGAATCATGGTGTTTTAGAACTAAGAATTTTTTAGAATTTTGAAAGGCAAGATAAAAACATATAAACATTAAAGCATACACACCTACACATACACATGCCTTTTTAATGTCTAAAATATACATCAAAGACTGCTCTGTTCAAAACTATAATTTCAGGCTTTTTAATAATTGAAGATTGCTAATGATTAAAAAAGAATGGACTCCAAGTACCTGATGAATAAATAAAATGTGGTACTGTATATCCATATAATAGAATATTATTTGATTATAAAAAAGAATAGAATTATGATATATACTACAACACAGATGAACCTTGAGAACGTTACCATGAGTGAAAGAAACAAAAGGCCATGTATGGTATGATTCCACTTATATGAACTATCCAGAATATATAAATCCAAAGAGACAGAAAGTAGACTAGTGTTTGGCAGGACTAGGAGTGGAGGGTACAGGGTTTCTTTTTGGAGTGAGAAAATGTTCTAGAATTGAACAGTGGTGAATAATATACAACACTGTGAATATAGTAAAAAGCACTGAATTGTTCAATTTAAAATTTTGAGCTTTATGACATATGAATTATATTTCAATAAAGCTGTTACTTTTTTCTTTAAAAAACAATAGGCTGGGTATGGTGGCTCATGGCTGTAATCCCAGCACTTTGGAAGGAAGAGGTAAGAGGATTCCTTAAGTCCAGAAGTTTGAGACAAGCCTGGGCAACACAGTGAGACCCTGTCTCTATAAAAAGCACAGAAAAAAACTATCTGGGCATAGTGGCACATGCCCATAGTCTCATACACTTGGGAGGCTCGGGTGGGAGGATCACGTGCCCAAGAGATTGAGGTTGCACTGAGCCATGATTACACCACTGTCCTCCAGCATGGGTGACAGAATGAGACCCTGACTCAAAAAATAAATTCACGGTTTTTATCTCATGAACCTGCACATTTTTTAAAGTACTTAAAATAAGCTACCGAAATGAATTATTGTAGGGACATACTTGTTTGTGACTTTGAATAGCCACATGGATCTTGTAAGATCCACTGGAAAAAAAAGTAAAAGAGTTCTTCAGATACTTCATATTTTAAAAGAAATATAATCATGGAACATCTATAATTAGGATGAAGAAATAAACATAGGAAAAGAATCAAATAATAGAATAAGGCTGGTCTACAGTGTCCTTGTTCTCAAAACCGTAACGAAGATAAAAAATTTCAATTAAATGCTGAAAATAGTCATAAAGAGTTAATCTTGCAGTTTATTGGTCAAAAGTTTTTATACCAAATGAGATTAGAAATGTTTATAAATGAATCTAAAGTCACTACAATAGGATCATTGTGAACTATGATCACAGTGAAAACTGAAGAAAGTGTAAATTTGAAGATTCACCTAGAAAAATGAAAGGATGAAGAAACTGGAAACTAACTTCAAACAACCTTCAGCTTTAATATATAAATCATGGAGGGGAAAAGAAACAAAGAAAGAAAGGGACAGCAAAGTCCACCAAAATCTATCTCCATTCTTTTGGGTCCTAGACTGATGTTCTATTAGGCTTAAGCATAAAATATTACTCAATAGAACTTATAAATTGGTTTGATGATTTGCATATGAAAATATGCTGAATGATCCCGTCCACTGGCAGATCACAGATAGCTAGCAATGGATAATGAGAAAAATCTACTTCAGCAGATTGGGGAAGTCTATACTGAATTTACAGTGGCATAATCTTCTCTTGTATATACATATAAAAAGGAAACTACCTAAAGACAGGATTCTTTAAGATCTTAAACAATCAAAACTAGACATAAACTGAAAGTTTAATAGAAGTGAAAAAGTATATATGTAACAAAAAAATCAGCATACTTCCTTTAATATTCATGGAAAATAAAGATAAAATTTTTATATTACCAATGTTTAGTCATCTAAGTTATTTTTTTATAATTTGTGTGTGTTGTTCATGTTAAGCAATAGAAGTAAAATAAATGGGTAAAATTTGATTTATGACTATAATACAATAAGATGATTGCTAAATTCTAGCATATGACATGAGTTAAATTTAAGCAGCTCCCAACATTTACCTTAATACATGGTAAATCACAATTTTAAAAAATTGTTATTGTTTTGGCCTATTAAGATAAGTTTAATATTATTTTAAAAGTTTAACAATATTAAAAAGTCTAAAATATAATTGGACCTTGGTAATTTAGCAAAATATGAGCTTGCCAGTCATTTTATAAGACCTATTATCTCTTGAACATTATAATAAATGAGGTATGTTTGAGGTATTTGAAAAAAAGAATTAAGCAGTTTTTTCTAAATGGTACATCCTTAACAGTGAAGGTAGAAAGGGGTAGGGAACACATAAATGAAAATAATTTAGCAGGAGCAACTGACTTACATAAAAATCAGTCTGTAGGTCTTATTTAAAACATAGAAATTAGGCTAATGCTTGTAGCTCTAAATAAGTAGTTTTATGGCTTTTCTTTTTGAAATGAAAATAAAATTAAGATCTATTATGTAGCACACTGTGATCAGATAGTATTTGTTAGGCTTCTTAAAGTCCACATTAGAACTTTTGTTGAAACTAAAAAGCAAAGCAAAACCAATGCCTTCCTCTGACAGGTAGTAGTTCCTATTGCATATTTGTGTTACTAAGTGTCTGATATGTTTGGGTATTTGCCCCCTCAAAATCTCATGTTGAAAAGTAATTTTCAGTGTCGGACGGGGGCCTGATGGAAGGTGTTTGGATAATGCCTCATAAGTGGCTTAGTGCCATCCACTTGGTGATAAGTGAGTTCTCACTCTGAGTTCAAGTGAGATCCAGTTGTTTAAAAGTATGCAGCACCTCCCCTCTCTCTCTCTTGCTCCTGCCCTCACCATGTGACATACTCACTCCTGCTTTGCCTTTCACCATGGCTGTATGCTTCCTAAGGCCCTCACCAGAGGTCAAGCAGATGTTGGTGCCATGCTTATACAGCCTGCAGAATTGTGACCCAATTAAATCTCTTTCCTTTATAAATGCCAGTCTCATTATTCCTTTACAGCAATGCAAAAAAACCCTAACACAGTGTCAGTTTGAACTTCTGTAACAAAGTACCTAAGACTGGGTAATTTATTAAAAAAACAAAACAAAAGAAAACGTAGAAGTTTATTGCTTACAGTTCTAGGGAATGTGAGGCCCAAGATCAAGGAACTGGTAGAGTCTGTGTCTGGCGAGAGCCTGTTCTGTATAGATGGTGGCATTTATGTGTCCTCAAATGGCAGAACAAATTTCCTTGGGCCACTTTTATAATGGCACTAATCCCATCATGAGGGATCTGACCTCATGATCTAATGGGCCCCTAAAAGTTTCACCTCTTAATATTAATGCATTGGGCATTTGATTTCATCATATGAATTTCGGGTAGACAGAAACATTCAGACTAGAGTACTAAGTAATACACAAAACTACAAATCTCAAATAACACCATGAGCTATGTAATAAAATGATCATATGTAGCAAATTTAGCTGTATGCTCCTAGGTCAACATAATCAATTTTAGAATGTAATTAAAACACTATGTATTCATGGTAAAATCAAAATGAAACAGTTACAATATATTATGCCAATGCCAATGAAAAGACAGAAGTAATAATAAAGGTTAAAAATAAAATTTGAATTTCAAAAAATTTAGTATTACATATAAAGACGTTTAATCAATCCCATGTAAAAATATAACTAGAGACACTTAATTAAAATATAATTTGTTTCAAATAAATTCCTCTGTTTATAATTTATAGAACAGAGGCATTTGATGATGCTATTTCTATTCATTTTATAATTCAGGAAAATATTTGCTTTGCTATAAAAGTTAATTTTAAAGTCTCTAAAAAAGTCAGTAAAGAGAAGAGAACAGCTGGGGAATGAAGAGCCCCTTAAAGTAATCAACACGTAAAAGTAATTCTATGAAAATAATAAGTTAAGTGATGTTCACAGGAAACCTTGGGGGAAAAAAAGAACAGATAACCAAAAATGAAAAAGAAGACTCAGGCACGCAGCAAGATCACAAAATTGTTTCCAGTCACACATTTCACCTAAAAGAGATGAGCAACATGTAAAGTAAATATAGTCTGTAATCCCAGCACTTTGGAAGGCCTAGACAGGCAGATCACTTGAGGTCCGGAGTTCGAGAGCAGCATGGGCAACATGGTGAAACTCCATCTCTACTAAAAAGAAATAAAAATTAGCCAGGCTTTGGAGCATGTGCTTGTAGTCCCATCTGCTTGGGAGGCTGAGACATGAGAATCTCCTTAACCTAGGAGGCAGGGGTTGCAGTGAGCTGAGATTGTGCCACTGCACCTCAGCCTGGGCAACAGATTAAGACCCTGCTTTCAAAAATTAAATTAAGTAAAATAAAATAAAAGTAGGTATATAGGAAAGCAAAAACAAGGTACAATGTCCTTATTTCATGTTTTATAGATTGAACAATATATAAGCTACATGAAACCAACTGATTAATTACTAATTAATATTAATTATAATTCCCCAGCATCATCCAGCAGAAGCTGGAAAAGGTAGGAAACAGCTTATTTGGCCAGGCGCAGTGTCTCACGCCTGTAATCCCTTTGGGAGGCCAAGGCAGGCAGATCAGGAGGTCAAGAGATCAAGACCATCCTGGCCAATATGGTGAAACTCCGTCTCTACTAAAAACAAAAATTAGCTGGGCGTGGTTGTGTGTACCTGTAGTCCCAGCTACTTGGGAGGCTAAGGCAGGAGAATTGCTTGAACCTGGGAGGCAGAGGTTGCAGTGAGCCAAGATCGTGCCACTGCACTCCAGTCTGGTGACAGAGCAAGACTCCGTCTCAAAAAAAAAAAAAAAAAAAAAAAAAGAACCAGTTTATTCTTAGAGGGAGAATGGCCCCTGTCAACACTTTGATTTGGGTCCAGTGATACTGATTTCAGATTTCTGGCCCCTAGAACTATGAGAAAATAAGTATCTTTTGCATTAAGCCACCAGGTTTATGATAATTTGTTATGGAAGCCGTAGGAAACTAACACACAAACAATATGCATTAGGGCACTAGGGCTTAACTGAAAGTTATTTTGGTATACATGAAAAATTATCTACATGAACATATATTAATATTGTACCATATATCTTACGGAATTTATTAGTTTGTTGATTTTATTTTGGGTGGTGGACTCATGTATATAATCTTGTCATCTACACCCAGGGATTTAACTTCATTTTTTTTTTTTTAACATCTAATACCTCTCTCAGCTGGCACCCTTCCATGCAATGTTAAATAACACTCACGCCAGTGAGCATCTTTGCAAAGTTCCTCACTTTTGCACAAATGTTTCCAGTGTTTCCTCATTCCTACACATCCCCCATCCCCGACTGATCTGTTATGGATTGAAGGAACAATGCGTAAATTTTCCAAGTCTAGTGGTGTTGTAACAGAGTACTCTATTTTTAAGGTTTTTTTTTTTGGGGGGGGGTCCTTTTTTCTTTTTTCCTTCTCTCTCTTATTTGCTACATGTTCCTTGTTAATAATAAAATAATGACCTTTACTCTCCTTTCCCTGAGGCACTTCCTTGCACTGCTCACTTATCTAATTATGTGTTTGCTTAGAAGTTTCTGTGACTGAATCTTAAGACAGTCCAGGTACTTATGCAATTTTCTCCCACCAACATTATGTGAGTATACAGTTAATTTACAACCTACATCTCCTCAAGATAGTGCCAGCCCATTTACCAGCATGGACAATAGTGGAGAATAAAGCACTGAAGCAAATTATATGGTCCTGCACCTTTCTTTACCCTCCTGTATCTCCTTCATACCAAATTTCACTTTTAAATTTTTGTATTCTGGTCAAAAATTAGAAATGGTTTCTTTAAAATAGGAAGCCTAGACCATTTCCCCACTGATAGTTTTGGAAATAAAGTCACTTTTCTTCCACTGAACTTTGTCCTTATTATTTTGTTTTGCAAGCCGCAAGCAGCTGAACCTGTGTTCAGTGTTTCTGACCATTTTCAATGGTACCTATGTTGTCTTTCCAATTATTGATGCCATGCTGTTTAATTTGTAGGTATTCCTAACTGCTACATCTTCATTGTCAAGTATACTCTTTGCATTAATAAAAAGACTGTGGTCATCTCACTTAATGTTTTTGTGGACTGAATCTCTCTGGTCTGATATAAATACCTTGCTTACCTTTATCTGGCTTTTCATCTTTCTTTATGTTTTGACATTTACAAGATACTTTATGATATCAGAAATCTACTTTTTAAAATGTGAGAGGCTGAGAAGGTTGTGGGGAAGGGAGATGGAGAGAGGCTGGTTAATGGGTACAGAAATACAATTAGATAGAAGGAATAAGTTCTAGAGTTCAATAGCAAAATAGGAATATTTTGATGTATACTTATTTATTTCTTTATTTTGAGACGGAGTTTTGCTCTTGTTGCCCAGGCGGTAGTACAATGGCACCATCTTGGCTCACTCAGCCTCCCAGGTTCAAGTGACTCTCCTGCCTCAGCCTCCCGAGTCATTGGGATTACAAGCATGAGCCACCACATCCAGCTAATTTTATATTTTTAGTAGAGACGGGGTTTCTCCAATGTTGGTCAGGCTGGTCTCAAACTCTCAACCTCAGGTGACCCGCCTGCCTTGGCTCTCAACATGCTGGGATTACAGGCATGAGCCACCCCGCACAGTCTGTTGTACATTTCAAAATAGCTAGAAGATAAGGTTTGGAATGATTCTAACCCAAAGAAATGGTAAACATTTGAGGTGGTAGATATCCCAACTACCCTGATTTGATTATTATTCACTGTATACATTTATCAAAACAGTGTACATACCCCATAAATATGTACAACTATGTTTCAACAAAACATGGTTTTTAAATCTGCTTACATTAATTTTTCTCTTGGCTGATTCCCCTTAGTCAAATGCTAAATGATAATGTGACAGTGGGCATCTAACAAAAAGAACTGTCTTCATTCTGTTGTTTTCTCTCTCTATATATATACATATATATGTGTGTATACATAATATATATGTTTATATATATTAGTAGGTGTGTATGTGTCTATATATATGTGTATATATACACACACACATATATATACACACACATGCACATATATACATGTATATATATAATTGTTTTTGAGACAGGGTCTCACTCTGCTGCCCAGGCTGGAGTGCAGTGGCACAATCTTGGCCTGCTGCAACCTCCACCTCACAGGCTCAAGCAATCCTCCTGAATTCAGCCTCCCAAGTCACTGGGTCTAATTTTTGTATTTTTTTTAGAGGTGGTGTGTGTTTTGCCATGTTGCCCAGGGTGGTCTCGAACTCCTGGACTCAAGTGATCCTCTCACCTCAGCCTTCCAAGTAGCTGGGATCACCAGCTAATTTTTGTATTTTTTGTAGAGGCAGGGTTTTGCCATGTTACCCAGGCTGGTCTTGAACTCCTGGGCTCAAGTGATATGTCTGCCTTGTCTCCAGCAGTAGTGGGATTACAGGCATGAGCCACTGCAGCCTACCTATTTTATATATATTTTTAAAAGAAAATATCATTGGTACTGTTATCCTATTTTTCTCCTTGGGTAATTTCTTTGTATCTCTGTTCTAGTAGTTATGCTTATAATTTTATTCAACTTTGTCTTTACATATAAACATGTAATTTATATCTCTGTCCTTATTTCTCTATTCAAAATCTATTAGTTTACTGTTATAAGCAATTATAATATTAGCATACTTTCTATTACTCTGTTCTTTTTCTTTCATCCATCATATTTCAGCTAATGTTTTTCACTATTTTTCTTTGTATTGTTAAATTATGCTGATACTTTTATTTTTTGTCAGCTTTAATTGATATTCTTTGACTTATATGTATTAAAGATGAGAAAATAAGCTCACGCCTATGATCACAGCACTTTGGGAAGCCAAGGTGGGCAGATCACCTGAGGTCAGAAGTTCGAGACCAGCCTGGAGAACATGGTGAAACACTGCCTCTACTGAAAATACCAAAAAAAAGCCAGGAGTAGTGGCGGGTGCCTATAATAACAGCTACTTGGGAGGTTGAGGCAAAAGAATCACTTGAACCAGGGAGGCAGAGGCTGCACTGAGCCTAGATCATGCCACTGCACTCCAGCCAGGGCGACAGAGTAAGATTCCATCTCAAAAAAAAAAAAAAAAAAAGAAAGAAAGAAAAAAAGAAAAAAGAAGAGAAAATTAAAACATATGTAAAGACTGGGGGGAAAGGGGGCAGAAAACAAATAGAAATGGCATATTTTTATGGAATATATTTTATTTTTTGGGAATATTTTATATTTACAGTATATATAGTGTCTACATTTTGTTCTTTAGTTCTAATTCCCACATTATTTAGTCTTTCTTTTACAGTTCAATCCTTTCAGTGCTTGCTGACAGTCCTTCTATAATTTTCCTGTTTATTTCCATCTGATTGGCAGTAGCTTATTTTCTAAGAATCTTTTCAAAAAGGCCACACTTGAACAATATTTCTTGAGTTCAAAATTGTCTTTAGCATTTAAATGAAGACGGTTGGCCTAAATTTAAAGTATTAAACATTTTCCTTTCTGTAAGATTCTGTGGCTGTTACTCCACTGCCAACTGGTACTATATGTTGATGTGAACAAAACAGAGACAAGTCTGACTTTTTCCCCTCCTATTATTGACCTGACTATTCTTTCTTCATGTTTAATGTACACCAATTTTATGAGAATGTGTTTCGGTATTGACAGCTCTAGGTCAATTTTCCCTGGTCCATGGTATGCCCTTTCAATATGTAGATCAAAATTATATTTTATAAAATTATCATTAAATCTTATCTTTAAATACTTATTCTGTTCTACTCTTTTGGTTTTCTTTTGTGTCTTTATCTCAGCCTCTATACATTCACAAAATTTTATTTCTAATCTTTTAATTTTTTTCTTTGGTTTACTTTATTCGTTCTTCACATTTTAATCCACAATATTTCTTAAGGTGCTTTCTAGCCTTTCTTGTGCACCTTCCAATTTCATCTCTGAAATAAATACTTCTTTCCTAAGTTTGGCCAGCTCATGATTCATCTTCTACTATTATTTCATGATGTCTTTTCCAGAGTCCTTGCTTTCTGGATTGTAGGTTTTTCCAACAGAGGTGATTGCTTTATTCATTTTCTCTCTTCTCTTTTCTCCTATTCTTTCCCTCTCTCCTTTTCTTTCGCTAAACATTATATTTTCGGCAGAATTAGAGTTCAGGTTTGACCTTCATACTCTAAAATAGGCAAAAGTGGTATGCAAACTTAGGAGAAGCCACGTGAAAATACATAAACAGACGCAGTCTTTGAGAAATTTATCCATGGTAAAGGGCTCTGCAGAGCCAAGAAAATGATGTTAACAATCTATTTCCTGAAGGTATATATAACATACCCCGTGTTGCTACAGGTATTGCTTGTAATCACAAGCATGGGAACAACGGTGAGATGAGTGGTCAGCAGAATCCTGCTAGACTCAGCTTCAGCGAAGCATAAAAGAGGGCTACATAAAAGATCCACAGACAAGCCATTATTATAGGAAGCATTTTGTTTCCATTGCAGCAGTGATTGCCGTCTTGTGAAGACCTGCGAAACTGCAACAATACTGTGGACCCACCCTTGCCTGGACCCTCCTTCCTAATGTGCATACGCCTCTTGAAAATAGGTAGCCAGGTAAAACCATTACATTCTGTCATGAGTAATAAAAGAACAGTAGTGATAACAAAGATACTTCAGGTAAAGAATAAAAAGAATAGCAAAACAGACAGATATTAAGCAAGCACTAGAAAAATGTCATTACAGTACAAGGGAAGGTTGGAAAATTATTTTTATAGGTTTATTAGCTATTTGCACTTCTTCTTTGATAAACTGCATTTTCATGTTTTTTATGCAAACAGGTTGTCTTTCCCATGTTTAATTATTATGACTCTTTGCATTTTAAGAAAATCAGCATCTTTCCTGTTGTATGTACCAAATATTAGCTAGGTTTCCTTTTAATTTCATTAGTGCCTTTTAATTTCATTTGTGAACTTCCCTAATTATTAAAAATTGTTACAGTAAAAATATGAATTATTTTATAGCTTTTAAAGGGTTGCTTTTTATTATTTATTTATTAGATGGGCTCTCATTATGCCAGCCAGTTTGGTCTTGAACTTCTGACCTCAAGGTATCCTCCCATCTGAGACTACCATAGTGCTGGGATTACAGGCATGAACCATCATACCAGGCGTAAATAATTGCTTTTTAAACAAAACAATTATTTAAACTTCAACTTATCTCTAAAAAAATCCAATATATGTTCCAAAGATGTTTCGAATTTCTCAGATCACATCAATCCCATGTGCAAAGTTCAATAATAGTTTTCCTTCATGATTAAAATTAAAACTAAATTTTAAATTCTTTAATATGATCTATAAGCCCCTTACATTTCTGGCCTTGTAACCCTTCAACCTCATTTCAAACCACCTTTCTCCCACTTTCTCCATATAAGCAGACTGGATTTCTTGCTGAGCCTCAAGATAGAATCCTTTTTGCTGACTCAGCGGTTTTTTATTTGCTGTTCCATTTTGCTGCCTAGGTCACTCTTCCAGACATGTCTCACCACTTCCAATATCCAGGACGTTTCTGCTTGAATATCACTACCTCAGTGAAGGCTTCCCTGATCACTTTATCAAAACAGGACTTTCACTCCCAAACCCAATTACCTTCTATTCTACTTACCATGGTTTATTTTGCTCTTTAGAATATAACACATTTTGAAATTATATTATGTAATTATTTATCTGTTTATTGTTTGTCTTCCCTAATAAAGTAGTAAGCTCCATGCAGGGAAGGACTCCATCTCCATCACTGTTTATGCCAGCTCCTAGTTATAGTGTTAGGAGGCAGTCAAATGCCTAGGCAGATGTGGCAGGTCCCCAGTGAAACCTGACCTTCAAGCCAATGACAGTTTAAGGCCTAGCTACAAATCTCAGGTAAATCCACAGAGGTGACAGAACCTCTCTTTCTGTTTGGCATGCTTTCCTCTGATTGACCCCTATCC
Organism: Saimiri boliviensis; assembly: GCF_048565385.1. Taxonomy (NCBI): domain Eukaryota; kingdom Metazoa; phylum Chordata; class Mammalia; order Primates; family Cebidae; genus Saimiri; species Saimiri boliviensis. The sequence continues at coordinate 90,884,687 of NC_133453.1, forward strand.
TTCACTTATTTTACATGTACCTATCCTTTCCTAATTTGTTTTCTAGACTGTTGTGCCTTTGACTGGTGCCTTTGTTTTAGCCTTTTTTGCATACTCACAAACCAATCAGCACACACTCCCCATTCTGAGCCCAAAAAATCCCCAGACCTAGCCACATTGAGAGAGAAATCACCCAACTTTAGGTGGGGGAACCCCCACCCCCTTGCATCCCTTCTCCACTGAGAGCCGTTTCATTACTCAATAAAATTATTCTCCACCCTTCTCACCCTTTGATTGTCAGCATAACCTCATTATTCTTGGATGTAGGACAAGAACTCGGGACCCACTGAACGTGGATCCACAGAAGGCTGTAACACTGAGGGCAGCCATCTTGCATGACAGGAAGCAGTAGCAAGGCTGAGCCAGACCCGGAACTGCAGGCTAGAGCAGGGCAATGGGGCTGACAGAATTGTTAAGGTGCTGCCTTCTGTCAGGCCGCAGACAACGTGACTAAATGAGCTCATTAGCATGCTACAGCACCCCCCTCTGGGGCTTCGGGGTCATGGGCACCCCTGCCTAGGTGCCACTGTGTTTCCATCTCTGGACTCTGTGGGAGTCGCTTTGCAATATAACGGGTCCAGGAACAAGCCCTGTGCGGAGCCCACTCCTGTGCTGGCGCTTAGAATGGCCAGCCAGACCCTGCATTCTTATACATAAGTGTTCCTGCCGGGCGCGGTGGCTCAAGCCTGTAATCCCAGCACTTTGAGAGGCCGAGGAGGGTGGATCACGAGGTCAAGAGATCGAGACCAACGTGGTCAACATGGTGAAACCCCGTCTCTACTAAAAATACAAAAAATTAGCTGGGCATGGTGGCTCGTGCCTGTAATCCCAGCTACTCAGGAGGCTGAGGCAGGAGAATTGGCTGAACCCAGGAGGCGGAGGTTGCGGTGAGCCGAGATGGCGCCATTGCACTCCAGCCTGGGTAACAAGAGCGAAACTCCGTCTCAAAAAAAAAAAAAAAAAAAAAGAAAAGAAAAAGGAATAAGTGTTCTTTAATGATGTGCTAAGTATTTTTAAAAGTCATCAGTATACGTTTAATGTCATTTTTTTCTGTGTTGAAACCAGATCACATTTCTATTTGAAATTAACTTGTCTGAATTACACTTGCTTTTAAGTGTTACATATTTATAAAAACTGAGATTTTCGCCGGGTGCGGTGGCTCAAGCCTGTAATCCTAGCACTTTGGGAGGCCGAGGCGGGTGGATCACGAGGTCAAGAGATCAAGACCATCCTGGTCAACACGGTGAAACCCCATCTCTACTAAAAAATACAAAAAATTAGCTGGGCATGGTGGCACGTGCCTGTAATCCCAGCTACTAAGGAGGCTGAGGCAGGAGAATTGCCTGAACCCAGGTGGCAGAGGTTGCGGTGAGCCGAGATCACGCCCATTGCACTTCAGCCTGGGTAATAAGAGTGAAACTCTGTCTCAAAAAAAAGAAACACACACACACACACACACACACACAAAACCTGAGATTTTCTATCTACAAACTCTTGGAGAAAGTATGTCTATTATAGATTACAAAAACCCTGCCTCGGTGTTATGTAGCTTCTAGTGTGAGCACACAGTAAATATGTAGATTATATATGCATTAGAAAATTTAAATGTTAGGGGGGAAAAGAAAGCAAGGTAAGGGAGGGGATATGCAATTTAAAATAGAATGGTCAGAGTAAGCCTTATTGAGGAAGTAATATTTGAGCAAAAGTTTTAAGAAGGTGAGAAAACTATCAGTATAGTCTAATGCACTTGAGATTGAGGAGGTAATTTTAAAAAGGGATATGCAAATGATTAAGGAATTTTACTATTGTAAGATAAATATACAGCTTCCTAAGATGACTATTTTGGAAAACTTAGCATTCATTTGGATGGCATGATGTAGTTGTTTAAAAGTCAACTCACTTTATTTCTTAGTCATACTTTGTATACTGCATATGACAGCTTCTTTTTGTAGAGACACTCATTGGATGTATGTTATAGAGAGGTGGGATAATAAAGAAATCTATGACATCTATATTGATAACAAATCTTTTGCTTTTTTTTTTTTTTTTGAGAGAGGGTCTTCCTCTGCCACTCAAGCTGGAGTGCAGTGGCACGATCTTGGCTCACTGCAGCCTCAACTTCCTGGGCTTACGTGATCCTCCCACCTCAGCCTCCAGGGTAACTGGGACCACAGGTATAAGCCAAAATGCCAAGCTAATTTTTTGTAGAGATAAGGTTTCACCATGTTGCCCAGGCTGGTCTCAAACTCCTGGCCTTAAGTGATCCAATCATCTCAGCCACACAAAGTACTGAGATTACAGGCATGAGCCACTGTACCTAGCTACCTTTTCCCTTTCAAAATATTAGTTCATTCATTTTATTTGTTTACTTATTAAAGCCCACAATTTAAAAATGACTTAATATTGAAGTGCTGAAATGTATTAATATGAAAATTACTGTCCTCCATATTATTCGTCTTTGTGATGGTTAGTTTTCTGCCTCAACTGGATAGGCTATAGTACCCAGTTATTCAGTTAAACAATACTGGGATTAAGATCTACAATCGGTTGACTTTAGGTAAAGGAGATTATCTTCCACCATCTGAGTGAGCCTTATCCAATCAGTTAAAAGGCTTTAAGAGAAAAGTTGGATATACTTGAAGAAGAAATTTTGCTTTAAGACTGCAGTATCCGCTCCTGCCTGAGAGTGTTCAGCCTGCTGGCCTTCCTTACAAATTTAATACCTGTCAGCCCCATAGTTGCTTAAGCCAACTTTTTGCAATAAATTTCTCCAAATGTACATATCCATGCATAAATACATATATGAGATATATATATATATATATATATATATATATATATATATACAATATACCCAGATATATACATATATGAGTACATATATATATTCCCCCCCTACTGATCTTGTTTCTCTGGAGAACGCTGTATGATACAATCCTCCTCTTAGACTAGATTAGAAGCTACTTAAGGAAAGTCATCATGTCTTCTTATGATCCCTGTGTTTAATATAGCTCATAGCATGACGTTTTCTTGATGGAATAGTTTATAGAAGAACATTTTAATTTCATAGGTAGACGAAAGGTACTTTACCATTAAGAAGCAGAAGAAATTATTAAATAAGCATTTATAAACTTTTTTCCTTGCCACTTCTTCCAGGAATAAACATTTATAACTTTCATGCAATAAAATCAGAAGAAAAAGGACAATGAAAAAATAAAACAAGTGCTTATATCTAATATATATGATGAACTTACTATGGAAACACGTAAAATCACTGTAACTCATCTATAGGAGAAAACCTAGACTTATTTATTGTTCTTTATATATTATGATAACATAATATATAAAACCTCACCAAATGCTTTATATACATCATTTCTTTTACTCCTTTTAACAACCTGAGACAGGTTTCGTATTCCCATTTACAGAGGACGGTGATGTACACAGAAATTGAGAAATAAGGCTAGAAATTTGGTGGTAGAGTTGTCTTGGGAGCATTAAAACTCAGGAAGTTGTGGTAATAAACATGTTGGATCTACAGACACATACAAAGGCAATAAAAAAGATGCAACCCTGGTAGAAATTAAATTCAAATCAAAACAACTATATTTACATTTTACATTTTAGTGGAAAAAAGAGGAAAATGTTAATTGCTATCAAGACTGCAGAAAAAACCTGTATTGATTATGGCAATGTAAAATATTTTAATTTTTAAGAAGTTAGTTTAGCCAGTCATTAATAATTTCACTTTGGGAGGCTGAGGCAGGCGGATCACCTGAGGTCAGGAGTTTGAGATCAGCCTGACCAACATGGTGAAACCCTGTCTCTAGTAAAAATACAAAAGTTAGCTGGGCATGGTGGTGGGTGCCTGTAATCTCAGTTTACTCTCGAGGCTGAGGCAGGAGAATCACTTGAACCCAGGAGGCGGGAGGCTGCAGTGAGTTGAGATTGTGCCATTGCACTCCAGCCTGGGCAAAAAGAGCAAAACTCCATTCCAAAAAAAAAAAAAAAAAAGAAAAAAGAAATTCAGATGCTATGGTACAGTAATTCTACTTCAAAAAATAGTGCCTAAGGAAATAAATAAAAGAAAATACTAAATCACATGTAACAGAAAAATGTTATAACTAACCTAAATGTCCAAGCATAGAAGAATGAAGCATCATACTTTATTAATAGAATACATAACCATTAAAATAATGAATATGGAGAAATTCTCAAGATACTAAGTCATACTCTTATTATTGATGAAAAAAATTTAATTTTACATAGAAGAAATATACACAAATGGAGATGTATCTATTTTGGTAAACACATTTCTAAGTAATAAAGCTTACCTAAAGCGATTGATTCTTTTAATAGCAATGTCTTCTGGAATTTTCTTTCTTATGAGAGGGACTTTTTCAGAATGCTTCCCTCATATAATCATACACACTAAATAATGGAAACCTTTTTTTTTTTTTTAACTGGTGGCACAAAAATATTTTAAAATAGCTACTTCTAGTTACATATACTAGTCATAACAGATTAAGGCAATATATATGAAACCACAGTGAAAAGCTGTAACATTTCTGGGAATTAAAAACTATGAGAAATAAGACTGGGTGTAGTGGTCTATGCCTATAATCAAGCACCTTGAGAGGCCGAGGCAGGTGGATCACGAAGTCAAAAGATTGAGACCATCCTAGCCAACAGGTGAAACCTTGTCTCTACAAAAAAAAAACAAAAACAAAAACAAACAAAAACAAAAAAAAACAAAAAAAAACGCAAAAATTAGCCAGCGTAGCGACACGTACCTGTAGTCTCAGCTACTCCGGAGGCTGAGGAAGGAGAATCATTTGAACTCAGGAGGCAGAGATTGCAGTGAGCTGAGATTGCACCACTGCCCTCCAGCCTAGTGACAGAGCGAGACTCCATGTCAAAAAAAAAAAAAAAAAGAAGAAGAAATGAAAATATTACAAAAAATTACCTCCTATACATTCTTTCTCAAGAACCTCCTGGAGGACTTGCTCCAAAAACTGAGAGGGCAAAACTAAGGGGGAAAAAAAAAGATTGAGAAACAAGAGTTTCAATATAGGAGAAAGGACATCCCCATGTAAGAGGATGAGTGATATCAGTGACACCTGGATTATAACTTAACTCTGTTTTGTTCAGAGAACATACTCTGGATGATTTCAATCTTTTAACATTTTATTGATTTTTCATGGGCCAGCATATATTCTATCATGATGAATGTTCTATGCACAGTGAAAAAATGTGTATTCTGTTGTTATTAGGTATATGTTCTACAAATGTCAATTAGGTCAGGTTGGTTTTTAGTGTTATTGAAGGTTTCTATATTCTTACTGATTTCTGTTTATTTGTTATAACTATGGAAGAGGAAGGTTGAAATCTATTTCTTCTTTCAACTCTTACCAGTTTTTGCTTCATAAAATATTTTATAGATCTATTGTTAAGTGGATATATATTTAGGAGAATAAATCCTCTTGAACTACCTTATTACAAAATTTCCTCTTTATGTCTGTTAAAACACTTGTCCAGACAAGCACTTTGTCTAATATTATTTTAGCCATCTTGACTTTCTGATTATTAGTGTTTGCATTGTATATTTAACCCATCTTTTAACTTTTGATCTACCTATGTTTTATTTTAAAATGCACTCCTTCTATTTAGCAGGAGTTGACATCTACACCCCTTAAAAAAGTCAATTGCTTATTTTGCAAATAAAGTTTTAATAGAACATGGACATATCTACCTGTTTACATTTTGAGCTCTAAAAGCAGAGTTGAGTATTTGTGACAGAAACACTATGAGAATTAATCCTAAAATATTTATAGTGTGTCCTTTTAATAGTTTGCCAACCTCTGGAGTTGTTTATTGGGTTTTTATTAGTCAAATAAAAAAAAAACCGTTTTAATCTGAGTGTTTTGACAATATATACTTAATATAATGATGATATAGTTGGTTCTAAGTCTACCACCTTGCTATTTGTTTTCTACTTATTCCATCTGTTCTTTCGTTTTTAATCCTGTCTTCTTTAGAAATGATTTTTAATTTTTTAATTGTTTTTTGAGACAGAGTGTAATGCTGTTGCCCAGGCTACAGTGCAGTGGTGCAGTCATGGCTCACTGTAGCCTGAATCTCCTGGGCTTAAGTGATCCTCCCAGTTCAGTCTTAGCCTCTGGGACTACAGGTTTATACCATGGTAAATTTTTTCTAGATAAGGGTCTCATTATATTTCCCAGGCTTGTCTCAAACTCCCAGGTTCAAGTGATCCTCCTCCCTTGGCCTCCCAAAGTGTTTACAGGCACTGGCCACCATGACTGGCCAATTCTCTAGTATTATACTTTATCTCCTCTATTGATTTATCAGCTGTATTTCTTTGTTTTGTATCTTTGGTGATTGTTCTAGTGATTAAATATGCATATTTAACTTATCACAGCCTACTTTTAAATAATAGCCTATAACCTCCTAATAATATAATAACCTTAAGACACAATATCTGAAATGTCTGAGACCAGAATTAGTTCAAACTTTCAATTTTTCAAATTTTGGAATAGTTATGTTAAAAAGATTGAGAATCCCTAATCTAAAAATCCAAAATCCGAAATGCTCCAATGATCATTTTCTTTGACTATGGGGTTGGCACCAAAAAGTTTTGAATTTTGGAGCATTTTGGACTCTGAATTGGTAACATTCAGCCTGTGCCATCATTCCTCCCTTCCATTATTTGCACTGTTGTCATATATCTTACTTCTACACATGTGATAACAAAATATTCATTCTTATTTTTCAGTGTTTTTAAGTAGTCAGTTATCATTTTAAATATATAAACAACAGTCTAGTACGTTTACCGATATGTTTATAATTTCTGGGGCTTTTCTTTCCTCTGCAGAGATCAAGTTTCCATCTACTATTATTTCACTTCTGCCTTAAGACTTTATTTAATATTTCTTGTAACAGGTCTGCTAGCAATGAATTCTCTCAGTAGATTTTTTTTTTGTCTGAAAATATCATCATTTTAGATGCTTTTCCTGGACATAGAATTTAAGGTTTATAAGTTTTCATCTTTTGATACTGATCTCTTTCCATTATCTTCTGGTTTGCATTGTTTCTGATGTGAAGTCAGTTCATTTTTATCTTGTGTTTTGTTTGTGATGTGCCTTTTTTCCATTTGTTTTTATAACTTTTTTCTTTATCACTGGTTTCAGAAATGATATGTTTTGGTGTGTTTTCCATTTGAAATTAAATGAACTTGGATTTTTATGTTTCTATTTTTCATCCAATGTGGAAAAATTTTGGCCATTAGGTTTTCACAGATTTCTTTCTGCCCTCACCTCTTCTGCAACTCCAATTCCATATTTGTTATACCTCATGGTACTCATGGTACCAGGACACTTAGGTGCTGGGGATTTTTGGATGCGGGAGAGGAGGGAGGCTTCAGTTTTCTTACTCTCTGATTCAGTTTTTATTTCACTTTACTTATTTATTTTTTAGACTTGGGTTCTGGCTATGATGTCCAGGCTGGAGTGCAGTGGCTATCTACATGTGCGATCACACCACACTACAGCCTCAAACTCCTCTACTCAAACTATTCTTCCACCTCAGACTCCTGAGTAGGTAGGACTATAGTACCTGCCACTGCACCCAGCAGCAGTTCAGTTTTGATACCTTCTTCAAGTCTACTCATCTTTTTAATCTGCAATGTTTATTGCATTGAGCAGTCCATCCAGTGGATATTTCATTCAGATGTGGGAATTCCTAGAGCTAAAAAATTTATTTTCTTAGACTCTCTTCATTATTTTAATGTTTTACTATCTATCCTTGAATATATGTACAACTAGATGTTTTAAAATCTTTGCTGTTTACATTATGTCTGTCATTTCTTGCTCTGTTTCTACTGATTGTCTATTATCTTGGTTTGGGGTTACATTTTCCTACTTTTTCATGTCATATAATTCTTGGCTAGATAACGATCATATTAAGGTTTTGTTAAATGTCTAGATTTAGTTGTCCTCCCATTGGACTCTTTCTATTCTCAAGTTGGTTAAAAACTCTAAAGAAAAAAAGGTGGCTTACTTTCTCCAAATCACAATAGCAAAATGTCCTGCTATTAAATAATCAAAAGTCTTTATTTTAATTTGGGGCTCTTTTCTTCATGACTCTTCTAATTTCTCTTTACTTTTTTAAGGGCAATTTGAGTTTGGCAATATTCAAAGCACCGTAAAGTTTTTCCTCCATGATGCTGCATCTACCCTCTTGTTGACAAATTACATGAAAGGATTGTGACTGCTTCTACTCTTTCCTTTTACTCATTGTATTAGTCTGTTTTCATGCTGCTTATAAAGACATACCCAAGACCGGGAAGAAAAAACAGATAGTGGACTTACAGTGCCAAATGGCTGGGGAGGCCTCACAATCATGGCAGAAGGCAAAAAGACACCTTGTGCAGGGAAACACCCATTTTTAAAACCATCAGAACTTGGCAGACTTATTCATGAAAGACCCACCCCCATGATTCAATTACCTCCCATTGGGTTCCTCCCACAACACACAGGAATTCAAGATGACATATGGGAGGTAACACAGCCAAACCATATCACTCATTCTTTATTGTTTTTAACTTTCATTCTAGTACTATGCTGAAACTAAACCAGTGATCCAACTGCCAGTGCTTGTCATCCTTTTCTCAGCCCTAACATTCTACGTGTTACAGAGGTAAAGAAATAATTACAATTTGAGAAGTACGTTAATAGAGATATGCAAATAATGCTAAATATCACATTTAAGAAATACCCTATGTAAACCCGTCAATTAAAAGACATTTTAAAAGGTAGGAAAATGTGACCTCAAACCAAGAGAAAAGTCAGTCATTAGAAATAGACCAAGGTATCCTAGGCTCCAGCAATCCTCCTGAATAGCTGGGACTATAGGCATATACCTCCTGAATAACTGGACTATAGACCAACCCTGACTGAATTTTTACTTTTTTTTTTTTTTTTTTTTTTTTTTCAGTAGAGAGGAGGCCTCGCTATGTTGCCCAAGCTAGTCTTGAACTGCTTAGCTCAAGTGATTGTCTCACTTCAGTCTTCCAAGGTGTTGGGATTATAGGTGTAAGCCACCATACCTGAACATCTATTTAAAAAAAACAAACAAACAGAAATGAGTAGTATATCACTCAGAATAGTTTATTCCATGAATATATACTTATTTAATTAACTCCCACTGTTGGATATGTTTTTCCAATGTCATGATTAAATAGTTCTTGATCATACATTTTGGAGAAATTTCTGGAAATGTACCTCTGGGTCAAAGGGTACACACAGATTTATAGCTTTTGTTTTAATTTCTTTCAGAAAGATAATACCAAGATTTTGGAATAGTACAATGTCTCATTCCCTCTCCAAAGACCAACTCCTATAGGAACCATAAAGAAAAAAAGCCAAGAAATAAGAAAACCTGAAAAATCCCAGGGAAGAAAGGGGGGTGAAAAAGGACAATTTTGAAGGGTAAGTGTGCTAGGCTGGTGGCTGGGGCCTTGGATCTGGGGCAGGTGGCAGCCCTTCAAGGCTTGGGAGTGTAAAACAGGGTATGAGCTATTGGAGTTCTGCTTTTGATTCTTCCCTGACTTGAGTCAAAAACTTACTGTTTCCACATCTACAGGGACTCAGACTATGGTCCAAACACCCTCAGGAGTAAACAGTACTTATAAAAAGCTGAGGAAAACAGGTAGAGACTAACCTTAGGAATTTCTCTGCCCTTTCCTGAAACCATAAAGCTGGTAAATTACAATCAATAGCTCTGGATGCTGTTCTCCCTGACAGGATCAGGGAGGAGGGGAGAGACGGTAAAGCAGAGATCTGAGGTGTCACTTTGCAGACTTCATAAATTAACTGTGATTTCTTATGTAGCCTGGGGCTTTTCTATCTACCTTCCATCCTCTGAACTCACTGAAAATGACACAGACTGGGTGCTAGTCTCTTCCCATGTGTGATGTCATAGTAGCTAATATTCCCAAAGGAAAATTATCTTACAGGTCAACATATCAAGACATTGAAGAAGCACAACTGTTTTCAAAGAAATATAAACTATTGGCATACGGATTCTAAGAGAAGCAGAAATATTAGATCTAATGGCCCAAGAACTTAAAATAAGCCTAGTAAACAAACTAAAAGAAGTAAGAGAAGATATCAGCAGCATATAATAAGAACAAGAGAACAAAGAAGCAATCAGAAATATTACGTACAAAAAATAATACTTAAAGTATATAGACTAGATAAATAATAGAATTTAAGTGAGGAGTAAATGAATCTGAAGATCAGTTTGAGGAAATCTTCAAACCTAAGAACAAGGAAATAGAAAATATAGGCTGAGCGCAGTGGCTCACACCTGTAATCACAGCACTTTGGGAGACAGAGACCTCCTGATCACAACGTCAGGAGTTTGAGACCAGCCAGGCCAAGATGGTGAAACCCAGTCTCTATAAAAATACAAAAAAATAGCTGGGCATGGTGGTGGGCACTTATAATCCCAGCTAATCAGGAGGCTGAGGCGGGAGAATTGCTTGGACCCGGAAGGTGGAGGTTGCAGTGAGTCAAGGTTGCGCCACTGCAGTCTAGCATGGGTGACAGAGCAAGACTCTGTCTCAAAGAAAAAAAAAAAAAGAAAAAGAAACATAAAAGAAAGGCTAAGGGATTGGCAGTGCTAACATCTGAATAACAGGAGACTCAGAAAGAAACTAGGCTGGGTGTGGTGGCTGACACCTATAATCTCAGCACTGTGGGAAGCCAAGGTGGGCAGATCCCTTGAGGCCAGAAGTTCAAGACCAGCCTGGCTAACATGGCAAAACCCCATCTCTTTTTTTTTTTTTTTTTTTTTTGAGACGGAGTTTCGCTCTTGTTACCCAGGCTGGAGTGCAATGGCGTGATCTCAGCTCACCGCAACCTCCGCCTCCTGGGCTCAGGCAATTCTCCTGCCTCAGCCTCCTGAGTAGCTGGGATTACAGGCACGAGCCACCATGCCCAGCTAATTTTTTGTATTTTTAGTAGAGACGGGGTTTCACCATGTTGACCAGGATGGTCTCGATCTCTCGACCTCGTGATCCACCCGCCTCGGCCTCCCAAAGTGCTAGGATTACAGGCTTGAGCCACCACGCCCGGCCGGCAAAACCCCATCTCTACCAAAAATACAAAAATTAGCCGGCAGGTGGTGGGGGGTTGCTAGTGGGCCTATGCCTGCAGTCTCAGCTACTCAGGAGGCTGGGGTGGGAGGATCACTGGGGCCCAGGAGGAGGAGGTTGAGCTGAGATTGTGCCACTGCCCTCCAGGCCAGGTGACAGAGTCAGACTCTGTCTGAAAAAACAACAACAACAACAAAAAAAAAAAAAAAAAGAAAAAGAAAAAGAAAAATATTAAGAAGGAGGTATTTGAAGGAATGATGGAGTTGAACAGGAAAAAAGATCATGGATTTTATTTTTTTAAATTTATTTAAAAATTTTTTTACAATGGTGACTAGGGAAGATCATGGACTTTCAAAGTATTGAAGGAAAAATCTTAAAATCTAGGTTTTTACATATGGCAATGCAGTCATTCAAATATGAGGCTATGACGACATATATTTCCAAGCATACAAAAACTCCAAAGACAGTTTTTGATAAAATGCTTAAATAGAAACAAATACGGAAGATAATTAAAAGATGTGTGAAGCCATGCTGATAAAATATCTTGGCAAAATTTGTTGTTTTTTAAAATAGCAAACAGCTAAGAAAAGGAGAACATATGGGCATAATGGTTTAAGATTTAAAGTAGATAGTAGCAAAATGATGGGGTAGGAGAAGACGAAGAGACAAAGGGATCTCAGAATGTACAAGATTCTTTGTAGGGGAGACATATAAATATCCAGTTTGTTTCTTTTTAGTAAGAAAAAATTCAAAATAAATTCAGAAAACGTGGAAAAACTTAAATATTGAAAATGGTGGAAACACACTGTAATGTATAAAAAATTATAATTGTAATATGTCAGGGTGAGGAGAGGTCAGAGGTAAAACAAATTATACCTTAAGATGATAACTGTTGAAGCTGACATATAGACACATGGTGGTTCATAATTTTCTTCCTTTTCACTTATTTGAAATTTCTCATATAAAAATTTTAAAATGTATGCATACAAAACAATACTCATATTATAAAAAGATAAACAAAATAGGACCGTACAATAGATATTATTCGAGAGTATCGTGTTAGAATGATTTCCTATGGGTCAAGGGTGGGAGAATGAGACTGGAAAATTTATAAATAAATAAAACAAAAAGTGTTTTGCATGAACCAGTAAGGACAATGCCCCATGAACCTAAGAGTGTGATTAACTCTGCTTTCTCTTTGTGTAAAAGGTCCATTAAAAAAACAAAAAAGATGTGAGGTGGCATATGCCTGGAATCCCGGCACTTTGGGAGGCTGAGGTGGCTTAAGCCTAAGAGGTCGATGCTGCAGTTAGCCATGACTGTGCCACTGTATTCCAGCCTAGGCGACAAAATAAGACCCTGTCTCAAAAAAAAAAAAAAAAAAAAAAAAAAAAAAAACCAACAACAACAATAACAACAAAAACCAGAAAGTGCCAGGCATGGTTAATGCACACCTGTAGTCCTAGCTGCTTGATAGGCTGAGGTGGGAGGACTGTTCAAGCCTGGGAGCTCAAATCTGTTTTGGGCAACTTAAAGAGACCAAATCTCTTAAAATAAAAGGAATATATGTGTGTGTATATGTGTGTGTGTGTGTGTGTGTGTGTGTGTGTGTGTGTGTATGTGTGTGTGTGTGTATGTGTATAATATATTACATATAAATTTTCACTATAAGGATTTGATTTAGACTGTGGAGAAGACAAAACTATAAAAATAGTTATCTAATCATTATAATTCAGAAAACACTTGAATAGCTACTCCAAATAACCAAGTCACCATATATAACTACAAAAATGAATTAGAAATAAGTATTATCACTTAGTTTTTCAAGAGAAGTCATTTCTGACATTAATATTAATCATAGAAAACTAGCAAAAATCATTAAGCAGCTAACCAAAAATTAAGGAGAAAAAAAATGACTCTAAATACTGGCATTCTAAAAGCATAAAGAAAAATTGAACAAAGAAGAAAACACTCCTGCACCAGAGGCTGTAAACTGTTTTACTTGGCTTATGTAGTAGCAAAAGTAGACTTTTTTCCAAAGGAAAAATTTTATGCTGATATTGAAAAATAAGGATTTTTTTCAAATCTATTTCTGTTTTATTAAAAAAAAACTACTAAGAATTGATTTTACAGCATCTTATCCCCATTTAGCAAGGATCCTAGAACTGAACAGGTGCACCCAGTTTATAGGTCACATACTCTCCAGGCTTCCATTGGCCCCATTTGGCAAGCAGCATTAAAGTACTGCTTTTGGAGGTTTGTTCCCCCTTGTATTTCACTTGAAATTTTAACAAAATGTGGTCAGAAATTTGTCATGTAAGTATGTAAGCACTCACGGGAGACATAAACAGAACAGAACATGTGAAAAAATAAGCTAGGTAAAGAGAAATTTTGGGGGAGCCATGACAAAATGAAAAGGGGTTTGGTATTTCAGGGGTAATAATGTTATTAGTATATGAAACTAAGAGAGTTTTTTGGAGTGGATAAAGAACAAGCTCTTAACTTGTTAAAGGGATTGATTCATAAATACATGAAAACAGTACAGTGGATGATAGTTTTTTCTTTAATTATTTTTTAGAAGTTACTTTGTTTATACTTTATTCTTAGTTGGTTTGTACTTGTGCATTATAATTTATCATTTTTTAAATCAACCACTTATTACAAATGAAATCTGACACTTTCTATCAAGATGATATTATGGCATAAAAACTTGTGTCTGAATATTAATGAATGCAGTTGTAACTTAGACAGGGCCAATGATAAAAACTTAACAAGTTTAACAAGTAGAATTATAATCTGACAATCCTAACCATGTAAATAAAATTATATACAAGGCTACAGTTATTAATTACCTTTAGTGCTTAACTTCTAAAGATCTTGTCTGTAAACCATAAAGCCTTCAATGTCTACTTCCCCCATGTAGAAACTGACATCTTCAATGTACATCTAAAACAGAAGCATAAGAAAATACAATGAATTTGAGATTATAGATATTGCTTCACTTATTGTAAATATAAAAAAATTGAAATTATTCTTCATGACTTTCTGTAATAAGCTGGGCAAAAAGATGTGGGTATTATAGGACATATTTTATTTAAACAAAAAACAATAACATTAAAATTTCCCCTTTAGAAGAATCAGAAAGTTTTTTGGAACACATATTATGATCCATGTCACAGAGTTGAGTACTTTCTATAACACTAATTTTATCTGCAAAATTTTTATATGATCTAAAATACATGAGTTCTGATGTCCTACATGAAAAGAGCCCCATTCTAGAAAAGTTTCCCTTTTGGGGAAACTTTTGGATTTTTGGCTTTTTTTTTTTTTTTTTTTTGAGACAAAGTCTCACTCTGTCACCAGGTGCCAGGCTGGAGTGCAGTGGCGTGATCTTGGCTCACTGCAAACCTCCACCTCCCGGGTTCAAGCAATTCTACTGCCTCAGTCTCTTGAGTAGCTGGGACTACAGGCGCATGCCACCATGCCCAGCTAAATTTTGTATTTTTAGTAGAGACAGGGTTTCAACATGTTGGCCAGGATGGTCTCGATCTATTTACCTCGTGATCCACTTGTCTCAGCCTCCCAAAGTGCTGTGATTACAGGTGTGTGCCACTGCACCCAGTCAGCTTTTTGGCTTTTATAAGCAACTCAAGTGTGATTAAGAATGTATTTATTATTCTTAATTACACTTGAGTTGCTTATAAAAGCGAAAAACATACAAATTAATTAGTTCAGTGTTCTGTCCTTACGAAAAATTCAAAATTCCTTTCTTCTTAGTACTTAAACTTCCCCAATCAGTACTTTACACTAGGCTGGTAAACTCAGGGAAAAAAAAAAAAAAGGTCCTTTAAGAAAAATTATTCCCTCTCTAACAGACAAATGAGATATCCAGAGAAAATGTTTTTTGCCTAAAGAACTTTGACTGTGAATTCCTTGACAACGCAGTTAGGGAAACAGGATTTGGATGCTACATTGCCTTTCTTTTAGTATGCAGTTTTTGGTTTTGCTTTGTTTTGAGAAAGGGTCTCCCTATGTTGCTCAGGCTGGTCTTGAGCCTGAGCTATCTCATCCTCCCAGGTAAGTGATTTTGAGTACTACAGATTCTCAAGCCAAACATAAATGATTTTTGGATTGGCAGTATCATTGCTCCTTTTGGTCATTAGCGTAGATGTCTGTTTTACAGTTGCAGCTATACATGCAAAACTCTTGAAACACTTTTAAAATACATTCACACTCAGCATATTCTTTACATATTATGGTTTAATTAGTATGAAGTTGGACCAGGGCTCAGGTATTTTTAAAAAGGATGAAGGAATGATCTTTTTCTCCAGTTGAGAAACAATTTCACTGCAACTATTTAGCTTAGTTTCTACATATTAATAAGACATTAACTTCCAAAAATACTATTTACAGATGTTTATGAAAAATACTGAGTTAATTCTAATATGAATACTAAATGTCAAAATGATTTCAAAGCTTCCAGGATACACACAGACAAAGCTTCAATTACCATGAAATATCTTAGATACATGGATCCAAGCATGATGCAATTGGTAGCTGGAGTAAATCTCAAACTGTAATGCACTTAAGGACCAAAGCAGTACTTTAAAATATAGAACCCCAGGTGCATGCCCAAAGTTCTGGTTCAGAACTTGGCTGAGGCAGATTCTCTATTCTTTATAGGCATCGTGATTATAATGTACATCTACAGTCCATGTAGAATTGTGATCTAAAGCACACATACAAACCCTGACTAGTACTAGACTCTCATTATTAGCATTTATGTAAATACTTCTTGAGTTTTATAAGATTATATTTCTAATCTTTAAAGATAATCCCAAAACCCACTGGCTTAGGAAGGAACTTTGAACACACAGTAAGTAGGACTTCAGCAATAAATCAATATAGACATACTAAAATAATGTTTATGGATTATATCTCTTGTAAGCTTTGCTATTTTCTTGGGTAAACTGTGTAGGTAGACAATCAATAAAATACTGTGGCAAAAAAGAGAGAAATGTTATCTTCTATAATGAAAATTCTACTTAAAACCTCACATATAACTAGAAACATGCTCTTTATAGTTCAGAATTAATTTTTTTGGTCCTTAAGTTAGTGGGGGTGGCAGGCTGGAGAGAAGCACTTCCAGCTTCATTTTCTGTTTAAACGTGAAGTCAAAAATTTTGTAAAGTCTTGAACCATGTCCCTCAAATACACACACACACACACACACACACACACACACACACACACACACACTCCTCTCTTTCTCTCACGTAACTACTAAAAATAATATGAAATAGGCTGTTAATGTTTTAGTTTTGAAAATTCTTGCCAGGACCCGTGGCTCACGCCTGTAATCCCAGCACTTTGGGAGAACCGGGCGGGCAGATTGCCTGAGGTCAGGAGTTTGAGATCAGCCTGGTCAACATGGTGAAATCTCATCTCTACTAAAAATACAAAAATTAGCTGAGGGTAGTGGTGTACACCTGCAATCCCAGTGACTCAGGAGGCCGAGACAGGAGAATCACTTGAAAACCCATGAGCTGGAGGTTGCGATGAGCTGAGATCATACCACTGCAATCCAGCCTGAGCAACAGAGCAAAACTCTGTCTAAAAAAAAAAAAAAGAAAAAAAAGAAAAGCCGGTGACTCAAGCCTGTAATCCCAACACTTTGGGAAGCTGAGGTGGGCAGATTGCCTGAGGTTGGGAGTTTGAGACCAGCCTAACCAACATGGAGAAACCCCATCTCTACTGAAAATACAAAATTAGCTGGGTGTGGTAGCACATGCTTGTAATCCCAGCAACTCAGGAGGCTGAGGCAGGAGAATTGCTTAAACCTGGGAGGCATTGCACTCCAGCCTGGGCAACAAGAGCAAAATAACTTCTCAAAAAAAAGAAAGAAAATTCTTATAAATGAGTCCCAAATTACTTTGCAATAGAAACAGTTTCATACATATATACCATTTAAGATTTTTTTTCTGAAAAAGAAAACTCTAATAAACAGAGGTAATTATCTGAGTCTTTGTTACACATAACAAAGGATGGAGACCTAAAAAAGTACTAAACCAGATAAGAAAACTATACTTTAGCTCTTATCTTCCTTACCTAGTTTAAAGTACTCTTCATAAAGTATTCTTTTTACATGTATGTAATGCTAAATATCTCAGATTTTCTACAAATTCAAATCAATCAACAGTTTATCACTGAAGTTTAGTTCTTCCTACATATTTTAACCAGAATCAATAGCTCTGTAAATCACAAACAGTAGTCTACATCACAAAAGAATTCATTCATATTAATCTTTAATGATTAAAAATACAAGTTTCTAGATAACTGACATTGTTAAGTATCACTAACATTTGTCATATAAATTACTAAAACTTATTTGCTTTTAAATGCAGTAAATAATAGCTAATATTTACTGAATTCTAAATTATAAGTAGCATAGTTTATTCTCACAACAACCCTAAGAAGTGCTTATGTTCTCAAAAAGTAGAAAAAAAGAGAAGTGCTATTATCATCTACATTTTACAAATAAAATGAGGAATATAGATCAAATAACTTATTCAAGTTCCATAGCTAATAACTGGCAGAACTAGCTTTCGAACCCCAGCAATCTACAATTAACTGGTATTTCCTGAAGGCTCCATCCAGTAACCTAAAAGCCTACATCCAATAACTCTAGAAGTCTCAGAAATTAATAGGAAGGTAGCTTTTGTTAGGTGTCCCATCTGCAAACAGAATGCCATGGTGCTCCACTTCCAACTTTTCTTCTTCCTCATGAAAAAGATGATTTCTAAGCTCCACTTAGCTTTACATACATTTAATTATTCCTGTGCATTCTAAATAATAAGGTCTCTATGATACAAAGAGTTTTCTTAAAACCATGTTCTTGCTTCTAAGTGTAATATTTTATGTGCCTAATCACATTGAGATCCATTAAGTATGGTTCAATACTGAAATATAAATTTGTGGTTTTAAAACATTTCCAATTCTCTTACAAAAAATTATACCTTCTTAAAATATGACTGCAATCTCAATTTTGTATTGTATTTTCACAATAATAACTATATACACTCATAAAATACAAAGTGAAGTTATGATTTATGGATACAATGCAAAATAGCTAAATAAAGCCAGTAAACATGTCCACTTCAAATACTTAACATTCTTTGTGGTGAGAATATTAGAAATTTACTCTCTTAGCAATTTTGAGTTGTACCATACTCTATCTTTTCTTTATCCATTCATCATCTTAGTTTGATTCTGTAACTTGGCTATTGTGAATATATCTGCAGAGAACATGGGAGTGCAGACATCTCTTAAACAAACTATTTTAAAATGTTTTGGGTGAATATCCAGAAATGGAATTGCTGGATCATAAGATAATTCTATTTTTAGTATTTTGAGGAAGCTTCACACAGTTTTCCATGTGTGTACTAATTTACATTTCCACCAACAGAGTACAAAGGTTTCATTTTCTTTACATTGTCATCAACATTTTTTGTTGTTGTTGTTGTTGCTAATGGTCATTCTGAGAGGTGTGAAATTATATCTCATTGCAGATTTAATTTGTATTTCCTGAATGACTAGCAATGTTGAGACTTTTTTCATATATCACTAGGACTTTTGTGTGTCTTTTTTTGAGACGTGTATTCAGGTCCCTTTCCCATTTTTAATGTTTTTTTTTTTCTTTAATTTTCTTGTTACTGAGTTGTTTGGGCTTATTACATGTTTTGGATATTAACCCTTATTCAATGGATGATTTGAAAACCTTTTCTCTCAATCTGTAGGCTGTCTCTGCACATTGTTTCCTTTGCTATACAGAAGCTTTTTTGTTTGCTATAATCCTCTTTATCTGTTTTTGTTTTTGTTACCTGCACTTTTGGGGTCAAATCCAAAAAATCAATGCCCAGATCAATTTTGCATAGTTTACCCCCTAAGTTTTCTTCTAGTAGTTTAACAGTTTCTAGTCTTAACATTTAAGTCTTTAATCCATTTTGAGCTGATTTTTGTATATGTAGTGACATAAGGGTCCAATTTCATTCTTCTGCATGTGGATATCCAGCTTTCCTCAACATCATTTACTGAAGAGACTAACATTTGCCATTGTTTATTGTTGACAACTTTGTCATAAATCAATTGACCATACATGCATGGGCTTATTTTTAAGCTCTCTATTCCATTCCATTGGTGGATATGTCCATTTTTATTTAATTTTAATATTTTTTTTTTTTTTGCCAGTACTACAGTATTTTTTACTTACTATAGATTCGTATTACAATTTGAATTCAGGTAGTGTGATGCCTCCAGCTTTGATTTTTTTTGCTCATGATTGCTTTGGCTATGCAGGCTTTTGTTGTGGTCCCATATAAATGTTAGGATTTCTGAATCTATTTCTATAAAAAATGACGTTGGAATTTTGATATGGATTGCATTGGCTCTGTAGATCATTTTGGGCAATGTGAGCATTTTAAGAATATTAGTTTCTTTAATGCAAACATGGGATATCTTTCCATTTATTTGTGTCTTCTTCAAATTCATTCACCAATGTTTTAGTTCAGTGTACCAGTATAGTTAATTTATGTATGGATGTATGTATACATGTATGTATGTATATATTTATGAGACAGGGTCTTGCTTTGTCACCTAAGCTGGAGTGGAGTGGCAGGATCATAGCTCACTGTAGCCTCTTTACTGCTGGGATCCTTGGGATGTTGCTTCATCAGCCAGAAACCTCTGTGGCCAGTGGCGCCTTTGCCTGAGTTTTGCTCCGGCCTGCTGGGCTTATTCTGCCCACTAGCCCATGCACACTGAGTTTGGCTCAGGATACTGGCCCAGATCCCATACTTGCGAAGGGTGAGCCTGGCATGGAGTGGCAAGGGGTTTGTGAGCCAGCGTGGGGTCCAGCCACTGTGCAGGAACCAGGTGTGCTGGCTACAGTGGGGGTGGACAGCCCCAGGCTCTGGCATAGGCACCAGCTCCATGTGAGGCTATGGCTAGGTCAGGCATACCACAAGCAGTTTCCATCAGACACCTGGGAATGCAGTGGCACCTGGAAGCTTGGAGATGCCAGGAACCGCAAAGCCCCAAAGAGTGTGTCACAGCCCTGGCTCAAGGAACCCACAGGTCTGTGCTCCCAGAAGGGCCACAGCTCTTCTCTCCTTCTTGTCTCCTGCATTATGGTGAGTAGGGGGCATGTTTTTGCCCTGTTTGTGTTACTGCTCTTTCAGTCATGCCATTTGGCAGGTGCCAAGTACTCATTCCCTGTCCAGCAAGAATGAGGTACATGGACAACCGGAGGGTGAGCAAGGCAGAGAGGAGCTTCACTGAGCAACAGAATGGCTCCTCAAGTAGCTCTTTTCTGCAGACAGGTCGTCCCTATGAGTGTCCAGCTCTCACTGGAGAGGAGACCCATGATGGGTGGCTGCTTTCTGTAGTCTGGTCATTTGAAGAGTCCAGGAGACCTGAAATGGGTAGCTCTTTCCCGCAGCTGGTAGTCCCAACAGTCTGTATGAGTCTGGCTGAGTCCAGAGTTTTTATGAGCTTCAGAAGAGAGAAAGTACATGCTGATTGCTCCATGGGCAGCCATGGCAGGTCTGGAAAAAGCACCATAAGTTCTCATTCTGGGTGGCAGACTCCACCTGGAACTGACAGCTCAGCCCTCATGCTTCAGGCTGTCCCTAGTTTGAAGCTGGGGCTTCACCAGGGACCTGCTGCTTTCCACCCAGGAGCCTGTCTTCCTCCTGCTTCTGTCAATCATGTAATCCAGGGAACCCTGGCTCTTCCTGTGGAGGGATGTTTACAGGTCTGTACCAGCCACCCTCTGCATTCCCCAAACCCAGACCTCCCTCCCAAAGTTTCAGAGGGGGCTGAGGTGACAAGGGGAGCTGGCATGTGTGCACAGCCCTGAGCATGTGCACACTTGACTGGGTCACAACAGTGCCCTGGCTCAACTTCAATGTTGCTCTGAAATCAGAGCAGGCACTGGGAGCAAGGAGAGGCCAGGCAGCAAGAGCAGTTATTTTGGAGCCTGCAGGGGCAGGGTGGGCTTCCCAGGCCCCTGAAAGTGCAGGACGGAAGGGTCTGCAGCCACTGCTGGGCAGCTGCAGGTGCACTCAGGAGGGCAGGGCTCCCTACTGTTACTGGTTCCTGTGGACTCTGCAGGGCACACAGCTTTGGCTGCACCTCCCCGGCTTGCAGCTGAATTCTTTGCAGGAGCAGTCCCTGACAAGCCACGACAGCCAACACTCACACCTCAGTCTCCTAAGTAGCTGTGACTACAGACAACATATGCCACTGCACCTGGCTAACTTTTAAAATTCTTTGTAGACATGGTTTCTTGCTATGTTGCCCATGCTGGTCATGAACTCCTGGTGTTAAGCAATCCTCCAGCCTTAGCCTCCCAAAGTGCTCAGATTATAGGTGTGAGTCACAGTGCTCAGCCAAATATTTTAAACAAATTTTTTGCAGCTATTTTGGGATTATTTTCTTGACTCTTGGAGAGTTCACTTAGTGTATAGAAATGCTACTGATTTTTGTATGTTGATTTTTGGAATCCTGCAACTTTACTGTACTTATTTATTCTAATAGTTTATTTTGGTTACATAAGATCACGTCATCAGCAAATAGTGATAGTTTTACTTCTTCTATAATCTGGAGGCTTTTTACTTGTTTCTCTTACCTAATTGTTCTCGCTAGGACTTCCAGTACTATACTGGGTAAGAGCGGTAACAGTGGGCATGTTTGTCTTTTTCTGGTTCTTAGAGGGAAAGCTTCCAGCTTTTCCCATTCAGTATGATGTTAGCTGAATGTCATATATAGTCTTTATTGTGTTGAGGTCCATTTCTTCTATACCTAATTTGATGACAGTTTTCTTATCATGAAAGGATGTTGAATTTCGTCAAGTGTTTTTTCTTTGTCCATATGAGATGATCATATGTCCTTCAGTCTGTTAATGTGATGTATCACATTTGTTGTCACATTTGTTGATTTGTGTATGTTGAACTATCCTTGTATCCCAGGGATAAATAACTCTGGATCATGGTGGATAATATTTTTAATGTGTTGTTTAATTTGGTTTGCTAGTATTTATTTATTTTAAATGTTTGATAGAACTTAGCCATAAGCCATCAGGTCCTGGGCTTTTCTTTGATGACAGACTTTTGATTATTAATTCAGTCTCCTTACTTGTTACTGGTATGTTTAGATTTTCTGTTTCTTCATATTCAGTCTTCATAGGCTGCATATGTCTAGGCATTTATCCACTTCATGTAGGCTATCTAATTTGTTGTGATAGAATTGTTCATGGTAGTTTCTTATGATCCACTCTATTTCTGTGGTATCAGTTGTAATGTCTTCTCTTCCATTTCATTACAATAAAATTTCATTCTAGTTTTAAAATATGGCTATTTATATAGATAGAAAACATGCTTTCTCCTTCTCTGAGCTATTGGGTTATATCAAAGCATAAACTTTTATAGGTGATTGCTTTCACAGTATTAGTATTAGTACTATGCAACTTTCATAGCCTTCAAGATCCCAGTCATTCTAATCTGATAGAAGACTTTTAAAAAAGTTGTAATTCACAAACATAATACATGGCTGAATGGAAACTGATCATAGCAAGAAGTTACAAAATAAAATAAAATTGCAAAGAATCTTTTATTTCAACAGAAATCAAACATTCAAAAAATTAAAAATCTTTTTAGCTTGTATTTGCTTTTTAAAAGATTCTAAATTTCTTTGGTATAACAATAGCTCTAATCATGTAATCCACAAAAGATTTGTTTTCTCAACTGTTTTTAACTCAGAGAATAATTTTAGCCTGAGCATATTTCAGACATTACTTAGTACTAATTCAGGCTATTAGTAGGTTTATTCCAGATCACTCTCTTAGTGGACCTCAAATTACTTTTTAAATGATTTTAATGCAACTATTATCCTTTCGACACAAAGAGCAGAAGAAACCCGTGTTGGATACGACTAGGTCACTTTCAGAAACAAAGAACCAAAGGTAATTCTAAATCCTGTCCACCAAATTAAGCTTTGTGTTTACCCCTCTTGCAACTTGCCCAGACAATATGGCTTCAGTAGGAAGCTATTTTTAAAGTACAAAATCTGGTACAGATTTGAGCTTGCTGGAAAAAAAATAGTACAAAGAAATGAAAGATCTCTGTGAAAGTTCATAATAACCAGGCTATTCAAAGTATTAACAGTAAATGAAATATTTGTATTAGAGAATAACAAAGAGCAATCCTTTTTTTCCTCACAAGCATTTTCTAAAAACGTGTATCAGATCTGCACAGGGTATCTCTTCAGTTGAAATAAATAAGTAATTTTGTTCTGAGGTCCCACCTTTATTATATCCATTACTTGGGGAAGACTAGTGAGTGAATTTTGTATAACTTGTATGCAAACACCTTGAGAGCTTTTTCTGAGAGAAAGAAGTACAATGTTTTATCAAACATAGTTCTAAGAACATGCATGTTAACATTCTGGCAATCATGTCTTCAACCTTAACCTTATCAGTGTATTGGGCTTGTTGACATTAATGATCTAATAAGGCTGGGATTCAGTGAATGAGCTGGCAGCTCATTCATTTCTCTAATTCTATATAGTTTCTCCCTGACTTCAAAAATAAGGTTCTTGAAAAATCTCTCTGGATCAAGAACTCAAGGTTGAGAAAATCAATAAATTGTGGAGAAAAACAGAATTAGGTGATTAAGATCAGGTGAACATGAAAGTCTATGTCAATAGGCCTACAGTCACTAAAACAAAATTTTTAGAAGGATAGCAAACTAAAGATATAATCAATGACAATTCATGTATCTTAATTTTAGGAATAATTTCCATTTATTTTTCCATTCTTGCTAGTACCTTTTAGGAACTTCCTCTGGGCAGTGTAATAGAAATGCTTATGATGCTATTTTACTTTAGAAATATATATATATGATCTTACTGTCTGCTTCCATCCAAATAATGGCACCTTTAGAAGTTTATGACTAGTATGTTTACGCTACCTTCTCTTCATATCCTCTCATGCTCTGTTTCTTGCTGCAGTGAGTCCTTACTCAGTGGTCTCTCTGACACATTTCTTTTTTATTTTAATTTTTTAATTTGAGACAGTGTCTTGCTCTGGCATCCAGGCTGGAACGTAATAGCATAATCATGGCTCACCACAGCCTTGACCTCCTGGGCTCAAATGATCCTTCCACCTAAGCCTCCCAAGTAGCTTGGACTCCAGGTGTGTGCCACCATGCCCAGCTATTACACATTTCTAGTAGTATATCCCTCCTCACTGGTACCAATAGAGAGTGCAGTTTGAAATCCAAGTTTACTTTCCTACTTTATCATTTTCATGACTTTCTTAAAAAAATCACTACCACTAACATCATTAACTTTTCTCAAATATCACATTCCTTTTTCTCATTATGACCACCAACAGGAATTGCCTACATTTCCAGAATGCCAGAAATTATTTTTCAATGCTAGAAAGTTCTATAGAGGAGAAAAAAGAAGGGAATAGAAGAAATACAACAGTGACAACTACTGCTGACTTCACTGTTCAGGTTTATCCTAAAAATATTGATGGAATTACTGGATAAGAGACAGGGCTATTGAAGAAGGAAATTAGAACCAGAGGGTATATTTAAATTCCTTCTGAATCATGGTAGCCTTTAAGGTCTCTTTCAACTCCATGGTTGGATGAATTAGGCATCACTGGAACTTAGAAGAGCAAACAAGAAAAAAATACTTTCACAAATTAAACAACAAAGTTGTACTACCCCATTTCGGATGCAGCCAAAAGAAATCTATAAATTTAACAGGATATCATGATTTTTAAAAAAGTCTAAAGCAATATAGTAAAATATAGGCATTAGTTTTACCAGTCATCAGTCTATTACCCAACATATTTAACTAACCCCAAAGTGAAAACAATCACAATATAATAAATTGGTGGTGGGCTACCATTACATACAAAATAAAGCAAGCAAACAAATCACTAGAAAACAAAAAACAAAAAACAAAAACAACAACAACAAAAAACTGCAAAAGATTTGGGATTTGGCTCAAAAAAAAAAAAAAAAATGACGTTCCTGTTGATGATAAAACAGAAAATGGGTCCCTGACCCTGAAGTGAGAAGGGGATGGAGGGACTTGCTGTTGTTTTTGTCAACAAAAATTAGGAGATCCTAAAGGACGTTCACATATTTTCTAGTATTTTCATGGTGCTTGGATAACATTTTTGGGCACTGGACATATAAGAAACTACCATTCCAAGAAAAACACTATTATAAAGATAAATTTCATTAAGCTATCATAAGTCTACTTCAAGGCCTAAAAAAAAAAAAAATCTAGAATGTAGACCACAATCCTTTATTTACATGGTCATAGCAAAGAAAATAAGAGGTCTAACAGTGACTCCACTGTGTTCAACAGAACAAATCACTAGGGTATTGTAGGAGATAAAGCAGAAATACTGAATCAGAACTTGGAGTCTTCTTAGAAGACCTTCTCTTTATAAAAACAAAAGGAAATCATATAAGTTTAAATAATAGGATATGGTAGACTCATGAAGTAGTATTTGATAAGACTAATTTGAGGGGAACTAATTAGAGGGAAGATATATTTGAATTGATTTACAGAAAAAAGTTTTAAATAAATACCATTTTAATGTGTGGGCATACAGACAAAAAATTCCTCTCTTGTCGATATGATTTAAAGGAGCACCTTCAAAATGCAGCTGTAGATGATTAAAATAACATATAAACTGCTTATATGTAAAGATCAAATCTGTTATAAGACTTTATATAAGCAATCTCTGTTAAGTATTTATGACCTTGAAAATATAAAGCATAATCTTTTTACATAATGCATACTTCAGCATATGTGACTTTAAAAATTATTTAAAAATAGAAACAAAACCCCCAAATAAAGAATCCTCATTAATAAATCCCCAAGTGAAAACACTTTAGCCAGCATAGTTGACAAAAGAAAAAAATAAAAATGCAATAAGTAGTTCTATCTTAGGAACATATTAAGAATTTACAAAGAAACAAAATACTACAAAATGAAAATTTCTGATATAACCAAAACAAATTCCAATAGGCACAAATAATTCCAACAATTTCTAGTAGACACACACACACACACACACACACACACACAGAGCAGGGAGACGTGTCAGAACTCTGTGCAAGGAGGTGGAGAAGTACCGTCATGTGAAAATACTTAAAGAATTAAATGAGCGGCAGGGAAAATGCAAATACAGAGAAGAACAGGAGTATCGTATCATCCTCAGTGATGTTTAAAAGGAGGTAGGTTAATGTGACTAGAGCACCAAAACAGCCAGCATTTGGGAGTTTCCGCAGATTTTTGGTGCAGGCACTCATAACAGTAAAAGAAAACATTTTATGCAAGGAATTCTGTAAACCAGCAGTAATGCCTGATTTTTATCATGTCTAGAAACAGTTATCTTTTACCAGAAGAGAATAATATTTCAAATCCTACCCAGAGCAGCACATTATGCCAATCTGACAAATAATGAAGAGTTCAGATAGGGAAAATAACACACTGACACAAAAATAAAACCCTTTTAAACAAAAAAAGATGTCTGGATTACAAAAATTGTGTACAGGAATAAATAAAGATAGGGCTGTTATTGACTTGGTGATAGATAATTAGGAAATAAAAAAATAAAATCTGAATATGAGCAAGCACACCCATAAAGAGCTTCTGAGTCATTCTTATTTATTAGACTTTTTTTACATTTAGAGAATTGTCCTGTCAAGTTTTTTGAGATATACAAAAAATGAATGGAATATAATTTTAGATCTCATAGGTGAAAATTCAAAAGCTATAAAATAAAATGTGAAGTATATTATTTCCAGAAACTTGATGAATCATCTGTTTATAATGAACTGAAATGACTATGCAGAAAAAATAACTATTCAAATGTTTAAACCAAAACGTTATCAGCCATTTGCTCCATATGAGTGATGTAAGTCTTAATACTGCCTCTCACACATAGCCTCAAATTCTACTTAAAACTAATCAAATATTAAATGCTCCCTATGTTGCTGGCATTTATAATGCTATGATTTTCTTGTGATTTTATAGCACTGAGAATAGAGCTGTAGATACTGTTACAGATATAGACATAGATATTTATAATAAAATATGCCCTATATAAAAATACGTTACATCAAATCTTAAATTGGCACAGAAGACTGCAAATCAATACATGTAAATTAATCTTAGTATGGTGGGTTCATTTTCAGGAAAAGTTAAATAATAAAGTTTATAAAAGCATCTACTCTTTGGCTAGTTGCAACAGAGAACAACTCACCATTAGTAACTGAAACAAAAATTACATATTCACTTCATAAACAGGGAAAATTATAAAAAGATTAACTCAAAGTAGTCAAGTATATTTTTGGCAATATACGCTTCTATATTGAGTTGAAATGATGAAACTAGTCTTTTTATTGGTAAAAAGGTAAAATATTGGTAATTTCCTGTGGTTCAGGCTAAAAGCATTAGCATTAACATATTTAATTCATTTCATTCCATGCAATATTACAATCTAAATGAAGAAAAATATATTTACTGTCTAACACCTATAATTCAAATAACTTTTCTACTACACAAAAAAGAAAATGAACAAATACAATCAGTGATTTGTGTTGCTTCCAAACTATGAAATGAAGAGATTGGATCTTTTAGCAAATTTGAGCACATAATATGTATATTATTAGGTAAAAATGACTGTTATTTTATTCTTCTTTGATGATAAAGAATATGTAAAAGAGGAAAGTTATAAATGAGAACAAATTCACATTTGGAAAACAAGAAAACAACAAAGTCCTTTATGATATTTATAATAGATTAAGAAATATTTGGACAAAGTACATTCACATGTAAGCTTCCCCCTCTAAATTACGGCAAGTTCATAATTTTTTTTAAAAATGGCTGAAAATAATAAAGGCAAGAAGACCTTCATCAAATGTTGGCTGCTCAGCCTTGGACTTCCTAGCTTTCAGAACTGCAAGAAATACATTTCTTTTCTTATCGATTACCCAGTCTCAGGTTTTCTTGTTATAGCAACAGAAAACAAACTGAAACAACTTGTGATTAATCAATCAATGTAAGTGAAACAGGACCATATATTTATGTACTTATAGTTTAGTAAGAATTACAAGGAAGATATTCTCAATCGTGTCTGGTCCTAAAAATGTCTTGTAGAAAAAAACACGAAAACAAAATTTAATACAGTCTTTAAAAATTTTTGTACTTAATTATAACACTAGTTATATCAAAATTTTGATATGGCTAATGTTTGGTCAGAAACAACAGTGTGGCTTTACTAGTTGTTAAAATACTAAATAATATAATACTTAAATACTGGTTGGAAATGGCCACTGCTCCAAACTCTCCAAATGTCCCTTTCTCTATGGAGCTGACTCCCACCAAGACACCTCCATATTCCCTAAGGTTAACACCTGGTACAGCAGGGATCCCCTAGTATTCTGGCATCCACTATGATGCCAGAATGGTTGGTGCCTGTAGCAGAACAGTTGTTAAATATATCAAACCTCTCCCCTGTTGATAACACAGGAGATAGTAGCAGAAGCTTTGAGCTTGGAGGTAAAGAGGCTACATTACAACAGCGTTACTATCTGAGTAAATCCCTGGACCCTTCTAAAATTTCAACTTCCTCCTTTTAAATGAAGTACTTACTACCTACCTAGTAGGACTGTTTGTGGATTACGTGCAATGACATAAAAGTGCTGATTAGCACACAGTAGGCATATCATTTACCTTCCCTTTGCCTTACTAAAAAGATTGTCTAAGTACTACTTGAAAAAAATTAGTAAAAAATGTAGTATTTTACAAACTACTTGTCTGTCAAACACTCATTTTTGAAGTCAGTAGTCTGATCATTATAATGCATTTTCCCCATACAAATCATTATATAAAAGTGGCTATACATCTTAACCAATTTTTATCTCAGTTTTCATATCAACTCAATTTTATAAATTCTAATTTTACCCACAATACACTGTTTTCTACATGGAAAAAAAACAAATATTTATTCAACATTCATACATACCAAGCACCATTCTAAATATTGCACATTTAAGTTATTTAATTCTCGGCTGGGTGTGGTGGCTCATGCCTGTAATCCCAGCACTTTGGGAGGCCAAGGTAGGTGGATCACCTAAGGTCGGGAGTTCAAGACCAGTCTGACCAACATGGAAAAATCCCATCTCTACTAAAAATACAAAATTAGCTAGGAGTGGTGGCGCATGCCTATAATCCTAGCTATTCAACTGAGGCAGGAGAATCACTTGAAACTGGGAGGCAGAAGTTACAGTGAGCTGAGATCGTGCCATTGCACTCCAGCTGGGGCAACAAGAGTGAAACTCTGTTTCCAAAAAAAGAAAAGTTATTTAATTCTCAAAGCAACTTTATGGGATAGTATGCTCCAATCTTCCCCAAAGTAACAGATGGAAATCAAAGCTAAGAGAAGTAAAATGCTTTGGGTCATTTGGCAAGAAAGTGGCAGAGCCAGGATTGGACCCAGGCATGGCCCTAAGGTCCATGATTAGACTACAAGACCTATGATACTATTCACTAAACTATAATGTCTTTGGAATTAACTGAATTATAAAAGAACATTTTAAAAGATCAAAACATTTAGAAAAATACATGGCAGTTTCTCAACTTGTGATATAAACAAAACTGGTCAAACTAAGCAAAAGAACAAGAAAAGTATACTGAATTATCTTAACAAGCTGGTGGTTTGAGGAAAGGCAGGCTGAGGCAGATAAGATTGGTGGAGATATAAAGTGGATTGTCTACTGTCAAAGGCTTTGAATACTAGCCTTGGTTGTTCATCACAGCTCATGTTGCTAAGAGTTTACTTTTCCTTTTCTTATTTACATATCTATTATTGAGTTTTATAAAATGTTACTTAAAGGGTAGTAAATGCACTAGGAAGCCTGGGGTGCCTGACATGGACTTGATCTCTCTGTCTTTCTGTAAAGGAAGTGCCTTTTTAAACACAGATTGCAAGCAGGGCTTAGTCGAATAAGCCTTAGTCCAGTATTGGTCTGGGCTCCCCAAACTATCAATAGTTGACAGCGACAGTGATGAAACTCTTTTCTGACACCTTCTCCAAAGATTAAGAGAATAAGCCTGTTTGTTCCACGGGAGTTAGGCTCAGCCACCTCCTCACTCCTGTCTCCTTCAGACTATGAAATCACCTTTGCAAAGATTATAACAGTGAGAAAATTACAGCTGTGTAAGAATTCTGACCTATTGACTATATCTTGCCTTTAACCTCCAAGCTGCCCTTGTTCATTCCAGGGTGTAGCCTGAATTAATTTTTAGAGGAATTTAGTTTATAGTTTAATTTTGAAACAAGGATGAAAATAGCCCCTCCCCCTCCATAAAACAAACTCTCTCCTTTCTTGGAAACCAAATCACCTTT
The DNA here is from genome assembly GCF_048565385.1 of Saimiri boliviensis. Classification (NCBI taxonomy): domain Eukaryota; kingdom Metazoa; phylum Chordata; class Mammalia; order Primates; family Cebidae; genus Saimiri; species Saimiri boliviensis. Next base: position 90,915,403 of record NC_133453.1, read on the forward strand.
ATAAAACCAAAATTAGTCACAAGACTAGAAATTACGGCTCAGGAGCCATGCAGCCAGGGGCCACAAGTTCACAAACCTCCCCGGTTGCTCCTATAAATAACATTACTATTGTAAAACCTAAGATTGGTGTTTGAGGTATTTTTTAGCCCCTGCATTCTGATGGATCAGGTGGCATCACCCAGACCCGTAAATGGGCTCATCTACTCTTGTGGCCCACACTCAGGAACCGACTAAGTGCAAGCATTCACAATTCCTTAGCCCCTTGCCCACCAAGCTATCTTTAAAAAACCCTACCCTCTGAATTTTCAGGGACGCTGATTTGAGTAATAATGAATCGTCAGTCTGGTTTAGCTGGCTCTACATGTATTAAATTATTTCTCTATTGCAATTCTCCTGCCTTGATAAATTGGCTCTATCTGGGCAGTGGGCAAGATGAACCCATCAGGTGGTTACAACTACACCCAGGCCTTCGTTCTCACTCTGAGACTTCGAGTGCTCTGTGAGTGCTTTGCTTTTCTGTGACCAGAAAAGCAATCTTTTTGGCTTTGAAAGACTGCTTTTAAAATTCACTTTTGGTATGCTAAAATCGTCTCCATTCTAATTCTCTTAGTAGTTTTAGGTTGCTCTTAACACTTTCATTTGAGCATTTTATTGCATCTTACATTTAGTATCAAGGTGGCTGTTAAGTTTTTTTTAGTTTATTTGGTACATTAAGTTCTCTGAATATTAGTTTTTAGTGCCTTAGGATCTTACTTCTTTACGATTTTTTACTGTTTTCAATTCTTTAACATTTTTAGGTGCCCCTAAACATTTATATTTGAGCATTTTAGAGGTATTACGGTTCATTTTAGTTTAGGCTATAGATCTCTATAAACTTTTTGTTAGAATTATATTCTTTTTTTTTAATGTATTTTTCCTTACTTCCACCAGTGCTGACTTTATTACTTATATTGATTTTACTATTTAAAAATAATGTTTAGAATGCTAATAAAAGAGTGACCAAGTAACACCCTTTTACTCACACACTATTGCTAATTTTTACCAATATTTGATAGCCGGTAATTTTAACAATTTTGTGCCACAAAAAAATGAAAAGAGATCTCTCATTCTAAATATTTTAAATCTCAAATAAATTTAAACAGATCACCCTTACAGCAATTTAGAAAAATTGCCATTTTTTCTAAACAATTTAACCTAACAGTGTAAAATAAATTAACATCAGCCTAAATGTGACGGAGTCTAATCGTCGGGCTAATTAGATAGCTGTCTTAGTTGGAGTTCCTCCAGAAGCTGACTCTGAGACAAGGAATGAGTGAAGATAAGTTTTTGGGAGGGTCTTAGTAAAAAGACAGAGGAGTAGGGAACATGATAACAGAAGGGAAGGCAGCTAATATATTAAGACAGCAATCAGAGAGGCCAACTGAAGCTTCATCCTGTAGAGGAAACTCCAACAAATGGTGTAAGGCACATGCCTTAGATTTGACTAAGTAAGGGCCAAGGAAGCGAGGGTATTTATATGCCGAAACCTGCCAATCACTGCTTAAGGTCTTCCCCCAGTGGCTTTTAGTAGCTCAAAGGCAGTCTCACAGCTTAGACGGACGAGCTGGCCTTCGGATGGCAGATGTGCACAAAATGGCAAGGGGTTTCAAGCCATATGAACAGACCACCCACATCACTTACTACATTTGCAAAACCATGAGGCATCCATAAATCCCATAGTGATAGTTCTGACAAAGTAAATTTAGCCCTAAATATTGCCAAAATTTTGGCAAATCAGCTGAAAATATACTAACAATAGCTAAGTATTGTTACAGTAATGTAGTTTGTAACTTCTCAATCCAAAATGCTAACAAAATAAGAGCCTGATATTAGGATACTAGAAAACATAGAAAAGTTCAAAGAATAATATCACTCTATGCTCTAACTCTTTCAAGAAATAATCCTTACAGTTCCTGGTATGGTCCAAACTATAGCAAGAACAAACATCCACCAGAACAAGAGTCAAGGATGTGAAATGTCATCCTAAATAATCAGCCTGTGTGTTCCCCTGGTAAACAGCTACACTCCTACTGCAACGTGAAGGTAAATAGTATTAAAAAAAAAAAAAAAAAACAAGTATGGATTAAAGTCATTTGGAGGATCTACAAATACTTTATCTGTGTAGACAGTACTTTCTCAATCTAAGCAAGATGCTTCTTACTAAGCTTTGAATTTTTCCTCAGCTTGAAGTCTTTCTTGGACCCTAGTCTTCTGCCTTGAATCTTAGGGCTTCCTCCTTTTAAATTGTTCCACAGCATATGTGTGCCTTCAGGTCAGGTGACAGATGCTGACAAGGAGGACTTAGTTACAGTTCCCAGCATCCCCAAAATGCCAGAGCTTCTCTGGTCAATGAGATGCTAAGTCCAATGGGTTATTATTTCTGTATCTTCACTTTGCTCAGTGTCCTACTCTGAATTAGAGCTTACAGGTGAATGGATGGCTAAAACAGACTGGATGGTTAAGCCTAAGACAGCGATGTTTGTGGTCATATACTGCCCACCGATATGGGTTTATTAAAGTGTAGTAATTTCTTGAAAGCTAAATGCATCAGTGAAAAAGTTAAGTGTATGTAACCTATATATCTATGCCAAGAACAATGTTTGTAGCTGTGAAACTGATTCGTGGTTGTAATCCCTTTTTGCAGAAAATACAGAGAAGAAAAGGTGGAAAGCAGTATATGCAGGACAATGAAGAAATGACATTTCTCCTTAAACTGTGCTATGCTATAAAATCATTTGATTTGGGTCAATTATGCATGCATATGCTTGCTCTGAATTGTGTTTTCACAGCATAGTGGTCAGGTATTGGTCTATGGCTACTGCAGAGTAGTGCCCTAGAATTTGTCAGGGTGCCTACAACACTATTCTGTAGGCTTCTGTGATTGCCAGAGTTACTTTTAAAGTGTGGCAGTGGGATTTTGGAAAGAAGTGGGGTATAGAAGAGAGAGAGGTAGCAGGAACTGAGAAGAATGGGAGATTTACCTAAAAAAAAGATATTTTCTTTCTCAAAATGAAAAATCTGGAAAAGAAATGCAATGTATTAAGCAGTAAACATTTAGGTAAAAGAAAATTGAATTTTTCTATATTTTAAAATACCTGTTTGCAATATAAAATTATATACTATAAGTAACTCCCAAGTAAAGCAACATTTTATATAGTATATGACTAAATTCTTATCTAAAGTTTTCATATAAACAGAAATGTACAGGTGAAAGGAAGCTTAGCAGTTCCTGAGACCTTGCCTTCCTTTTCCAGATGAAGAAAACACAAAGCTAAAAGGTTGACTTGCTGAAGGTCATAGTGACAGAAGAAGCGCTAGCATCAGGTCTCCCCATTTCTTTCAAATGTCCTTTTCACAAACAAATAAATATCACTAACATAGTTCTTTTTTTGTAATTTGCAGAGCTTTTCATTTAGGCTCCACAATATAATACCTCAAAAAGTATTATTAGCCTTGCACCACCTCCCAACACGAACATATTTCAAATCTGTATATCTCTACTTTTAATTCACTTTCTTATTAAATGAACAATTGAGAAAAGATGTTTGTATGTGGCTACATATTAAGAACTAGGCCTTGACTGTATTCTTAACAATTCCATTAATATGAAATATATCTGAATTGCTATTTGTTTAAATTTATAGCAAGTCACAAGTCTCAAAGATAAAGCCATATTCTAAAAGGCATGCCTTCTAAAATTAAGCAAATTGAGGAAAAGGGGAAAAGTAGGTATCAATAACAACTTTAAAAATTATCCCAGCACTGTAACTGAAAGTTTTTCTTTCCCTCTCCACTGTGCCTATTGTTTCTATTAAGCTTTTCACTTCACTCCAAAACAACATACAAATGTGAAAAGAGTACTCCTATGGTTCTTCATTAATCCATAAAAGGTTTTGGTTTTTAAGTAATAATATAATCCTACTTCATTAACAAATCATCTGGGTAAAGAGTTTGTTGGTTTGGATGGGAATCAGATTAAAGGAAGTTCCAATCTTCAAAAATCAGGCTCAGAATGAAGGGCAACATGGAAATGACAAGACTAGTCTATATCCAGCTGAAGGAAAGGTCCATTTGCAATAAGTAGAGAGTAAAGTTATATTCTAACAAATGCACGACTATTTATGTTGAGTAAAATAGCCTTACGTTAAAAAAAAAGATGAAAAAGTAATCCTATTTATAGCATAGGTGCTGTAAGAAAATGTGTTTTATGTTTCTTCTTTGAAGGCTGGAAAAACACCTTTTCCTTGTAGTGGATGCTGTCTACTGGCAAAGAGGCAACATGGAGGTTCAGAGAGTAATCCCTCCTCTCCAGGAGGATATCCCCAGACACAGCACAAATGTAGCATTTATCAGGCCTTTACAAATCAGATTCTCTGAATTCAATGTGCCCTAACTCATATTCCTAATGAATGGAACAAACCGTAACAATTTAGCCATAGGAATTACAGATTCTGAAGGCACAAAAATAAAAATACTTTTTCCCAAACTGTGAAAATCTAGTCCAGATTCAACTAATATTTACTACTAAGTTTCTGGTTTATGCCATATACTTTCAAATACAATGTTCTTTAATTATCATTAATATCTTAGGGTATAGGTGTTATCCTCATTCACCAGATGAGAAAACTGAGACTATCAAGTCAAAGTTCTGGTGGAAAATTGCAGAGTTGGAACCAGAACTTAAGTCCACTATTCTGTCATCTTTTCATGCTGTTTATGCTTCCTCTGAAAATGGCTTATGGTTGTGCCAAAATTAGTATTTATCCTATTTTCAATTTTCAAAATATTTATTTGTCTCTGTTTCATTCCAAAATAATCAATGTAGTTTATAAAATGCCAGCCCCACATATTAAAATGAAAATAAGGCCAAATGCAGTGGCTCATGCCTATAGTCTCAGCACTTCGGGAGGCTGAGGTGGATGAATCGCCTGAGCTCAGGAATTCAGACCAGCCTAGGCATCATGGTGAAACCCTGTCTCTAGAAAAAATACAAAACATTAGACAGGTACAGTGGCATGCACCTGTGCTCCCAGCTACTTGGGAGGTTGAGGCAAGACTGTCACTTGAGCCTGGGAGGCAGAGGTTGCAATGAGCCAAGACAGAACCATTGTACTCCAGCCTGGGTGACACAGTGAAACCTGGGGGTGGGGGAAAGAAAATGAAAAAATAAGTGAAAAAATTAATTCAAAGGAAAATTATGAGTGGCAAAAGTTTAAGATTAATAATGAATAGTAGGACAAGAATGTTTTAAATATATTATTGATGAGAGATAATGCACTAATATTTAATATAAAAGACCTGCTTTATTAAGATAGAGCTTTGTTCAAAATATCTTTACCAAAACAGAACTGCATGAGAGGCCCAATGATGTTATAAGGTATGAATTGCCTTTGGAATTTTCTTCCCTATGGTTTCCTCTCACTTCCAGTGGTATAGTTCTCAACAATGATCTGAAATCAGTCAGTGCCTCCCTTTCCCCAGATCCCCAGGATGGTGTGATCCTTGGGAACATTTCCCTAGAAACCTAGAGCCATTTACTAGGTTTTGTAAGTACAAATGTATTCTCAATTCCAAATCAGAAAATTTCAACAACAACAAAAAATAATTTATCTGTAACTTTGGGCTTGGGGTTTTCAGTTATATCCTATTTACTGGAGTAATACGGGAAGTCTATGGGAGTTCTACTGCCATGACCAAGAGACCTACACAGATGCTTCCAGTTCCTAGCATATTTATGTCCAGAGAGACTTTAATTCAAATCAGAGCAAACTCACTTCAACAAATTATACTAATATCCAATTTTGATCATATTACATATGGAAAATGAAAGAAAAAAATCATAAAACACATAAACTTCTAAGGATTAGCACTTTCCAAAATAACACCTTGTAAAACCCATTTCAACACATATTTTCAATTTAATATTTATTAAATAGAATTCAATCCACAATTTCCTCCTGGAAAAAAGCAAGGTGTATCTATTTAACATAGCATAAAAATAGCATATAGTATAACAAGATTTACTACTAGCCTGGCTTTTATTCCATAAATGCTTTTGGGCCTTGTGACATAACAAATTCCTTAGTGTTGTGAAAAACAGACACACCCCTCAACTGGGCTAAAGGGTAAAATGTCCATTGTGTCTGTCAATACTTAAATTCACGTGCTCTGTCAATGGTGAAAACGTACAAACGGAATGAAGTTTAATTCCACACCGGCTCAGTCCCATCTGCATGGCATGTTCTTGATCAGCACATACTTTGGTTTTCTCAGTAGGTGTGGTACTTTGTGGTTTACTGAAAACCTGACCTTCTAGGTTCTCCACTTTAGGCCAGTCACTGTAAGCTCTTGTGAGGGGACAAAATTATAATGACATACATTTTAAATTCTCCTCTCTGATTACCTACTTAACTACCTTCCTTCCTTTCTTCCTCTCTTTTGTGCTTCAAATATAGAGATTTGATATGGTATTGCTTACTTCTTTATTACTTCTCCAAACAGGTTATAGGAAATAAATAAGTATCATTAGTTTAACAATGAAATTTAAATACCATAACTAAAATATACCTCTGAAGAAATGACAAAAGCTCACCTACCAAACATCTTTTCCATGTTGTTAATATAATCTGGCTCTCTAAGCTACAAATAATTTATCATCTCTATTGTATATGTTTCTGCATATTACATATAACTGGATTTATGTTTGTAATTTAGATTCCATATTGTTAGCATTATATAAACATCATAGCTTCTCTATAAAACTAATAATACAGAAGATAACTGAGTCTTCTCCCTTCATTCAATATAATAATATTTCGAATTCCTACTATGTGCAAGGTAAGTTTTAGGTACTCTTGGGTGTTTTAAGAACAGAGAGTTGAGCATATCAAATACAAACAAATCAGTATAAAAGTAGAGGTACAAGTAAAATGTCATGCAAGCTAAAAAGAGGGAAGGATTATTAATTCCTTTGTTATTCTTAAAGAACTGATATAAAGCAAATTAAAATCTGGCGGACTAAGATTTAAAATCTAATACTAAGGAGCTTAGATGCAAGTTTATCCCTAATTATAATTTTCAATGGAAAAACATATAAATCTCTTCTGTTTATCCTTCTGAAAGTTATCTCCTACAGTACATCCTATCCCTTTAAAAGATCCTACTCAACAGTTTCTCATGGTATTTCACATGAACACTGAAAATGCCATCACGTTAGGAAGCTTTCTCACCTGATTCCAAAAGCTATGATTGTTCTCTATAGCATGTAATGGTCACAATACTCATTATTGATTGTAATATCTGGGTACATTTGCACATATTCATAACTACCTTATGTACCACACCAAAATAATCTGTGACACTTTTTTTTTTTTTTTTTTTTTTGAGATGGAGTCTTGCTCTGTCACCCAGGCTGGAGCGCAGTGGCATGAACTTGGCTCACTGCAATCTCTGCTTCCCAGGTTCAAGCAATTCTACTGCTTCAGCCTCCTGAGTAGCTGGGATTACAGGTGCCCACCATGGCGTCCAACTAATTTTTGTATTTTTAGTAGAGACAGGGTTTCCCCATGTTGGTCATCTGGAACTCCTGACCTCCACTCTCTTCGATTTCCCAAAGTGCTGGCTCACAGGTGTGAGCTACCACGCCCAGCCTCTGTGGAGCATATTACCACAGATTTCCATAGTTGGGTTTGGGTTCTATATGTCTAGAAAACCCCATAGCTGTTTCTCATGTGCAGCCAGGGTTGAGAGCCAGTGTATATCACACACTTTCAGAACACAGACAAATCTGAAATAGCATACAGATTTCTTCTTGAGTGCCAATTTTGATTGCTGTCTGAAACACCATGTTAAGAAGGATACTGAAGTAGTGCAAGTTCAGATTGCCTGGATCTGAATCTTGGTTTTGGTACTAATTACCTGTCTGACTTTGTACTTCAGGTTCCTTTTATGAAAACAGAGATAACGCTCGTATTTACTAGAGTTGTTGAGGGAATTAAAAGGGTTAGTACCTTGCAGAGGGAAAGCTTAGCTAAATATTAGAAATTGTTATGGAAAAGACATTATGAGTTTTGAGTTATTTGCCAATTCAGACCTGAGAAACACTCTTGGGGGTTGAATCTTAATGAGAATAATGATATACCTATTAGAAAAACCATTACATACATACACTTCTAATTGAGAATTACAGTTAGGGCAGGTGTGGTGACTCACACCTGTAATCCCGACACTTTGGGAGGCAAAGGCAGGTGGATTGCTTGAGCTCAGGAGCTCAAGACCAGCCTGAGAAACATGGTGAAACCCTATCTCTACAAAAAATAATAAAAAAAAAGTAGCTGGGCATAGTGGCACATGCCTGTAGTCCCAGCTACTTGGGAGGCTGAAGCCAGAGGATCACTTGAGCTGTGGAGGTGGAGTTTTTAGTGCGCCGGTCGCATCAATGCACTCCAGCCTGGGAGACAGAGCAAAACTGTCTCAAAACAATAACAACAACAACAAAACAGAAATATAGTTAGAACACATCTTATCTGCAAACTGAGGCTTTTTGTATTTGAGGCTTTGTGTTTTGATGTCCAGTGTAGCATAGAGGAATAACAGCTGTGGGGAACATGAGAACAAGCATGGATTTGGAAACAGAATACTAGTGTTTGAGTCTCGATTAACTACCTGTGAAACCCAGAGAAAGTCACTTGCTCTTTTCGTTTCTCCATCTGTAAAGTAGGTATAAAAGCAGTTTTTTACTTTATGATGTTGTTACAAAGATTACAGGAAATAATGAATGTGACTGTATCTAGTATATGGTCGGACACATGGTAAATATTCAATAACTTTGATTCTCTAAGCTAGTCCTCTAAATCATACTTAACCCATTTATAGCTAAATGGCAGTATAAATGGCCAAGTATAACCTCCCAAGTATAAACTTGTTATACTAGTAACTTTTTTTCTTGCCCTGGCTCTTTATACCATGAAGGTTTAGGCTCTGGGTATAATGAGTAGACCACTGACAAAATCAGAGCCCCAAATGGCCAAAAGTCTTAACTTAAAGAAGCAAGAAACTAAAGAAAAACCTGCCATTTAAACCCCTGACACAAAGGCTTCATGTGCTTAAAAAAGTTCAAGTAATACTTTAGGTCTTTTTCTGTATATGCTTGTTTTGCATAACTGTCTAATTGTATAATTTTATATTAAACATTTTTCATGTAATATTTTCTCTTGAGTATTTTCCCCTATCATTAAAAATCCCTTAAAATACTGTTTTCAATGGCTGCACAGTATTCTAGCATATGATGGATCATATATAATCACTATTCTATTAAAAATTTATTATTCAATTTTTAGTATTATAAATAATGCTGAAATTTACATTCTAATTAATGTTAGTGCATTATTTTGTTAGGATGATTATTACAAAATTTGAGGTGAGATTCATATAACATAAAATTAAACATTTTAAAGTGCACAATTCAATGGCATTTAGTACAGTCACTGTATTGTGTAACCACCACCTCTATTTAGTTCTAAAACATTTTCATCATGATGAATATTTCTGAGATATTAATGAATATGAACATTTTAAATGTTTTCAATATATATTGTTAAACCGTCCTCTGGAAAAAAAAAGTTAAAACAATTTACACTTTCACCAGTGGCACCTGAGAGAGCCCATTTCATAGTTTTCTGTTCTCATGACATTAATTAGTATAACAAGGTTGGCTATCACTCAGTGACAACAAGTGTGCTAAGCACTATCACAATCTTGTGATTTAAGTGACCTATAAATTTATGTTCTTTCCTATAAATAATTCTCCTTGGTTTTTGGTCAAAATTAACCAAGCCTTCTATTAAAGTAACTAGATTCACTATTTATTAAGTTCAGCTAAGTGAAAGGCACTATGCTAAAATATGCAGACTTAAAACGAAATTTAAAAAAAAAAAAAACAACCACAGACTTTCAAAGAGCTCACACTAGTGGAGAAGTTAATCGTGTTATCAGGTTTTGTAGATTATGGTAACTGCAAAAAAAGATCATACAGAAGTGGTAGTAGCACAGAAGAGGACATGACTAGCTCTATTTGAATTTTCAGGGAAAGATTCTTATAGAAGATGACATCTGAGATTAATTTTGAAGGACAAATATGAATTCATGAGGTTGGCAAAAACCAAAGACCAATCTTAGAATCTGCTGTGGCCTGGAGACTTGAAATGTTTCTTCTGGGGAGTAGTTATAAGCAGTTTTGCCCTGCTAGTGTATAAACAAATGAGTGCGGCCTGTGGGAGCTGATGTTGAAGAGGCAAAAGCCAGATACATAAAGCACCTCAGGTGCTATGTTACACAGTTTAAATTTAACCTAAAGTCAATAAAAAATCAGGCCGGGCGCGGTGGCTCAAGCCTGTAATCCCAGCACTTTGGGAGGCTGAGGCGGGTGGATCACGAGGTCGAGAGATCGAGACCATCCTGGTCAACATGGTGAAACCCCATCTCTACTAAAAATACAAAAAATTAGGTGGGCATGGTGGCGCGTGCCTGTAATCCCAGCTACTCAGGAGGCTGAGGCAGGAGAATTGCCTGAACCCAGGAGGCGGAGGTTGCGGTGAGCCGAGATCGCGCCATTGCACTCCAGCCTGGGTAACGAGGGCAAAAACTCCGTCTCAAAAAAAAAAAAAAAAAAAAAAATCATTAGTAGATTTTAATTCTGGGAGATACATTATTGTATTATTGTTTTAGATTACTGTTTCGGTCAACCAAATCATTTAATCAACCAAATACTTTAATAGGGCATAAAGATATCCTGTATGATCTGGCTCCTTTGTCCATGTCCAGGCTAATTTTGAGCCACTCTCCCCTCTGGTTTATCTGGTAACACTAAACTGTTTTCAGTTTCATTTCCTAGGCATTTATACAAGTGGTCCCTTCGTTTGGACAGTGTTTCTTTTCTCTCTGACAGCCTAACATTCACTTACCTTTTAGATAGCAACAGAAGTGTAGCTTACTCTGGAGAGCTTGCACTTATAAGCCCCCTATGTGCTACTAAGAATGCTTGTTCTCAACGTGCTTGTTACACTGTTGTGTCTTTAACTGTCTATACACACCAGATACTATGAGTTTTTCAAAGGCAATGATCATTTCAAGTTTAATGACCCTTATGTCCACAATATCTAGCACAGGACCTAGAATATAGAAGTTATTCAGTAAATATCTCATGAATGAGTACTGAATATGGAAGGCAATCCTCATGTGAAATTTAACGACCATTATATCCACAATATCTAGCATAGGACCTACGACATAGAAGCTATTCAATAAATATCTAATGAATAAGTGTTGACTATGGCATATGAGCCTGGCAGCAGACCAGGTGGATGACCATGATAAAAGTACAAATGAAGGCAAAAGTGTCAAGAATGAAGAGCATAGAAAGGAGAGTAATATAGGAGTTGGAATCAATAAAATATGATAACTTACAAAATGTAGAGAACAAAGGACAAAGAGAAGAATGATAGAAATTACTTAATCTCTGAAGGATGCTTCCCAATTTTTAAGAAAATAGGCATTCAGGACCAAGACAATCATGTTTCCTTTTCCCTGTCCGAGCTCTCTCCTATTACTCAAGCCAGGCACAATGGCTTCCTTATCATTTTCCCAAAATGCCAGGTACACTCCTGCCTCACACTGTGCAGTTGCTCTTTCCTCATTCCGTAACAGGCTTCCCTTAGATACCCTTGTGGCTTGCCCCATCACCTCCTCAGATCTTTGCTCAAATGATAACTTTTCTGTGATGATGTCCCTAAACATCCTACTTAGAACTGCAACTTTTATCCTCAGCTTGGCTCTCCTTAGCAGCAATCATCCTTGCTTCATTTTTCTCCAAAGAATTTGTCAATATCAGACATACGATATGTTTTAATTATTTGCTTTTTCTCTTTCACTAAAAATATGCATTTCTGGAGAGGTAAATATTTGTTTGATTATATCACTATTGTACCTTCAGGGACTATAGAACCTCGTAGGTACTCAATAAATGTTTATTTAATTAATTAATGATTCAATGAAGATCTGAACAGTGTTGCCCATATGGGCATATAAAAAGAAAATGAAATGTAGGAGATAAGTTCATTTCAAGATATGCTAAATTAGGGGCTGCCTCTGAGACATTAAACTGGTACTCAATAAAAACATTTCAGCTGGTTCCATCAAGCATGTCATATCCAGAGACAATGTATAAAGGATCAAGAGAATTTATAAAACCCATAGAAATTGGGAAATACCAAATATTTAAGGAGTAGGCAAAGGAAGAAGGGCAAAAACATCTAAAAAGGAACAGCCAAAGGACTTGGGAGAATATTAATAAACAAAAATAATTCTCTAGCCCTAACTCAGATTTATTGAATCAGAAACTCTGATGTAATAGCACTGGCAAACATTGTTAAAATCACCTTTTTCAGAACTCTGGAAATTAAAAACTTAATCCAGAGAATATTTATTCAAGAAAAGTGGCTGAATATTCATATGAAGAGTGAATCTTGTGGCATTTTAATTTGCATGAATTCCATTCTCTTTTCCAGTTGTAAGTAATCTGAAAAGCCAAAAGCTTCACTACTATGGTAGCTGTGTAAACTAGCAGCTTAGCAGTCACTAACGGGTTAGAACAGTTTTAAAAATTCTACATTTTGTAACAGTTTTAAGAGTTCCCAAATGTCCATTCTCACAGAACTGTCATTATTTTACCTATCTGGCAGCTCACTAAGCTCCATTTTCAGGACTTGTGTTCATTTCAGCTGACTCAGAACTGCCTCTATGCTGCCAGTGCTACCTACAGGATATTTGTCAAAAATAATCAGTGGCAACTGTTTAACAATGCAGGAGATGACTTTTAAATAGCTGGAGCTAACAAGAAGCTTATCAAAAAAATTAAACAAAAAAAACTGGAGAGTAAAATGTCCTTAGGAGTCTACAAAAAGGTCTACCATATTTCTGGGAATCTAGTGTTACGCACCGTGACTTGTGCAGGATCACTAAAGACCTGAGAAAACTCTAAGCTCTCACCTCTGGCTGACTCAGAGGCTCTGTGCAAGCAGAAAGTGAAGGCTAAAGCTAAGAAAGAGTAGTAAACAGTCTGCTGGAACATTGAAGTCATGTCCCAATACACACACAGAGGCCCTTCACAAAGGCAGGGAAACTCACTGGCTTAATCTCCCATAAATCACTAGTTGACCATAAAGGTAACAGCAGAAATTTTACTGGCCACACACAACAAAGAATACCAGTTTTAAGGAAAAAAATCACTCAAAAAACACATGCATAGCAACAACAACAAATGGCAACAACAAACTGAGGGGAGAGGGTAATCTAATTTTTAGAGTTGACAGTTACATTTATTTAAAATGTTCATTTTTGGGCCAGGCACAGTGGCTCACACCTGTAATACCAGCACTTTGGGAGGCTGAGGTGGGGATCACTTAGGTCAGGAGTTTGACACCAGCCTGGCCAACATGGTGAAACCCCATCTCTACTAAAAATACAAAAATTAGCCAGGTGTGGTGGTACATGCCGGTAGTCCCAGCTTCTCAGGAGACTGAGGCAAGAGGATCACTTGAATCTGGGAGGCGGAGGTTGCAATGAATTGAGATCACACCACTGCACTACAGCCTGGGTGACAGTGCATACTCCATCTCAAAAAAATACTACTAATAAAATAAAAATAAATAAATAAATAAAATGCTCCATTTTGACAACAAATTATGACATATAAAAAGGAAAGTATGGCTTATACACAGGATAAAGAGCAGCTGATTGAAACTGTCCCCATGGAAACCCAAATATTAGATTAGACAAAGATGTTAAATCATCTATAATACATATGTTCAAAAAATTAAAAGAAACTATGCCTATGAATAAAGTATATAAATAATGTCTTACCAAATAGAAAATAACAGCAAAGAGAAAGAAATTATCTTTCAGAAAGAAACAAATAGAAACACTGGGGTTTAAAAGGTAGTAACAGGCTGAGTGCGGTGACTTACACCTGTAATCCCAGCACCTTGGGAGGCTGAGGTGGGCGGATCACCAGGTCAAGAGATTGAGACCATCCTGGCCAACACAGTGAAACCCCATTTCTACTAAAATACAAAAATTAGTTGGGCATGGTGGCATGTGCCTGTAGTCCCAGCTACTCGGTAGGCTGAGGCAGGAAAATTGCTTGAAGCTGGGAGGTGGAGGTTGTAGTGAGTTGAGATCCCAAAACTGCACTCCAGCCTGGCACCTGGCGAAAGAGCAAGATTCTGTCTCAAAAAAAAAAAAAATGTAGTAACAGAAATAAAAATATTTACTAGAAGGTTTCACCAGCAGCATATTTGAGTTTACAGAAGAAAGAAAAAGTGAACTTGGTGACAATGAACTAATGAAAGGTTAGTTGAGACTATCTTATATGAGAAGCAAAAAGCAAATACAATTAAACAATTAAAAGAGTCTCTGATATCTGTGGGACACCAGCCAGCAACCCGATAATGCATGAGGGAGGCCCAGAAGAAGAGATAGAAAGGGACAGTAATAGTATGTTTTTTTTAAATGGCTAAAATAATTTCCAAATACAATTGAAAAAAATACCCTTAATATGGATACCCAAGAAGCTCAACAAACTCAACTAGTATAAACTCAAATACATATACGTATACCCAAACACATCAAATTAAAATGTCAAAAGGCAAAGACAAGGCCAAGCGGCGTGGCTCATGTCTATAATTCCAACACTTTGGGAGGCCGAGGCAGGTGGGTCACTTAAGCCCAGGAATTAGAGGTCACATTGGACAACATAGGGAGATCTAAATCTCTACACAAATAAAAATTAAAAATTAAAAATTAGCCAGGTGTGGTGGTGCACACCTATAAAGAGGATCGCTTGACCCCAGGAGACTGGGGCTGCAGTGAGCCATAACATGACATGTGCCTCAGCCTGGGCAACAGAGCAAGACCCTGTCTCAAAAAAATGAAACAAATGGCAAAGACAAAGAGATAATCTTGTAAGTAGCAAGAAAAAACAAACCTATCATATATAAGATATCTACAATAAGATTAAGAACTTACTATAAACAACCATAGGTCAATAAACTAGATAACCAAAATAAAATAGGCATTCATTAAAGTGTCTATTGTTGTTGTTAAATGTTCTGCAGTGTCATATTAATATACAATTATTTTCACAGGTGGGATACTGTATTTTTAGAATTGATTTTATTTCTATCATGATAATACAATGCATACAGTGTATCAAGTAAAATAATATTAATAGACTCATAGTAAAAACAGCATTCCTCTGCCACCTTTCCCTCTAAGAGCTCTCTCTGTCTCCAGAGACAAATATCCTCAACTCTTCTGTCTTTTTTCCACTGGGATTAGCCTCTTTATTTCTAAATGATATTCTGATACAGTAAGTCTTCACTTAACATTGTCAATAGATACTTGGAAAATGCAACTTTAAGCAAAACCAGGTATAATGAAACCAACTGAAAGGATGTTATTTGAGGACCTGCTGTAGGTTGTTCAAAGTTGCACTTTCCAAGAACCTATCAAGGATATTAAGTGAGGATTTATTGTACTTCTACTTCTTCCCTTAACAATTTTAAATACTATTGGTTGACTTCTCATTATGTATGAAGACTTAGCTCTTCTGCATCCCTATAATTGCATTTCTGTCCATCTCTAATGTCAAAGTAATGTTGTAATTTTGGGTTACATGTGTGGCCAATGTCTATATTATCATGACTTATAAATATTATAGTCCCTGAAGTGAACTAGGAACATGGCTATTATTTCTCCTGAACTTACTAATTCCATGATTTTTTCAAGCACTTAGTTTTATATGCACTTAGTAAAAAATTTTTTTTTTTTGAGACGGAGTTTCGCTCTTGTTACCCAGGCTGGAGTGCAATGGCGCGATCTCGGCTCACCGCAACCTCCGCCTCCTGGGTTCAGGCAATTCTCCTGCCTCAGCCTCCTTAGTAGCTCGGATTACAGGCATGTGCCACCATGCCCAGCCACTTTTTTTGTATTTTTAGTAGAGACGGGGTTTCACCATATTGACCAGGATGGTCTCGATCTCTTGACCTCATTATCCATCCGCCTCGGCCTCCCAAAGTGCTGGGATTACAGGCTTGAGCCACCGCGACCGGCCTGTAGAATTTTTATATACTCTTCTGACACCACTGCTACCTGGGTATCAATTTTTTTTTCACATGTTCAAACATATCAATTACCTTTCTTTCCTGGACAGCTCCTTCCTGAAGGCTCTGTTTATAGGGTACAATTTAAACTTGGTTTTGTTCTTAGTTTGCTGAGTAACAGCCACACTGGTACTTTTCTTTGCTGCTTTCCTGGATAGGACTCTGTTTTCATTTGTCTATGTGTTTCTCTTTCTTGATTCACTTGTTCATCTAGATGAATCACATTCTCTAGTTGTTTCCCAAGAAACAGCCCATGGAAAGTATTTTTGGGTGTGAGGGTAATATTCTCTCTAGTCTGTCATCACACTTGATTTGGCTGGATATAAAATTCTATGTAATAAAATTTGTTTCCCTTACAATTTTGGAGACTATTCCATAATTTAAATTATTTGAGGAGTTCAATGCCATTCTACTACTCTGAATGTGAACCATTCACATTCCTTGCCCTTAGAAAGTGCCTCACAATCTTCTCTTTATCTCTATTATGCTGAAATTTTGTGATCATTTTCCTGAATATGGGTATTTTTTATTTATAGTGCTGGATATTTCTGTGGTCTTTTTCAATGTACAGACTCATATTCTTCAGTTCTGAGAAAGTTTAACATATTCTTTCTTTGATAATGTCTCATTCACTCTACTTTTTTGGTTCTTCTTTTGTGAGACTCCTATTTGCAATACGATAGGCCTTCTAAGCCTTTAGTCTCATGGTTTTGTCTGCCTTTTTATCTCTTTGATTTTTTTTTTGTCCTATTTTTCTAGGAGTTCTCCACAGTTTTTCTTCCAGCCTGTTTAAGTTTCAAAATCATTTTATTTATTATTTTTTGAGACAGGGTCTCAGTCTGTTACCCAGGCTGGAGTGCAGTGGCACAATCACAGGTCATGGCAGCCTTGAACTCCTGGGCTCAAGAGATCTTCCTGCCTCAGCCTCCCAAAGTGTTGGAATTACAGGTGTAAGCCACCGTGCCCAGCCTCAATTTTTTCTTTTTATTAAAAAAATTTTTTTTGAGATGAGATCTTGCTATGTCACCTAGGCTGGACTTCGGTGGCATGTTACAGCTGACTGCAGCCTCAAACTCCTGAGCTCAAGCGATCCTCCTGCCTCAGCCTCTTGGGTAGCTGGGACTACAGGCGTGAACTACCATGCCTGGCTTTTGTTTTTTGTTTATGTTACCATATTTTTAATTTCAAAGCTCTGCCTGTGGATATAATTTTAAAAATTTAAATAGCGCCTTATTACATTTTAATTTTCTGACAACTTTCATTTTCAGTATCCTCCAAATTCCATTATACTATTTGTTTTGTTTTGTTTCATGTTCCAGACTTTCCTTCAACTATTAGACAACTGCTGGAATGAACTGTTGGACACTTATTCATGCTGAGAATGAAGCACCAAAACGAAGTGAGTGGGTAGAGCCTGTCAACTAGTAGAGTTTATTGGGGGTTAATCAGATAAGATGGCCTACTTGTAGGAGTATCTCCAACTGTAAGAACCTGAAGATCTTGCTTGAATTTTCAAGGGGTCTCAGTGATAAACTGATATTTCCTTGCTCTATTTTACCATACAGGCTGAAACTGTACTTCAAGTAGGTTTTCCAAAACCCACAACAATATCAAGGATATTTCATAAATACATTCACCTAGTCTGACATTGTGAACATTATTTTATAGTTAATTCTGATTATACTTTTAAATTTGTGAATTTAAAATGCATTACCAGCCGGTCACGGTGGCTGACACCTGTAATCCCAGCAGTTTGGTTGGCTGAGGCAGGTGGATTGCTTGGGCCCAGGAGTTCCAGGACAGCCTGGGCAACATGATGATGGTGAAACCCCGTCTCTGCAAAAAATAAAAAAATTAGCTGGGCGAGGTGGCATACACCTATAGTCCCAGTTACTCAGGAGGCTGAAGTGAGAGGATTGCTTGAGCTTAGGAGGCAAAGGTTGCAGCGAGCCAAGATCATGCCACTGCCTGCACTCCAGCTTGAGCAATAGAATGAGACCCTATCTCCAAAAAAAAAAAAAAAAAAAAAAAAAGAAAAGAAAAAACTAAAAACCAAAATACAGCACTACCAGCAATAAAGTTCACATTACTTAAGAGATTTCTAGAGATGTTCACAATATATTAGCCATGTAAAATACATCCTATTTATCTCAAAATGTATTAGGAAAAAAGTACTTTGTATAACAGTATTTTAAAATTCAAGTCTGAGATAGCTCTGATTCAGATAAATATAACGCTACAAAGAATTTTAAGCTATCATTCCAGATCAACTATCTTATTTTATAGAACAAGAAACAATATTTAAGTAATTTCCTGAAGAGATTAACTAAATGAGAGAATTGTGCCTAGGTAACTCCCTTTACATTGGATGGCAAAATGCAAATAAACTTACCAAAAAAAGTGGTAAAATATTTAAAGTTAATGTACAACATAACATACTTTTATCTGCTTTTGTCTGAAACAACCTACAAACTTTGAATATCTAAACAACACTAAAATTATTAGTAGTGTTTGGTGCTTTCAATTAGGTTATGCTAAAAATGCATTATTTTTCTAAAATTCAAAGCAAAAATCCATTGTCAATAAACATTAAAAAACAAGATGCCTTTAGTTATATGTACTTAAACAATAGTTCCAATATGATGTGGTAAAAAGAGCAGTGAAACAGGAATAAAAGAATCTGTGTTCTAGGACATTACTAATGTTTCAAATCTAGACAAATCCTGTAATTTCTTGGGGCCTCAAGTTTCTCCACTATTCAATAAAAGCATTAGATTAGATAATCTTTAAGGGCCACTCTAGCACTGAAAGTTTAATTACCCCAATGTAATTATTTTCAAAGCAACAATAATATTTGCTAATTGATAATTTGGGTGATGCATTTAGTTTTACAATTTGGATGCTTAGGTTTTGTCACAATCATTCATTCTGCCATTACTATTGAGCAGCAGCTTGACCTTAAAGGCTGGGAGGTGAATAGGATATGTTGGGGCTCACCAGGCCAGGGAAAAGACAAAAGCAAAGTTCAGAGATGCACCAGTACACGTACATCTGGTGAACATGTTGTGAGATAATGGGTGCAGAGGAGTAGCTATTGTTTAAAACTGGAGAAACCCTCCTGGGAAGAAAGGAACAAGAGTGATGGGTGAAATTCACCATTTTCTCTGGAGCAACACATCCTCTGACCCCAATCTCTAACTGTATAAATTATAGATAATCATTAGGGCATAAAAATAGCTTCAAAATTTGCTAAACTCAAAATTGTAAACATTTCTCTAAATCAATAAAAATAATTTTCAAATAGCATTAATAACGGCACAAAGAATGAATTTAACTTTCAAAAAGAAACAAAACATAACACTGTATTCTCTGAGATTTGCATCTCCTGAGAAAAATGTATTTGATAGTTGCCTTGATCTGAAACTGAAATCAATTGTTTAATCATTCTTCCAAGGTAAACACTTTTTAAAGTTCAAACCCCAGTGTTTTAGCGGTTCTTTCTAAAAGAATTTATCTTGTGGAGTTCAGCAGACAGAAAATTTGGAGATTTGAGTTATCTAAGTATTCTGTTTCTCTACCAATATCCATTCAAATGTCAGGTCAAATATGTTCAATTTCTTTACCTCAAGCATTCAAATTTTTCTTTGCATTCTCACTGCCTCGACTAGCTCAAAATCACACTACCTCTTAATTAGGTTAGTATAATATCTTCTCAATCTCCCCACTTCATTTTGTGTTTCATAATGATTCCTATAAATAAAAAATTCCCCATTATCTTTCCTGAGGTGATATTCTTCTATACAAGTATAAGTCACATCATGTTACCTGCTACATTCTAACAAGTTACGTATTTTCCAGAATAACAGCTTTGACTTTTAATAAAAACTGAAGCATTTGGGCTTTAAAAACACTTTTTACCCCAATTTCTAAGTTGCAGTTTTTAGAAAGTCACTGATAGAGATTGAATTTAAAGTAAAAATGCCAAATTTATAAATTTTGTCAAAAAAGGGATTGCTATAAACAGATTTAAGTGAATGTTCAGACAAATATAATAATCAAGTAGCACTTGTCACTGACAAACACTGAACTTTCTTTAAAATCACAGGAACTTGAGAAATTTTTCGTTGCTTATTTATTAAAAGACAATGAGTAGCATGCATAAACTAACATTCCAGAAATAAATGAAAAATTTTAAGTGATAAAAATTTTGTTGTCTATGAACCAGTGTTGTCTATGAACCAACATCGTGTTTCTTAGTTCTGGCCTGAACAGTGAGGTACCTGTCAGGACCTGTCAGGACCCTTAGTCTTGGCAGTGGAAATGACAAATTCTCTTATTACTAAATTCTCATGCCTTCCATTTCTGACTTAGTAGGTTGAAATTGGTAGGTACTAATTATTTATATTTGATAA
Source organism: Saimiri boliviensis (assembly GCF_048565385.1). NCBI lineage: Eukaryota > Metazoa > Chordata > Mammalia > Primates > Cebidae > Saimiri > Saimiri boliviensis. Next base: position 90,936,071 of record NC_133453.1, read on the forward strand.
ACTTGCAGTTTTGCTTATATCCTGTTATTGGCAAACCTGGTACCAGAATCTCAAAAGGTTTGATTATTAGTAGCATTTTGACTACCTATGTGCATATAATACAGTTAGCAGACCCTTATAGAGGTCAAAAGAGATTTTGGAATTTGGTGATACTGGTCTTTATTACACTAGTTTATTACATTTTCTTTCTTTATAATAACTGTTTATATGAGTTTCATTGAAAATCATGGCTGTATTGCTTTACTCATGGTTTCCACAATTCTTTTCTGTCATACCTTAATTTTCTCTATTAGGTAAAGTATTTTCCTGTTAAATAAGATATCAAAAGCATCCATCACAAGACACAGAGAAAATATACTAGGAACAAGTTGTATTAGTGTATTCTAAACTGAAGTGGAAAAACATCATTATTCGTATTTTAATAAATAAAACTTTCAAATGAAAAAAAAAGTTAGGTATGCATTATCTTTGAAGAATAAGATTTACTCCAAATGAATCTCAGCAAAATTCCTTGATAAATACAATTTTTTTTCCATATTCTAATTGAAATTTAAACTGAAATCTATGGCTAGGCTATCTGGATTTGAATGACCATAAGCACATTTCGATACCTTTCATGTCCCTCATTTATTACATCTGTAACATGAGAATAATAGAAATATCTCATATGACCATCTTAAGGATAAAGATATGCAAAAATACATGAGTTTTTCAGCTGGTGCAGCACTGTGTATGAGGCCTTTGCAAGTATCTCTCACACAGTAGGTCATCAGTAAAGGTAGTTACTGCTAGTGGCTCTACATTTTATTATTGTTATTTTTGTCCTTGTTGTTACCTAAAATTTAAGTTTCTTTTTTATCTAAGAAATAATTTGTGATTTGTAATCTGACATATATAAATACTGTCATGTGTCACTTAATGACAGGGATACATTATGAGAAATGCAGTGTTAGGCAATTTCATCATCATGCAAACATCCCAGAGTGTATTTACAAAAACCCCAGATGACATAGCCTACTACACACATAGGGTGTATGGCATAGCCCATCACTTGTAGGCTATAAACCTGTGAAGCATGTTACTGTACTGAACATTGTAGGCAATTTTAACAAAATGGTGAGTATTTGTGTATCTAAAATAGCTAAACATAGAAAAGGTATAGTAAAATCACAACATTTTAATCTTATGGGACCACAGTCCTATTTGCAGTCCATTGTTGCCATAAATACTGTTATGTGGCACATGACTATAGTTTCATCCATCACATCCTATGAGGTAAAGTTTGAGAATGGACCTTGATGGATGTGTACAATTTGATTCGATTGACTGATCACTGAGACAGGGTCTCTCTATATTATCCAGGGTATTCTTGAATTCCTGACCTCAAGTGATCTTCCTGCCTCCTAAAGTACTGGATTGCAGGTGTGAGCCAATAAGCCTGGTCAGATGGGTAAGATTTTAATAGGCAAAGACGGAAAAGGAGGATGCTCCAGAAGAAGGAAAGAAACTAGAAAAGGAACAGAGGTGGCGCAATGCAAGGATAGTGTAGAGAGCAGCAGAGTAGCCCAATTTGGATGGAGCTCAGGATAAAATAGAAATAATGGTCAATGATGACTGAATTTGAACTAGTCATTGTTGAAAAATTTGTAGTTAGTAACATTATAAAAAAGTTTCAGGAAGACTAAGCCTAGCAAATGTGATATGGAAATACTGTGTGTTAAGTGAGAAAATCAGGAGGAACAGACCTGTTGGCTACAAGCAGGAGATTTAGGGAACTTGGGCAAGGCGTATAAAGGAAATTAAGAAGAGCTGCAAGTTGCTAATAATAATGTATAAATAGACTCAATTAAGAAGGAACTGGGCCAGGCAAGGTGGCTTACGCCTGTAATCGCAGCACTTTTGGGAGGCTGAGGTGGGCAGATCACCTGAGGTCAGAAGTTTGAGACCAGCCTGATCAACATGGAGAAACCCTGTCTCTACTAAAAATATAAGATTAGCCAGGCATGGTGGCACATGCCTGCAATCCCAGCTACTTGGACAGCTGAGACGGGAGAATGACTTGAACCCAGGAGGTGAAGTTGCAGTTAGCCAAGATTGTACCATTGCACTCCCACTTGGGCAAAAAGAGTAAAACTCT